>NC_140595.1:685269132-685888239 GCF_964204655.1 Triturus cristatus
TTGAAACCCTACGTCTCACCAACAGCAGCCCCATTGCAGCCAGCTTACGATTACAAGATTTAAGCTTTAGCACATTTCCCAGGAGGCATAATGTCATATCACAGGCCACCAGCGCACCAATCATTTCCCCCAGAGCCCTTGTAACCTTACCCCAGAAGTCCGACACCTTCGGACAGCTCCAGGCCAGGTGACATAAGTCAGCATTATCCGCCCCACAACGCCGACAGCAGGGCGAGTCCCAGAGCCCATATTTATGGAGCTGCACCGGCTTATAATACATTTGTTGGAGATGTCTAGAATTAATTAACTGCAGGTTTCCATTGGATGCATATTGACCAGTTAGCCTACAACATGACTCCCATTCCTCTTCTGTCAGTGGCTGTGTTAATACATCATTCCATCGTCCCATTGGCCCCATAGCAACACTCTTCTCATCAGCCTGCGAGGCGTTGTACAACCTGGTGATAAATTTAGTTCTAATCTGCGAGGTGTACAGTATCTGTAACGCTGTCAGAGTAGGGGGCTCGTCAGGAAACCCAGGGTACAATGCCCGAGCCGCAGCTCTCAATCGACTGTATACAAACGTCGCCATAGCAGGCCTAGATTCTTCCCCCACAAATGTCTGAAGGTCAATAAATTTGCCAGCAGGGTAAACATCACCCATAGTGTATATTCTTGTTCTGTGCAAAACTGTGAGTGAGCCCGCTCCCTAGACACTGATATCCCCTCATGGTGCAAAAGTGGCATGGACGGTGCATACAATGGCAATCTCGCGGCACGTTTCCCAAGCTCTTTCCAAGCATGCGTTGTACATTGTACTGTATCTATTTTGCCTTTTTCAAACACTGTAGTGCTGTTCACAATCATCGCCTTCAGCGGTACTGGTCGCACCGCCCCAGCCTCAACCGCTACATGTGGTGTGTATGGCGGTGCAGCCTGCCAGTAAAAGGCATACAGCGCTTGGGCACATACATAATATAAATGCATATCGGGCACTCCCATTTCATAAGGTCTTGTCAGAACCTCCCATCTAACGCGCGTTTTTTCCCCTCCCCAAACCAGCGTAGTCAATAAGCCGTGGAGTGTGTTAAAAAAAAAAGGTGTCTTCAATATTATAGTTATGGTGGTGAATAGGTATAAAAATTTAGGTAGAACTATCATTTTAATCAGGGCCACGCTGTCCGCGAACATCAATGGTAGACGTATCCATCGAGTGACTTGTTCCTCAAGTCGGGTAATTGCAGTGCCATAGTTTTCGCTAAGAACGCATTGCAGGTCCCTGTGAACCCACACTCCTAAATATTTGACAGGGTCCACACTCCACATCAAAGTGAATCCTAGCTCAAATCGCTGTGTGGATGTCGTCAGAGAGAACACCACTGATTTATTCCAATTTATCCCCAAACCGGAGTGCCATTCAAACCTTATATATTCCCTAATGAGTTGTTCTAGGTACACTGCCGGTTCTCGCACATACAAAACCATGTCATCGGTGTACATGGAAACTGCCAATGGCCTCTGATGAAAGCACAATGCCGCCTTGGCATGACGCTGTCGCAGTATACAAGCCAAAGGCTCCAGCACTATCGCAAAAAGTATAGGCGACAGTCGACAGCCCTGCCTCGTTCCATGCCGAATTGAAAACTGTTCGGATGTCCTACCATTCACTCTCACTCTGGCCACAGGATTGTCATACAATAACTTAATCCAGTTAGTGTAAATGTAGGGTACCCCCATACGATGCAACACCGCTATCATATACCGCCAGGAGATGGAATCAAATGCTTTTGCAGCGTCTAATAGGACCGCCACAGCAGGCAATGTGGGTTCCAGAAGATGTAAGACTGCAAAGAGCGTTCGCAAGTTATGGGCTGTGGATCGCGCAGGGACAAAACCCGACTGGTCTGGCAGCACCATGACAGGCATAACTGCAACCTCGTGGCTAAAACCTTTGCGAGTATTTTAACGCCCGTATTCATTAAGGACCGCGGTTGATAGGACTCACATTTGTCAGATTCCTTCCCAGGATTCAATAAGGTTACAATCAGTGCCTCACGCAGTGTGTCTGGTAGAGTCTGCTATTCATAGGCATCCTCAAACATAGCATGCAGTTGCGGCACTAGTAGATCAACATATTCCTTATAAAAATCCGCGGGGAGCCCATCCGGGTCTGTAGCTTTGCCATTGGGTAAAGCAAGGATCGCATCACGGAGTTCGCCAGGCGTTATAGGGTGCATTAAAAAATCTTGTTGCCTTTTTGACAACCACACCTGGGCAATATCCTCTAGATACTGTGCTATTTCGTCTTCATCCGCTGTCTGCCTAGCTTTATACATACCTATGTAATACTGTACAAAGGTTGTAAGGCTGCTCGCACTGTCGCAATGCCTATTATCCCCATCCTCAATAGCGTGTACCATACTGCTTTTTGCCCAAGGCCCTTTGAGTTTGTTTGCTAGAGCCTTACCCGGCCTTCCGCCCTCACCATAGTATCTGGCCTCCCAGCGGCGTGACAAATGTTTGACCTCCGAGTCCACTAAGTCATTATATTCAGTTACTTTAGATCTAATTGACGCCAAGATCTGGTTATCAAATGTCGCTTCATACTGACTTTCCAGTTCTACCAGGTCTTGTTCTAGGCGCTTTATAGATCCCCGTAGCTATTTAAGTACCCTTGCTTGCAATCCTATACAAACACCCCGGATTGTAACTTTGAACGCTTCCCATAGCGTACTCAATTTGTCGACTGAGCCAGTGTTTTCATCAAAGTAATTTACAATGGCATCCCTTACCCCCTCCTGGAACACCTGATCCTGCAGGGCTGTGGCCTGCAGCCTCCATTGGAATTGGGGCAGCGTGTATGTGGGAATAATCATTTGAAACAAGGACGGGGAGTGATCGGAGAGCGTTCTGGGTAAATGATGTACTGTAATGATCAGCGAGTTTACCTCATCCGTAACCAACCAATAGTCGAGTCGCGACCAGGAGTGATGCGTGTAAGAATGACATGTGCCCGCCCTGGGTGCCTCAGCCTCCAAACGTCTATTAGGGATAACTCCTGCATACCATTTTTTACGGCCTGTGCGGCCTTCTTAACTACAGGCTCCACCATGGAGTGACGGTCTAATTTCAGGTCTAAAACCACATTCAGATCCCCCCCACAAACAATAGGAGCCGGTTGCAACCGATAGATTCTGTTCCAGACTTCATCAAAGAACCCAGGGTCATCAACATTAGGACCGTATAAATTAAGAAGAGTCATCAGCATGTCACATAGCCTCCTTTGGACAATAATGTATCTACCATTATCATCTATGTCCACATGTATCGATAAGAAGGGATAGCCTTTTCGTATTAAAATCATTTCACCCCTCGCATAGGAGGAGGATGCCCATTTTGCCTCCGCCCATTTTGTGGCCACTTTATCAGCAGCCTGCTTAGTCAAATGCGTTTCCTGGAGGAACGCCACCTGCACATTGTCTATCCAGGTAGGCCAGCACCTGCCTTGTTTTTCTCGGATTGTTAAGGCCCCTGACGTTCCACGTCATCCATGTAAGTTTGCCTACCTCAGTCGTCATTTGCTACAATTACAGTTGGTGCATCACACTGTGTCACTGTATGCAAGCTGCATTCCACACTCCGGCTACTACAATGTATTCTAAGTCGCATAATAGTGCAATAAAACAAACACTCAACCAACCCCCCCACCCACTCAGGCATCCCAATTATGCCCAGCAGCCTCATTATAAGAAACTCTATGCACCAAAAATCCCCCCCACCCACCACAAGCAGAGAGCCTGCTCATACCCTAGTAACAAATGTAGAACCGCTTGGGGTGTACCCTTATGGCGGTCACTAGCAGCCCAGATACCCCTCGTTGGTATGAGGGGGGTCAGAGCCATACCTATTTTTCTTCCTCAGCATAGCAGATTATAACATGTTGCACCAAAACAAGTGTACAGAAAACTCATGAGCCCGAAGCTTAAATGCAACAGCCAATAGATGCAGCGTTGACCACCATCATCCTTCAGAAAGCTGCAACATGATGAAATACACCCCATATCATGCACAATACCATCAAGTCATAGATCAGATGCAGCAACGTGAGGGTAATATAAGCTCGCGCATCAAGTTACTGACTGCAAAACTTATATCGCAACACAATTCCAGTAAATACTTGCTTTCGAACCTTAAATTCATCCCCTTGCATACATAGGGGCCCCCAACGGGGCTGGTGCATGAGCGGCCAGTGATACTAGGTCAATAACGTCTCCGAAAAACATGTCACAAACCCTTAAGACAGTGGTTGCTACAAAATGCAGGCACAAACCCCTGCCATATGTCAAAAAACACATAATATCCTGATTGTGTATATTACATTCGCTGACTCTTACTCCAGACTACTGTAGACAACAGCAACAGAGGCAGTCCACAAACCACTTATAGCCGCTTCAATCCTCATTGTCCGCGTCACCACCCTCTGCCATCGCCGTGGCTTTGCGTTCTAGTTGTTTGACGAAGAGCATAGCGTACTTCGGAGTCGTAAAGATTCTACGTTTGCTGCCATGCTGAATCTTGGGCCGGGCCGGGCAGAACATCGCATACAGAACTTTCAGCGCCTGCAGTCTTTTTTACCAGCTGGAACTCGCGCCTGGCTTGCTGTACCGCTGTAGTGAAATCTGGAAATAGCTGAAACTCTGTACCTTGATATTTCGTAGTGCCCATTTCCCTTTCCCATCCTGAGTGCCACATCGCGATCTCTATATAATTGAGGAGTTTAGCGATTATCGGACGTAGGGGAGCCCCCGGAACCGGGCCCGGCGCAAGGGATTGGTGCGCCCTCTCAACCACCAACAGAAGCTCTCCGCACCAAACAGCGTCTTGTGCATGTCCTCAATGTACAGCTCCATTTTCACTATGTTTATGGACTCGGGTACCCCAATAATACGCAGATTGTTGCGTCTGGACCTGGCTTCCAAGTCCTCATTCTTCGCATTAATCACTGAAATTAGCTTCTCCATCTGCGCACAGGATTTGGTGATGTCGTCAACCTTGTCCTCGGTGTTTGAAATGCGCTATTCTGCTTCAGTTAGGCGCGCCCCATGCTTATCCAGTTTGGACGCCATGTTGTCCATGTGAAGATTGAGCGCATCTATTTTACTATCAATGGTATGTAAACTTTGCTGCATTGCAAACATCATCCGTTCGAGTTTACTGATGCCACTGGCCTCAACATCAGTCTCTGTGTCCGACGTGGCCTTTGCGGTTGACTTTACGAGTCAAATGACAGCTTGGATTGCACCTGCTTATCTAGCTTGCCCATTGTGCTAGTGGATGCAGTACAGGTAGTTGGTGACGATTGGTGTCCGCGCCTATGCGTTATATCAGAGCCTCCGTCTTGTTGCGCAGAGCAGCATGAAGGAGATGGCATATGTGGAGGCGCCGCTTGTATTGGGAACTGAGCAAGTCAGGCTGACTCACATACAGTAGATATCCAAGGCGTCGTGGTCCCCAACAGTCAAAGGAAGATTGAGCTTCTGTCCACTATAGCTCTTGAGTCCACCTCCAAACTGATAGTCAACCGCACGTGGCGCCCACTCTGTACAGAAATGCCCCTGGAATCAAGATGGCGGCCAGTGTACCAATAGGCCAGGCCTCTAGCAGAGCACGCCCAGCAGACAGCACGCGTCCCACAAACAGGACTGCAGATCAGTGCTCACCTCACAGCAGCTGTGCAGGAGTACAGCCTGAAAGACAGTCAGCAGGCTCCCCTCGCGGCCTGGTGCTTTAAAATGGCGGGCTCAAAACAGTGCAGTGTTCATCATATGCGGGAGTCCCACTCCGCATCGTAGCACAGGTCTATGCCTCCCCACAACGCACAGGGCGAGAATTCTATGGCGATCCACAAAGTAGCACCTCCGACGAGCAGCGCCGATGAAAGACGCCGCCTCAACACAGCCGGGGCCTCGCGGCAACACCACATCCAGCGCTGGCAGCAGCAGCAGGGATCTCCGGTTCTAAAGTCGCCACTCACTCACCCGGGCAATGCAGGCCGCGTCGGTAGTGCCAGTGCCGTCAACCGCTCCGTGCTTCTCGGCTGCCCACCACTGATCCTCACGCTCATCAAAGTCCTTCGTGTCTCGCTGGTTTACCGGTGCGATCACAAGGCGTGCGCCTCCATTCCTGCCCAGAGACCCGGGCACGATCCCTCCAGTAATCAGCTTGCAGGGCGATCAGACAGTCGTTTTCTACACAGCAATCTGCTGCCCACAATCAGGGGAATCGATAGCGCTGCATTTCAATACTGGATTCCACCGAGAGATCCAGGATATTTATCGGATTTCTGCCCTGACCAGCAGAGCTGCACTAGTGTGTGGCCATCTTGCTGCAGGCTATCTAGCGCCCCCCCTACTATGTACACTTTAATATTGTAAATAGCAGTAACATCACAGGTTACACAAAGTGACCAACACCAGTATCGATTTCATAAAGCAAAGAAATGGAAACCGCATTAAAAAAAACTCATTAGAACAATATGCAGATTGATTTCTGTTACAACACTAGCTCAAATGGAACATTTCACAAACCTTGCTGAGATGATTTTTTTAATAATCCATGGCTGAAAAGAGTGATACAGAATCCTTCCACTCTTTAAAGTCTGGCAATGAAATCACTCCCTTTATCTAAGATGCTCTTAACCTACGCTTTTTGCTTAACTGAAAGTGAAAAGTAACAGGAAAGGGGAAAAAAAGGCGGGTTAAAAGAGGTAATCTAGAAAAAAAAAAGAACTTGGTTACAATTACTTTTTCACAATCACCAGTGTTTTAATTTTTTGGCCACATAATCCAAATAGTTTACAAAACGAAAAGTTAGTCTGAAGTCAGTGGCTTGGAGGGACTCTGCATGAGTAGATCCCTGCTGCCATAAAACAGGTTTTTAGCCAATAACAGCGATCAGTTAGCAGGGATGGGCAGGTAAATGTGATCTGCTCAATTGTTTCTCAATGGTAATTGCATAACCTGCACTGCTGCCTTTCATCCCCAATGCTCCAGCAGGGGGTGGGGGGGTAAGGAGATTGTCAAACCTGTAGCGGATTAGCTGCTGTTTCACATGTCCTGACAGACCTGCTGCCAAGTATGGTTGTGGGTACAGTACATTGTAGCTGTTGATAACACCATTGCTGTAATAAATGCACATATACAAGGATGTCTGGTGGACACTACTTTTCTCCTTCCAACAAGTCCACGGAGGAATAGCTGAGGTAATTTGATTATCTTTATACGCTATGTGCCAAAATAAAATTCAACTGAACCACCACTCCTAAGTATACACTTAAGCTAATCAGACTCTTGGATAATACTTCACCCCGTGTGTGGGATCCATCTTGAAGAGTAAATAAAGTAGATGCTTTTGCACGCTTTCTGCTGATTTCTGGCTGCACCTATGTTTATCATCGTCAGTGTGTCTGATCTTTTTATTTTTAGTTCAGGTTAAAATAAAACAATTACAAAAAAACTGGAAGGTATTGAGCCATAGACTACACTTTTTTTTGTGAACTGCAGTCAAGGATTTTACACGGACAAGTGAAACAAATCTTGCCTAAATGGATGTTTAGAGTAATATGGCTGAGGGTCTGCGTATCTGCTGTGTTTGCCACCCATGACTAAACTGTCCTCTTAGAACAGCCAGTGTATTTTTCACTTGCCTGGGCTTGCTAAAGAACTATTTGTGCACGTCTGTGCTAACCAGCAGCACTATGCTATGTTGGAAGGCTCCGATTCTGTGTGGATCCAGTCACCTTGTTATTTCACGCAAGTTGTTTTAGCCTTCAGTTTGTTTAACATCTGTGTGCAACTACTTTATTAGTTACTTTTGCATCTTTCACATTCTGCCTGCTATGCATAAGGGGTGGCTGGGTTCAGTCCAGCTCTGAAATGTATACTTACATTTCCCCATTTGGTAGTATTACAGACAGTTTGGAGGGATGTTTTCTAACCATAAATGGATTTCACAGATATTGCCTCGTGCTTCTGTTGCTCATCTGAGTGATAACCTTCTTCTTTTGGTATCCAGGAATTCTCATCTGTCTCTACTTAAATTATTGGTTACTGGCCATTCTTTTCCAGCTTACATTGTTGCCTTTGTTTTGTTCTTTCATTACTATTTGAATTTGATATTTTGATTGTTGTGCTCAAGTTTCCTGGGTGCTGGCTTAGCACTGTATTGGAAACTTAAGCTAGCAGAGAAAGTTTGCATCTTTCAGGAGGCTCGGCTCCACTTTGAGTTCTGCTTTCACGCAGGTTTTTGATGGAGTCCTGTATTTAGGCTGTCCCTTAGTCTTGGTTAAAGAAACATAGGCCAGATCAACAAGTTGCTTTGCAATAGGTTTAGGAAAATGGATTCTGTGAGTGTTCTTATTTGACATATGATGCAGAGAGACTTGGTTTGCTTATGATTATAATGCGCTGTGGGGGAATAGCAATTCGCTTCTTTTTTTTTGTTTTTTTTTTTGAGGTATTGGTCATCACTGTCTACATGACTTAAAGCTTATGGTTTGGGTGCTTTTCCAAACCAGATATTGGCCACCTATCATATTCATACAGGTTTTTATTTGCTTCTCAGTTGGTTGTGTTGTGTTCAGGTGAACATTTATAGGCCTGATTTAGCTGCAACAAAAGGGAGTGGACCCTAGTGTAATCTATTAAGATGTACAATGCTGTTAGGATGATTTTGTGATTATTGTACCTCTTTCCTCCTGTCTTGAGATCAGTGCTATATGAAATCTAAAGTTATTCATTGATTTTGCCACCAATAACTATAAATAGTGACCGTTGGGCCAGTTTTTCTGTTTTCTAATTGCTGTTGCCAGTGCCTGCAGGATTAGTGAATAACTAATTTCTTTTTGTAACCCAGCTGTGCTTTCTTTTTTAAAGGTAAAGTGGTGCCATGGAATTACTTTCATTACCAAAAGTGCAGACTGTTTCTTGTGAATCAAAAATGTTTCTCTTAGTTTCTTTCAATCGCTTCAGAAACCGGAAAGAGCTTGTATGCTGGTCTTGCTTACTAGTCCTCCAATTTTTTGTTTCTGTGGCATACTAAGATCATTCATTTCTTGGAATGTGGGCTTCCAGGTTCTTCAAACGTATTGGTGCCCCTGTGTCAGTCACAAATGCCAGCTCTGACTATTCAGTTATTAGACATGAATAAAGTTCCACTGCACCACACACACTTCTATCAAGTAAGATGGAAGTGTTCTGCACTTAAACTAGATCAGTTATGTATAACAAGCCTGTTTTCCTGCTATCTGCCCTGCAGTCTATGTATGAAAACGGTTCAGTTCTCCTGGAAGTACCAAAAAATGTGTATCACCCATTTTCAATAGCTGGAAACTTACTTCTGTGGAGTACCTTTGACCTTCCTTTTGGTGCAGACATCTACCTTATTATGAAAATCTGGTGCAATCCACTCTTACTCCTAAAATGTTAGCATTTCTAGATTACAGAAATAAAATGCAGGGACACAATAACATCGGAGTCTAAGTCTGGGTAATAAGACTAGCATGAAATAAACATTCTTTTAAGTTTACTTTACTGTACCAAATTAGATTATCCCTCTACCTCAAAAAGGTTAATATTATTAAGGGTTGCAGGTGCCAGGTCTCATTTTACCACATCCTGGAATATATACAGTACCAATAGTCGTAGGAACTATAATCTTAAACTCTTGGTTACCCAAGACCCTGGTTTAGTTATGAATAGGTCTCTTCTTTGAAAGGAAATCCATGTAATGTTTCCAATACTTATTGTTGATACTAAATAACATCTGCAAAAAAAAAAATGTCCGGCCTCATTGTGATGATTTATTGGCATGCATGCATCAGCACCCATGTGCATGTATGCGTCATGCCACTGCGGAGGCAGTTTTTTTAAAAACGTATTCTTTTTTAAAAAAATTATTTAAACTTAATTTACTATTCCAATATGGTGAAAACCCATTTTGAGGAACCAAATAATAAAAATATATATAAAGGGGGTAACCACTGTGGGGCAGGTGGGAGGAAGCAACTGAGCAACTTTGTGGAGCAGAGAGGTGGGGGAGCAACAGAGGTCTTGAGGGTAAAAAAAAGAATGAAGGAAGCTAGCCAGGCAGGGGTGGGCAAGCAGTGGGCAGGGCTGTAAATTGCGCTTGGCTTAGTACTTTCATGTATGCTTACTGGTTTAGTTTTCACTTTGTCTAGTGCTAGCATTGGGTTTATAAATACAGGCTATATTTTTCCAGATTCTAGTGGTCTGCATTTTCTTTTCCGTTTATAAATGTATACTTCATTGCCATAGTTAAGGGAAAGTTTGCTGGAGGGCAGGTGTCCAGTGGTGAATGAGCAGTGCAAACAACTACTCCTCTGGGTTTCTGCATCACATATACCCTGCTGCAGAATGAGGCTATGCATAATACAATAAACTGATTATCCATTCAGTCAGTGCTACGACTTCTGTGAAGAACAGGAAGTTATTTGTTCGTATGTGATATAGGTCAGTTAAGAGAAATGGACATGAAGCTAACCAGATTTAAATGTGTCTGAAGTATTAACAACATGGATAGCTTACATTTCTGTTCTCTCCCTCGCATATATCAGGCTTTCTAGGTGTTGAAAGCGCTCTATAACAGAATATAATGAGAGATAACCTTCCCTTTGTTGCTTGTCTTTCTGTTGCTTTAAAACACAATTAAAGTCAAGTTGTGGTTGATGAAACTGTGTACCCTCTGAAAGTGTCATGCAAACCATGATGCACCCCAGTATAGTGCTCCACACATGTGGTGATTTCTTCAGTGGGTCAGAGGAAAGTCTAATTACAAGTCTGACATGAGTGGCTCTTGAAGACCTATAAATAACCAGTAGGTGCAAATGTGTGTTTTAAGTGTTCATGTTATGACTCGTGAGTTTCTTTTACTGGCCTGAGCAAATAAATTATTGTCTCTGATTGTTACGTTCGAGTCTCTTTAGAGGGATTTTCATGGGTCATGTTTCAGTAATTTCATGGCATGCTCATGTTTGAGCAGTGTCATAGTTCTTATGTTGGCAGTTTCATGACTTGGTGTCAACTTCACGCCAAATGTAAAGCAATTCCAAGGCTCAACAGGCATTGGCATAGCCAATAGGTCTCGCCTTTGGGACCTTATAAGTCTTTAGCCATGCAGCACATTATCACCTACCGGGCAGATTTCTGTAATGGAACTAGTACTTATGTAAAGTGCTTTGATACCTTTATTCGCGCTACATAATGCAAAAAAGGAATGAAAGGAGAAGTGCTTGCAGACTTCTCAGGTGGGGGAGCGAAAAGATGCACTCTGTAGAGTTACGCTGTGCCTACCTGCTGTAGATGTTTGGGGTTTCTCCACAATAGTTAGGGTAAAATGCTGATTGCTCACGTTCTTCTGTTTTGTTTAACCAGAAGCATGATCATCCGGTCAACAAATGGTTAAGCATCACAATGTAGCTATGTACTGGAACCCCACGAGGATCATTCCCTTCCTCCCCAAGATATGAGTGGTCTTTAAGGAGCTGTAATTACTGTAGCAGCTGCTTGTTGCTTTCCAGGGTAGGCTTGTTGGCCAAGGCCCGCTCATTAGACAGTGCTGACGATTCTGCTGAAAAGTAAGATGTCACCTTAATTGATTTAGTTTCTGTTCCTTTGTGTTTTAGAGAAAATGAAAGCACACTCTTGTGGAGGGGACGCGCCTTCTAATGAAAGCGGCAAGGTCTGGAAATGAAACCAGACCCAAAACGGATGGCAGCCTGCGCGCCGCTGCTGGCTCCTATTGTATAATGACAGTACCATATCAGAAAGCAAGCATAGTATAGAAAATCAGGAGCTGAATTGAAAGGAGGCGAAAGTTAGTTAGCCAAGTGTGCAAGTGAAGGCGGGGCTGGAGTATGCTGCATCTTGGTGCAGAGTAACAGATGTTTATTGCCAACCAAATGAATGTTAATTAGTCAGTCAGCCTCTAGTAGGATGAAAGGCTGAGCAGAAGCGCTGGGGTTCGAACCTGCGGTTGTGAGGTCAAACATAAGATTAATCGTGTGCTTGCCTTAAAGTTAAGTTTGCGTTATATAATGCCAGTACCAAATCAGAAATCAAACACAGTAGAGAAAATCAGGAGCCGTGTGTGTAAGCAGAGGTTTCGCTACCTCTGCCGCCACTGTCCAAACATGATTCTGCTGCCTTCTCCTTCTACAAGTCAACAGCAATGGGCCTAGCATGACAGCAAATGCACAAGTTTCTCATTGCAGACAAAGCATTGGCAGGGCTGTGCGTGTGGCATGTGAAGGGAGGGTTGGTTTAAAAAGAATGGCGCGAGAGAGAAGCGGGGGCGAGTGAGCACGGCAGCGCGGCGAACGCGCTAATTAAAAATAGATGGTGACATGACACCGAAAAGATGGTGCCCCTGCTCATAACTGTAGGCCGTGGGAGGATAAATTTCCTGGCAAAGGTGGGACATGCACCCACCTTTGCCCAATTGCGTGCTGTCTTTTTAGAAAGACGCACGCAAAGCTCAATAGAATCAATGCTAAAAAAAAAAAAAAAAATACACACGCATGAGCATGTGAAAAGTCCAGAGTGATTCCAAGAGGTCTTTTCCCTAGAGCAGCGCATGCGCGCTGCGCTAGGCTCGACCTAAAAATGGGGATATTTCATGACTCCGGAGGAGACAATGCAATTTCTCATGTGAGACAGTTTTTCATGGCTCTTGCAGCAAATATCTATTTTCTCATATATGAGAAAATTTCAAATATCAAGCAGGTAATAGCCGTGAGAATGAAATGCTCTTGTCTCGTTTGGAGATGTATTTCTTTATGTGAAGGGATTTTCACTTATAGGACAAGTTAATTCCACTACTTGAGTGAGAGGAATAACCTAGGTGTGTTCCCTGAAACTTAATCCCGATATGGGGGAATTCAAAGACTCGTATTTCAGTATCATGGCCCTTCCGAAGACAATCTAGTGTTGATAGTGAGAACAATGTTATCAATCAATCATAACATTTGTAAAGCGCGCTACATACCTGTGAGGGTCTCAAGGCCCTGGGGGGGGGGGGGGGGGGGCTGCTGCTGATCGAAGAGCCAGGTCTTGAGAAGTCTTCTGAAGGCAAGCAGGTCCTGGGTCTGTCGTAGGTCAGTGGCGAGAGTGTTCCAGGTCTTGGCGGCGAGGTGGGAGAAGAATCTGCCGCCGGCTGTGGTTTTCCGGATGCGTGGGACTGTGGCGAGGGCGAGGTTGACAGAGCGGAGGCTGCGGGTGGGGATGTAGAAGCTGAGTCGGTCGTTGAGGTATGCTGGTCCGGCGTTGTGTAGGGCTTTGTGTGCGTGGATGAGGAGTTAGAAGGTGATCCTCTTGTTGATGGGGAGTGTGAGAAGTTGGCCTGGCATATTCTGGTCACTAGTTATTGTGGCCACCTTGCACCAGTCCAATTCGACTCTTAAGGTGATAGGTTTAAAAGACAACCCTTAAAGAAAGCTATCCTAGACAGAATCCCACAAGTCTCTTTATGAGGCTAGAGGTAAAGTTACAATTCAAACAAGCATTTATAGATACAATAAATTGCACTGGAATCACAGGGCCCCAGGGGGGACCAAACCATATATTAAAAAAGTGGTATAAGAACCACGACAATTCTACAGACAAAGCCTAGGGCATTTAGGATCGCTGGCCCCTTCAGAATCCACCCCCGGTTATGAGGAAGGGGACCCACGGGAGGCGCGTGCAGTGGAAATAGCTGCTATCGGGATCTCTTTTAAAGCCTATGGAGAATGCTGCTGTCCTGCGTCCCGAAAGCTTGTCATCATATTCTTTTCAAAAGATTTGCAATTGCTCCAATTCCTACCTGATGAGCACAAGTCCAAAGCTCAAGACCTAGTGCAGGAGGGCAAACTCATCTCTAACAATTCCATCAAATGCGCGTTAGATGCAGCTGACACTGCAGCTAGAGCCGTCAACACCAGTGTGCTACTAAGAAGACATGCTTGGTTACGAATATCTGGGTTCAAACCAAAAGTTCCAGCTTCTATTCTTAATGCACTGTTTGACAAACATCACCTCTTTGGTCCTGTAGTAGACATGTCCTTAGAAGAATGAGAAATGAAAAAGGAGACAGAAGTGGCAAAATCTGTGTGAGCCCTACAGTCCCCTCCAGGCCGTGGTTCCCTTCAGCGCTCCTTCTATCGTGGAGGGTCGAAGAATACCTCCTCAGACACTGCCTTTACATCGTACAAGGGCCACAATCCGCCTCTGCTTCCAAAGGTTTCTTCAGAGGGGGTTACAGAGGCAACAATGGCAAAGGTAGGGGTAGAGGGTCCAGCACACGCGCCTCCCCCTCCAGTACCGAACAGTGACTTACCTACACTTCCTCTGTCGCGGGACGTCTTTCACAATTCCTACCCATCTGGCAGTGAATAACTACAGACAAATGGGTGCTAGGAATTATCCATTCTGGTTATTGCCTGGAGTTTACCAGCAATCCTCCAAACATTCCTCCACGTTCACACAAAATGTCACCAAATCACTTACCACCTCAAACAAAGAGGTTCAGTCTCTCCTCTTAAAGGGAGCCATAGAGCCCGTACCAATACAATGCCAGAGGTTGGGCGTATACTCCCTCTAGTTTCTCATACGCAAAAAAGACGGTTCTCTCAGACCCATCTTAGACCTCAGAGAATTGAATCTTTACATACAATCAGACCATTTTTACATGGTGACGCTTCAACAAGTGCTCCCACTTCTACAGCAGGTTGACTTTGTCTACTCTAGACCTAAAGGACGCATATTTCCATATTCCAATACATCTTGCTCATTGCAAATTTATCAGATTTGTGGTAGCGGGGCATCATTACCAGTTCAGAGTACTCCCTTTCACAGTAACCACTGCTCCCAGAGTCTTCACAAAGTGTGACGGTAGTCGCTGCTCACCTACGAAGATAACACATTCATGTCTTCCCGTACTTGGACAACTGGCTCATCAAAGCCAGTACGCACCTAAAGTGTCTCCAGCAAACTCACATAACACTGCAGTTACTGCACCAACTAGGGTTTACATTCCATGTGTTGAAATCGCATCTTCAACCTTCCAAAACTCAGAACAATCTAGGAGCCACTTTAGATACTCAAAGAGCTCTAGCCTTCCCCAATGCAGCCAGAATTCGCAATATTCCGGCTCTAGTTCTCCAGTTTCAGCCCACTAATTCACTACCAGCTCAACTGTATATGCAGCTGCTGGGAATGATGGCCTCTTGTATCAAGATTGTTTCTCATGCTAAGCTTCACATGCTTCCCCTTCAGGAATGCTTAGCAAGTCAGTGGAACCGATCTAGTGTTGGTAAATGGCCATACACCTCACTCTCTGCAGTGGTGGACCCTGCAAAATGTATCAAACAGACGGCCCTTCATAGACCCAGTTCCACAGACAATGCTAACAGCAAATGTGTCGCTCATTGGTTTGGGGCTCATCTACAAGATCACACAGTTCAAGCCCTCTGGAGTCAAAAGCAAAAGAGACTCCACATAAATCATCTAGAGCTGTTGCAGTTTCTAGTGCTCAAAGCATTTCAGACTCACCTTGTATGCAAAGCTGTCCTTGTTCGTACCGACATGACAGCTATTCATTCTATACAAAAACAGGCGGGGGCACACTCTTCAACTGTCACATCTGGCTCAAGCCATTTGGAAGTGAGCCATTCACCACAAAATCTATCTCCTAGCAGAACACCTCCCAAGAGTAAACAATCAGATTGCAGACCTCCTCAGCAGACAGAGGCAGCAAATCCACGCTTGGGAACTTCACCCTCAAGTTCTCCTCGCATACTTTCAAAGTGGGGGTTCCCTCAAATAGATCTCTGCCACACACAAAAACGCAAAATGCCCAAACTTCACCTCCAGATACCCACCCCGCTCTCCAACGTCAATGCACTATGGATGAACTGGTCAAGGATCTTTGCATACGCTTATACCCCTCTCCCACTCATTCCATTAGTGGTTTGAAAACTCAGGCAAACATCCCTCACACTGATTCTAGTAGCTCCCACATGGGACCGTCAATCTTGGTTCACGACCCTGTTTGAGCGATCACTAGTTCCACATCAAAAGCTGCATTTCACATCCAGTCTCCTCACACAGAGCCATGGAGAAATCAGACACCCAGATCCCAAATAACTCAACCTACCGATCTGGCTCCTGAAATCATAGGGTTTGGTTATCTGAATCTTCCACCAAACTGTATGAACATTATTAAAGAGGCCAGAAGGCCTACTACAAGAGCTTGTTATGCAGCCAAATGGAAATGTTTTGTCTATTGCAACAATAACACCATCAATCCTCTTGAGGCAGCCATACAAAATATTGTCTGTTATATGTTGCACTTGCAGCGGTCACAGTTAGCTTACACTTCTTTCCGCCTACGTCTTGCTGCATTAGCTGCGTATCTACAAAATAGACACTTGTCTCCCTTTTAGGGTGCCAGTTATTAAAGCTTTTATGGAAGGGATTAAAAGAGTTATACCACCAAGACTTCCTCCTGCCCCAGCGTGACATCTTAACATAGTCCTCACACGATTAATGGGCCCAGCTTTTGAACCCATGCATGTGAACTGCAATTTCTCTTATGGTAAATAGCTTTCCTCATTGCAATTACTTCACTGAGAAGAGTGGGTGAGCTACAGGCACTAACTATAGAAGAATCCTTTTTCCAGCTTCACAAAGACAAAGTAGTTCTTCGTACCAACCCTAAGTTTCTACCTAAAGTAGTTACTGCCTTTCACATCAATCGGTTGAGTTACCCATATTCTTTCCTCAACCATATTCAGTGGTAGAACGAGCTCTACACACTTTAGATGTTAGAAGAGCCCTTTTATAATGCATAGAAAGAACAAAGTCCTATCTTAAAACTAAACAACTTTTTGTTGCTTTTGATCCACCTCACAAGGACAATCCTATATCCAAGTCAGGTATTTTGCAGATGGATTATTAAATGTATTCAGACGTGTTATGCAAAAGCGAAGAGAGCTTTAACAATACCCCCTAGAGCGCATTCCACTTGCAAGATGGGGGTTACTGTGGCTTTCTTAGGAAACATTCCCATAGTTGACATTTGTAAGGCTGCAACATGGTCTACACCACACACATTCACCAAGCACTATTGTGTAGATGTGTTAGCCAGACAACAAGCTAATGTGGGCCAGGCAGTACTTAGAACACTCTTTCAGACAACTACAACAGCTACAGATTAGCCACCGATTTGGGAGGATACTGCTGTATAGTCAATGCAAAGCATGTGATCTACAGCTCGCACGCCGCAAACTGAAAATGTTACTTACCCAGTAAGCATCTGTTCTTGGCAGGTGGAGCTGTAGATTTACATGCACCAACCCGCCTTCCCAGGTACCTATACCTGTTGCAGTTCTCGCTTACTTTATATACATACACATGGACATCTCTATTCTAATCTTACTAACTCCATTCTCTCCCTATGCGGGAAAAACAATCTAACAATGGAGTTGATTCCCATGCGCACTGGAGTTGATTCCCATGCGCACTATCACCAAAAGGAGGAGTCACCTACCTTGTGACTGGAATAACTTTTTTGAAGAAAACAACTTGCAAACATCCGGACCCAACACTAGATGGCAGGAGAATGCAAAGTATGTGAATTTACAGCTCTACATGCAAAGAACACATGCTTACTGGGTAAGTAACATTTTCCTTTTCATGTTATATTGCATTGTATGAGGCTAACAACCTAAGCACCACACTTCCTGGATTAATTCTGTGGGTCCTGTTGCTTACGGCAAGAACTGCCACCTTGAAATAAAACTGCTGCCTTTATTCGGTTATAAAATCCTTCAACTATCAAATAGTGGTGTATCCAAATTCCAAAAACGAAAAATGCCGGCTGGTCTTTATTTCAATGGTTTGCGTACACTTTTGAATGATAAAGTACATTACAATTCAAGTCCATCTAATCTGGGTTAAAGCCTGTAAAGGACAGATTGAGTTTTTATAGAAGCACGTAAACTCTTGGGCTGAAGGAAAGCTTAATATCTCCCTAAGATGCATATAACTTTCCCTATAGGTCAAAGTGAACAACATGTCATGTTTGTTGGGTTCGATAACTGCCAAATCCAGATATTCCACATACAGGGGGTTAATTGGCTGACCACCACCTGAAGGCACTTCAATAAAGCTAAATCAGTTGTGAGCATGCCATGTCTAAAAAGCAGGGGGGGTAAACTTTTTAGGCATAAATTTAACAAGTAAGGGCAGCGGCAAATGATGCATTCTATCAACTCTGCAAAAGCTGCAGCACTTGCAGCTATTTGCCCTTCGAGCATTTAAGCTGTATTTCAGAGCCCCATGTAAAGCTGGGCAGCTGGTGAAGTGTACGTTGGTAAGACTAATAGACCACGTGACAAGTTGACGAGTTTTGTGTCAACGGCGAACGCTATTGCTGCTCTTCTGGCAATAGACTTGAAAGCACCATATTCTATATTACTTTGCCACTACCACTTTATGTCCAGTTAATTTAATATTCTGTGCAGATTAGTGATTGCATTGCACGTTTGTGTGGTCGTTGAAGTCCCTCCAAATAAGATTCCTTAGAGACCCACCCTCTGTACACCTCAACCTAAAACAATATTTTAGAAACTGAAGATCTACCAATGTACCAAAATTCATCAAACCAAACCCTAGTCTTAGTTGGCAGTGCAGAGTGCTCTGTGGAAAACAAGAAATTGAGCAAATTGTGGCATCTAAGATATGATCAGATTTAGTTTAAAATTGCTTTAAATAATGAACTGTAGATGAGTGCAGGTGTCAGTTTTGCTCTTTAAAGTTCTAAGATTGAGTAGACAGTTGAGCTATGCCAGCTGTGATATAGTTCCTGTTGTTTGTACTGCAATAATCTCACCACAGAATCAGTGATTCAGATTGTTTAGCTGAAAGTGTGTGGCCTTCTCGTATCTCATTTGAACTCGCAACAGAGTCAGCGTGGTTGTATAAGATAGGAGTATAGGGTGACTCATATTTCCTCAAGAGCCTACAGTTGCTATTTCTCCTAATGATAATTTTAGTAAATAACTAGAGACTGTGGGTAGTTCATTATTGCTCAAGATGTCTTCTCTGAGTGGGCTCTAACCTGCAGAACAGTTGTCGCTCTTTTTCTCAGATGAATGTATGCAACAGTTAGTAGGTAGCACTATATATGAAGGTTTGTTTGTGCTAGGAATGGCTTCTGTCAGTTTTTTAAAAATTGTTAAATTTTGTTTATTGAAATTTTGGTCAGACATTTACATGGTATAGGCACATTTGTACGTTGACGCTACACAGCATTACTCAAAATGGCAGCATTATATACAGTGTGAAACAGCAATATTGAATAAAAAGAAAGTACGTATCTCCAGTGCGTCTTGTTCTTTGAAAGGGAAGAGAGGGAACAATCCCAAGTAAAACATAAACACAATTTGGGTTCTGTAAGGTGTTTTATGTGATGGAGTGTGTGCTTACTTGGCTGTGATTCTAGATTTAAAGCGGAGGTATGAACCTGTGCCTTTATTTGGCCCTGAAAGGGATTAAGTGCAATCAAACCATAGACTCTAGCTATGTGCTTGCCATTCAGTATTTGCCTACTACAATAGAGTGCTTTGGTTCTTGAGTTCTGAGAAATCTTAAGGTATTTGGGTGCGCTAGTGTTTTCCTCTGGATAGGGGTACCCACTACTGGATGCAAAAGGGGGTTGCACAGAGATTGAGTACTTGCGTCTGCCCAGACAGGCTCGTCCAGACCCATCCCAGAGTTCAGAGGACCACCATTGCTTCCTCCCCCATAAGATAGAGCATGCGCCCCTTGATTCCCGGTGTACTCCTAGTTGCATTTCCAGTGCTTGCTGTTTTTTCCTGGCATAAGAGACTGTCTCTTTTGAGGGCTGGTTGTTGCCTGTGTTTGTTGCATGGTTGAAAAAGAAGGAAGTCCGACTTATTCTTATCAACGCATGACTTGCTGATATTGGCTTTAACAGAGTTTTGTGTTAAAGCTATATTGGACGCCACCTCGCCTTCTCCAAAGTACGAGTGGATGAACACTCGGCGTATCATTCTAGAAATGCTTGGATATAGTTTTTATCTTTTTACCTTTTAGTGGGATGGGGCATGAACACTTGTATCGGCACCCAAACTTTTCCTAATCAGGGAAGAATGAACTCCTGCAGCTGCTGCAGGATCAGGAGCCCTGGGGTGAGTAGGAAGTTCTTGATGGGCTGCAAGTCTCACCAAGGCCCCTTTCTACAGGATTCACAGCTACTGCCACCCAGGTCTTCATGACCTCAATCTGGTGACCTAGGACCCTGGAAGTTGGCTGCCTGACTTCCACCGGCTTCGGCCAGAATCTGAGTTTAACGGCACTGAGCGCCTGCAGCAGAGACCTTCCTGAGGGCATAAGCACACCAGGCCGCTTCCACGGGTCACTCACCTTTGCGGTATTACCTTGCACCTCCTGCTACCCCCCGTGTATGCCTTTCACACCTATCTCTCTGGGGCTCTCTGCAATCTTCATTGACCTCTGTCATCCTCGATTGATCTAGGGGAATGTATGAGCCAGTTGGACGTCGGAGCCCTCTCATCCCCCCCAGACACAATGACACTGATGAGCTTGGGCAACACTCGGACAATATCCAGGTAGACTGGCAGGGGTCAATGGTCCGGCCTCGGGGGCCCCCAAACCTCTGGCAAACATACCTCTAACGGTCCTCCTGGAACACCGAAGATGCTCCGTCCCGCCTGCTCTAATCGGCCCCGCTCCCCTTCCCCCGCCCCGCTCCCCTTCCCCCCGCTCCCCTTCCCCCCCCGCTCCCCTTCCCCCCCCGCTCCCCTTCCCCCCCCGCTCCCCTTCCCCCCCCGCTCCCCTTCCCCCCCCGCTCCCCTTCCCCCCCCGCTCCCCTTCCCCCCCGCTCCCCTTCCCCCCCCGCTCCCCTTCCCCCCCCGCTCCCCTTCCCCCCCCGCTCCCCTTCCCCCCACTCCCCTTCCCCCCCACTCCCCTTCCCCCCACTCCCCTTCCCCCCACTCCCCTTCCCCCCACTCCCCTTCCCCCCACTCCCCTTTAATCTTCCCCCACTGCCCCACGCTAGTCTCCTCTGTGCGCCCCACGCTAGTCTCCTCTGTGCGCCCCACGCTAGTCTCCTCTGTGCGCCCCACGCTAGTCTCCTCTGTGCGCCCCACGCTAGTCTCCTCTGTGCGCCCCACGCTAGTCTCCTCTGTGCGCCCCACGCTAGTCTCCTCTGTGCGCCCCACGCTAGTCTCCTCTGTGCGCCCCACGCTAGTCTCCTCTGTGCGCCCCACGCTAGTCTCCTCTGTGCGCCCCACGCTAGTCTCCTCTGTGCGCCCCACGCTAGTCTCCTCTGTGCGCCCCACGCTAGTCTCCTCTGTGCGCCCCACGCTAGTCTCCTCTGTGCGCCCCACGCTAGTCTCCTCTGTGCGCCCCACGCTAGTCTCCTCTGTGCGCCCCACGCTAGTCTCCTCTGTGCGCCCCACGCTAGTCTCCTCTGTGCGCCCCTCTACACCACTCTCTACCCGGCCGCCCCTCTACACCACTCTCTACCCGGCCGCCCCTCTACACCACTCTCTACCCGGCCGCCCCTCTACACCACTCTCTACCCGGCCGCCCCTCTACACCACTCTCTACCCGGCCGCCCCTCTACACCACTCTCTACCCGGCCGCCCCTCTACACCACTCTCTACCCGGCCGCCCCTCTACACCACTCTCTACCCGGCCGCCCCTCTACACCACTCTCTACCCGGCCGCCCCTCTACACCACTCTCTACCCGGCCGCCCCTCTACACCACTCTCTACCCGGCCGCCCCTCTACACCACTCTCTACCCGGCCGCCCCTCTACACCACTCTCTACCCGGCCGCCCCTCTACACCACTCTCTACCCGGCCGCCCCTCTACACCACTCTCTACCCGGCCGCCCCTCTACACCACTCTCTACCCGGCCGCCCCTCTACACCACTCTCTACCCGGCCGCCCCTCTACACCACTCTCTACCCGGCCGCCCCTCTACACCACTCTCTACCCGGCCGCCCCTCTACACCACTCTCTACCCGGCCGCCCCTCTACACCACTCTCTACCCGGCCGCCCCTCTACACCACTCTCTACCCGGCCGCCCCTCTACACCACTCTCTACCCGGCCGCCCCTCTACACCACTCTCTACCCGGCCGCCCCTCTACACCACTCTCTACCCGGCCGCCCCTCTACACCACTCTCTACCCGGCCGCCCCTCTACACCACTCTCTACCCGGCCGCCCCTCTACACCACTCTCTACCCGGCCGCCCCTCTACACCACTCTCTACCCGGCCGCCCCTCTACACCACTCTCTACCCGGCCGCCCCTCTACACCACTCTCTACCCGGCCGCCCCTCTACACCACTCTCTACCCGGCCGCCCCTCTACACCACTCTCTACCCGGCCGCCCCTCTACACCACTCTCTACCCGGCCGCCCCTCTACACCACTCTCTACCCGGCCGCCCCTCTACACCACTCTCTACCCGGCCGCCCCTCTACACCACTCTCTACCCGGCCGCCCCTCTACACCACTCTCTACCCGGCCGCCCCTCTACACCACTCTCTACCCGGCCGCCCCTCTACACCACTCTCTACCCGGCCGCCCCTCTACACCACTCTCTACCCGGCCGCCCCTCTACACCACTCTCTACCCGGCCGCCCCTCTACACCACTCTCTACCCGGCCGCCCCTCTACACCACTCTCTACCCGGCCGCCCCTCTACACCACTCTCTACCCGGCCGCCCCTCTACACCACTCTCTACCCGGCCGCCCCTCTACACCACTCTCTACCCGGCCGCCCCTCTACACCACTCTCTACCCGGCCGCCCCTCTACTCTACCCGGCCGCCCCTCTACTCTACCCGGCCGCCCCTCTACTCTACCCGGCCGCCCCTCTACTCTACCCGGCCGCCCCTCTACTCTACCCGGCCGCCCCTCTACTCTACCCGGCCGCCCCTCTACTCTACCCGGCCGCCCCTCTACTCTACCCGGCCGCCCCTCTACTCTACCCGGCCGCCCCTCTACTCTACCCGGCCGCCCCTCTACTCTACCCGGCCGCCCCTCTACTCTACCCGGCCGCCCCTCTACTCTACCCGGCCGCCCCTCTACTCTACCCGGCCGCCCCTCTACTCTACCCGGCCGCCCCTCTACTCTACCCGGCCGCCCCTCTACTCTACCCGGCCGCCCCTCTACTCTACCCGGCCGCCCCTCTACTCTACCCGGCCGCCCCTCTACTCTACCCGGCCGCCCCTCTACTCTACCCGGCCGCCCCTCTACTCTACCCGGCCGCCCCTCTACTCTACCCGGCCGCCCCTCTACTCCACCCGGCCGCCCCTCTACTCCGCCACTAACTTTAGCCATTCTGAATAGCAGCCCCTGTTGTGAGCAACATGGTTAAAACACATTAACAAAGCCAAAAGCTCCCGCATGGTAGTGACTTATTGACTTCTCCAGTGCTTGTTTAAAAATGTGTATGTCGTTTGCATATGCGTAAAAGTGGAGGCCGTTGCTTTCATTGAATTTATGTTGCAAGTTTAGGAAAAAACCCAACCTCAGTGTCTAGCTCTGAACATATCTTGAGCAATGGCTCAACAAGGGGAAAGTTGGCAATATTGTTATCTGCCTGTTTCCAGTTAGCACATGCAAACAATTTTTTTTTAATTTAACGTTTTTTTCCCCAGTTAGTGTCTCTTGCACAAAACCTTATATCATTCCATTTAAATAGGACTGATGCTTTTGTTTCAATAATTTTACATTTGAATTGCTGTTTCTGTATACTTGGCTTCGAAGAAGTAAATTCTCCCTAATTTGAAACCGTAATCTTGCAGACACAATCTATTTTCATCACTCAAATTATTTCTGCAATGCTATATAAGATGGAACTTCTTGTAATCTGAAGTTTGCTATCATAAAATAAGTTCATTTCAGTCTTAAAATGGTTGAACAAGTATCCTTTTATTGCTTTAAATAAGTTACATACTTGTTTGTCATCACAGTAGCTCTTTAAAAACCAGAATCACTATTTCTGTAATTTTTCCTTTCACTTTTTCTTTTTTTTAATGACCTTGTAATGTTTTACGGTATTGTGCGCCGTCATTCCTGATATTGTGTACATATGTTTTGATGGCGTAGAGGACACAAAAAATAAATGGGGGGGTGGGGTAAGGTCAGATTGCCTAGTACAACTGGTACAGGCCATGGTGGTTCTATGTTAATGATTTGTGAGTTCTTCTCCCCCTGTTCAAAATCTCATGTCCTCCTTATCCCTTTACTGCTTCTCCTCCTCTTCTATGAAGCCTCCCCTTTCTCACTCTGCTGTATTTGTCTTCCTTCAGCTGGCCTGTGAATGTTACACCCTTTTGCCCTCTCTGGGTTCAGGCTTCTCACATGGTATGAAATACAGAGAATGCTGGGAGCATCAGCTGCACACATTCTTAGCGACGCTGCATGGGATTGTGGGTAATCTCTATGAAGGCTGTGAAACAGGTAGGTCTATCGAGCGTAAGTTTTATGTCCATGATCTCAGACCAGATGAGTGCTATCTAGTGGAATTATGGCTGCTAGTCTCTCAATATTTACATCTGCATAAATTAAACGGGACCCTAATGGGTGGTTTACACCTTTTCACATATCCCATTATATGTTTTTGAAACTGTGTAAGGAAATGACTCTTTGTATGGTCACCGCCAAAGTTTTCAGACTGATACTACTGGGTTTTTTACTCTGAGAGTGCACTGAGGCCAGCTAACCAGACCTCCGTGCCAGTGCCCTGACCTTAAAATATGTAAGTTTGAGTGGCTTATACCAAATGTCCATAAGCTAACTTGCATGTTAGTCCCTAGTATATGGTACTCTGGGGGGCTTTAAGTTAGAGGGTCACCCCAGGGACTGGAGCTGGGTATGACAAATGTTAAATATGGCTCCCAGTCTGCCACTGCAGACTGTAAGGGCAGTTTTAAACTGCTAACTAGATTTTTCCATTTCAAACGCTGGCAAAGCCCAGTCCTCCCTTCTTACCATATATATGTTTCCCCTAAGGTAGGCCTATTGAGTCTTAAGGCAGGGGACTGTATATTAATAAGTGGAATATGTACTTTTACCTGCAATTGTTGTTTTCACTGTGGAAAAGGCTAGTAGCCCTGTAGGCGAATGCTGAGTTGCAGGCTCAGCCCTGCTAACTTCTGACTGGGACTAATAAAGTTGGTACTGTAAGGTATCAAACGGGTCTTTACATTAAGCCCGACTTGATGCTCAAGTCAAAATGACAGTAACTTGGTGTCATTTGCAATTTTTTAAAATTTGACACTTTGTAGCCCAATGTATCCTGTGACTGCTTACGTTTGCACGCGGGGTCTCGCCCCCTGACACAACTTTCTGTCCTCCTAAGGAGACGTGTAAACGTCTCCCTGGAAAGGAAATAATAGAAGCCTGTGTGAGGGAGAGGTGTTGCATCTCTCGGGCAGGAAGCCACAAGGATGTTCGCCCAAAAGGCGTTCTTCAAAGGAGAGGCTGCCTTTTGAAGAGCAAATGGTCAACACTTGGGAGCGGGGCTGCTCTGTTTAGGCAGGCATTCTGACACTGGGGACAGAGAGAGGAAGCCAGCTGCCAAACTGTTTTTAAGGGACTTGTACCCTCATTGGTAGGCACACCTCCTGATTGGCTAATGAGCTCTGATCGCCGAGAAAGGGGTTGTGCCACGTTGGAAGTGGGCAGAATGGAGCCTTCTGGGATAGCTAGATGCCACTCTTCACAAAAAGTAGTCACCAGGAGGGAACCCATTAGCCCAGTCATTAGGATTGCAACCTGCTCTCATTTACTGGGAATAAAAAGGGCACTCCTGCCAACCAGAACTCTGGCCTCATTGGACTGAGAAGAAAACCCAAGGAGGAGTGTTCTGCTGCACTAAGGACCCAGCGAAGAGCGGCTGCACCAATGTGGATTGCACCTGCTGATAAAGCAAAGGAAAGGACTGTGCCTGCTGTATCCTGCTTTTGGAGAAGTCCACTCCTGAGCCAGCTGAAGCGAAAGATTCCAAGGGTCAGTTGGCTGATCTCCTGTTCGCAGCACCGGGCCACAATTTATTTATTTTTTAAATGAAGAAGCCTGATGAGGCAAGTTGGTAGTTGTGATTCTCGGATCGCCGCTTCTCACCCCCATGAAGCCCAAGGGACCAGGACCCGACGGTCAAAAGTTGCTCCTGAGGTTGTCCAGTGGCGACTAGACTTCTGCCAAGCTTTGGAGAACTTTGAGGAACGTCAACCACTGTGGCCAGGTTCACCTCACGAAGTCTGTGGACTGAGGAGTATCTGTAGGAAGACCCCTGTCAATCACACAGCATCTTCAGCATCCTGTATCACTTGCATCAGGATCACTCCATAGAAGTCACTAGCAAGGAGCCACTGACACTGTAACTGGACTAGAGACAGCTTTTCTCATCGAGGTAAATGTTTTTGTGGACCTTGCTGGTCCCACTGACTGGCTCCCTGTCAGATCTTGTCGCCTAAAGTAACTCTTAGTAACCGCATCATAATTAACTCAAGTTTTTTGGGGAAAAAGATTCCCAGTTTCACATTAGTTGAAGTTGCGCTAATTCTTAGTTTGCGGTTAAGTAAAAAGTCTTGATTAACTATACTGGTACCCTCCAGTGGATCTTTTTATTTGGTGTCCAAATTCTGCAAGAATCATGTCTTATTTCATGAGTGTCTAGTTTAATTCTTCTGCAATTTTTTTGGTGCTGTTTAAATGCTTTACACATGTTCCTTTGTGTAAGCCTGAGTGTTCAGAGCAATAGCTACCCAGAGTTGTGTTAAGGTTTAACAAATGAAACCTGACTGCTACTAAAGGGGGGGGTTGGAAGCGTATTACATGGTGAGGCCACACAACCACACCATAAAATATACTCCATTTCCTCACAAGCCGCATATAAATTAAATTGTTTATTGAATCACTCAGCCGTACTAATTAATGTCCAGCAGAGTGCAGTCCATTAAGGCCATATATAGATTTTTTTTAATGTATTTTAAATGGGTAATACTCATTCACGATCTAATTATGCAGAAGCAACCTTGCAATACTAATACCTGCCCTTGCCTGTTAGGCTGCTGGTTATAGTTTATCCATCTGCAAGGTCCAGCGCTGGGATGCCTAGTTTTTGGGCAGCTATGCACTTTACAAATCCATTTAACATCACACAACTTTCACACACACTTTCAGATCAAATAAAAGCAAATAGAGGCCTAAAGTAGAGATGTGTGTTATTCAGTTTATATGTGCAGACCTTGGAACAGCCTTTTAAAATAAGTCATACACACCTCACACCCCCAAAGCTAGGTGGGAGGTCTGTTTCTCTCCTGCAATACAATGATGACACTGTCCTGGTGGACAGGACAGGTGTATGTCTTTACTGTCTACCTACAGCCCTGGAAACCTATTGCAACATTAAATCTTTGTCGAGGAACACCTCTAAGCAAATGTAGTCATTCACTAAAAAATGCAATAAAATGGAAGGTTGACATTAAAAAGATCCACTATTGTTAGGCCCAAAGCCTATCTAGGGTTATGACTGCAAGAGAGAGGTGGCTAAAACACACATCCGACCACTTTGAATTTCTAGTCTTGATTGCTTGCAGCCGCAGTGCCCCAGCTATCGACAGAATTAATTGGCTATTACCTGAATCCATTACTGGAAGTTGTAAGGGCAAAATATTTACCTGAACTAAGTAATGGGAATTAAGCTTTTCAGTGTAGATTTCCCTTTTGCTGAACACTGCACGTTGCAAGGTATGGAGGCATTTATTCCGTCTTCCTACTTCGGCTCCTCAAGTGCAAATCAGACTAGAATTTGTTCTGTTAAATTAGGTTCAGTCCAGTGAAGCAGCATTATTGAAGTACTTATGTAGGTTATGTAGGAACAAATTTGTTAGGGAAGGCATATTTAAAAGCAATTTTATGTGGATAGATGAGTGCTCCAAACAAGAAACAAATGAGCTGGAGCTGAGCTCCAATGAAGGTCCCTCAAAAATGAGGATATGAGGCCACTTTGAAATTTCGGCTTGTTGCATAATGATTGTAAAAGGATTTTAAAGAGGAGGGGGGAAACCGCTGTCATTTAACAAAGATAATTTAATAGTTGCAAAATGTTCAGCTGGGTAGGAAATTCATTCACAAAACCAGGGCCACAATTATGTATAGCAATTTCAATGAGACATTTAATTAAAATAGATTGTTTGGCTTTAGTGAGTCAGGGCCCTCCTAGAAACAAGTGACAGATCATACTTCTTAAGAATTGCTGAATATTAAATCTAGTAGGATGTCTCACCTACTTTGCATTTGCCCAGCCCTAAAATATGCCCTAAACCTATTTGTTTGCAGCATTTTTACTATTGGGAATTAGAAGATATAAAGAAGCTGTTTTAACTACAGTGATGGACAGCTTCTCGCAGTATTGGTGAAGTTCATGTTGGCAACCCAAAACAGAATTCAGGCTGTATAAAGCCTTTTTTTTTTTTTTTTTTTTTTTTTTATATATGTTTTATATAGCTCAAACATGACCCGTCGGGGTGTCCAGAGCACTGTACAAACAGGTAAGTTATACATACCAGTGAGAAATGCAAAAGGAAAAAGCAATCATCAAAACATCTACAATATAACACTCAGTCAGCATTATTAATCACCGGCAGTGCCCCAGGAAGTAGTAAAGCTGAGTGACTTCAGGGCAGCACTTGAAGGAATTTATTCAGCAGATGCACTTTTACTTTTTTTTTTTTTTAAAGGAGAAAGTTGAGGGTTTTGACCTGATTGCAGGAAGCAGTGCATTCCAAATTCTCTGGGCTGGATTTGACGACTAGCAGTTGTAAGTTTCGACATTAGGGAGTTGGCGATTCTTAAAGAGCGACTACCACTCCACGATTTGAGTTTCTTTGCCAGGTAGACAGGAGTGTTTTGGTGCAGGGCCTTGTGTCATGCAGGCTGTGTTCTACCCCTCACACTCGGTGTGATCCATTAAACATCACCTCTCAAGAGTCCCCACATTTATTCAAGGGTCGGCATGGGACAGGGGATGATACCTTCGATGCACCACAGCCCCTGATCCTTTGTCGGCCTACGACATTGACCCTCTAGGGGACACTGATGCCGACTTGTACCATGTTAGGTCATCTCCTCCTGATAACACTACCTCTTATCAGGAGCTTATTGGCAGGGCTGCAACTTATCATCAGGTACCACTACATAAGGAACCTATAGAGCAGTATTTCCTCTTCTAAACTCTTTCAACAACACATAGGGCAACACAGTATCTCCCGATACTCAAGGATATGCTAAGAAATACCGCCAATATTTTAAAGATCCTGCGCGCGCCCAGATCACTCCCAGGGTCAGTAATAAAATATGAATCCTGATCCTAGTTATATCGGATTGGCAAATTCCACCTGACTCCCTGGTTGTTTGAAACACCCGTAAGAGGGCTAATTCACAGGCTGCGAGTGACGCTCCACCTCCTGATAAAGAGAGTAAGCTTATTGATGCCTCTGGCAAGAGAGCAGCAGTTCAGTTCGCTAATCACTGGTGTATTGCTAATATATTGGGCAGAATCGATCATGCCCAGTGGGGCGAAATGAAGGAACTCCTCCAACACCTCCCAGAAGAGCATAAAAAGAGGGACAGGAGTTTGTAGCTGAGGGCAAGCTTCTTTCTGACATGTCTTATCGGGTGCGCCCAAGACTCCACAGACACTGCCGCCAAGGGCAACGAACACTAGTGTTTTGTTGCGCCGCCTTGCTTGGCTGCGCATATCTGGATTTAAGCCAAAGTTCCAACGGAGCCTGTTTAAATGTCCCCTTTGAGAAGGGACATCTTTTTGCCACAGGTTGACCAGAGTCTTGAGAATATGAGAAAGGACATGGAAGTTACAAAGTGTATGGGTGCATTACAAACACAGGAAGTTCAAGATCTTTTTCTCAAAGGAGCTGTAGAACCTGTCCCTCTACAGCACCAGGGGTCAGGAGTATACTCCCTGTACTTCTTAATCCCCGAAAAGGACTGGTCTTTCAAACCAATTTAGATCTATGGCCCTTAAATGATTGCATCTTGTCAGAGCATTTTCATATGGTCGCACTCCAAGATATGATTCCCCCTTCTACAACAAGGCAACTTTCTGTCAGCCCTACACTTAAGACTCCTACTTTCACATTCCAATACATCCGGCACATCGCAAATACCTACAATTTGTGATAGCAGGCCAACATTACCAATTCAAAGTCCTCCCATTCGGAGTGACTACTGTACTTCGAGTATTGACCAAATGCCTAGTAGTGGTAGCAGCACATTTACGCTGACAAAACATCCATGTCCTCCCATATCTCATCGACTGCCTTATCAAAGCCAGCACTCTTCCTCTGAGTCAACACACTCAGAATACCATAAACTTGCTCCATCAGCTAGGCTTCACCATCAGTTTCCAGAAATCTCATCTCCAGCCTTTACAGGTTCGACTGTATCTATGGGCTATTCTAAATGCACATCTGGGACTAGCCTATCCCAATACAGCAAGAATTCCAAATTTACAAACCCTAATACCACGATTTCTACCCAATAAACAGCTGACAGTCAGAACTATCATGCACCTAGTGGGTATAATGCCATCATGTATTGCCATAATGCTACATATGCATCCCTTCAGGAATATCTAGCCCAAGAGTGGTCTCAGTCACAGGGTCAATTAGAGGATCTAGTGTTGATAGACAGCCGCACTCATCGCTGTCTGCAGTGGTGGAACACAAACAACCAGTTAGAAGGAAAGTCTTTTCCTCGACAATGTTCCCCAGATCATCCTGACCACGCACGCCGCACTGACAGGCTGGGGTGCTCACTTACATGATCTCACAGTCCAGGTTCTCTGGGACACCAAACACCAGGGTCTCCACATCCACTACCTAGAGCTTCAAGCTGTTCACCTAGCATTGAAATCGTTCGTACCTCTCCTGACCAGCAATGTTGTCTTCGTCTGGACAGAGAATGACAACTATGTACAAAAGCAGCCGAGGACACATTCTCTACACGTATCACGGCTATCTCAGAAGATTTGGCTTAGGGCTTTATATCACAACACTCCTCTGTTAGCAGAACACTTCCCAGGAACAGACGACAATTTTGGCCTCCTCCTCAGCAGGATGCTGCAACAAGTTAATGAGTCGGAACTTCACCCCAAAGTCCTCCGTCCTTACTTTCACAAGTAGGGGTTTCCACACATAGTTCTGTTTTCAGCCACAGACAACACAAAATGCCCAGATTTCGCCTTCACGTTACCACTCCCACTATCCAAGGGCAATGCTCTATGTATGAATTGGTCAGGGATATTTGCTTATGCTTTTCCGCCTCTCCCTCTGCTTCCGGTTCTGGTTTGGAAGCTCAGGCAAAAATCCCTCACACTCATACTAGTAGCTCACACATGGGCCCTACAGCCTTGGTTCACATCACTACTTGAACTGTTGGTAGTTCCCCACAAGAAGCTTCCCTCAACTTCTCACTTAGAACCATGGAGAAATCAGTCACCCAAAACCCAGGGAACTCAACCTAGCAGTTTGGCTCCTGAGATCATAGAGTTCGGTTATCTCCATATCCTACCTGAATGCATGACCATTCTCAAAGAAACTTGTAGGCCTACTACTAGAGCATGCTATGCAGCTAAATGGGAAATACAAGTCTGTTACTGTCATAATAAAAGTATCAATATATTTAGTGCTTCAATGCAAAACATTGTTTCCTTCTATAGCTCTCTGGCCTTGTATTCAGGTCCATACAATTACATCTGGCTGTAGTGTCCGCCTGTCTCAAAAATAGGCAATACTTATCTTTGTGTAAAGTACCAGTCATCGAAGATTTTATGGAAGTCCTTAGAGTGATTCCATCTAGAGTTCCACCTGCACCTAAGTGGAATCTTAACATTGCTCTCACAAGACTTATGGTCACCTATTTGAACCATTATGTAATTGTTCCCTCCAATTTGTTTCTCGGAAAGTCACTTTGTTAATTGCTATTACTTCACTTACACTTGTCAGTGAGCTCCATGCACCAACCCTAGAAGAACCTTTCTTCCAAATATATAGGGATAGTGTGGTTCTTCGCACCAACCCATAATTCATTCCAAATGTGGTCTCCCCTTTCCACCTTAACCAGTCATTTGAGTTACCTATATTCTTTCCTCAACCAGACTCCGTTGCGGAAAGAGTTCTTCATACATTAGATATTAAAAGAGCTCTGATGTATTACATCGACAGAACTAAAGACTTTTGTAAAACCAAACAACTTTTTGTTGCTTTTTTGCCTCCTCACAATGGAAAGCCCATATCCAAATCGGGCATTGCCAGGTGGATAATTAAATGCATTCACACGTTGCGCCAAAGCCAAACAAACTTTACCAATGCCCACCTACAGCACACTCTACCCGCAAAATAGGGGCTTCCATGGCTTTCCTGGGCAATATCCCACTAGCTGATGTATATGAAGCAGCTACATGGTCTACACCATACACTTCCACTGGGCATGCTAGAACATCCGCATAGTAATGCTAACAAGCTAATGTAGGTCAGGCAGTGCTACGTACACTTTTCCAAACAGCTGCAACACCCACAGGTTAGCCACTGCTTTTGGAGGGCACTGCTTTACAGTCTATGCAAAGCGTGTCTATCTACAGCCACACATGCCTCGAACAAATTGTTAATTACCAGGGCTCGACAAATCCACTTGCCCGCTCGCATTTGCGAGGGAGAATTGATGAGGACGAGCTATTTTTAGGTCCTACTCGCCCTTTCTGGCGAGTAGGAAGACAAACTAACTTTTGTCCTCTGTCTTTAAAAACGGAGCAAAAGTGACAAGATAACAAGATTTAAAGGCATTTTTATTGCTCACAAAGGGAATGAGCAATAAAGATGCCTTTTAAATCTTATCTTGTCATTTTTTCTCAGTTTTCAGAGATGGAGGTCAAGTAGGTTGCAGTGAGGTCGAGGGGATTTTCCAAGGGACTAGACCTGCAGGACTAGTACCATTTTTCGGATTTTTCGAGCCCGATTACCCTGTAAGCATCTGTTCGTGGAATGTACTGCTGTAGATTCACATGTGCCCACCCACCTCCCCAGACACCAGCGGCTGTTGCAGTTCCTTTATCTTTAAATACTCGTGGACTTATCTTTACTGACACACGCCATTATCCATCTCCTGAGGGAAAACAACAGAGTCGATGCCCATGCGCGTTATCACCAAGAGGAAGAGTCCCTTTACCTCTTGACTCGAAAGACTTCTCAACACTAGATGGCAGGAGTATGCAAAGCATGTGAATCTACAGCACTACGTGCCAAGAATAGATGCCTACAAGGTAAGTAACACAATCCTTCTTGATTCACCTGTTTTAGGACTTTTCGCGTCTCCCTGTTTTGGTTGTGTTTTTTTCCCCTCATGTGACTGAAGTTTGACCACTTTACTATGGAGTGCCCTGATGCCTCTTGGCTCCAAATGAAAAACTTGAATGAATAATCCTTAGCCACCAACACCTCTTTGGAAGGTGGTTCCCCAGATCTATATCTGGAAAACACTTCAAAACCTCCCAGAGTTTTGTGATGAGTCTATACTTTAGTTAATTAAGTAGCTCCTTCCAGGTTTCCTTGTACTAACTTGCATATCTCAAAGCTTAAGGTTTCTTTTCCAGTTGTCGTCTTTCTGATGTAAACTTGTACCTGCAGATTTCTTATCTGTAAAATAATCCCCAGAAGTCGGACTGGTTCTTTGAAACTCTCATGTCACTGCTAGGGGGTGCCGACTTCTAATCTGTGCCGGAAGTGGCCTAAGGTGGCGTCACGGAAGCCTTGTAACACTCACCTCGGCATACCGTCAATCAATCAATCATAACATTTGTATAGCGCGCTACTCACCCGGAGAGGTCTCAATGCACTGGGGGAGAGGGGGAATGTTACTGCTCGAAAAGCCAGGTCTTGAGTTGCTTCCTGAAGGAGAGATGGTCCTGGGTTAGCCGGAGGTGGATGGGGAGGGAGTTCCATGTCTTGGCTGCCAGGTAGGAGAAGGATCTTCCTCCGGTGGTGGCTCTGCGGATGCGTGGAACGTCGGCGAGGGTGAGGCTGGTTGATCGTAGCTGGCGGGTGGGAGTGTAGAAGTTCAGGCGGTTGTTGAGGTACTTGGGGCCCAGGTCGTGGAGGGCCTTGTGTGCGTGGGTGAGGAGTCTGAACGTGATCCTCTTGCTGACCGGGAGTCAGTGCAGGTCTCTCAGGTGGCAGGAGATGTGGCTGTGACGGGGGATGTCCAGGATGAGACGTGCGGAGGCCTTCTGCATGCGTTGGAGTCTTTTCTGAAGTTTGGCTGTGGTTCCGGCGTACAGCGTGTTTCCGTAGTCCAGATGGCTGGTGACGAGAGCCTGGGTGACCGTCCTCCTGGTTTCGGTGGGGATCCACCGGAAGATCTTTCGGAGCATGTGCAGGGTGTTGAAGCACGATGATGAGACGGCGTTGACTTGTCTGGTCATCGAGAGGGAGGAGTCCAGTATGAAGCCCAGGTTGCGTGCGTGGTCTGTTGGTTTGGGAGTGGTGCCCAGGGCAGGGGGCCACCAGGAGTCGTCCCAGGCGGAGGGCGATGATCTCAGGATGAGGACTTCCGTTTTGTCTGAGTTCAGTTTCAGGCGGCTGTTCTTCATCCACTCGGCGACGTCTTTCATCCCATCGTGTAGGCTGGTTCTGGCGGTGGCGGGGTCGTTGGTGAGGGAGAGCATTAGCTGGGTGTCGTCGGCGTAGGAGATGATGTTGAGGTTGTGTTGGCGTGCGATGGCTGCGAGGGGGCTCATGTAGATTAAGAGGGTGGGGCAGTGTTGAACGCTGCAGAGAGGTCCAGGAGGATGAGGGCCGCTGTTTTACCCGTTGTCGAGCATGGATCTGATGTTATGTTATCAGGGGTTTTGTTAAGCGCTCAGCTACTCAAGCAGAGTGTCCCGGCGCTGTCAGACCCATAACCGTAGAGCTCCAGCCAGGGAGAGAAAACTTATTGGCCAAACAGCCATGTTTTGAGCTTCTTTCTGAAGGCCATCAAGCTCTCACTCTTTCTTCGGGACAATGGGAGGGCATTCCAGGCACAGGGCGCAAGATATTTAAGACCGCCCTCCGATCCGGGCGCGCCTTATTGCTGGGACCGTGGTGAGAGACCGTGACGCCGAACGCAAGGCTCTGGCTGGCAGATGAAAACCGATCCTCTTCCTCAAATAGAGGGGGGCAGTGCCATAAAGGGTCTTAAATGCCATAGTGAGCGCCTTGAATTCAATGCGCCTCTGAATAGGCAGCCAGTGAAGAGACTGCAGCAGTCCCGTAGCGTGAGAGCTGTGGCCGAGGCCAAAGATCGCCCGAGCGGCCGAATTCTGCACAACCTGCAGGCGTGAAAGAAGGAGCTTCGGAAGACCCAGCTAAAGGACATTGGCATAGTCCAGCCTAGATCCTATCAGGGCCTGCACTGTAATTTTCCTATGGGCGATGGAAAGAAAAGGAAGAAATTTTGTTAGCATTTTTAGAATCCCAAAGCATTGACCAACCAGGCTCATAATCTGAGGTTTAAAAGTAAGACAGTTATCCATCTTAACACCGAGATTTTTAGCCACCGAGGCCACATCGGAAGGGGGAAACTTATCCGCCGGCCACCAGGACATCCAACAGGGATCCGGAGGACAACCGAAGAAAAGAACCTCGGATTTATCCGAGATGCATTTAAGCTGATTGCATTGGAACCAGGTAAAAACCGCTCCCAGACAGCTTTTAATGCGATCTCCGTTGAAGTCCATATCTTTCCCACATGTGAAAAGAAGCTGGGTGTCATCAGCATATGAGACAATCTGGGCACCAAAAGACTCAACCAGCGCCACCAAAGGGGAAATATAGATATTAAAGAGAGTCGGACTTAATATGGACCCTTGAGGAACTCCCACATCCAGAGGCGGCACTGCCGCGGAGTGCGGAGGGGCCCAGACTGTCTGTTGGCGGTTGGTCAGAAAGGACTTGAACCATTTGAGCACCGTTCCTCCAACACCAATCTCCGCAAGACGCGCCAACAGGCGCTCTTGAGGAACGGTGTCAAACGCCGCCGAGAGATCAAGCAGCACCAGCAGTGCCTTCCCCCCAGAGTCCTGAACTTCCTTAATTGCCTCAACCACCTCCAGCAGAGCCGTCTCCGTGCTCATATTCGCACGGAAGCCGGATTGGGTATAGTGCAAAACACCATGGGACTCCACAAAATGTGAGAGGACGGACTGAACGTGTTTTTCTGCCACTTTAGCCAGGGCAGGGAGCAAAGAGATAGGTTGGTAATTTGCATGAATGGCATGGTCCAGGGAAGACTTCTTCAGAAGAGGAATGACCATCGCCTGTTTCCAGGCAGGCGGCACTATCCCTGTTTCCAATGAGCAGTTTAAAATTGGGTTAACCATAGGGTTAATAGCATGAGCCACTTTAGCTAGAAACTTCACGGGACAGGGGTCCAGTGGAGAGCCGGATCTCATTTTAGAGAAATTCCAGAGAGACTTGAGGTTCAATAGATGGAAAACTCATCAAACTGGGCATTCCCGGGTCAGACACATTGGACTGGGTTTCAGGACAGGGCACTCCCCCCCCCCACCCCCCCCAGCGCAAAAGATGGAAAAGTTGCCTGAATGCTCTTGATTTTATTGGCAAAAAAACTGGCTAATTGCAGAACCCAAGGTTCCGAAAAAGAGCACTTAGGAGTGATGGCAGCTGGTGATGTGAATTCTTTCACAATCGCGAAGATTTCTTTGCTGGTGTTGGCGGCCTCCTCAATCCTTTGAGCGAAGTAGGCTTTTTTGGCCAGATAAATTTCCTTATGATAGGCCTTGGTGCAACACCTATAGGCCTCCCTCAAAGGATCCAGGTAGTTTGCTCGCCATGCTCTTTCGGCTTTCTTACAAAGCCTTCTGCTGGAATTAAGCACATGCGTAAACCATGGGGCAGACGCTCGCGAGGATTTCTTATAAGACCCCCTAGGCGGGGCCAAATCCTCCAAACACTGCACAAGCCATGCTTGAAAACGGGCTAGGTCCAATTCTAAATCACCTGTAAGAGAGCAGGGGTGGGTTAGCCGATACTGATCAATCATTTCCGGTGTTACTCGATGGAAAGGACGTGACATCCGGGGCTGACACGCGTCATCTCTACTAGTCACAGTAATTTTAGACTGGATATTAAGTCACCAGAAGGTGGTCGGACCATAACACAGGAAGGGGGGGGGGGCGCAACTGTAACAGAGGAGGTGGAGAAAATCTGACCCAATGTATGCCCTTTGTTGTGAGTGGGTGACACTACGTAGGGTGATGGGCCCAGAGGAGTGGTAATATCTAAAATTTTGATAGTATCTGCAGCATCCGCATTATCGAAGTGAACATTAAAATCGCCCAGAAGAATGAAATGCTTAAATTGAACACTCGTAGCCGAGATCACTGCGTCCAACTCCTCGTTAAATGATCCAACAGGGCCTGGGGGTCTGTAAACCAACAGACCCGCGCAAGATTGAGCGGGTGGAAGTGTTAGACAAAAACCCAATGCTTCAACCCCACGAATGTCATCAGTGGGTATGATGGAACACTCAAAGCGTCTGTCAATCACCAGTGCCACTCCCCCCTCCTTTGCCTTTGCTCCGATCTTTCCTTAGTATAAAGTAATTAGAGGGCAGGGCGTTTACTACATCTGGGCCTGATGCTTCGCCAAGCCACGTTTCCGTGAGGAAAAGGCAGGCGGGCTTAAAATCAGAGAGAAAGTTAAACCGATCCCGAGCATGTTTGCTCGCAGACCGAGTGTTCAGAAGGGCGCAGTTGAAAAAACGTTCAGCTGAGCTCCGCACCGTTGTTGCGATGACATGTTGGCTAGGCTTTGCGAAGTCAGTCTCCGTCCACTCACCCTTCAATGACCACCCACAACCAGTGCAAGGAGATTTACCCCGAACGGAGAGGTCATGGACACTGAAGCCACTATTACAACGCGGTCTTAAAGCTAGTAGCTGTAGGGCGGTGTACTCTTTGATTCCCCCGTGACAAAGTCTCTCTGGGTCCCCAACCCGTCCGCATCCGGGACGCTGACGGGCGCAGACGGGCTTTCCTTAGGCGCTCCTTTGGCGCGGGAAAGGCGCATCCGCTGTACGCGTTCTCTGCGAGGAGCCATCCCCGTCTAACTTTATACTTCCCGCCCGTGAGGCAGCAAGCCTAGTCTGCCGACTAGCAAGCCTGCCTCACCAAAGATGGCCGCCGTACCAGTGCGTCTTTCCCGCTGCTCGAATCGGCAGCGAGAGGGTCGCCCGGAGAGCACAGCAGGAGGAGGGCAGGGGAAGAGCGGCGTGACCCCAAGAGCAGCAGCAGACGACTCCACTGCCCCAAAGGCATCTGTGGCTGCGATGAGGGCGGTCTCGGTGCTGTGGTTGGCTCCGAAACCGGATTGCGAGTGGTCGAGGGATCCGTTCGTCTCGAGGAAGGCGGCAAGCTGTCTGACGGTCTTCTCGATTGATTTTGGCGGGAAAAAAGAGGAGCGAGATGGGGCGGAAGCTCTTGAGGTCGGTGGGGTCCGCTGTTGGTTTCTTCAGGAGGGCGCTGAGCTCGGCGTGCTTCCAGCTCTCCGGGAAGGTAGCGGTGTTGAAGGAGGGGTTGATGATGTCCCGGAGTTGGCGTGCGATGATGGAATCGGCTTTGTTGAAGACTTGGTGGGGGCAGGGGTCGGTTGGTGATCCGGAGTGGATGGTGTTCATCATGCGGGTGGTGTCTTCGGTGTTGACCGGGGTCCAGGCGCAGAGGGTGGTGATGGGGGTCGTTGGTCCGGAGGTTGGGTGCGTGGTCTGTGCGCCGAAGCTGTTGTGTATGTCGGCGATCTTGCTGTGGAAGAACGAGGCGAGTGAGTCGCAGAGGTCTTGCGAGGGAGTGATGTCGTTGTTTCCGGTGCTGGGGTTGGAGAGCTCTTTGACGATGCTGAAGAGTTCCTTGCTGTTGTGGGCGTTGTTGTCCAGTCGTTCTTTGAATGCTGTCGTCTTGGTGGTGCAGATCAGCTGGTGGTGTTTGCGGGTGGCGTGCTTGAGGGCAGTCATGTTGTCTGTGGTCTGGTCGTTGCTCCAGGCTTTCTCGAGGGTGCGGCAGCTCTTCTTGGAGTTCTTAAGTTCGTCGGTGAACCAAGAGGCTTTCTTGCTGCCGGGTCTGCTGGGAGGGGTCTTCAGTGGTGCGAGGTTGTCTGCGCAGTTGGTGATCCACTGTGTGAGGTTGCTGGCTGCTTCGTTTGGGTCCGGCGTGCTGGCGGGAGGGTTCTGGCTGAGAGAGGTGGTGAGCTGGTCGGCGGTGATCTTGTTCCAGCTCCTGCGAGGAACCTGTTGCGGGTGGTGGTGGGCCGTGGTCCTTCTGAAGCTGAAGTGGACGCAGCTGTGGTCCGTCCAATAAAGTCCAGTGGAGTGGATGAAGGAGATGTATTTGCTGGAGGAGAAGACTGGGTCAAGCGTGTGGCCAGCGTAGTGGGTGGGGGTGTTCACCAGTTGCTTGAGTCCGAGGTTGTCCAGCAGGGCGGCAGTGTTGTTGTTGTTCTCCAGGTGGAAGTTGAGGTCCCCTAGGAGGATGTAGTCAGCGGAGGGGAGGGCGTGCGGGCTCATGAAGACTGCGATGCCTTCGCTGCATTGTGTGCGTGGTCCCGGGGGTCTGTAGATGAGGGTGACTCTGAGGGTCGTCTTGGGGTCGGTGTGTATCTGGAAGTGAAGGTGCTCGGCGGCGGTGAGGGTGTCGTCTGAGTTGGTCGTGATGCAGATGGTGTTCTTGTGTACGATGGCGATGCCTCCTCCAGGCTGGTTGACGTCAATTCCCCTGTGACACTGATCCGGAGCACGCTCTGTGTTATGAGTTTTCTGCCCAGAATAAATGTACCTTTTGCAGTATGATGTCTCCACCCTTGTATTTGGCGTTTATGCTCTACAGGGACTATGAGGGACATGTAGACTTTATGACTGACCCCTCCACATTCCGTCTATGGTGCCTTGGGTTCGACCAAGTTCCCGTTCTTGTCTGAGCATGCACCCCAAAGCCTTCAAGGAAAGGGAGACTAAGCTCTTCATGGGTCGAGGCAGGGATGACGGATGAAGTTGGCTGTGCTCAAGACCATGTTATTGGTCACCATCATCCCACTTGTAGGGTGCAAAGGAAGCATAAGAAACATGAAGAAATGCAAGCCTTCCAGACGCCCTCCGACTCCCACAGGATTTTCTTCTTCTGAACAGGAGTTGGTATCCACCGTCTCCACCACATCCTTTCCTGGATATTTTTTATAAATTAACTCAGCGCTGTTCTTAGCCACTCCAATGCAGTTGTGGCTGTTAATTAAAAGTGGTGGGGCAGCATGGGGATAATAATGATATAAAGAAAACATACCTGCTGCCTCTGTGCTCTTCTGCTCGCTCCTCTGGTACTGGTGAACAACCGTCTCCCAGACTCCCCTACACCAATTCTGACTCTGCTCTCATGCTGGTAGTACCCAGCATGAGAGAATCACCACGATTTGTCTGAACAGGCTGGTTTTGCACTCGCACAGGGACTGAGAGCCTGTGCCTGCTGTTCTCCACCGCTGTGCAGGTTGGGTTGGAGAAATCTAAGTGCGCATGTCGATTTGGCTGTCCTAAGATGGCCAAACCGACATGCTCACTTGCAGTGCCCACCACTCCTTCTCCATACTGCTGTCGTCAGGATGGCCCGCCCCCAAGACTCTGCTCTCAGTCATGAAAAATAAAATGACATAATTGTTTTCTTATAATTTTATTTTTCATGTTTGCATCTGCCTATAGGCTCTCAACAGTCAGTCGGCACTCCCCAGTATTCTAGTAGGGGACTGCAAGTAACCTGCATAATTCATCCTGATGGTTGAAAAGAACAAAAGTGCACGATGGTCTAATGTTTTTGCTACAAGTAAGTTTTGCCATAAATGAATAAAGGAACTATTAAATAACTACACAGGCCATCATGCAAGTTTGTTCTTTTTTTTCTGTCCGGATGAATTGTGTTTGTGTGTGTAATTTAGAGTCACCTACTTATGCATTGGACCGACTGAGAAGAGTGCTGAATTAATTTGTAAAATTTTCAGTTGCGAGGCTAGGTTGTGCCGTTTCGAGGTAGAGGATTGTAGTGACTGGTCCCTGCTTAACTCATGCACCGCAGATGGCATATGGAGATAATTGACTGCTGGAGGTAGTAATATGTGTAGCCATTTGTCGGTACTTCAGCTCCTAATCTGTAAATCCTTTGTACTGTCCTTCCCTGGCTCTTTGGCACTGATACCTTTCTTCCCGCAGAACACTGTTTTGACATTGACTCTTATGGAATTGCAGACTCCAGGCACTACCTGGCAGCTTTCCTCAAGATCATGTACAACATTTTTGCAAGCTTATCAGCACCACCCGTCATACTATCTGGGCCTTATGGAACACTACAATCTTCCTATGTTTATGCCGCTGCCTGCGACACCGCTCGGCTCTATACCTCCTGGACTAATACTGGCCCCTCCTGCCTTCGAACGGGCTCTAAGGTATAGCATGCCGCAACTGTCTCTGCCTGGGATGGTAACTCTGATGCTGCCCCTCCACAACCACCGCTGGTCCTTGAAGTTGCGCCACAGAACACATCAAAATGGAAGGCACACAGGCTTTATAAAGAGGGTGAATACAGGAAAAAATACACATCTTATATGGAGCAGATTCAAGCCCCCAGATTTATATCCATGCGGCTGCGATGACGATGGAACAGACCGTGAACATGAGCTCCAAAGTCTCTCTTCAGCTAGTGGACGGGACACCTCACCTGAATTGGTCATGGAGTTTCCTACTGAGCCCCCTACTCTAGAGGTGATGTTTTTTCCATTCTGTGGTCAAAAAGACAGCGGAGATGTTGGACCTCAAGCTGCCCACAGTAGAGGAAAAGACCAACAACTTCACTGAGGTTTTTCTTCTGTCCACTCTAACAACTGATCAATTGCTACCATTAAATGAGACTCTCCTAGACCCAGTCCTAGCAGTGTGGGACATACCCTTCACTTCACTGCAATAAGTATGACGCTAAAGTCACTGAGTGTCAATTGTCTCCTGTCCCTCTACAACCACACCCTTTGGAAAATAGCTCAGATGAACTGGAAGACATGAGTGCGAACTTCCAGGAAATGATCCAAGACGGACAAAATACCTCTAGACACATAATAACATCTGGGCTGTCTATGGCAGACTTTGTGACCCAGGTGATGGGCACCTCTGTCTCCATTTGGCCGCATGCTTGGCTGCATACATATAACGTTTCTGCAGACGTTCAGGTGAACCTCATGGACCTGCCATTCGACAGTTCATGCCTTTTTTGGGCAAAGGTGGATTTGGCTGTGCCTTTCCGCCACCACAGAGGATTCCAGACATATATTCCATCGTTTCAGCAAGGCACACAAATTCCTGTCCTGTGGGTGCCAAGATTCCTAGATCTGCTGGCTGCTTTCTACTAGTCACACGCACACATTGACACATGAGAGACCTGTAGTGGGGCCCCCGCGCTGGGGCAGAAATGGTCTGGTGGGGGAACAAGCGAACCTGAATTGTGGAGTGGCCTTCACTCCCCCTTCAAATGTGACTACGTTGGTGATGGATGCCTCCACCTTAGGATGGGGAGCTCATCTGAAGGATATGGAGATCCGAGGACTATGGTTTCCTGCAAAGCAATTTCTTCCCATCAACCTGTTGCAACTGTTGGGGATTTAGCTGGTGCTCAGTGTCTTCCTCCTCTACATCCAATTTCAGTCCAGCCAGATCTTGACAGACATGACTGATTTGGTATGTCAATAAGCACCTCACTTTCTTTGCCTGAAAATATTGATAAAGTGGTCTTGGGTGCACCACCATGGGATCTGTCTCACCGCCAATCACCTAGTGGGGTATCTGAATATTGGAGATAAAAGCCAGAGCCAGCTCTTTCCCTCCATAAGTGCTGTCTACTACCAGAGGTATCCTTCGATATCTTAGCCCAGTGGGAAACTCCTCAAGTGGGGAACTCCTTTGGTAGACTGGTTCGCCTCTTTAGAAAATGGTCAATGCTAGCAGTTCTGTGCCCTTTAGTATCCATTGAGGGAAGCCTTAAGGGACACATTTTAGTTGAGGTGGAACTTGCCGCTGAATTATGCGTTCCCTCCCATACCCTTGATTTCCTCAGGTTCTGCCGAAGATTTGCCAAGATTGGACCGAAGCCATTCTCATCACCCTGAATTGGCCACGAAGGGTGTGGTAGGCGATCCTTCAGTGGTTCACCACGAGTTCCCTGCTCAAGCAATCATTCATGCTGAACCTTCTCTACCTGTTGGAGGGGAGCGATTGGTTCTGCATCCCAATCTCCGATGCCTCCACCTACATGTATGGGGTTTGAACAGGTAATTCTGGCTTCCTTTCAGCTGCCATTGGAGGTGGTGGACGTCATCTTGTCAGAGGTTTCCCCCTCACTAAATTGGGTTACGCTGGCAGATGGAGCAACTTTATTGCATGGTATGCCGACAACAATATTAATCCCTTACAGCCCAAGTTGTCAAGGGCCCTCCAATATGCACTTTATCTTGCCCAGATGGTTTGTGTGATAGGCACGGTCATGGGGCGTTTTGGCTGCGTTATCAGTTTCCTTTTCACCTAAACCAGTTCATTGCTGGAGGAAAGTGTCCTTTTTTGTCATGTTCACCTCTGCTTATTGACTTTGATACAGATATTTTTCAACTAATTGCACTGGGTCCCTGCTAACCAGGCCCCAGTGCCAGCGCTCTTTCCCTAAAAGGGGTCCCTAAGAACCGCAGCATGTATTATGCCAGCCTAAGGGACCCCCATACAAATTGCATGCAGGCTTCCATTGCAGACTGTATGGTTCAAACCATGTGTGAAAGTACGACCTGGCTCACTCATTGTGTGCCTTACCAACGCCACTGCATACAATATATGTAAGTCCCCTTTACAGCAGGCCTTATAGGCCTGAACCAGGTTGCATTATATTAAATGTGAGGACATATCTGCGTGAGTAGATATGCCCCGTGCCGTCTAGTTCAATTACTACATAGTACGAGTGACCAGGGAAGCCATTTTAAGTACATGTACTGAGCACTGGTCATTACGGGTTCCCCAGCAACAGAATGGCTTTACTGAACCCTATGATGTTTGCTATCAAACACCTTATCTTATAAATCTGTGCTGTTAGTATTAGATCTATTATGACATTAGAGGTGCCACCTAAAAAAATACCAGAGTCTAGTGTTCTGGCTGACTGGCATTGTCCATTCTGCCACCACCGACAAGTTTCTGAGCCCCTGTAAGTGAGAGCCTGCACACTCTGAGCCAAAAGCAATGCCTGTTCCGGAGGAAGGTGTTCACCCCCAACCCCTCTCCCCAGCAGGCTAGTGATGTAGCATATCAAGGCCAGGGGCTTCAAAGCCCCTGCCACCTTTGATATGCAACCCTGACTTCCTCCAGACCTAGGAGATGCCACCCCTGCCCTGAGGCACATTTGGCCCCAGGACAGGCAGGACATTTGCTGTGCAGTAGGCATGTATCCCCACCAAGCTAGTCACACCCCTATGGTGGGCTACCTGATGTACTCCACGAAAGAAGGATTCCACCACCTTGTTTTTGGTGGAATTAGACATTCTGGGACAGGGATATATCCACTCACCAGAGAAAGTGATCATATAGGGTGGGGGGGTGGTGGTAAGTAGTCCATTGCCTACTACCCTTCACTCTCCTTGATGTCCGTAGAATTAGTATTTAGATTGCGCCCTGACACTAGAAACTCAGATGCCGGAAGGACAAAGAGCCAAAGAAGTGAGAACTGTGGACCAGTAACTACTTTGGCACAACACCCTGCCCGACTCCTGCTCTCCCGACAATCGCGGACACCGACTCGTCCAGAAGTGCAACTGCCTCCCCAAACCCTTGGAGGACATTTTGAGCACTTCCTCGACCCCGCAGCACCTCCAGTGGAGCGGAGGAGCCACTTCTCTGCACCAGCAGGCACTGACTGCAGCTGTCCGGTACAGCGTTCTGTCGACCCCTGGGCTTACTGAGGGAGCAGCACCCCAGGCAGAGGTCTTCGTAATCCAGGAGTTCAGCTACGTCTCCCTTCATGAGCCGCCCTGCACCAATACCCGAGGTACTTTAGCCAGTTGCAAGCACCAAGGCTTGTTTGTGTTCAGACGGAACACCATCCTTGCCAAAACATACCTGCATGTCGAGGGACTCAGACGCCAGCTCCACACCGAGATTGGCCCTGCTGTGTTTCTTTTCCCTCTTCTGCAAGTTCTTCAAGAATTGAGAGAGCCTCCAACTCACCGACCCGCTGGACAGAACACCTCTGCACCCAAGCTACGCAGCCCGAGCTCACATAAAGCAACAGTGTCTCTGTGGTCTTGAGACCCTCAATTTCCGACCCCCCCCCCCCTCTCGGGTTCTGTCGAACTTTTCCCTCAGTCACCCCTTACAGCCTTACCTTACAGGTACTTTTCCCCATTAACTTTAGCAGGGAGCGTTCGATGCTACCACCGCATAAAGTACCTCAGTTTTCGGACACCCCAAGGCAGGTAAACTTGAACTGTTGGTGCTTTCTTGGACCTTGGCCCCTACTTACCTCAAGTCCACAAGAACAGTCCTGTAAGTTGTCTGTAAGTGTACCCATGCAGTTTCTCCCTTTGTACAACATTACTGTGTTTGAGGCTCATGCCTCCAATCTGACAGCTGTCACTGTCTACGGTTAGTGTAGAATTTTACCATGGCTATGTATGTATCCGATTCCAATGATCTTGGTGTCTAAAAATTATATAAAAATGTTATTTTTCTAAATTGGTCTAGAGTTTCTTGTGTGGCTCATTTATTGACTCGGTGTGTACAACATATGCTTAACACTACCCTCCAAGTCTAAACTGCTTGTCCAAACTACCACGAAGGAGGGCATTTGGGATTATCAATTTAAGCCCTGTAAGGGTCATCTGGACTTTCTACACAGTGTACCTAATTTTGGTACATTACATAAAAAGCCAGCTTCTTGCAATCATCCTTCCTGCTTTCTATCCTTCTTCCCATCCCACTAATGAGGAGGAGCGATGGCGTAGGCTGGATTGTAAACAAGCAGTCAATTCCTACCTAGACTGCACCAAGGACTTGCATCTGGAAGACCAGCTTTTCCTGTGGCAATGTGTTGCCAAGAAAGGCACAGCAGTGCAGAAAATAATTTTGGATCATCCTCTGCATCAAAACTTGCTATGCCATGGCAGGGTGATACTCCAGCATGGATCAGAGCCCATTCCACCAGGGTCAAATCCACTGCTTTTGCCCTTGCAAGAAGAGTACCAAATGCAGAGATATGTAAATCCGCTACATGGACATCTCTGCACACCTTAGTGCCTGGACTTTTTGAATGCGCATAGATGGTCATGTCAACAGATCCTTCTTGCAGGATTTCCTCATTTAACCATCAGTCAACCCTCCTAAGCAGGGTATTGATTTGTAATCTATTCTACTGGTAAGGAATTGGCAGGTACAAGTAGCCATCGGAAGAACAGGTTACTTGACTGCAATAACAAATTGTTCGAGGCATATGAGCTGCAGATTACACACAGTGCATTGATCGCCATCTGGTGTTGGGCCCGGATGTTTGCAGTTGTTTTTCCTCTCGGAAAGTCTTTGGAAGTCACGAGGAATGCGACTCCTCCTTTGGATCGTATTGCGCATGGGCTTCGGCTCCATCCTCTGATTGTTTTTTTTCCGCCATCGGGCTCGGATGTATTCTTCGCGCTCCGGTTTCGAACAGTTTCCAGTTCTCCTGATCGGCGCGCAATCCTCCCCTTTTCGCGGTATTGTTTTCGATCGCGATCTCCACACTCGACACGACTCCTTGTCCGAAGTCTTCGATTCCGGTCGTCGACGAAGGCCTTCAGGCCTACCTAAGCTCCGGTCCTGGCTGATGGAAAGACTCCATTCAAGAAGTGTCCTCGATGTGGGTCCAAATTTCCCCTCGCCGATCTCCATGAGGTGTCCAACCTCTGCCTCTCCCCTGAACACGGGGGTCGAGACTGTCTGGTGTGCAAATCCTTCCAGTCCAAGAAGACCATTTGAGACCGAAGGGCGAGGAGAACCATGGCACACTCGTCGACAGCGATCCCAGACGACCTCTTCAGAGAAGGCGTCGATGCTCCAGAAGAACAGCACACCGAAGAGGGCCTCGTCAGCGCCTCCGAAGCAGACGACTCCGATGTCGAGGACATCACTCCGGCACAGAGGGGCATGAGTACTAACATCCACCCCCACCCCACACACTCGACGGCATCGAAAAAGGCTTCGGTCACGCCTTCGCCCTCGGGCCTAGGCACGACCAAAGACCTTGCTTCCCACACCTTGCCCTCGGGCCCGGTTAAGAAGCCTATCAAGCCTTCCGACGGCTCGGGCTCGAGCCAGCCTACCGTCGGTGCCGAGAAACACTCCTCCGCACCGGCGCCAAAAAAGAAAATGGCCGCCTCCTCCGCACCGAGCTCCACACCGAAGCACTCGGCACCAAAGACAAGCACCAGCTCCTCGGTACCGACCCCGGAGCCGAGCAAAAAACCCAAAGCCATCGACACCCACACCTCGAAGCCGAAAGTCATCTCGGAGCCGAGGAAACAACCAGCCATCTGGAAGCTGCACAGTTCAGAACAACGAACCGATGCTGACTCCAAGACTAGAAAACCTACGGCCCCGACGCCTTCGGCGCCGACGGATCGGCCATTCACTGAAGAACTATTTCGGCCTGATCCACTACAAAAAACACTCATCAAAGACCCTAAAACTGGACATTTGATGCTCAGCATCAAAAAGAGACCGCTGGACAAGCCTGCCCCAGCTCCACCTCCAAAGAGGAAAGACTTTAATACCTCCCCTTTGAGAATACCTTCACCCCCCTCCTCCACCTCATCATTCCCCCACACCCTCTCCGGATTAGGATGATGACGATGTCTACGATGACACAGGGGACGAGCCCCATGACCAACCCACAGGGGACCCCACTCCTACAGGCTCCCCAGACCCATGGGACGACTATAACATTCCAGACATCCCTAACGTCCTGCCCTCCGGAAGACACAATGGGGTTTAACCAACTACTCCATAGGGCTGCACACTACCACGGAGTGGATCTCCATACACACCCCGTGGAGGAGGACTGCCTCCTAGATACCTTTGACACAACAAACAGGGCCACTTCCATCCTGCCCATGCTTAAAAGGGTTATCAAGCACGCGCCGGAGGTCTTTAAAGACCCGGTCAGGGCCAGGGTCGTCAACCCTCGCATCGAGAAGAAGTAGAAGGCCGCCTCTACAGACCCCACCTACATCAGAGGGCCAGCACCACTAGACTCCCTAGTAGTGTCCACTGCAAGAAAGCGTGCAAACTCCCAGGCATCAGGCGATGCACCACCACCTGATAAGGAGTCCAAACTCTTGGACGCATCTGGCAAGTGCACTGCATCCCAGGCTGCCAACATATGGCGCATTGCAAACACACATGCGCTATTGGCAAGATATGACAGGGCACATTATGATGAACTAGAAGCCATAATGCAACACCTCCTTGACAAGTACAAAAATAGAGCCAACAAGCTAATCCAGGAGGGTAAAACCATCACCAACACCTCCATTCGCTGTGCCCTAGATGTTGCTGACACCGCCTCTAGGGCAATTAACACCAGCGTCGTCCTCCGTAGGCATACCTGGCTACGAATTTCAGGTTTCAAACCCGAGGTGCAGGCTTCCATCCTGAACCACCCCTTTGACCAGGAACATCTGTTCGGCCCAAAAGTTGACGATGCCCTGGAAAAAATGAAAACAGACACAGATACGTCGAAGTCTATGGGAGCCTTGCAGTCACACCTTCCCAGGCGCTCCTTTTGTCGCTCTTCCTTTCGAAGCTCCTTCAGAGGCTACTTCTCCGATAACCCTTCTACTTCCTATAAAGCCCCTACCCATTCCACCTTCACAAGGGGTTACCAAAGAGGCGGCTACAGGGGCAACAATAATAAAGGCAGAGGCAAGACTAACACCTCCCGCTCTGCCTCCACCCCTAACCGATGGCTTCCCTCCACTCTCCCCCCCCCCCCCCACCCCCCTCCCCCCCAACCATCCCACTCCGGTCGGGAGCAGACTCCACAATTTCCTTCCTTCCTGTCTGGACTACTATCACCTCAGACAAATGGGTAACACAAATAATTTGGTCAGGCTACCGCCTCGAACTAACATCTACCTCCCCCACCAAACATTCCACCCAAACAACGCCCAATGTCACAGGAACATTTGTCACTACTAAAGCAGGAGGTAATCTCCCTCCTACAAAAAAGTGCGATAGAACTACCTACCCACCAACAAAATATGGGAGTTTACTCCCTATATTTTCCTCATACCAAAAAGGGACGACTCTAAGGCCCATCCTAGACCTCAGACCCCTAAATCAATATATACACTCAGACCACTTTCACATGGTCACACTCCAGCAGGTACTTCCCCTGCTCTCCCAAAACGACTTCCTTGCCACCCTAGACCTCAAGGACGCCTATTTCCACATTCCTGTTCACAAGGCTCACTGGAAGTTTCTCAGATTTGTAGTGGACGGTCAACACTATCAATTCAAAGTGCTCCCATTCGGCGTCACCACGGGTGTTTACCAAGTGCCTAGCAGTAGTGGCAGCACACCTGCGAAGACAACACATCCATGTCTTCCCATACCTAGACGACTGGCTCATAAAAGCCAACTCATACAACCAGTGTGTACAACACACTCACGCCACTATCCAACTACTTCACGAACTGGGCTTCACAGTAAATCACACAAAGTTCCATCTGCAACTGTCCCATGTAAAACCATTGCGGACAAGCTTCACATGAGTGACACAATGCACACCACTTTCTGGCCAAATTTTTATCAAGTTTTTGATAAAAATTTGTCCGCATTGGCCTTTTAAGACACGTAGCACCCAAGGAACATTGAAAAAACTATTTAACTTTTCGAATCCACATGTGAAACGTTTAAACATCTGACTATAAGATCGTGACTTCTCGAAGAATTGCACGGATGTCCGTGAGCCACACTTCACAAATCATGAATGTTGTAAATATGTACAAATGCGCTATTTTCACGTTTTAATGTGTCTAAATGTCCTATTTAACGCTGGGTAATAGATAGTTTTCCTTGTAAGAAGCATGGTTTAGCACACACATATAAAACATCAACGTATGGGGAAGCTGTAATAGGGAATTCTGGGATTAGTAGTGAGGAAGGTTTAAGCAGTAAGGGGATTGGTTGAATTGAGAGGGTGGCGACATAGTGAATGTAGTTAAAAGGGCGATACGTGAAAGGCAGAGGTTTACAGATTGGTGAAAGGAAGGAAGGAAATGCGGTTGGAAGGTTATTAGAAGCAGGTACGGAGAAAGCACGTTGTTGAAGGGTTGAGTTTTAGGATGTAGAATCTTATTCAGCTTTCTAGATGGAACTATGTAAACAGAGGGAAAACGTTGAGTCGGGCAATTGGTAACACAGGGCATGAGACATGGTGATATATTGTACAGAGGGTCATTACTGAGGTTGTTGTTCACGGCTTAACGCTGTTGTTTTTTGAAAATTTGTAGTGAATCCCTGAAGAAGGGCGAAGAAAATGCCCGAAATGCATTGGAAATACTACTGAGGATGTTTTTAAATGTATACGCCGTGTTGCAGAAAGAAAAGGCTTGGAATGCCAATCTGCAGCATTTGAACTGTTTGTAATACATGGACGGTCTCACATGTGACTGTTTAAACAAGTTCTGAATCGTTTATACCATTGGAGTTACTTGTCAATAAACAGCGTTAAAAATCTGAAAATGAAGATACCTTTTTTCAAAGGACTAAGCAGTGCGTCCGTTAAGGGGCAAGACGTTGCTCCAACTAGGAACCATGTAAAACCATACCTGGGTGCCACCATAGACACCTCAAAAGCGCTAGCCTATCCCAGTCCTGCCAGGATAGCAAGCATTCAGGCTCTACGTGCCAAATTTCAACCGGAACACCCTCTTCCAGCTCGAGTGTTCATGCAACTTATAGGAATGATGGCCTCTTGCATATTCATAGTACCTCACGCAAGACTCCAGATGCATCCTCTCCAAGAGTGCTTAGCGCGCCAATGGAACCAGGCCCAGGGTCAGTTGACAGATCTGGTGTTGGTAGACGGTCGTGCCCATCGCTCTCTGCAGTGGTGGACCACCAAAAACCTTTCCAAAGGGCGACCGTTCCTGGAACCGGTTCCTCAGATAGTACTCACAGCGGACGCATCGCTCTCCGGCTGGGGAGCTCACCTACTACATCACACCATGCAGGGCAGGTGGACACCTCAACAAAAGTTACTCCACATCAACCATCTGGAGTTACTAGCCATATTCTTAGCCCTAAAGGCCTTTCAAACGCATGTCTCAGGCAAGGCCGACTTAGTCCGCACGGACAACACGACAGCCATGTACTATATACAAAAACAAGGGGGCACACACTCTCTGCAGCTCTCTCAGCTAGCACAGAGCATATGGAGATGGGCCATACCCCCCAAAAATCTTTCTCCTAGCCCAACATGTCCCAGGAGTCCAAAACACTATGGCCAATCTGCTCAGTAGACAAACACAACAGATCCACGAGTGGGAATTCCATCCACAAGTTCTTCACCCGTACTTTCAAATGTGGGGACATCCACAGATAGACCTCTTCGCCACCCACAAACGCCAAATGCAGCCATCGTCCAAAGGCAATGCGATATGGATGAACTGGTCGGGCAGATTTGCGTACGCCTTTCCGCCTCTCCCACTCATTCCATTAGTGGTGTGCAAACTACAACACCACTCCCTCACTCTCATCCTGGTAGCTCCAACTTGGGCCTGAAAACCGTGGTACACCACACTGCTGGAACTATCTGTAGTACCGCACCAAAAGTTACACCTCTCTCCACGCCTCTTAACCCAGAACCATGGAGAGATCAGGCATCCGGACCCAGCTCAGCTCAACCTTGCGATCTGGCTCCTGAAATCCTAGAATTCGGTTATCTAAATCTTCCCCCTGACTGTATGAACGTCATTAGAGAAGCTAGACGCCCTACCACTAGAGCTTGCTACGCAGCCAAGTGGAAACGTTTTGTGGTCTATTGTCACAACAATATCTTCAATCCCTAGATGTGTCCATTCAACACATCATAGGCTATTTACTACACCTACAAATATGCAACCTAGTCTACACGTCTATTAGACTGCACCTTTGCGGCCATAGCGGCCTATCTACAAAACAGACAACATCTATCACTCTTCAGAGTACCTGCCATAAAAGCTTTCATGAAAGGCCTCAAAAGAATAATTCCCCCAGAGTGCTACCCTCACCTGTGTGGAACCAAAACATCGACTAATGGGGCCTCCCTTTGAACCTCTACACAAATGTGAACTTCAATTCCTAACATGGAAAACTGCTTTTCTGGTAGCCATTACTTCCCTCAGAAGGGTCAGTGAGATACAAGCACTCACCATTCAAGAACCTTTTCTGCAAATGCATCATAACAAAGTTGTTATCCGCACTAATCCAAAATTCCTCCCTAAAGTCATTTCTCCCTTTCATCTAAACCAATCTGTGGAACTGCCCGTATTCTTCTTGCAGCCACAGACCATTGCAGAAAGAGCACTCCACACACTAGATGTTAAACGAGCCTTACTCTACTACATCGAGAGAACACAACCCTTTCGTAAGACCAAACAACTGTTCGTATCTTTCTCACCACCACACAAAGGCAACCCCATCTCCAAATCTGGAATAGCTAGGTGGATTGTTAAATGCATACAGATTTGCTACCACAAAGCAAAACTAACGCTATCTGTTCCTCCTAAAGCCCTCTACACGTAAGATAGGGGCTTCCATGGCATGTTTAGGAAACATTCCCTTAGATGACATCTGCAGAGCAGCTACATGGTCTACACCGCACACTTTCACTAAACACTATTGTGTAGATGTGCAAACTAAGCAACAAGCTAGTGTGGGCCAGGCTGTACTCAAAACATTGTTTCAAACCACTGCAACAGATACTGGTGGTTGCCGCTAGGAGCGAGTACTGCTATATAACCTATGCACAGTGTGTAATCTGCAGCTCATATGCCTCGAACGGCAAATGCTACTTACCAGTATGCATCTGTTCTTGGCATGTAGAGCTGCAGATCTACACACGCCCACCCGCCTCCCCGGCTACCTTTATCTGTTCCAGTTCATCCTATTTAGATACAGCACACATGGGCATCTTCACTGCTTATTACTACGCTCCATCATTTCCCTGCTGGAGATAAACAATCTGAGGATGGAGCCGAAGCCCATGCGCAATACGATCCAAAGGAGGAGTCACATACCTCGTGACTTCCAAAGACTTTCCAAGAGGAAAAACAACTGCAAACATCCGGGCCCAACACCAGATGGCGATCTATGCACAGTGTATAGATCTGCAGCTCTACATGCCAAGAACAGATGCATACTGATAAGTAGCATTTGCCTTCTGGTTGATGTCTACCTGCAGATTCCTCACCAACCTATCCGCCTCTCCGTTTGAAGTATAGTTATAGGGAAAGTTAATATCCCAAGATATGCTCTGGTTCTGTACTACTCTAACAATGTCATTCTGTCCACTCGGCTCAAAGTTTGGAAAAATGGCTGGAAACTGAAGTTGTTTGTCCAAGAGTGTGCACTAAATGGCTTTATTGACATCACCAGAGTAGAGTTTCGGTGTGGATTAGAAACTAGAGCTCCCACCTACTGACTATGTGAGAGCACTGAAGTTTCCATATCCTGTCTGATGCCAGGGGATTATTCTACAGGTGAGGAATCTGCAGGTATAGTTTCCGCCAGAAAGTTAGTTACTGCAGGTAAGTAACTTTTTTGTCTTGAATGAATCAGTACTGCGTGCAACTCCTTTGTTATTGTATCTACCATTGGCAGGATTCCATTCCAGGATCTACATTCATTTTTTTCCATCCATGCAAATTTCCTTCCTTTCTTTAATAAATGAGTTGGTGGGGACTAACTGTGTTGAGATGGAAAATGAAGATAATCAAATTGTCAAACCCCATTAATATTTCAGTCCCTATTTGACACTTTGCCAGTGGAGAATAGACTAAATAGATTTCTTGCTCAATCTAAATAAAAATTACATGATATTGATGTTATCTATGTGTCTGTAGCCTTTGATCAAATTAGGTGGTTACATTTTTCTCTTTGAGTCAGTTTACTTTTCTTTCAGATCCAGTCCTTTATGAAGGTCCAGGCCTTGAGCTCGAACTTCCAAAAACTGACAGTTTAAATTCAAATGCACTCCTGCATCTGAAAAATAGATTCACAGCCATCAGCAAGTGCATATGCCTCCTGCTCAGGTAACTGTCCCATTCTCACTTACCTGTCCCTCCCCAGACAGTAAACGTGTTTACTTTCTGCTGTGGTAACTCTCTCTCTCATCTTAAGGAATGCTTGCACTTCCTTTCCCAGTAACCAATTGTGAACTTAAGTTGAGCAGCTGTTTTGCACTCTCTGTTGGACTTTTCACTGCCTACGTTACAAGTTCTGTCCTCCTTAGAAAAATTCCTTTCCGTAGGTAACACACCCACATCTTCCAGAATAACCTGACAATGTTGCGTTATTAACATGCCCTGTCCTGTGCAAGTAGACTTTTCTGCTTCCAGTAATGACTTAGGAGTGTATATAATCTTGGTGCTGAATTGCTTCAGGGATGTTGCACAGTGTGCTATTGCCTTCTTTCATCTAATCCTAGACGCTACTTTGGTGTTATTGCTACTTCTTAGTTCCTTCTTGTACCTTGAATTTTTCGAATCCTGCTTGTGGGTATTGTTTTACCTGATTTTATGCCAGGGTTTTCTTTTAACATTCTGGCTCTTCCTGTGTCTCTTATCACTTTCAACATTCTTTGTTCTCCTTTCAGCTCCGACTTTTCGGCACCCGTCAGTGTCCCAGTGCAGGACATCCTTGATGTAGTCTGCAGAGTTTTGAACATCAGCAACAGAAACTTGGTGAGTGTAAGAAATTGGGTTATTAGATGAGAAGAGTGGAAGCTTACTCTAATAATAAACAAAATCTTTGTCCTAGTGAACCACAAAAGTCACAAAATAAACCTGTGTTTAACCCTCTGGTAGTTTGGCACAAAATCAGGCTTAACTTGGAGGCAATGTGTAAAGTATTTATACAGCACAGAAACAGTAATAAAGTGACAACACAACATAGGAAAAATCCCAAAACAATTTAGAAAAACAGAGTACATTTTAATAAATGAAGCAATACCAGAATGACCCAGATCTCATCAGTAGAACGTGAGATATAATTTTTAAAAGGTTTTGGTAAATTTAGGGATTGGAAGCTCCAAGTGCCACTTGTGGATTTCTGGTCACGCTAGTTGGTGGGGGGGGAGTGTAGGATGCAGCATGGGTTGGTTACATGGACTAAGTTAGTCCCACTGAAGTGTTACCTTCTCAAGTCTGGTGCGAAGGGAGCCGTTAGCTTTTTCAGGTGCCGCAAGGAGGAGGCTGTTGGCGCGGGGAGCAGGTTGAACTTTTCTGAAAGTCGTTGATGTAGTGAAAAGAGCTGGTTGTTACTGCAGCCTCGTGTTGGTTGATCGTCACAGGTGGTTGCTGTCTGCTTCAAGTGCAGGTTTTGCGTTGGTAGTCCTCGCCAATGGTCGATCCTCGGCAAAAAGAGGTCGCTTTGTGGTTGCAAAGACCTAAAAACCTCTAACTTCATTGTTTCTTCAGGAGGAGTTCTATCCGATGCCAGCCAAGTGTCTAGGACCTGGAGGGCACCTCTTGGTGATCAGAACTCACTCCATCAAAGACCTGCAGCAGGGCTCAAGCAGGTCCACGTACTGCTGGTCATTTGAACAGCTAAAGGGAAGCTTGTTTTATCTCTCTAGCTCTCACAGGAGGGTGGCCTACTTGACCCTTGAAGTCAATCTGGGAAGCCTGTGTTCAAGGCAAGCCGGTACATTACTTCTGTCCACAGGGCGGCCCCTCTTCCTAAGACACAAGGGCTGTTCTTATTCTGAATTTTCCATATGTACAGGAGTGTTCTGATGATAGGTTCTGAAGATCCCATTTTTATTATACCTGGTGCCAGCTTGTGTGGAGGAATTCCCTGACCTACCCCCAAAAAAGATGCTCTGGTTAGTTCTTACCCTCCACTAGGTTTGGCTCCAATCTGTCTAGGGTGACAAAGGCATGGGCAGGCCTGGTGTCAGGTTCCTGCAGGCATTGCCCTTTGTATGGACGCACTACTGGGCAGAATACAGCTACTCCCTGCCATCCTGTCAAGAAGATCCTCTTCCCTCACACCTAAGCTTCCGTTGGCTCACTGCTGTTGGTGGTTGTGTATTATCATCAGACAGAGCCATTCACAGTCATGTGAGCCAGAAAACTCGCAGAAGGTCACAGTAGGGTTGGGCAAAAAAATGGCAACATTCTTAAAGTGGCATTTTCAGATATGTAACTTGAAATCTGATTATACTTTTAAAGAGGATTTTAAATTATAATTCAGTCAGTCAGTCAGAATATCTTTATTCGACTTATTACAAGTCATACAAAGAACAAATAATTACTTTGCAATGCAATGCCTACTATACATCTATTTACATTTCCCACACAAAAAAACCTAATAAACACAGAAAAAAAAAAAAAACAATTTTTTTAGACATGGATAAAATATTTCTATACAAATCTATCACGTAAACATGCTCAAACAACAAGAGAAGTTTTAAAGTAAGCTATGGCTAACAGGTTTCGCCCGCATTGCGGCTACCAGAAAGTTTGCCATACAAAAAGTAACATGTATGTTAGGTAGTAGTTGTAGAAAGAGCAGGGCTGGTCTTACTTGGACAAAACCAGCTTTTTTCAAAATAGGCAACAAATATTTCTTTCTCTGCTCATGGTATATACTACAAAACATAACAAAGTGCAGAGTATCCTGCACCGAAAAATTGTCGCAGCAGCACGGTGGGGCCTGCTCAGGCTTCTGCCAGGTCTTAAATGAACCTAGATAAAAATGTATCAAATTAAATCGGAACTTTGATAATAAAAACCTGTGATATGGGAATGTGACAAAGTTCAAGTAGGGGGCGAGTGAGGGTGTACAAACCAGGAGGTTATGTGCCCTTACTGCGGGTTTCAACACTTCGAGATCCTCCCTCCGTGCTTCCTGCCTATCCCTAAATAACTCTTTGATGGTTACTATGTCCTGTCTCCTAATATTTTCCGGAGATGAAAAAAGATCTGGGCGACCCAGATCTGCAAGGGTTTTAGCTACATATGCCAACCAAGGGATACTGGTGTATTTATCCAAGGATAAGACATCGTGCAAAATCTTGTGGTTCAGAGGTAGGTCATCATTTGTCCACAATTTCAGCCACAAAGTTAGCGGAGCAAGGCTCAGGGTATCAGACAGATAGGGCAGACCCACCTCCTTATGGATGGAATACGTTGGGGTGGATTGCGGGACTGAGAGCAAGGATCTAATGAATCTATTTTCTGCTCTCTGAATTGGATCCAGGTTTACGTAACCCCACAGTTGGGAACCATAGGCCGCTATGGCCACTGGTTTGCTCTTGTAGATTTTCAGAAGGGCTTGCATGGGCCTAGCCCCTAGCTTCCCAGCAAAGCCCAAAACCGCTGAGGAGGATCTTATTACCGCCAATCTTTTTGCTCTTATCTGAGGGCCCCAAGTTCCTTTCTGGTCAAATATTACCCCCAAATATGGAAATGTGGACACGTTTGTGACAGGGACTCCCCTGCAAAAAAATGTTTTGTGTCTTTTTTTGTTGCATTCACGCCCCATGACCATCGTGTGTGATTTAGAGGCATTGACCTTAAGGTCCAGCGTCTCCATGAAGCTACCAAAAGCGTCCAGGAGATGCTGTAGGCCTACCCCAGTGCGGGCTATCAGCACTGCATCGTCCGCATACAGGAGCGCTGGAATTTTGACATCTCCTGCATGCGGAACGTCGGCTGCCTGTCCCTGCAGGTGACTGCCCAGCCTGTTGATGTAGATGGTGAATAATACAGGGGCTAGAATACAGCCTTGCCGCACCCCCTTAAGGGATTTAAACAGGGGGGTACGTCTGCCATCATTTGTGACTCGGACAGCTGCAAAAAGCTCCTGGTGCAGTTTAGCCATAAACACAACCAAAGACTCATCAATGCCCATCTCCAACAATAACTGCCACAATTTCGACCTATTCACCAGATCAAAGGCAGAGGAGAGGTCCATAAATGCAAGGAACATGGAGCCCTCCTTTGCCACTGTATATTTAGAAATTAATAGATGTAAGTTTATACATTGTTCGATCGTCCCCTTTTTTTCTCTGAATCCATATTGTAGTTCAGACAACCCTCCACGGCTCTCAACGTTGTCATTAAGTCTGGCTAGAAGAACTCTGCCTAATATTTTTACCATTGAGTCCAAAAGAGATATGGGCCTATAGGAGGCGGGATCATCTCGCTGGCCTTTATTTTTATAGATAGGGACTATGGTGGATGTGGCCCAAGAACTGGGTACATGGTTGTTGGCTGCGTTAAACACTTTCGACAATACCGCCGACCACAATTTGGGAGAGTACATGAAAAAATCAGCGGGAACACCGTCAGGGCCGGGAGCTTTATGTCTTGTTGTAGCCATCAGGGCTTTTTCTACTTCTTCGGGGTTGAAGACCAACGGGTCTGCCACTATAGCAGGTACTGAAACATCTGCAGATCCTTTGGACCCACCCTCGTATACATTTTTGAAGTGGTTTAGCCATTTGTCGTCGGTGATCACACAGTCCATAAGAGCATTATTGTCTTCAGAAAATAACGGTTGTCTAATGATCTCCCAGAATCTTTTACTGTCCTTCAGTACTGCAGCTGAGAGGAGATTTTCCCATGCTTCGCGTTTAAGGGATTCTTTGCGGTTCTTAATGGCAACCTTATAGCGTTTCCTTAATCTAACAATATCCTCCCCAGCCCTGGGAGAGGTTTTTAACGCTGTCAACAATGCTCTGTGCGCTTTTGAACAAGCAGAATCAAACCAACGTTTTGTTCCAGAAAATCCTTTTTTTGGCTTGACTAAAAGATCCTTAGCCACCTGGCCACAAATTTCCTCAAAAGCCTCTATAATTTCTTTACCTTGCGCCCCCGATTTTTGACAGATGGCCACTTTGTCCTTTATTTTTGGAAAATTTATTTCATAGAAATTATCCAGGATCACTTTGGCCCATTTCAGTCGTCTGTCTTGGTCGCAGGGTTTCAGGGGGTGTGCTGGTTTAAGTGCTTTTGGCGGTGCTCCCATCTGGCCACCCCAGGCCACTTCAAGTAGTACAGGGTTGTGGTCACTGTAGGGTATTATGACTGTACAATAGACCGGTTTAAAATACCTTGTGAAACAAAGATGTAGTCTATCACTGAGCCATGGTGACTGCCAATGTAGGTTGGCGCCCTAACGCCCCTATCGGGTTCATAAAGGTCATGGTTTGCTAATAATTCTTCTAACTCAAGCCCCTCTGTAGAGTGTTCAAAGTGGGGGCCCCGAGGGGCCTCCTCGCCCCCCTCAGTTACATTGTCACCTCTTCCCATACAACCCAGATTACATAGATGAATATTAAAATCTCCTAATAGGATAAACTCATAAACTAAATAGATATTCTGAGACACTTTATTTAAGATATTATCTAGGTTAGCGACATTACTCCCACTGTGTTCGCTGTTCCTAGAGTTGTAAAAATTAATATATATCGTCCTGCAATTGTTACTAGTCGTCCTTTCAACCATTAGGATGTTTACGGAATCTGTATTTATCTGCCTATAGGTGCCCTTCAGATCTAGAGAAAACATAATGGCCAAACCTCCTTTAGCTCTGCCCATGCGGCTAGGGATTGCGGGGATAGAGAAGCAGGTGAATCCATCCCACCAGAAATTAGCCGATATGTCCCACGTTTCTTGCAGGGCAATTATATGTTGCTTAGAAATAAAGCTCACACATGCTTTGTCCTGTCGTTTTGCAGATGAGCCAGCTATGTTCCATGTTATAATTTTACAGGCGTTGGTAGGTAACCTCAGCTCTTTTTCCCCCAACAAACACCCCTCAGCTAAGCTTAAGGATCTGACCGCCTTGTTCTGAGCTACCTCGGGTGCGTTCTGTGTTGGAACGATGTTCAGGGTTGACGCTATGCAACCCTCCCCCTGGTATGATAGCCCAGGGTTGTCCAACGGGACATAACTCTCAAGTGTTTCATAAAATGTAAGCAGGCGGAGACCGTCATTGGTGTAACACTGGCTAAGGTTTATTTCGGGTCTAGTTATGGACTCACTTGCTCGGACATTGCAAGGTTTAAGTCAATCGCAGTTGTTTAGATCCGCTAAGGGAGCATACCTATTCCCCAATCCGCCCCCCCAATCAAAAGGGGTAGCTGCCTGACCTTGACCCATAGCTGCGATGTTCCACATAGGTAAAGGGGTATTTGGGCGTATCGGAAAGTAATCGTTTCTCGCCCATGGTACGAACCTATTGATTCGCCCAATGGGATCTTGGCCCATCCAACCCGGGCCCCAACCATTAACGGCAGGGTCTGGTGGCATGGGAGGCCACAAATTTGACTCATGCGCGTGGTTAGATCTTCCGTGCTCAAAGTTAAATATAGGCCCAGGGCGCTCGTTGGGGAATCTGTCTAAAACCGCCTTCCCAGTTTGGGGCGTTATTCGCTCTCCTAACTCTAGTAGGGTTAGAAAAGGTAGGGAGCTGAGCCTCACTATAGAAGAATTTTAGGGTGAGCGGGACTATAGAGCCGCTTCGCCTTTGGGGTGGGAAGATGTTATTCAAAATTTTTGGGAGGACCTCTGTGTTGGCAAAGTTTATAATCACACAGTCCCCCTTAAATTTTTTGGGATTGGACCCAATCCAAGGTACCCTCCTGGTCATAACAATATCCCTTGCTAAACTATCCATCCCTTGGGGGGCCATGGTCATGTTTGTAGTAAGCCAATGAAGAGCTTTATCCTTCAAGTCCTGTTTCGATTCTATTTTGTTTTGTGCTAAGACTGGGACATTTGCTAGTACTAGCACAACTGGGGAGGCTTCCAAAATAAATTGGGCTGATATATCCTCATGTATTGTCCCAATTATGTCCCCTGATGATGATGTCGGCGCGGCTCCGCCTGCTAGGTCCTGACTGGGAGCCGTTAATAGAGTTGAAGCTACTGCTAAGGGCCCCTCTGGCAGTGTAGGCTGTGGGACACTCTCATTTGGTAGAGCCTCTACGGCTCCCGATGCCAATTTTGTGACAAGAGCAGATAGATTGGCCACCTCTACCACCAGATTACTTTGTGCACCCCCCGCCTTCTTAACCTCCGAAGTTAATTTATCCAGTTTACCAATCAAGGGCTTGATGATTGTCCTAATTTTTATATCAATCATATCTTGGATCCGATTAAAGAGTTCATCATCAACAATACGTCTGGATTCTGCATCGGCATCAAAGTCAATTTGTTGCCCTTCACGTCTTGGGGGTGGTGTAGCTGCCTTTCTCCTGCCTTGTTGTTTCCCCCCTCTCTTTGAGTGAGATTTTCTACAGGTTCTCACTGGCCGTGGAACGGGCTGCCCCGGTGACGGTACTTCCTCGATGGAAAATGACTGGTGATTATGCTCTGAGGTATTGCCGTTATTGGCCGACGAGTTAACCAAAACATGAGGATCTTCTGCATCGCTGGGCAAGTCTTGTGGGATATGAACTAGGCTATTCGACTGGGGAAGATCTGTCGGTGTGGTCAGTAACTCTGGAGCAGATGCCCTTGCGGGCGGGCTTTCTAACGGAAGAACTGGCGATTGGCTCAAGCCTAGCGATTGCCTCCTCTCATTGTTGATCTTATTGACTTTTTGAACCACATATGAGAGCATTGTGTTGAGGGGCTCCGTCGCAGCAGATGCGGGCTTTTTCCTTACCATAATGCCTACCTCTTACAAACGACCGAGCCAATTGACCAAGGTATGTGTCAGGATCCACAGGCAGATGGCAGAAGACCTGGGGGTAATGAGGGTTAATAGAGTTCTGTACCTTACTAATCCCAGACGGCGAACCTTAGGGGGGTGGCCTCGCCTCGCCTTCTCGTGCCTCTGAGGGCCACAGAGGGCCCGCCCTTTGCCCGGGCTTAGCCCCGGGCACTCCCGCGCGCTCCCGCGCAGCGAGGCACGTCACTTCTTGTAGGCGTTGGTTAGGAGGAACATGAGGGGAGGGGCGGTCAGGGAGAGCGGGCCAGGTGACTTGGCCTCGGGATCGCCGGGGCTCCTGGGAGAGTGAGTCCCGGTTCCCAGCGCTCGCAGCCCTGTCACTCGCGCACACACCCTGCAGGTAACAACACTCGGCTTGGCGACCTTGGCGATGCGGGACCCGCGAAGCGGGTTCCGCGAGGTGTTGACTGGGTCCTCCCTTCTGCAGCAGCGAATCCTCCTTCCAGGTAACAGCACAGCAAACTGTAGAACTTCCCGGTTTCCCGCTTGGGCGGGCTCCTTTTCAGCTGATTTGCAGGGCGGGGCGGTCAGGGAGAGCGGGCCAGGTGACTTGGCCTCGGGATCGCCGGGGCTCCTGGGAGAGTGAGTCCCGGTTCCCAGCGCTCGCAGCCCTGTCACTCGCGCACACACCCTGCAGGTAACAACACTCGGCTTGGCGACCTTGGCGATGCGGGACCCGCGAAGCGGGTTCCGCGAGGTGTTGACTGGGTCCTCCCTTCTGCAGCAGCGAATCCTCCTTCCAGGTAACAGCACAGCAAACTGTAGAACTATAATTCTACAGAACTATAATTCTGTTAGAAATCGGGTTTCTGGTTGCTAGGGTATGCACCTAAGCCAGGCAGAACCCACCACGCTAGTCAGTGTATGGGAGTTACACACCCAAGATAACCCCTGCTCACCCCCTTGGTAGTTTGGCAGAGCAGTCTGGCTTATCCCAGAGGCAATGTGTAAAGTGTTTGCACAACTCACAGACACACCAGTGACACACAAGCCACACCTCAAAAAGAGACTCCACACAGTGGTATATAAAAATATCACTTCTATTCTATATAAAACACATTAGACCACAATCGCATAAATCACTGCAGCACTAGGTGCTTGTCATTTAGCCACATGGATCATAAATCATTTTGCCAACTAAGAAATTGTCATAACAATATATTAAGTGCAATAAAGCAAATACTTATAAATTGCACATGTCCTAGGAATATCATGAAAGACATCATAACTGTGTGTGTTATGCAGTTCCTACAAATGACACTTTATCTGGTCTTCACAAAGATTAGACTGACATTTATCATAACCTTTGGGCATCAAACTGTGGGTGAATTTAATAAGTCTCATGAATCAGCACGGGTTAGGAGGAGGCAATCACACAAATTATCAATGTGCCCCCTGAATGCAAAGCCACAGTGCTCCTGCACTGCTTTTACAGGCCATGTGGAAATTCTGGGCCAACTGCAGGGCACGAGAGCTCCTGCGCACTCACTGTGGTTACCCTGGTAACTTTGGTGGTCACCAGGCACCTCATCCGCAAACCCGGGGGTCCTTCATCGAGGACTCTCACTGGAATGCCCCTCAGGAAAACCAGTACCCCCAAAATAAAGAAGGAGCCACCCCGGCGTATCGCTGGGTTATCGGCACCTCTCCGGTGCAATGCTATTTGCGGTAGGTAGTCTGGCCCTCTACCCATATGTCACCCTTAACGAACTTGCTCAGATGTGCGTGTCGTCCTAGTGCGGTAAGGGCGGGGCTCCTCTTGGCGGTCCTTGGCCGGTGAGTGTCACACTCTGCCTTGCTCCAGGAACTCCGCAAGGTGGGCCGGCTGTCCAGGCGGCCTCTGATGACGCTGTGTCCTTTCTTAGCTTCAGGGCAACATTGCAGATTCTCTAGCGGCGTTTCGCGGACGATCAACCTCGCTGAAGGTGTGCCGAACTGTCCAGACCTCTGATCTGCACACATTGGGGTGGGGGCCTCAGCCCAAATCTCTGAACCAAGGTCAGCACTCCCTTGGGGCTCAAGGAGCGCGACAGAAGAAGCTCTCCCAGCTAGGCCACAACACCTGGCAATTCTTCACTACGGCAGGGCCTTTCAGAGCTAAGACACTGGTAAGCTTTCCAGCAACACAGCCCCTGGTTATTCTTTTTTTGTTGTAAGCGAAAACACAGTGGATACTTTGAACCCGAGTATCCCAGAACAGGAGGCCAGCACACACATGCCCTTGAAGAGTCCTTAATAAGCAAGATACCACCTTGGTAAAAAAGACCAACCCACCCGTCACTCAGAAAAGGTAGTGCTCCTCACAGTCCTTTTGCTTTCCTTCTTCGCTGGGTCCTCTTGTTCCTTGAAGTAATTTAAAATCCTGGGGTTTTAGGTGTAGTACTTATACCCCATTTTGTCATTGTGCTCTTTGTGGCAAGGGTCTCTGAACCTAGTCCAAACCAGTCCTGTCCTCCCTATTGCAGACTGACCATAGGGGGCAGCGATCGCATTTTGAAAATGGAGACACAGCCTATTCAGGTGCAAGCGAAACTCCTCACACCACTCTAAACGCAGACCAGGTCTATTCAACCCAGGGATGAGTCACCCAGGCAAGGCAGGGCACACCTCAACCCCACCAGTGACTGTCTAGAGTAAACTCATATCCCAGCTTTTGTCACTCAAACACCAGAAGCTGAATACACAAACAGCCGGAGGCATACAGAATGGTAAAGTACGAAAATGCCCACTTTCTAAAAGTGAAATTTTCAAACACAGAATTTAAATCCACCTTTACCAAAAGTTGCGTTAATATCCTCTGAGTTCAGAGAGCCTAAACTCCATGTTCGAGGCATGTGAGCAGCAGATCACATGCTTTGCATAGCTCGCCATCTAGTGTTGGGTCCGGATGTTTGAACTTTGTATTTCTTCGAAGAAGTCTTTACAGTCACGGGGTAGGTGACTCCTCCTTTCGGTGAACGTGCGCATGGGCATCGACTCCATTGTCAGATTGTTTTTCTCCACCATTGGGTTTGGACATCTATCGCTGCGTTCCGGTTCGACACGTTCCTTCGGTTTCCCTCTGTACGCTTGATACTCACCCTCGACGGAATTGTTTGGGATCGCGTCTCCCTTTCTATCGCGTATCGTATTTACTTACTAAATCTAATCTTTAGATCGGAAAGCTCGTGGAAGGCCGTCTGGCCTACCCGCATCGGGAAGACCCACAGTCAATGGAATGAACTCCATTCTGCCCTCGGCGTCACGCGAAATACCCGCGCACCGACTCACACGAAGTGTGTAATCTGTGTTTGCCCCCCGAACACAGAGAACAAGACTGCGATGCGTGCCAGGCTTTCCGCTCCAAGAAAACACTTTGTTGCCGTCTGGCATGACGTTGCGACATGCAGAGCCAGCACATAAGGTCCATTCTGGACATCTTCGGGCACCAAACGGACGAAGAAGCCGGGGAGGCCATGGGAACCGAGGAGGAGCAGTAGCTGGTCGCCATCTCAGAGCTCTGACAGCGTATCGGGAGTACAGCTCCCCCCTTGTCCCAAGACACAACTCCACATAAAAAGAAGGCTCCAGTCCAGCCTGCGCCCTCGGGCTCCGGTCGGCACCGAGCCCACACTTCTGACGCCCCGCCTTCTGGTTTGGCACCAAAGCCTACTAAAAAGCCTTCCGGGTCCGAAAAGACTCCCTCCAAATCGAGCTTCGAGCCGAGACCTTGGGGGTCAGAACATAAGTCTGGCACTGACCCCCACCATTCTGCCCTGAAACACACTTTGCATCCGAAGACACCAATGCTTACGACTCTGGCACCGAAAGTTTCGGTGTCAAAACAGCCAGAAGTGCCGAAAACACAGAAAAAGCACAGTTTCGACGCTCCGATCGACAAACCGGATCCGAAACAGAAAGTGTTGTATATTCATCCACAGACTGGACAGATCACCACTAAAGTGACTTTAAAAAGGACTGATACAGAAGAGGAATATCACATTCCTTTGAAGAAAAGAATTGTTGGAACTAACCCTTCCCCTCTTCCACTTCCATCACCTCCTTCCCCTCAGTTTCAGCCAATTTTACCTGAGCAAACAACACCACATACAGGATGATCGGGTTGACAATGGGGATGATAATCGGACACTACAAGACCCATGGAACGATTACCACACCAATTTGCCCACAGTCAGTGATCCTGACTTGTACCCTAACAAGCCCTCTCCACCAGATGACAGTGTAGGCTACATTGAATTACTGGGTAGAGCTGCCAACTACCATGGGGTGCAGCTACATAAAGAATCCTCAGAAGAGGATTTCCTTTTTGAAACCCTCAGTACCACGCAGAAGTCATCGCACACACTACCCATGCTCAAAGGGATGACCAGGCTTGTGGATAACCTCTTTAATTGACCGGTCAGAGCTCGTATTCTTACCCCCTAGAGTAGACCAGAAGTACAAGCCAGCACCATCGGACCCAGTATATATATATGAGGACAGTTATACCACTAGACTCCCTGGTTGTTTCCAATGCAAGGAAAAGAGCCAACTCCCAAACAGGAGATGCTACACCCCTAGATAAGGAATCCAAACTTATTGATGTTTCGAGGAAAATGATGGCCTCTCAGGCAGGGACCTTTTGGCGTGTCTCCAACACTCAGGCATTGCTAGCACGATACGACTCTGCGCACTCTGACGAGATGGAGCAATTGATCTAATATTTGGCCCAGGAACACAGATCTAAAACACAAGATCTGGTGCTTAAGGGACAACTTATTTCTAACAACGCAATAAGATGTTCCCTAGATGCTGCAGACACTCCTGCTAGAGCTATAAACACCAGTGTCCTCTTAAGTAGGCATGCCTGGCTTCGCATATCTGGGTTCAAACCCGAGGTACAAACCTCCATATTTAATACACCTTTTCATAAGGAACATCTATTTGGCCCAGTGGTAGATTCTTCACTAGAGTAAATAAAGAAAGACACTGAAGTGGCCAAATCCATGGAAGCCCTTCAGTCAACACAAAGCCGTGGTTCTTTTTGGCGCTCTTTTTACCGCTGAGGTTCTAAAAATACCTCCTCAGAGACCACCTCCAGCTAAAAGAGCAATAACCAACCCTCTACATCTAGGGGTTACTTCAGAGGGGGTTACAGAGGTAACAGGGGCAGGGGTTCAAACACACGTGCCTCCCCCACCAATACAAAGCAGTGACTTGCCTCCTCAACCACTTAAAACCTGTCGGGGAGACTTTCAGATTTCCTACCAATCTGGCAGTCAATAACAGACAAGTGGTTACTACAAATGATCCGTTCTGGTCACTGCTCCTCCAAACATTCCACCAAAGTCACACAAACTTTCACCAGATCACCTACACCTCCTCAAACAAGAGGTTCAGTCTCTACATCTAAAAGAGGCTATGAGCCCTTGCCACCCCAATATCACGAGTCTGGCATCTACTTCTTTTACTTCTTAATACCCAAAAAAGATGGTTTTCTGACTAATATTAGATCTCAGAGAATTCAATCTTTACATTCAGTCAGCTCATTTCCACATGGTAACACTTCAACAGAAAGGTGACTTTCTGTCTACTCTAGATTTAAAAGACGCCTATTTTCATATTCCAATCCACCCCGCTCACCGCAAATTCCTCAGGTTTGTGGTAGCGGGTCAACACCGCCAGTTCAAGGTACTCCCATTCGGAGTCATCACGGCCCCCAGAGTCTTCACAAAGTGTCTGGCGGTAGTAGCTGCTTGCCTAAGAAGACAAAGCATCCATGTCTTCCCATACTTGGACGACTGGCTCATCAAAGCCGGCACGTACCAGCAATGTCTGCAGCACACTTTCAGAACGATTCAGTTACTACATCAACTTGAGTTCACAATCAATGTGACAAAATCACATCTCCAACCAGCCAATACTCAGGACTACCTAGGAGCCACGCTAGATACTCAAAAAGCTCTGGCCTTCCCCAGTGCATCCAGAATTCGAAATATCCAGGCTTTAGTTCTCTAGTTTCAACCCAGTCATTGGAATCCAGCTCAGGTTTATATGCAACTGCTGGGAATGATGGCATCTTGCATCATGATCGTGCCCTATGCCAGGCTGCACATGCAGCCACTTCAAGAATGCTTAGCAAGTCAGTGGAACCCGTCACAGGGTCTATTGACCGATCTAGAGTTGGTAAGCAGCCATACTCCTTTCTCTCTGCAGTGGTGGAACACACCATTTGTCAAAAGGACGGCCGTTCATAGACCCGGTTCCACAGTCAGTACTGACAGCTGACGCGTCCCTCACTGGCTGGGGAGCTTATCTACAACATCACACAGTGCAAGGCCTGTGGAGTCAACAGCAGAAGTTGCTCCACATCAATCATCTAGAACTGCTTGTAATCTTTCTAGCCCTCGAGGCGTTTCAGTCTCACCTAGAGGACAAAGCTGACTTGGTTCGTAAAGACAACATGACGGCTATGTATTGCATACAAAAACAATGGGGGGGACACTCTCTCCAACTGTCCCACTTAGCCCAAGACATCTGGAGGTGGGCCATTCACCACACACTTTATCTCCTAGTGGAACACCTCCCAGGAGTGAACAACCAGATTGCAGATCTTCTCAGCAGGCAGAGGCAGCAAATACATGAATGGTAACTCCATCCTCAGGTTCTCCTCACATACTTTCAAAGTTGGGGAGTCCCTCACATAGACCTGTTGGCCACATACCAAAACACAAAATGCCGCAGCTTCGCCTCCAGGTACCCACACCCGCAATCCAAGGGCAATGCACTATGGATGAACTGATCAGGGATATTTGCCTACGCTTTTCCGCCTCTCCCACTCATTCCATTAGTGGTTCACAAGCTCAGGCAGACCCCTCTCACACTAATCCTAGTAGCTCCCACACGGGCACGTCAACCTTGGTTCACAACCCTGTTGGAGCTATCTCTGGTTCTGCATTAAAAGCTGCATCTAACCTCCAGTCTCCTCGCACAGAGCCATGGAGAAATCAGACCCCCAGAACCAAAACAGCTGAACCTCGCGATGTGGCTCCTGAAATCTTGGAGTTTGGTTACTTGAACCTTTAACCAGAATGTATGATTATCATTAGGGAGGCTAGAAGACCTACTACAAGGGCCTGCTACACAGCTAAGTGAAAGCGTTTTGTTGTTTATTGTGGTAACAATTATATCAACCCTCTTGATGCTTCCATACAAAATATCATCTGCTATCTGTTACAGTTGCAACAGTCGGCGTTTGCTTACACCTCCATCAGTCTACAGCTAGCAGCAATAGCTGCATACCTACGCAATAGACACCATTTGTCGTTGTTTAGAGTACCAGTGATCAAAGCTTTCATGGAAGGACTAAAAAGAGTCATACCACCTAAACTTCCACCTGCTCCAGTGTGGAATCTTAACATAGTTCTCACAAGATTAATGGGCCCAACTTTTTAGCCTATGCACAAATGCGAACCACAGTTCCTCTCCTGGAAAACTGCTTTCTTCATTGCAATCGCTTCATTAAGGAGAGTGAGTGAATTACAGGCATTAACCATACAAGAACCATTTTCCAACTACACAGAGATAAAGTGGTTCTTCGTACCAAACCTAACTTTTTACCTAAGGTAGTATCTGCATTTCACATAAATCAGTAGGTAAAATTACCTGTATTCTTCTCTCAACCTGATTCAGTGGCAGAACGAGCTTTACCCACCTTAGATGTTAGAAGAGCACTCTTGTACTACATTGAAAGGACAAAATCTTTTTGGAAAACTAAAGAACTGTGTTGCTTTTGACCCACCACACAAGGTCAATCCTATTTCCAAATGGGGTATTGCAAGGTGGAATGTTAGGTGCATTCAGACCTGCTATGCGAAAGCAAAGAGAAATCTAACTGTACTCCCTAGGGCACATTCAGCTCGCAAGCTAGGGGCCACCAAGGCTTTTTTGGGAAACATTCCCATAGTTGACATTTGCAAAGCTGCAACATGGTCTACGCCACACACATTCACTAAATACTATTGTGTAGATGTGTTAGCGAGACAACAAGCCAGTGTGGGTCAAGCAGTACTTAAGATACTGTTTTAGACAACTCCAACAGCTACCGGTTAGCCACCGCTTTGGGAGGATACTGCTATATAGTCTATGCACACCATGTGATCTACAGCTGACCTGCCTCGAACGGATAATGTTACTGACACAGTAAGCACCTGTTCTTGGCATGTAGAGCTGTAGATTCACATGCGCTCACTCACCTCCCAGGATACCTGTATCTGCTGTAGTTCACTATTTAATTTACATACATACGCACGTATATCTCTATTCTTTACTACTACTCCATTCTCACCCTCTACGGCAAACAATCTAACAATGGAGTCGATGCCCATGCGCACTATCACCGAAAGGCGGAGTCCACTACCTCGTGACTGGAAAGACTTCTTCGAAGAACAGAAAAGTGCAAACATCTAGACCCAACACTAGATGGCGAGCTATGCACAGCATGTGAATTTACAGCTCTACATGCCAAGAACAGATGCTTACTGGGTAAGTAACATTATCCTTTTCTTTCTTGTCCCTATGGAAAGCTACACATGTAAAAATGTTACAGCGTTGCCCTTACGATAAGCCTATGGGACAGACAGCCTTTCAATAGTGAAAAGTGAAATACACAATATTTTATTATCAGGACATGTCACACACACCAGTACATGTGCTACCTTTCACATACACTGCACCCTGTCCATGGGGGTACCTTGGGCCTACCATAGGGGTGCCTTATAAGTAGGAAAGTGAAGGTTTGGGTCTGGCAAGTGGGTACAGTTTTCAGGCCAGCATGGCAGTTTACAACTGCGCACACAGACACTAAAGTGGTAGGTTTGAGACACCTTTTTAGGGTTACTCACGTGGGTGGCTCAACCAGCGTTGCAAGCCTTCTAGTAACATTTGATTTACAGGCCCTGGCGCACACTTTACTAGGGACTTTCCAGTAAATCAAAAATGCCAATCATGGATAACCAATCATTGTCACAATTTATACAGAGAGCATATGCACTTCAGCACTGATCAGCAATGGTAAAGTGCCCAGAATCCTATAGCCAGCAAAAACAGGGTGAGAAAAATGAGGCAAGAGGCAAAATGTTTGGGGATAAACCTGTCGAAAGGGCCAGGTCTAACTAATTCATTTTAGTGCAAACCACATTTTTTCAATCTACTCCCAATCTGAAGTAGCACTTATTAAATGTAAAAAGGTAACCACGTGTTAGGGTATGGGAGAGATATGCTGTACACCAGTGAATAACCACTTTAGGAGTCTTTCATGGTGCGGACATGTAAAACTTAAACACACAACCTACTTTTTAAATAACATATACCCTGCCCTATGAGCCTTCAGGGGCCTACCTGAGGTGTGACTTATAAGTAATAAAAAGGAATCTTTAGGTTTGGCAAAAGGTTTAGTTTGCTAGGTTGAAATGGTACATTAAAACTGCTCTACAGTCTTCAGTGAAAGACCTGCGACATTATTTAGAAGGTTACTTTAGAGGGTGGTACAATGGGTCCTGCTGCCCACAAATAGCTTTTAATCTACAGACCCATGGTATAGGTAATACCAGTTATTAGGGACGTGCAACAATTGAGTGCAGGTCGGTTTTACCATGTTTTCAAGGGAGAGCAAAAACACTTTACCACTAGGTAGCAGGGAAATGAAGCAGAGTCCTAAAAGCCAACAAAAACTGATTCCGCAAATGAAGGCAAAAATCTGGGGAAACCCTGAAGAAAAGGCCAGGTCCAACATTGAGTATTGGGAGAAGCTATGAAAATGGCTGCATACGGGTCCTCTCCATCCACTTTCTCGATGTGATTTGATTTTCGAAAGCCTCTGACTACCGCTCACTTCAGTAGTTTGCTATTTCCAGAATTTGGGGTGCAGCAGTTCTGCCCGACTACTCTACTCTGGTGTAGGATCATGGCTTATGGCTTTTTAGACTCTTGCAAAGTCAGCAGGTGTTGCTGCTCTCTGGTCATCTATCACTGCTCATGACTGGTATTCTACTTATGTTTGCGCGCTCTGTTGGTTTTTGGTGATATCTAAATGGATTGTTGTACACTCCTTAGACTGCCGGGCCTTTTTTTTTCAATCTGATGCTCATTTATGAGAATCTGGTAACCTCTTTCCCCTTCCACTGAGCATTCAGGGTTACTATAGTTATGTAACCGTATGTAACTGATCTGTCATCCATCAGCAAAGCCAAAGAAATGTATTGTAATTATTTTGCGTGATGTTCTTACCTGATCTTGGACTTTGTTGCCCTTTGGCTAACTCTCAGGGGCTGTGATGGGGGATATTTCTGTGATCCTGCATTGGGATAGTTTGCTACTTATAGTCTTATTTTTTTATAATGTAGTATTATTCTGGACTCGAACTATGGGGCTCAGAATCCGCTTACTTTGTAATTTTTGCCTCCTAGCCTATTGTTCATAAACATACTGAATACATTAATCTTGTTGTTGTAATAAAATAATAGTTTGAGACTACTGTGGTGCCTAGGTAATGCACTCTTTTTCCTTGAATCCTTTTAAGCCATGATTTTGTTATCTTTATGGAAGGTCTGTCAGTCATAGTCAGTCCTTCATCTATTTGTGTGGCTGTATTTATAATGCTCTGCTGAAACACTGAGTTAGGACTCTTGTACTCTTTTACAATGGTTTGACAGCTGTTCTTTCACCAGTAGGTACCTCTGTGAAGCACTGACTAGGAAACCTCGAAGTGATGAAGAGGTATCAGTTTATAGAAAGTTGTCTAAGGCTACAATGAAGAAAAGGAAATTCCAAACCTTTCATTGAGATCGGATTATTACAGCTTCAGCTAATCACAACTCTAAATAAATTTTGAGAGACTGTTAATTCCAAAAAATCTAGAGAGGTGGTTGTAATTGCCATGAGTAATGGTATTCATGATTCACAATGGGCATCCCGTTTCCAGATTATCTTGCTATGTGATAGGATGGAAGAGCTTGATGGCATAATGAAACTTTTAGATGTGTTCTGTTTGAAAAAGGAAATCTTCACTAAAGAGAACCTGTAAAGCCCTACTTAAAGACTCATTTATCCAAACCATGTTTTTATGATACATTTAAAGGGCATATTGACCCCTTGAAGTCCGGACATGGCAAAAAATAGCAGCAATTCCCTTTTAGTAGAGGTTTGTGACATGCAGATATAATTTTCTCCTCGAACCTTTGAGGGCTACCAGCCCTCTCCACGCATTTGTAAACTTACCATTACTGAGCTTCTATTCTGATGCATGCAATTAATGGATATGTTAGACAATTTAATAGGTAAAGTGGTTTGTCCGTCACCATTGGAAACCTATCGAATGTGCCTCTGCCTTTGATAAAATTCAATTGATTGGAGTTTCTAATGATTGGCTCTGTGTTTTACGTCTTGCTTGTATTTTTGAGAGAGTCTTATCATGAGTTCCCTTTAGGGCACATTTAGTTCTCCCTTATTTTAGCCTAACTGTAAATTGTAGGCTGCTTTGCTTTACACACGTTGCACTCAGCATGTTTATTTTTGTGCCATGATATTTTAGCAAAACACTGCACATGCGTTTGTTAATAGTTCTGCTCTCTGGGACTGTGTCTGAACATCTCGTACAAGGTCAAACAACACTGTGCCCTGTCTTCTATGCATGGTAGCAACCTATTTATATTGTTTGTAGAGCGCATGAATCGCCCCAACTGGGGTATCTCCGCGCTGTGACAGCCTTTGACCCCCAGACAGGAGGGATCAGAACAGTGACGTTTTTAACAGCTTTCTGAAGGTGAGGCAGTTGGTGCAGGGACGGAGGTGGATGGGCAATTGGTTACAGTATGATGGAGCCAAATAGGAGAAGGATTTCCTCCCCAACCAAGCCTGCTTAATGCAAGGTGTGAGAAGGAGAGCTTTGGCCCCTGAGTGGAGAGTCCTGGAATGGGTGTATCTGACCAGCTTGTCAGTTATATACCTTGGCCCCAGGTTGTTTAGGGCTTTATAGAACATGCAGCAAATTTTGAATTTAATCCTTTTTCGAATGGGTAGCCAGTGCAATTTACGGAGTAGGGGAAGTGAGGCTTGAATTTGGACACAACATACATTCACATCTGCTGTTTTCAAAAAGACACCTCCTATCATATACATGAGACGTGCCATTTGAAAACGGAGAGGTGAATTCTTTCTGAGGAGAGGTCCTGAGAATATTGTGGCAGCCTTGCGCAACCTGAGATGCAGATTACCTAACCCTAATACAGGTATAGGGTTCCGTTCTAATCCCAGAGATCTATAATACATCACCACTGTGCCTCCGTGGTGAGGATAGGCTGAGGCAGATATGTCTTTAAATAGGGTATGGCTTTTCATTGTATATCATTTACTTGTGATGCTACTGGCTTTGCTGGTATGCATATGTTTTCTAGTTGCAGCACAGTTGTTTTACAATAGAGCATGATAGTTTGAATAAACACTGTAAACTGTTCTCATATTTTTGTTTTGCTTATTATGGACATGCATGAGTGAGAAAACGAAAAGGGACGATCTGTTTCCACGGTTTCCTGAGGGGGACTAGAGCGTTGTGTTCTGGGGTGCTATCTTACCTGTCACTCTGGGAAGGGAAGGTGGGCAGATAAGGCACTATGAGCTAGTTTGGATTGGGGTTCATAGGTACTGATGTGGTATGGTGACTCAGTCACTACATACTGATGCTCTGTTATTCCCATGCATAGTTGTGTTTAAACAGAACCCCTGCAACAGTCTAAGTTCAGCAGGTAAGTGGATCTAAAGATGACTGAGAAGGAAGTGTCCTATTGGGTTTCAATATCAAAGTCAGTGTTGACAATGTTATGTATTTGTTGGAAAGCTTTCCCGCCCTGGCACTTTATGCGTTTCCAGGCCTGTTTGAATGGCTGTCTTCCGTATTGAGATGTATTCCAATTACACTTATTTGCAGGGAGCAGTTATGTTAGCGGTCTTGTTTAGTTTGGAAGACTGCACCCTCCGATCCTGTCATTCCTAGATTAATCAGCTATAAGGGATGGGATTGAATACATTATTTGTTGCCACCTGTATTCTTTCATTAATCTCTAAAAGGCATTCAGTTAGAGCGCTGAAATTGAGTTTCATTTTTCCTAAAATTAATTAAGAGCAGAGTGCCATCTGCATAATCATTGCATGTTTGTCTGAGCGATAATATTGGAGTCCATGGGCAAACTATATATTGGAGATGTGATCATTATGCAGGCCTTAATGTGACTTCACATGATGAGCTGCAATTCGGAGTAAAAGGTATCAATATAGTTTGAGGCCTGTTTAAGAGAAGTAGTAATATCCATTTTGCCTCTTTGAAGATTCTCTGGCTGATGTTAATTTCTGCTTAATAGTCTAACATGAGAATCGAAATGTCACTTGTCTTTCTATTTGTTTTGATCAGTTATGAATGAGATTATTTCCCTGATATTTTTAAAGACTAGGGTTTCAAACTGTTGCACATTGTAACAGTGTTCATATCCTCCTTTTATACAATAGCAGACCCTCAAGCCCTTGTGTGATTATTTCCGTAGGGACACTTTGTACCCTTTTGGAATCATGTTGTCTACATTAGTTTTAGAAGCTATGTTTGACTCCGAAGACTCAGACATGTTTTGTCTTTGTATTCATCTGGCTCAGAGATGTGGTGAATGCAGATTTTCCTGTACTGTTCCAAGCCTTGTTTCTCAGTTACACCTTTACTGCTCAAGTACCCTAATGACAGTGTGGCAGCAATCGCACTCTATATCTTTTTGTGTTGATGAGGACACCCCACGGCTTGATAAACTGGCTCTTGAAGATGAGAACTTCTGTCCATGCTCCTCAGCTGGTCTTTCCTTGGTGGGACAGAGTCTTTGTACGAGTATTGCCTATGTGGTGTTCTGACAAGAAGAGTATAGTATTTTAAGTTTTGCAAAATAATGTTCGAGGCAATCTGCTAATCTATCAGCGTTGATTCCTGAAGTGACCTAGAGTGCATTATATAGGATTTAGGTTAGATAAGGTTGGTAAGTGTACCAGTTACCTTACCATATGCTTGTTATTTATCCTGGGAAAGAGGTTTAGTATTAGGGCTATGTGAAATAGTGACAATATAGACTAATGCTTCTTTTGTTGGCGATTATGTTTGTAAGCCATTTAAAAAATATATATATATTTGAGGTGGGAGACAGACAGGGTTGACTTTTACTTCTGCTTTCATTTTGGTGAAGCTAAAGTACCTTTCCCAGGATAACTCTGGTATTGTTTGTAGTCCTCAAGATGTTTGGTGTCATGAGTTTGATTCTTTAGTTAACCAGTTGGCTGTTTTGCTTTTAGTTGACTGGCGTTTTTAAATCCAGTTGACAGTGACCTTGTGAAAGGGAATGCTCAGTATAAAGGATGGTGAGAGCTGTTTGTGCATGGATTAGTTGTGAGAGTTCTGTGGCTTATTAAGACTTTGTGAGTTTGACTTTGACTTTGGCTGTAAGTGTGAGTAATGCACAGGGTTATAAGGTTGATATAACAGTGCTTCTCATTGACTTTGAGACGATGAGCTTGTGGTATTATGAAAATGTGAAAACACTGCAGATGGGCTTATGCAATCTCTGTTCTGCAATATCTGAGAGGTGTCTTTTATCCCCGGAGTAGGTTGGAAGTGTTTTCTTGGTTTATGAACAGTAAGGGTGTAGTTTGGGGCGGTTTCCTCCGACTTGGTAGCATGACCATTGGGCTATTTGTAGTTAAGGAGTTTGGTTTTTGTTATACTTTCGCCCGGTGTTCTGAATGTTAAGAAATGTTATGGGCAAAAAGTTGGTGTAGGAGAGTAGGGTCTGCTATCCTATGGTCACCCCAAATTTTTGCTTTTTGCTTCACTGGTTTTTGACATATTGAGGCTGTGGGCCTGCCAATCAGACCCCCAGCCTGCTGTTCTCTCTACTAAATTAAAACTATGCACCCTAGGTGCATAACCAATTGGAAGTGGATCACCCTGTCAGCCCCTGTACCAGTGTACACTAGGTACCCAGGGCATTGGTGTACCCAAGGCCTGCCAAGGGCTGCAGCATGTATTATGCCACCCCAGGCTTGGCCTAACAATCTGACACAACTGGCTGATCACTCAGCTGGGGTAAGTTGGTGTAATCACCTCTTACTTAGGTGTAGTATACCTATACCTAACCTTAAATGGGACACCTGGTAACCTCTAAGTCACTCCTATGGCAGGCCTTAACAATCCTGAAGGCAGAGTGCTTGGTTCCATGTGAGATGGTGCTCTGGCATGAGCTGAGCCTGTCTGCAGTGGTCGGAACAACTTCCTTCTACTGTTTCCAGATATCGTCATACCATATACTCTTAAGTGCATTATGAACCTCGCGGTTAAATGCTATCTTTGGTTTGGCTTTATCAAAACATGTCGAGTAAGGTGTCATACGAATTGGAATACTAACCCCTCGCCAATTCTGGCGACGGGGTTAGCATTCCACCCTTCTAGAGGGACACGACATGTACAGTACCTGAAACCCGGGTAAAATCAGACATAGCCTCAGCTCCACAAAATGGATGCTGCCACCACAGACACAAGTCTGCCCTCCTGCTGCTGGGAGTCCTTCCAGCTTGGGAGGTGTGGACAAAGGGTTTCCTGCCAGGGGAGGTGCGTGCACCACCCCAGACAGGATTTTGTGTATTGGTCAGGTAGGGCTTGAAAGAAACCAGACATGCCTGTGGCTCACAAGGAGCCTCGGTGCATATGCCAGTTCAAACCGGTCCTGGGGCACACCAGTCCCGGGCCTGGGGCGAGCTGGACAAAGGATTGGGGGTGTAACCACCCCCCTTCCTGGTCCCACCCATAGGGAGGGACCTAGCAGGTAGTCCGGCCCCTAGAATCCGAATAAAGGTAGGAGCTGTGTCCTAAGACTTCAGACATCCTGGAATCAACTTGAAACTAAGAAGAAGACGGGAACTTCGACATTCTGCTGCACAGAAGACTGAAGAAAATCTCCCCTGTGGTCAGGGAGTGACCACCTTGCTAACGCAAGCACCATCCAGCGAATCAACGTCTGCTTTGCCGCCGCCTCCCGCCGGAGCCCGAGCCCAGAGACTGACAAGACCTGGACCTCCAGACCTCTCACCGCCCGATCCACAGTCCCTGAAAAGAGGAGACCCGTGGAGGCACCGAGACACGTGGAGCCAGCCATCTTGGAACGACTACGACAAGCTGACCAGTGCAACAACCGAGGCTCCCTCCAAGTTGTGCTTTGGGTCCTGAGAAGCCCAACCCTCGAGCAGCATCTGCACCAAAGGTGAGCCCTCCAGCATCTCCACGATCTGCGTGGGGCCCTTCTGCATTTTGCCACTCGACGCGCCTAACCGGTTGCTGGCCCGCTGGCTAGTGGCCATCTTGGCGACGAAATCTACGACAAACACCGCTGGTCTGGTTGCTCCAGACTGGCCCTTGCTCCCCTCCAAAGGAGCAATCCCTCTGACCTTGCTGGTCAGAACCAACAGCTGATTTCCGAATCCTCCTGCAATTGCTTTTGCCAAGGCTTGTTTGCTTCGATCAAGTCGCCGACACCGCCGACAGCGAGAGCCTGCGTGGGACAGCTCGTGAGCCGACTCCTGGACGTCGTCGACCTTCAGGGACCACGTGGCTGCGGAGACAAGCTACCCCTCATCACCTGTTTGCACCCGACATCGCCTGGTACCCACCTGGTGCCACGCTGGTCACTGGCTAGTGACTGTGAACACTGTCCCCTCTGCTTACAGGTCTTCAACATCTCCGATCCACTCTTGGATCCACTGCATCTCTTCCCGACCGACCGCCTGCAGCACTTTTGTCTACAGGCCCCACGGAACAGATAGAAGAAACCCGACGCACTTCGAGGCCTATGCACCCGCTTCCTGTGGGTGAGGTAAAGCTGGCACACCTGTGCCCAAGTGTAGTATTACATCTCTAGTGCCTGTGTTCCAAATCTTAAGTTCCTAGGTCATCCGGAAGATTCCTTTTGCAGTAACTTTGTACTTTTTACGCACCCATTGAAACCTATGGGAGCACGCGTGTGACTATTTGCTCTGCACACGCCACCCGTGGACCTCCTGGTCACTAACTGACGTTAGCTCCTTGTAGGCCCAGCGATTCTAGAGGCCCTAGGCCTTTTCCCTTTTCTGTTCGTGGTACTTATACCACTATTTTAGTATATGGTTCGAGTGGCCACCAGGGCCTATCCATATAAAGTGCAACTTCTGTGTATTCTGTGATAATCTTGTTTGACGATTTGTGCTCCTGTGCTCATAAAGAGACTAGGGGTTACTTTGAGAAATAAATACATATATATTTTGAATATATATCTGTGTGGTGTCCTTTCATTGGTATAAAAGGGGGTTGCATTTGGTAAAACAGCTGGCTTAACACGCTTCACGAGTTTAGCCTCAAAGACTGCTTAGCCTACGCTACCACTAGGGCAGCTGGTCCGAAAAGGTTGACTTACAACCACACCATAAGGGTTGCTTGGCATGGTACAAGGTGATCACTTTAACTAGTGAGCATCATATACCAGGCCAACTTCTCACAGTTGGTATATACCAGCTTTTCTTTACATATAGTGTGCCTCTAAGGGTATGTGTACTGTGTAGTATATGGCTATACATGTGTCATGGTGTGTGTTTTAAATCTGAAAAAGTAAAAAGAAGGGAAAAAAATAAACTAATATTGATGTGTACTTCTTGGACTTGGGAAGTGTTACATTTTGCCCAATTTGAGATTTCCTTAATAAGGTGTTGGGGACCATGATGAATTCTCTTTTTGTTTACCTGGGCATAGATGGAAGGATATAGATCTGTTGCTGTAACATGGATCCTCAATTGCGTAATAGCACAAGTTAAGCAGGGTGAGTTCTGGCCAAGAAGGTTTGTTAAAGGTGGTTTTTACATAGCCCTAATTCCTTTTTGCTGTGTGAGTGTACCATTTCTTATGTACAAAATCTCGATGGATTGTCGTGCTTTGGCGTGGGTTCATGCACTAAGTTGTTGGGGAGTAAAGCAGTCTGTTTGACTTTGTAGCCTTCATCGTTAGTAGACGAAATGATGATGGGATCCCTCAAAAGTGAACACCTGTTTGTGAATTTGCCACCACCTTTGGTGCATTGCAGTACATAATATAGTTACACCACTCACCTCTGGCTGATTGGACTACCATTCCATTCTGAGCAATATCACCTCTACAAATTAGTTTGCATCCATTTACTCACTCCTGATAGACAAATGTGACTGACTACCCTTCATAATATCCTTTTGCTAATTTTTAGTGTGAAAACTTATACATGTTTGCTGTAGCCCTGGTCTTTCAGTGTGATAGTTTTTCTTTATGGTTGCATATCAGCCTGGTACAATAGGTATAGTTGAATTTCTGATTTGGGCATACATTTAGCTTCCTGATGTCTTGTAGTGCATTTTATTTTCCAATCAAACTGTGGTAAAGCAGCCTGCTTTGAGGTGGGTAAATGAAAGTCATGATGACCAAGCTAACAGTACATTTATTTTTTTGTTCAGAGCTGGCTTGGGGATGGACCCCTGAAGATGCTTCTCTTGCCTACGATTCACATGGCGGTGTTAGACATGCTTTCTGCACTCATCCTGGCGTGAGTAATTTCTCTCTTTAATTCCAGCCCAACAAATGGAACACAAGTACAAAAAATGCCCGCACTTGCTGCCTGCCCATAGTGCAATTACTGTGATTGAGCACCAAACATGTTCAGAGGGTTGCTTACCTTTCTGAGCCGCAGTTAACCTCACATGTCTGTCCTGTACACCTATGCTACCATGTCAGTTCGCTGCCCCCCCACAGAAACATCTGGGGGGGATTGCAAAATATTTCCGCTCATCTGCCGGCTTGCCAACAGAGCTACAATAGCTACATGTTTGTTGAACAAATACTGTTTCATCTCTGTTTTTTTTTCCAGTTTTGATTCTCTTTGTGCATAGTTGCGTTTTCCTCACAAGCGATCTTCCTTTCTATCAGTGTTCCAACAGGTACACTCTTTGAAGAGCAGTTTTTGATATCGGGTTTGTTTAGCCAAATTAAGCTAATTAAGTTTTACCATCTGTTGCTTTTCCTCATTTGTTCATGTGCAGAGTCATGGAAACATGACCAGTTTGACATTAATTGAAGTGGCTTTTCCTTCAATGACCTCTACTGAGGTAGCGTGCATTTTCATCTCTACCTCTGTAGCGCTCCAGACCCACCTGCTTGATGGTAAAAAGCTCATCGACCCCTCTCTACCTGGCTTCATAGCCTCTCCAACTTGCACAAGCCTCTGTGTGCTATTAAACTGCTTGAACACTGGTTTAAATCTGGCTTGAGGGAGGGCTGAGTTGGGAAAAGCTTTATTTTCTAGTGGCGACCAAGTTGATACCAAGCTACTTGCTCCTTCCTGACAGTGTGCGTCTTGATTGTGAGATCAGAGTCAGTGTTAAAGCACATTGTGTAAGCGTGTTTGGGAAATCCTAAAGATTCATTGTTTTTAATTTGTTTAAAATGGCAAAAAAATGTAAGTGTCCAGTTTGATGTACACTGATGACATAACTCTAATCCCCTTGTCTGAATGGGGCCAATAAATCTTTCGGACGTGAAGCTTCTGGCTGGAGTTCTTCGCATATGTCTAGTTGTTCATTGCAATATGTGAATTCCGTGAACCTGGCTTTCTGCGTCGAGGTGAAACTTCATCGGCATTACTGGGCAACCAAATGCTTAGCAAGTCGCAAAGCCATGGCAGTATACTTTTTATTGGCACATGGTATTGTTTTTACCCATCCCAATAGAGCAACCACCACGGCCAACTGTATAGATAGGTCCGTGATTTTTGTTATTGTTTGTTTTGTAATGTGCTTATCACTTATTCCCAGAATTTGTATATTTCACAGCATTCCCATTGCAGGTGGTAGATTTCTGCTTCTTCGTCTTGGCAGCGATCGCAACATAAGTCGACACTTAATTTCCATTTATGCAAAGCTGCAGGTTGGTAATACATACAATGTAAAAAGCTTTAGTGAATCAAACGCAGCCTGCTTCTATGTAGGAGTTTACCAGTAGCAGTACTCTTCTATTTCATTGATAATTGGACGATCTAGGCCTGCAGTCCCTTCTCTATGGGCAGGAATAAATAATTTTAGAGCTATCTCCTCCAAGAATTTTCAGTTCCATTGAGGTCACAGTGGCAAGGATTATGTTTCTCTTACTCTACTGCAAAAAACACAGCAGCTAATCAGCTTCCAGTAAGCATTAAAGTGAACTACAAAACTTAATTTCCCATGACATCATCACTTCATCAACCAATCCGGGCTAAGGAAGGCCTATAAGATCAACTGTCCCCATTGTCCTTCCTCTTTCTTTGCCAGACTGTTGGAAAACCACTCCCACACTAGAAGGGGTGGTGGTGGTCTTCCGGACACACTGTGGTAGCTTGGCTCGAGTGGTCAGGAATCAGGCTCCGTGCTAAGCATACAACATACCCAAACAATAACCATGCGTGCATCCGTTCCAAAAACGACTCTACACCGTAAAAATTATAAAAATAACTTTCTTTATCTGCTTTTTCTCTTAGTTGCTGATTGGAGAAAATAAATAACAATCACAATATACAAACTTTTTAGAAAGTGCAGGACAAATAAATACTGGCTTAATGATTCAATAAATAGGGGTGATCATAAATACTGAAGGCATAAATAAAAGTGCAATACAGACAGGCAATTAAATATTCTGAGGCAATAAATACTGTAACCAATAAATATTGTGCATCAATAAATACTGTGGACCAATAAATACAGTGGAACAATAAATAGGTTAAATACAATAAATACAGTGCCCCTAATAAATACTTAAAAGCTGACAGTGACACTCATGGACTCAGATCACTTTTGAACTCCCTAAGGGCTGATTTGGCCCAGGCACAGCTTGTGGGGAGGTGGGAGGCTTGAGGGTGTCTACTCCCTGGCTTGGTCAAGGCTGAGGCCTAAACTGAGGTAGATAAAGGGGGAAAATACCAGAGACCTGGCTCTCTCTCCACACAACTTCTCTAGATTAGTCCCAGTTCACCCCTGGCACAGTCAGGTTGGTTCCAGCACCTCCCTAGCCCCTTAGAGCAGTCTCTCAGGTCTCCACAGGGCCTTAGGCGCCCTCTACTCCACTTACTGCCCTTTTTCTGATGCTCCGACGCCGCTGGAGTCGGGTCGATGCCGTGAGGCGGTTCCAGCTCGATGTCAGCGGCCTCAGCACAATGTCAGTTCTTTGACGACGCCGGCAGGCGGCTCCGGTCTCGATGTCGGCGGCCTCGGTTCGATCTCGACCTCCGATTCGATGGCGTCGGGCAGCCTTTACTCGATGTCGACTTCGGGCGGCTCCGGTCCGATGGTGACCTCGGATTCGATGACGTCGGCCGGCCTTGCCTCGATGTCGACTTCCGGCGGCTCCGGAGTGCGATCCTCACTCCCGACCTCCGGTGCTCCTCTCCTTAGGTTTCCGGCGACTCCGGAGTGCGACCTCCACTCCCGACCTCCGGCACGATTCTCACAGGTTCCGGCGACTCCGGAGTGCGATCCTCACTCCCGACCTCCGTTACCCTTCACCTCGGTCTCCGACGACTCCGGAGGGCGGACTTCACTCCTCCGATGACGCCGCTCACTCGACCTCGGGTGACTTCCTCCTCGACCTCTGGTATTCCTCACGACCTCTGGCGGCGCCCTCTCTCGACCTCTGGCGGCTCCGGGAACGACGTCTGCTTTTCCAGTCAGCGCCGCTTCTCCACCTCGGGCTCCAGGTCTTAGGCTACTCGACGTCGGACTTCAGGGAAACCAGCTTCCAGGTCAGGATCTTGCTGTTCTCCTGTCTCTAAGGCCTGTTCCTGCTGTCCAGGTCCTCAGGATGGTTTTTCTGACTTCTTCCCACACAGGGCTCTAGGCTGGGCTCCGTCAGTAGGGACTAGTATCAAGGGTGGGTTTATGGACCCCACTCCAGGCACAAGTTTCCACCCCTGCTGCTTCACTCCTTCCTCCTTCAAGTTTGTGCTGCTCACTCCTCACCAGTCAGGTGCCAACTGCCAGCTCCAACTGCCAACTCTCCCTCTTAGCTTCCCAACATTCTAAACCGCCTCCAACTGTCACAGGGTTCTGGAATGTTCTGGAAGGTGCTGGTAGGTTCCAGTGGATGCTGGTGATGTCACAGGTGGCCACCATTTTGTGCTCCAGGCCCTCAGACAGAGGTTTCAGGGGTAGCTAAAATGGCTCCCTGAATCTGCAGCAACACTAAAAAGTCTGGTGGTTCCCAAAAAGGAAAAAGTCAAACAGGGTTTGAGGCAAAAGTGGGACAAAATAAATAATGATGAGGAGGGACCACCCAAAGGGCTGACAGGTCTAACACAGACACATAGCTATAACTGAACCATAACGTTTGTAACAGCCAACGATCTGGAATACTCTGCTAATGTCCATAATTGATCACCACTTAGCCTTGTAGATTATTCAACTGATGGTCTCCTGGGACGTAGGTCAGAAGCTGGCTCTGTCTGTTATTTCCACTAGGTGTTAATACCGTGCATAGAGTCCAGGGGTTCCCCAAAAGTGTTCAGGGCTCAATGTAAAACTCAAAGTGCTCTATTATTGGTAGTGTGGCCGAGCAGCCTTAGGCCAAACACAGAGGCGTGTAAGACATTCATAGCACAACAGTGATCAATAAGGGACACATGAATCAAGCTGGAGATCCAGACGAATTTTTAAAAAATGATATACTTTGTATTTTATTTTAAGGCTAAGGTCTTCATAATCAGATAAGTACGTTTATAATCACAGATACTTTTCACTTTAAAAAATGGACACTTTGCAACACAGTCCAAGGTTATCCTATGGGGAAAACAATATTGTGGTTAAACAAGTAAGTATTAAACTTACAATCGCATTCTTCAGAGCCAAAAGTCAGCAAGGGCCAGTGGTTCGGTAAGTACCAAAACTGCACCACCCATTGTGCAACTGTCACAGGGGCGACCTCACAGGGGTGGCCGGGTGCAGAGGTCAAAATCGGAGTTTAACCCAAAGCTTTTCAGTGGAGACAGGAAGTGCATGGAGCCACTCTGCTTGCAGGTAAGGAAATCAGTTGCAGGGGGCCAAGCTTTGGCGGTTAGGTCAAGTACATTGGGGAGGCCACAAAGCAGCACCAAACATACATTACTAGCGGCACAGGGCGGCCAGTTGCAAATTTTATGTCTAGCAACCAATGCTTTTCAGTAGGGATTCGTCTTTCGGCAAAGCAGCTGCAGGCATGGAACCGGAGGTTACAGGAGGAAGACCAACAACCCCAGGGGTAAGTTGGGATGTAGTGGGTCATAGGGGCACCATTGGTTCAGCTCACCAAAGCCTAGGGGCTTTGGGTGCAGGTGTGCCTTTAGACATCTGAGTCTTCTTGCCGGTCGCAGTCCGGGGGAGCCTCTGGATTCACACTGCAGGCACAGTCGTGGAGGGCAGGAGAGGTCAACCAATGCTGGACACGAGTTCAGGATTGCCGAGGAGACTTCACTGCACAGGGTGCAGCGTGGGCAGGAGGCGCGGCTCCGTCGGGATCCGGAATCCTTAATGTAGGTTTCTTCAGGACAGACCCGCTATCCACAGGAGAGTGAAGTCTTTCTCGAAGGCAGCAGCCCTCTCGAGGGTTTCAGAGGTCGCTGGTTGCAAGACAGGTTGCAGGTTCGCATTACCTGGAGACAGGCCGGGAGGGCTGGGGCCTAGGCAGTCGTTGTATTCAGTTGTCTCTGCAGGGTCATCGTCTTAGGTCGACGCAGATCTAGTTCCTAGGTCTGGGGGAGCCACCTAAATACTAAATTTAGGAGGTGTTTATGGGGAGTAGCGGGTAGGGCCAATGGGCACCTTGCCTGCAGTGACTACACACTCTATTATGCCACCCTTCTGTGGGAGGGGTGATAGACCTAGCCCTGATTGGAGGGACTCCCCATCTGCAAGATGGCAGGGACTGAAAGTTGTGCTTCACCTCGCCTCCCCCGTCTTGGGGGCGGGGTTGGCAGATAAAGGCACACATCCTATTCTTTTTTTAAATTATTCCTGCTGTTTTTACCTCCCAAAGTGGGAGTGTAAATCAGGGGCTTCCATCTGCTACTAGCAGCAGAGGCTGGGGGTCGCATTGCAAAGGCGGTATATCTTTGAAGCTTCACTCTTTGAGCACTGGCTTGTCCTGGGGGAGGATGTATGACACCTCTGCCCAGGAGGTGCATTGTTTATGGCTCTCTACCCAGGGGTCCAGGAACTTGTCTGGTGGTGGCTGGCTGCCTGCAGCCAGCCAGAGACCACACTAGAGTTGGTATGTTTTCAGGGGAAACCTCTTAGGTGCACTTTGAGTACATGGTACAAAAAATACCACACTGGCAACAGTGTTGATTCCTTGTGTTAAGGAAGCCATCATGGTGCTGTGGAACTCGAGTTGTCGAGTTCCCAGCCCATGTACTCTCTATGACTTCCCTGGCTCGTGCAGATATGCCCTAACCTGTGGTACAGTGCACCCTGCCTTAGGGCTGTGAGGTCAGCTAGAGGGGTGACTTACCTATGCCTTCAGGCACTGTTAGCTGGCATGGCTCCTAGGCAGGGTGCCATGTCAACTTTGTTGTTTTCTCCCTCCACAGGTGAATGCAAGCTGCAAGGGCAGTGGGGGACTCCCAATGAGGGTGTTCCAAGGGGACCCTCTTCGGCTCCCAGGCCCTATGTACCCAGGGTACCATTTATCAGGGACTTGTATGGGGTAGAAGTACCAATTGGTAGTTTGTTTTTTATGGAAGAAGTACTGGCACAGGGGGCCCGATTGACAGGAACCCTATGCACTTCATTTGAAACCACATCAAAACCAGGCAAAAAGTGTTACTAACCATGCAAAAGAGGCACTTTCTTACAAATCCTTTTGACGAAACTGGAAAATGTAATCAAAACTACATCTGAGCTTGTAGTAATCAACCTTGCCTGTAGAAAAAAAGACGATAATATCACAAACCTTGCTCTATAACAACAAGGGTGGGCATCATCTTATAAACAACATCATAATTGAACTCCTCAATCATATGTAATCAAATATACAGAAATACAATGCAATTTATGCTAGTGAGATAATCCTCACCTGTGCCTCCTTAATAGAACTGAGAATTCTTCGAGGCGATAGCTTTAAATCTTTTTATTCTATGTCCGGACCGGAGGCTTCAGATTATGCCTGTTCAAAGCTGACCCACAACAACAGAGGCAACATCAACAATTGACTTATGATGGAAAACCTTAAACTAGAATCCGAGGGCCAATCGGCAGCCACCAAAATGTTCTCTAGGTGGGATCCCAACGAGAAAGACTTGGTGGCCATGGCGCCTCTCACGGAATGTACACCAAACAGGGAAGTGTCTATATCTGCCTCAGACGACAACCATTTAACCCATCGGGCCAGAGTGGCTGACTTGTCTGGTCTAAAAGGTTTCTGCAAAGCAATAAGTCTGTCTCCGTCTTTAGTTTGACTCAATTCCCTGGTGCAATCCTCAAAAGTCCTTTAACCAACGTATTACATAAAGTTTCTGCTTTTCTGGAAAAGCCAGATAATTGACTTAAAATGAGTGTGTCTTACTAAGACTGGAATGCTAAAAACCACTCCAGAAGGTGAAAAAAAACCTCTACCTGTTAAGTCCACGGCAGGCACGTCCACAACACGTCTGCATCAAATAAGGCACAACAGTATTGTGAGTTAGGCAAACAACTGTTTCCAGTAAAGATCCTCATTGGCCAGCCAACATCTAAGGAACTTAAGTACCACATCTACATCCTAATGAACTGAATATTTTGGTTTGGGAGGCTGGAACAAATGGATATCCCGCAATAACTTACAAACCACAGGGTGTTCGCCCAATGGCTTTCGATCCCCATGAAGATGGCCTGCTGAAATGGCAGAACGAAAATTAGTGACTGACCTATAAGCCAATCATTGATCTGCTAAATATGATAGGAAATTGATGATGAGATGCAATTCTGTGCCCCTGGGATCCATACGCTACTCGTTGCACCAACAAACTCATCTTTTCCATGCGGAAGCATATTGTTTGTGGGTAATGGGAGGCCAAGATTCTTTGAGATAGAAGGAAGATTGCTTCGAAAGACCCTCCATTTGCTAGTGTCTCCTGAAATTGGCCAGTGCCAGTATCTCCTGAAACCATAAACCCTAATTGGCCTGAGCTAATTAGAGCATGAGGGAACCCCATGAGGGCAGTGAGAAGGTCCGGAAAGGTTGGAAACATTATCCAAGACTGACGGGACATTTCAAACAATAAAGGAAATCGGTGCTGAGCTCTCAAACAGGGTGTTACAAGAACTGGCCCCTTGGTGGCTCATCTGTAAATGACCCTCTAAATCATGAATGGGGAAAAAGCATAAAGGATGCTCCGCAGGCAGTTCTGGAGTAAAGCATCCAAGCTCACTGAAAGGGGTTCAGGCCAGTAAATGACTACTATCCGAAGCTGCAAGTTCATATGGGAGGCAAAAATATCTCCTACACACAGGCCCCCTTGGTGGTTTAGCTGACGGAAAACTCTGGGGTGTAACCTCCAATCGCTCAAGTCCCTCAGAAACCATGAGTTCCAATCTGCTGCCACGTTTGCATTTCCCTGGATGTACTTCACTATCAGTGAGATTTTGCATTGGAGACAAAAATGGTAAAATCCTTGGCAATCTCCCCTAGGTGTTGGAATCGGGTTCCCCCCAATATGGTGACGTATCGCACCGTAAAGACCTTGTCCATCCGTAGGAGAATACAACTGTGAGATTTCTAAGGGCAATAACCTCTTGATTGCAAACTACCCCGCCAGGAATTTCAGACAGGTGATATGTAGTTGCCGTTCTGTCTGAGACCACCTGCCTCCTGTAACGATCGTTCCACATCTGAATCCGCAGCCCCATCTGCATCTGATTCCATTATGACGTACAAAGTGCTTCCGAATATGGCTTTGTCGTTTGTAATGAATCTGCTTTTCACTAAAAGGACACACCCAACCCATGCACTCCCTTTCAGGGAGGCAAATATACCACTGCACCTTTAAAAATACACATTGAACAGCACTTCCTAAAGACGAGGAAAGGACACCGCACTCCCTTTAGACAAGGCAAGAAAAACTAATTCTTGTGCTTGTCAAATAACACACACAAGTTTATTAATGCAACATTTTAAAAAGACAGACTGAATATATCAATTATGGCAGACTCCAAGAAAACTGTTAATTAATGCACTGTTCAAAAAAAGTAAATGCAGATTCTCCAATGTCAAATGAATAATTAAATGAACAATTGAAATAGAATGCAATATATACAGAAGGCAAAGAGTAGAAAATATAAACGAGAGAGAGAGGGCGAGAGAGAGAGAGAGAGAGGTTAGGAACACCTCACTGACTGATTCTGCAACATTCTTGCCCACTCTTTAGCTGGGGAAGCCCTTTCAACAACCCAGGTAGGAGTGTCAGTCAGGACTCCAGTTCTGTCACCATTCCACAGCAATACGTCTATTCTGTGGTGAACTTTCACCTGAACTACGAAAGCTTCCTGCTTCAATATCATTATTCAACGTGAGGTGAAGTTTCTAGAAAACCCTGCCCCTTTCTCATTGGAAAAAAACGAGCAGGCTGTACCAGTCTGCGTCAAGGCCAAGACAATGGCTGGCCAAGTCTCTGTATTTTGACTCTGAAACAGAGTTGTACATTCCACAGATAATACCCAGTTCAGTCTGGTCAGTGAGGTGCGAAAAACAAGTGAGGAGCAGAAAGACTATGAATCGCAAGCACTGCTGTGTAGGCAGGAGCAAGGCAAAGTCAGACATGAGGCCATGTCAAAGCCAATAGTAAGAACTCCTAATTCTATGCACGCAGAAGCAAGGCAAAGTCAGAAAGCAAGATGACATGAGACATGTCAAAGCCAACAGTAAGCACTCCAAATTAGCAAGCAAGGCAAAGTCAGGTCAGCCAAATTTAAGCACTTATAATATAAATGTACTGTTCTACTCCGTGACAGCTCTCACTAAAAGACAGCAAGATTACAAGACAGAAGAGAAGCAGGCATATGCAGGACCGTCCTATATTAAGGCTAGGGTAAAATAACACACTAAAGTCAGTTAAAATGATGGTAGCCTTTGATTAAGTTAAAGCCATTTGCTTTGCTAATGGTATTGTATAGCAATTAGCAAAGCAAATGGCTTTGACTTAATTGAAGGAGAGACCTATTGCATTTTCAATGCTTGTTAGGTCAGTATCGAGCAATGACACCACAAGAGAGCTGGCGACAAGGGGATAGCAAGTATAATAGCAATTAGCAAAACAACCGAAAGCGCGCCATGTATAGAGATGTCACATGTAATCCCACGCAGCGCGTGCACATCTTCTGTCCGTCTGCGTGCATTCTTTGGAATTCGTATTGATTCCAAAAGGCCCTCGCAAGGCAAGAGCAGCGCATGCGCGCTGCTAACGCCAAGCGAGACCTAATAACGGAACCTCTTAACTAAAGACACCACTACTAGTGGAAAACCTCATTTCATAACTGGAAGACACAAATATAAGAATGAACAATTAAAAGCATGTGTTAGCAAGTCTTAACTGAAAACATAGCCATGATTGAAAGACTGCAGTTCATAATTGAAAAACACAACTATGATTGAAGCACTGCATTTCTTAACTGAAGAAACACAACTAAAACTGTGAAGTTATAAAAACATGTATGCTTATCTGGATACTTAGCAAGAACAACACACGATAAATGATGCAAGCATATGAACTAATGTCTCTAATGGTTAATACTAGAACTTCTACTGCTGAAGCAGCCAAACGTATATATTGTGTGCTAAATAACATAAAAGGCAACTCAAACTCAAAAACAAAAACATTTTAATGTAGCACATATTGTCGTTCTTTTTCTTTTTTTTTAAACAGTCCCTCTGTGTGAAATACACACAGCCCTCGCATATTGTTTCATCTTCATAAAAGTTTAAATTGCAGCACATTTTGTTCTGTTTTCTCTTTAAAAACACAGTCCTTCCGTGTAAAAGACACCCACCTTCTCACATTTAACTTCATCTCCACTAAACAGTTTATTGGTCCTTGCAAAGTAAGTTCCCATCTGGTTCGTTCAGCCACAGGAAGTCAGCTTGCTTTGTCCGGTGCTCACTCCAGGCTTAAGGGGAAGGAAGAGGGGGGGGGGGGGGGGAGAGAGAGAGAGAGTCCCACCCATACTGGGCACTCACACACACGGGCAGAGACTTCAGGCACATCAACGCGTCACAGTATGATGACCCGGAAAAGAAACAAGCATCACTCTTCTTGCAAGAAACATTTTTCAAAAAGCGCACGTTTTTCCTGTCCATGTTTTGTATTTTTGAAGGCACAATATTGTCATTCCTGTCTGCACGGTTCACTGCTCACTCTGGGGAATTGTCTGAGAATCCTACCCACGCTTTAGCCTCTGAATTCTTGGTATTGGAATAAAAACTCTTTTTCCCTGCACAGTGAGAAGGGCTGGGGCAGTCTCCTTCCTGACTATTTCTCCACTCACTGCTGGATGCGTGCTCCCTTTATCAAAAGCAGAAGCCCAAGGCACTCCATCTGCTCTGGTAATTTTCCTTTCTTCAACTCGCCCTTCACCTTCTGTGAGACTGGTCTGGCTTGTGTATTCTGACAAACAGGACACTGCAAAGTCACATTAATCAAATCTAGTGGCATGTGTATCCCTCTATTCTCTGTCCACTTGCTAGTAATCTGTTCTTCAAAGTGTCCGCATTTCTGATGTGCCCATTTCGCAGTCCCAACCAGCTCAGAATCCTGTGTTGCCACTTTGGACTCTGAAATCTCAACTTGTTCATCTGTGGGGGGAATTAAACCAGCGGTCAAGTGAATCAGTGGAGCAATGAGCATCTACATGATACTGTACTGTACTTTGTGTCAACATGGTCCAGATCTCTTTCCACAATTCCTTGCCCCACACTTCCTTTGCATTTATCATCCAATTATGAGCATGCCATGTGGCAAGCCAAGTTGCTAACCCATTGGCAGTGGACCATGAATCAGTGTAAATATGACATGTTCCTGGCAATTCTTGCTTCAAAGCTTGGTACACAGCATATAGTTCTGCAAACTGACTACTCTTTCCTTCTCCAGTAGTGGTCAACAATTTCTGTGTCACAGGATTGTATGACACTGCCTTCCAGTGCCTCTTAGCCCCTACACACCTGGCTGCACCATCAGTAGACCACACATGCTTCTTGTCCTCCACAGACAATTCGCTAAAAGGCTTACCCCACGTTACAGGGGACTCCTGTATTTCAGGTACAAAATGCAACACCTCTGTGTCTTCCATTGACACCTGCGCCACCTGCAGATGCAACACCTCGGTGCCTTTGGGACCTACTCGGGCCCTATCCTGTATATACCACTTCCATTTGTTTATGCTGGCTTTCTGCGCATGTCCAATTCTGTGAGCCTTGGGGGAACTCATCACCCACTGCATTATAAGAATTTCAGGTCTCAAAATAACATCATGCCCTAGAGTCAATTGCTCAGTATCCACCAGAGCCCCATAGCATGCAAGCAACTGTTTTTCAAAGGGGGTGTACCTCTCTCCAGTGTCTGGCAATTTCTTTGTCCAACACCCTAAAGGTACTTTCCTTCTTCCCTTCTGCCACAAACTCCAATTGGTATATGGTACTTGTACTGTCACATTCAGCTCAACATCCCCCTCCCGCACTGGCCACAAATCCAAAGCGTACTATATAGTCTCTCTTGCTAATTTAAGGAAATTAAATGTTCTGTCATGCATTGTAGCTGCGCTTTGCAGTACAGTCTGCCACTTCACTGGGGAATTCTGTGTCTCAAACTCCACCCTTGGACCTTCTGTTGAGACTTACGCAAACTGTTTATACAAAACTGCAGTCTGTCTGTATGCACCATTTAATAACGTTTGCTTCATCCCATTGACAAATCACATTTTGTCTAATTGTCCTCTGTCCAGAATCTTTCAATGCGCAAAAGCACAAAAGCATCTGTATTTGTCCAGCATCTGAATTTAAAAATATCCTCTTTTTTTCCCCTGTTCTTCACAATAACTAAAAATCTCACACTGCTCTTGGACTGGCACACAAGATACACTGTCACATTTCTGAATTGACCATGCCTTAAAAATATGCTGCACAGTCTGCTGTGCAGAGTCAAAAACTCAGTGCTGCATTTCATTTTTAAAAATAGCATCTTTCCATGTAAAGCAAAATTCATCGTTCACTGACATGTTTGATTCCTACCTATAACTAGCGATCATTAAGTCTAAAAAACTGGTCTGTCTCCCTACACATACCTTTCTGGGTGAGCAACATCCTCAAAAGAATTAAGACAGTCTGTGAAGCCTGCAGATTAACTGGCACGTTCTCTAAGTTCACATTCTCCACGTATGACTCGTCGCTGGTCAAAGCAAATGGCTTCAGAACCTGGCACATGCTTAATTCTGTTTTCAAAAACGGATTTTCAAACTGAACATCAACCAATTCTATTTTCAACTCACTACATTATTGTTCTAACTGCTTAAATGTTTGATACATGCTAAGCAGCATATTAAAAAAGACACCATTGTTTCTGTCTGAAATACCAAATTGTTTTTCTTCATTGAGAGAGACCAGCTCCCTCTTAAACACCTCAATTGACATCTGGGAATCTGCAAGCATTTCAAAGAGCATTTTACCCTTTAAAATTCAATGTTCGAATCGTGTGAGAATGACGCCAAGATGTAATGAATCTGCTTTTCACTAAAAGAACACACCCAAACCCTGCACTCCCTTTCTGGGAGGCAAATATACCCCTGCACCTGTAAAAATACACTTTGAACAGCACTTCCTAAAGACGAGGAAAGTACACAGCACTCCCTTTAGGCAAGGCACGAAAAACAAATTCTGGTGCATTTAAAATAACACACACTAGTTTATTAATGCAACATTTTAAAAAGACAGGCCGAATATATCAATTATGGCAGACTCAAAGAAAACTGTTGATTAATGCAATGTTCAAAAAATGTAAGCCAAATATATCAGTAAATACAGATTCTCAGATGTCAAATGATTAACTAAATGAACAAGTGAAATACAGATGGCAAAGAGTAGAAAATATATACAAGAGAGAGTGGTTAGGAACACCTCACCGACTGATTCTGCAACATCATTGCCCGCTCTTTAGCTGGGGAAGCCCTTTCAACAGCCCAGGTAGAAGTGTCAGTCAGGACTCCAGTTCTGTCACCATTTCACAGCAATACATCTATTCTGTGTTGAACTTCCACCTGACCTACAAAAGCTTCCAGCTTCAATATCATTATTCAACGTGAGGCGAAGTTTCTAGAAAACCCTGCCCCTTTCTCTTTGGAAAAAAACGAGCAGGCTGTACCAGTCTGTGTCAAGGCCAAGACATTGGCTGGCCAAGCCTCTGTTTTTTGACTCTGAAACAGAGTTGTACATTCCACAGATAATATCCAGTTCACTCTGGTCAGTGAGGTGCGAAAGAGCTTGAATATGAATCGCAAGCACTGCTGTGTAGGCAGGAGCAAGGCAAAGTCAGACATGAGGCCATGTCAAAGCCAATAGTAAGAACTCATAATTCTATGCATGCAGAAGCAAGGCAAAGTCAGAAAGCAAGATGACATGAGACCATGTCAAAGCCAATAGTCAGAACTCATCAGCAAAGCCAGAAAGCAAGATGACATGAGACCATGTCAAATCCAATAGTAAGCACTCCTAATTAGCAAGCAAGGCAAAGCCAGGTCAAAGCCAATAGTAAGCACTTGTAATATAAATATACTGTTCTACTCCGTGACAGCTCTCACTAAAAGACAACAAGATTACAAGACGGATGAGAAACAGTTGGCTGTACCAACATACATTAAAGATACACATTTTTTAACCATACTTGGGCAGATTTCTGTACAAGATTTGGCAAAAGTTGTTATAAATTTGAATACTTCCATACTTCACCAAGAAAGTGGGTAGGCTGTTGAGCATTAATAATGAAACAAGATATAGAAAGTCTGTCCATAATGTGTTTTGAATGCAGCTACTGTACTGCATTTTTTATGATAACTAATTCTGTACATTGGGACTATTCTTTTTACAAGTGTTGGTGACCTGCTTGAGGTCCTTTGTACTTTCACCATATGAAAATACCCTTTTGTGATATCATTTAAAATCAAGAATAGAAGGCAGGTTTCGAGATAATTTTCCACTTTATTTGTTCATAATTTGGGCTGAGAACAGAGTGACAATGAAACATGCACTAAGACAACCAAACACTGGACATGAAAGAATTAAAACCACTGACACCATCAGCTAAAGTATGTCAATTAACTGATGTGAATGGCTCAAGACCAAAAGATCATTTGGCAACCTCAGTGTATTTTAAACCACAACAAGCTTTTACTAGGAAGTAGTTTTCATCCTATGAGTTTAAAGAAACCTCTATCATACACAAAATTGCTGAAGCAAAAAAAAAAGGTATCGGACACCGAAGAATCAGAACAATGACAATAAATAATGCATAACAGGTTCTCAGAACATAGCTATTCAGGGGCAGCCAATCATCAAGCTAAACAGCAGGTGGATTGTGCAACACCAGCCATCTAGGTAAGATGAGGAAGCAAATCTGGCCAGTCACACAAAAAACAAGTTGGCAGATCCATACATGAAGTACAAAAGTTGATGTATTTCATTCTCTATTCATTAAAAACGCAACCATGTAATCTTTCTATCAAAAGTGTAAAGTGCTGAGAAGTGCATGCTCCGGCACGTGTACTGTACACTGATTAACTTTTTTTTAAAGACAAGAATGAATGACAAAGTTCAAATACCTGTGTTTCTAAATATTCAGTGAAGAGTACAAAAATTCATAATATATTTTATAAAAATTTAATCTGAAAGAAACACGTTAGATTCCTCACCTTAGAATATCCCCAGGCGTCAGACTGGATCCGGAAGATTTTTCGTCCGCAATACCCCTTGCGCGTCGCTAGGCGTCGTCTGCGGCTCTGCGTCCGTCGTCTGCGTCGTGCGCCGGAATGACGTCGTCGGAGTACTTAGACGCCGCCCTCGCGCGCTGACGTCAGTTCTTCTTTTTTCCGCGCCAGTAAGCGCAGATCCGGGAGTGCTACCCCTTTAGTCATTTTTTTACTAACTTTTTTGATCCTTTTTGATCTTGTCTCGACTCCGGTGCCGGTAGGATGCCTGGTTTTAAAGCCTGTGCTGACTGCAACCGCTTGATGTCGGTTACGGACCATCACCGCCGGTGCCTTTACTGCTTGGGCCTCGACCACGACGCGGAGTCGTGTTCGGACTGCAAGGCCCTGACCTCGAAGGCTAGACGGGAGCGGTCCCGTAAGCTTCTCGAGATTCACCACTCGGCTCCGCGCGCCTCTCGATCCCGGTCCAGGAGGAGGTCCAAGGATCGGTCGCGGAGCCGCAGCCGACGTCACCATCGGTCGTCGGGATCCAAGTCTTCGTGTAAGTCGAAGCATTCCAAGAGGCGACACCGCTCTTCGGACTCCCCGCGCCGGTCGCGCGACTCTGCCGAGGGTCAGGGTGGTTCCATCCCCGCGGCTCCGGCGGTGCCGCAGGCGCCGCGCAAGTCCACATACCCACCGGTCCCTGGGACTGACGCGACGCCGGCGGAAGTCAGTGCCTTCCTCTCGGCCATGAGGAGCCTGGCTCCTCAGTCGACGCCCGCTGGCGCGCCTTCGGGCCCCGCGGACCCGACTGGGCTGCCTTGTCTGCCGGCGGCTCCGGCGCCGTTGATGGCTCCGGCCTCGACGCCGCAAGCGCCCGAGGGACCCGTTCCAGAGTCCCCGCCGACGCCGGTCGACCTCGTAACGCCTCCTCTGCCGGCGTCGACACCGATACCACCCCCGCTGGACGTCGAGCCCCAGTTCAGCCCCGCTCCGGGCCCGGCGCCGATACGGCGTCGATGGACGCCGCGTTCGGCGCCGCTGGAGACACATTATGTCTATCGCCCGGATCTGCTCCTTCCTCCTGTATACCAGGAATCGGATGATGGGGACAACTGGGAGGGATCCGAGGATCCTATGGCCCTTCAGGCTCAAATGTCACAGGACTGGGCAGATGAACTGGGGGAGGCCAGTGGCCTGGATACCTCTCCGGACACTGGATTCGTCTCTCCTCCGACTGTGGCTTCGGAGGAGGGCGCTGCTTTCTCTGTGGTGCTGCGCAAGGCGGCCGCAGCCCTTGGGCTCGAGCTGCCTACCGTGGCTGTGAGGACTAACGTCCTTACTGAGGTGCTTCAGTCTGCAGCAAGCTCCACTGAGCCTCTGCTGCAATTCAATGAGGCCCTCACTGACGTTCTGCAGGGCACCTGGTCCAAGCCCTCCACAGTTCCTCCTGTGGACAGGAACGTCGCCAGGCGCCACTGCCCTGCTCCGGGTGACCCCAGTTTTCTGTCCCAACACCCTACCCCTGAGAGCCTGGTTATCCAGGCCTCTACCTCCCAATCCTCCTTCCCGACCGCCCCGCCGGACCGGGATTCCAAGAGACTGGAACAGTTTGGCAAGAAGCTGTTCTCCTCCCTTAGTTTGGGCCGGCGGTCTTTGAACACCGCCTGTCTCTTGGACCGGTATTCCCACTCTCTGTGGGATGCGGTGGAGGACGCGCTGCCCCTGTGTCCGGAGGAGGTCCGGACACGACTTACCCAGGCTCTGGCCGATGGGAGGGATGCAGCGCGACATGCTATCCGATGTGGGCTTGACACTACGGACTCGCTGGTTAGGGCCATTTCTACCACAGTGGCGCTTAGACGTCACGCCTGGCTGCGGTCCACGTCATTTTCGGGCGATGTCCAGAGCACTCTCATGGACATGCCCTTTGATGGCACTCGCCTTTTTGGCGAGAAAGCGGACAGTGCGCTGAATCGCTTTAAGGACTCCCGGGCTACGGCCAAGTCCTTGGGCCTCTCGGCCCCGCGGTCGCAAACTTCCGCCTTTCGCCCCTTTCGTGGCCAAGGAAGGGGTGCCTCCTCACGTGTGCCTAGCCACCAGCCGCAGAACCAACCTGCGCGCGGTCGCGGACGTGGTTTCCGCCGAGGCGGTTCTGGAGGACGACGAGGTCAGCCCACATCCACCCCGGCAGCATCCGCCTCAAAGCCTTCCTAGTCCGAGCTTTCAGGCCCATTCCACGCCAGTGGGCGGCAGAGTTCGCCATCACCTGCTCCACTGGCGGTCCATCACATCGGACAGGTGGGTGCTGCAAATCGTCCGAAGGGGCTACTCCCTCCCCTTCGAGACGACCCCTCCAGCCATGCCACCGCAGCACCACCGTATCTTGGGAGATCATTTGAATCTGCTCCACGAGGAAGTTTCGGCCCTCTTGGCCAAGGGGGCCGTCGAGCGCGTTCCGAGCCCAGAAGTAGGTCGTGGTTGTTATTCCCACTACTTTCTGGTTCCCAAGAAGGGCAAAGGGGGCCTACGCCCTATCTTGGACCTCCGGAACGTCAATGCCTTCCTCCGGAAGGAAAGGTTCAAGATGTTAACTTTGGCTCAGGTTCTAGCTGCCCTAGACCCCGGAGACTGGATGGTAGCGTTGGACTTGCAGGACGCTTATTTCCACATCCCCGTCCTGCCGTCCCACCGGCGTTACCTGCGGTTCACGGTGGGCCAAGAGCACTTTCAGTTTACCGTGCTCCCCTTCGGCCTCACCAGTGCCCCTCGGGTGTTCACGAAAGTGATGGCGGTGGTCGCAGCTTATCTGCGCAGATCAGGGGTTCCAGTCTTCCCCTATCTCGACGACTGGTTGTTGAAGGCGGGCTCGCCCCAGACAGTCGTCTCCCACCTCCAGACTACGGCGGATCTCCTGCATTTGCTGGGATTTTCCATCAACGTGCCGAAGTCACACTTGAGTCCCTCTCAAAGCTCCTCTTCATCGGAGCAGTTCTCGATTCGGCGCAGTTCCGGGTCTATCCGCCGGAACAGCGGGTCCGGGATATTCAGGCCCTGATTCCCATCTTTCGGCCTCTATCCTGGGTTTCGGTCAGGCTAGTGTTGCGGCTTCTGGGGCTGATGGCCTCCTGCATCCTACTAGTGCATCACGCCAGGCGGCGCATGCGGGCTCTGCAGTGGGACCTGAAGTTTCAGTGGGCCCAGCATCACGGCAACCTGTCCGACCATATCTTGATCTCGGAGGGCACTGCACAGCAGTTGCAGTGGTGGCTCACGGACCGCGATTGGGTCATGGGCAGAAGCCTGTCCCTTCCCCAACCGGAGCATGTCGTAGTGACGGATGCGTCCCTCCTGGGATGGGGTGGCCATATGGGAGAGGCGGAGATCAGAGGCCTCTGGTCTCCGGCGGAGTCTCGTCTCCACATCAACCTGTTGGAGTTGAGAGCGATCCGGCTTGCACTGAAAGCCTTCCTTCCCTCTGTCAGGGGAAGTGTCGTGCAGGTGTTCACGGACAACACCACCGCCATGTGGTATTGCAACAAACAGGGCGGGGTGGGGTCGTGGACACTTTGTCAGGAGGCTCTGCGCCTCTGGACGTGGCTGGAACACCAGGGCGTCACCTTAGTGGTTCAACATCTGGCGGGCTCTCTGAACGCCAGAGCAGACGAACTCAGCCGCCGGTGCATGATGGATCATGAATGGCGTCTGAACTCCGAAGTGGCGCAAGGTCTCTTTCAGCAGTGGGGAGAGCCTTGGTTAGATCTATTCGCCACCGAAGAGAAAGCGCAATGTCAGCAGTTCTGCGCGTTGGAATTTCCAAGGCGGCACTCGCTCGGCGACACTTTTCGTCACGAGTGGAGTTGCGGTCTGTTGTACGCCTTTCCGCCTATACCACTTCTGCCCAGAGTGCTGAAGAAGATCAGGCACGACCGGGCCCAAGTCATCTTGGTGGCTCCGGATTGGGCACGAAGGTACTGGTATCCCGAGCTACTCAGTATGTTGACCGATCCTCCGATACGTCTGCCCCTTCGGGAGGATCTTCTGTCGCAGCAGCAGGGGACGGTCCTCCACCCGAACCTGTCCAGCCTCCACCTCCATGCGTGGAGATTGAGTGGCGGCAGTTGATGCCATTTGACTTGCCTCCTGAAGTCTGTGATATCATTCTGGCAGCCAGGCGTCCCTCCACAAAGACTGTATACGCCTGCCGGTGGAACAAATTTGTGGCATGGTGCACAGCAAAGGCTGTGGATCCCCTTTCCGCCCCTCTTTCTGAGGTTCTCCTCTTTCTTCTTTCTTTGGCCCGGCAGGGCTCTGCCCTGGGCACCCTGAAAGGTTATCTTGCTGCCATCTCTGCCTTCTTGCGGCTTCCTGATCAGCCTTCTCTTTTCAAGTCCCCTGTAGTTACACGCTTTCTAAAGGGCATTACTCACACGTTCCCTCCTGTCCCTTTTGTAATGCCTCAGTGGGACTTGAATCTTGTTCTCACATTTCTCATGTGCGCTCCCTTTGAGCCTCTTCATAATTGTCCTCTTCGTCTGCTGACGCTTAAGACTGCTTTTCTGGTAGCCATCACCTCGGCTAGACGGGTGAGTGAGCTCCAGGCTTTATCTTCAAAGCCTCCTTTTCTCTCTGTTCATCCGGACAAGGTTGTCCTTCGGCCTCGTCCCTCCTTTCTTCCGAAAGTGGTGACTCCATTTCATCTTGGGCAGTCTGTCACCTTGCCCACCTTCTTTCCGCATCCTTCCAAAGAGGAAGAGAGGCTCCACCGTCTGGACCCAAATCATGCGCTCTCCTTTTATCTGGACCGCACAAAGCAGTTCCGGGTGGACGACCAACTTTTCGTTGGATACGTGGGTGCTAAGAAGGGGAAAGCTGTGCACAAACGGACCATCTCTCGGTGGGTCTTTTTGTGCATCAAAATTTGTTACTCCTTGGCAAAAAAGGACCCTCCTGTTGGGCTGCGCGCCCACTCCACTCGGGCCACAGCGGCTACTACTGCTTTGGGACGGGCTGTCCCTTTGCAGGACATCTGTCAGGCGGCGACGTGGGCTTCGCTACACACGTTTGCCAGGCATTATTGCCTTGACAGCCAAGTCCGGAGGGATGGCTTCTTTAGCCGTTCTGTCCTCCAGGACTTTCTGGTGTGATCTTGGTTCGCAGACCCACCACCGGGGATGGTATTGCTTGGGTATCTATTCTAAGGTGAGGAATCTAACTAACGTGTTTCTTTCAGTTGAACAAGTTACTTACCTTCGGTAACGATGTATCTGTAAGAAACATTAGTTAGTTAGATTCCTCACCGACTCACCCATCCTCCCCGTTCTGCGAACTGACATCTAGGGTTAAGGTTATCCTTTTCAGGCCCCTAGATTTTATTTTTGGCACCAGTGTCGGTCTTTGCATGGCTCTGCGTTCCTGGCGCGGAAAGCTATGTACAAGAACTGACGTCAGCGCGCGAGGGCGGCGTCTAAGTACTCCGACTACGTCATTCTGGCGCACGACGCCGGACGCGGAGCCGCAGACGACGCCTAGCGACGCGCAAGGGGTATTGCTGACGAAAAATCTTCCGGATCCAGTCTGACGCCTGGGGATATTCTAAGGTGAGGAATCTAACTAACTAATGTTTCTTACAGATACATCGTTACCGAAGGTAAGTAACTTGTTCAATGCTCAGTTATTTGCCTAAAAAGAGAGCAAGAACAAATGGATATTAATCAAAATGTAATGAAATATTGCTACTAGAAAATTGTTCTTAAAAGCAGAAACATTTTAAACCTGCTGATATCTAAATTGTAGTATGGGGAAAGGGAAAACTCAAGTATTTTGTTGCATGTGTGACTGGAGGATGTATTTATTACATAAAATACTTCTGTGAGTATGCATATGTAAGAAACACGGGGAAAAAAGGTTAAATGAAGATTCAATGTACATAAGAGCAACATTAGAACTAAGAATTAGAAGGCACAAATTGACTTACATTTTAATGACAAGAACCATTATTTAAATAAAATGTCTTATCGATTGGAGGTGCGTGGATTAGAAAGAGGGGGTGATAATAAAAAGCTCTTATCACAAGGATAGCATTAGTGGATGAAAACCCCAGATACACTACTATCTAGGGCCCTTAATAAGGAAATTGAAATGAAATGATTTTTATAGTCAAAGCACAGGTGACCGAACGTCTGCTGTATATGTATTCAGACATTTGTCTTTAATTTATGTAATGTGTGAGGTGTAATGGGGTGAAGATGCATGTATTATTGAAAAGGAGGTACCAAAACAAACCTTGTTTATGGGACCTTGTACATAATACTAACTAGAATGCCCAAACATTCTAGAATCTTGGTAAGCGGGCCTGATACATGGAGAACCATGTCTTGGCAGCTGCGCAAGGCACACTCAATGCCTATTTTCTCATGAAGACCGCAGTACTATGGTCAATCTCGGGCATGTCTGCCACCTTCCCAGGAAGGGAGGGATGATGGTATTTTGTGAGAAGCTTCACTGTTGCGTCCTTCTGCAAACCTTTGCGCAACCTTGATTGGACTTAGACCGCCACCTCTGCAAGTGGAAATCCCTCCGTCGGTTAGTGTCAGCTGTTTGGATTTTAACCTGTGCGATGGGAAAACGTTTGCATCCAGCATCTATTTTCGCTGCCAGCTGATGAGACCTACATTTCAAGTATTGTTTGAGGAATCCCATTTGGAGATTCGATTTTGGGGGGAGGGTGTTATGAAGAGAATTCACTTTTCAGTATTGTCATAAGTGCAACATCAAGTAGCCCTGGACTGACACATATGAGGGGGTTGTGCAACTTATTCCAACCTCCCCTCCCCCCCCATTACAACCCCCCCACCCCCAACACGAGGCGACCTGCTTGGCATGCAAAGCTTTTTGGTGCAAAAAGACCTTATAGCACAAACCTAAAATTCAGCACCTTGAATCGCACAAGACCTGTTGCGGCCAGCAGACGTTTTTTAGCTGCCGAAGCGGAGGCGGTGGCCTTTTATGGTCTGCAGCTGATGGAAGGAGAGCAGTGCTTGAAGGTGTTAGGAAGAGGAGCACCCGGCACATCATGGCACAGGCACTAAAACAAGGACCATACCCAGGGCCTCGTTCACCTCCTGTGCCTGAAAGTCAGTCCCACGAGATTTTAGCTCTAAAGCACTCACCTCACAGGTCGAGACTGAGCACTACTCCAGAAGGTATCTTGTATCACACCTAGAGCCTAGTGTGAAAAGGCACTGACCTTCGGGTTAGGCTCTTGTGGCTGACTCCTCTTGACCCTGAGGTGTCCCCTCAACCCGTAGCAAGCCCCCACCCAGGTGTGCAAGCAGCACCAATCATCAAAGCGGTCTGTATTCCAAGGCCCTAGATATCCCATTCTGGGCTGATATCCGCTTCAGTTTTGACATCTGGTGCATTCACTCCTCATTCCCTCAACTGCTCACTCCCAACCACCCCTGTCTTCCCCTTCCACCTCTAACCACACACACCAAATGGCAAAAAAGAGGAGGCTTACTTTTGAGCAGCTGTTCTCCCTGGAACTACCTACCTTTACTGTTCCTAGAAAGGTTAGAGACAGGGCCACGAGTCCTTGTCCGCAGCCTCTTACCTACAGATTTCCTCCCCACCACCTCCTCTGCCCTGCACACTTCACCTTTTCAGTCATCACGCTCCTCCTCACACGGATTCAGATCGGGGCAGCCAATTACGTCCCCAGGGAATCCTATTATGAACCCTGGAGGCACCTGTGAAGGGAAGCGATTCTTCAGAGGACTATTGTCGATTTTACCCACACCTGCCTCCAGGTGATCCAGACCTCCTAATCAATAAAGGCTTCCCCTTCAGATGGCTCTGTGTTCCACAGTGTTCAACAACTGGCAGCTCAGCACCAAAACGTGAAATTGCATGTGAATGCCAGAGCGATCAAACTGAGCCGACATCTGGCAGATCACAAGTGGCATCTACATCCCGAGGTGACTCACTTTCACATGGAGACGTCAATCACTCTGGCATTCTCTGCTCCTCAATCCTTAGGAGGTGTTGCTCAATCAGTTGGACCTCAAAAGGGCTTTAAGTTCTTACATTGATCACACACACTCCCATCAAAAGGACAATCAACCTTTTTTAGAATTATAGGTCCTCCTTGTGAACCATTACATCTGTGGCATGAATTTCTAGTCAGTTCTAAGGAAAACCAATTATCTACAGGCTTTGGCTATAGAGCAGTGATTCATTCTGGTTCTTAGACCTAGGGTGTTCTTGTGGACAAAGCCAAAATTCCTACTCAGTTGTTTCCTCCTTTAATGTTAAGTCTGTAATATTGCTCATCTGCTTTTCATACCCAGACACTGTGGCATGAAAGGCCATTAGATGTTAAAAGGACACATATGTAGTACATTGAAGGTTCAAGTCCATCTGTAAGACAAAGCAACTGTGTGGCATTTGCAGGACCTTACTTGAGTAACCCAAATCCCCCAGCAAGCATTGTTAGATGGATTGCATTCAAACCTGCTATGCTAAGTCTAAGCTTGCATGCAAAGCGGGAGCCCCTATGGCTTACTGTAGGAAGGTGGCTGTGTATATACTATACCAAAATGAGGTATAGTGTGCACAGAGTCCAGTGGAACCCCAAAGGTAGGCAGAGGTCAAAGTAGATAGCACCTTACTCTCTATTTGTGGTAGTGTGGGCGAGCTGTAAGGCTTTATCGGAGGGCAGTGTTAAGTATTTGTTGGACACCCTCGATCAGCAAATGATGTCACACGCTGTGACTGAACTCAGACTAATTTGATTTGTATAAAAATATTATTTCGTTATATTATTTCTACAACTAAGCCAAGCCTTGTGCAGGTAAGTGTAATAAATGCTTTGCAAAATCTTATGCAATAGTTTACAGTTGAATGCAGTTTCAAATGCAGTTGTCCGTTACTTTTTGGATTACTTTTTAAGTTACTTTTTCTACTCGGTGTTTTTTTTTTTTAACACATTTTTATTAGAGGATTGTAATACAGTACATCGTTGGGTTAAGTATTCCGCACGGTCATGACATAGTGGTGCAAGTCATACTATGGTGAAACATTATCATACAACCTTTGTCACAACTTGTCACTTGTTTACCTGGAAGCATACCCATTATCATTCCTGCTTTCGTTTTGTTACGTTATGAAGAGAAACCATCCCTCGTTATCCATAACTAATTTTCATGGAGTTCTGACAGGAGACATCCTGGAACATGGTATTCTGCCCAGTAAGCACTGTATCAACATATAGCTTATCATAAGAATTTTAGACAAAACAACTAAATCTTACTAACTTCCCCTCCCACTCCCTCCCCCCGCAGGCTCAGCAGATGAAAGATTGTACAATCGTATACATAGTCCAATTCAGCGCATTGTCTCTTTGTTATATACATTCATTAGTATGCTGGCCTCCAGCAACCCCCCTGTGCATGTCAGAGTTCCGGCTCCCTCCAGGTGCTGCCCCCAACTCCAGCCTCCTCAGAATACACATTAGGGACTGTATTCTAGCATGTCCAAAGCGCCAAGCTCCTCCATCAAATTCCATTCCATGAATATAGGCATCCTACGCAATTCGCGCTGTTCTTCCCTTTTCAATTCCGCGCCCTCAGCCCTGCCCGACTTCAACAGCTCGTCATACCAATCTTTCAATGCCGGTGGTCTAGTAGCTTTCCATTTCATTGTAATATTACGTTTGGCCAGAATGAGCGCCAAGTTATTAAATTTGGTGACCGGACTACCTTTCTTCCCTCCGGGGTCTAGCCCCAACAGACAGTATTCCAGGCTGTCGTTATTCCTCACTGGAGCTATACTTGTCAGTATCCCACAGACTGTCACCCAGTAGTGTCGTAATCGCGAACAGCTCCACAGCATGTGTAGCAAATCCGCTGCCTGTAGTTGACAACGCGGGCACACATCTGATGAGTCTGGGAACATGGTTTTCAACCTGCGCGGTGTCAAATAGGCTCTATGTAGGAGCATGAGTTGTATGAACTTGAATTTCGGGTTTCTTGACACCTTCCTGGGATATTCCACCATCACACCCCACTCCTTGTCACTAAGCACCCGACCTATGTCCGTTTCCCACTTGTCACGCAGAGTCTGAAGGGACACCGCTGCCACTGTGCGTATGCCTTTGCATAGCCACCTAGTAAGGTGTCGACCATTACCCATCAAATGCTGCATTGTGATCAATGCATGCGTGGCTGGTTCTACCCCCCCAGGTGCCCATGTAGTACTGATGTAGTGAGATAGACTTGCGTGCAAAAGGAACAGTGTGTCCGACGCTCCATGTTCCCGTACGAACCCATCGTGTGGCATCATGGTACCCTCCTTAAAGAAATCACCCACCGTGGTTACGCCCACCTCTTCCCATGCTCCTATCTTCCTCATGGTAGTCCTGCCCGTCTGAGTGGGGATCCCCAACAGAGGTAAAGTGGGGGCATACGGGGTTGTCATCTCGGTGTATCGAATGGAATGTCTCCAATAGCGTAACGCAATTTTCAAAAGATGTGGTGCCAACGGTGGGATTTTGCTATTAGGCAACAGAAGTGTGTGTACTGCACCTCTTCGCCAGTCGGAATGCGTCATGTCTATTTCCTGCAAGTTTTGCCCTGCCAGCCAATACGCGAGCCATTGCAGTTGACTCGCATAGCAGTAGGCTTTCAGATCAGGGACTCCTATTCCCCCTTGTTTAGTATCTAGGTACAGTTTTGTAATCCCTATACGCTGCCTGCCCCTACCCCAGATCAGTTCTATCAGCATGGAGGAGAGCAATTTAAACATCTTAGATGGTACCATTATGGGTAGATTGGTGAAAAAGTACAACAATCTAGGGAGCACCACCATTTTGGCAATGGCTACTTTGCCTGCCACAGATAAGGGCAACGTGACTCAGAATTTTATGTGTGAACGCAGCGAGGTGATGGCACGGCCCAGATTACCCTCTAGAAGATCTGCCGTTTCCCTATATATATTGATTCCTAGGTACTTGAAAGTGCCATGCGCGATCTGGAACGACCAGTCACCAAACACCCGCGTACCAGTATGCGTTGCGTCCGTAAAATAATAGACATGGGATTTATTTGCATTAATAGACAGTCGAGACAGCTTTTGGAATGCGGTAAAGATCGAAGGCACGGGTTCACACTCATTATCCAAGTCCCTGAAATATAGTATTAGATCTGCATATGCAGATACGATATATGTGTGGTGGGGCCCAACACTATTCTCCTATGACCCGCGGTAGCGCGCAGTTTCATTAGTAGGGACACTAATGCCAGAATAAACAGCAGAGGCGACAGCGGGCATCCCTGCCTGGTGCCCCTTGTGACCACATATTGCCTCGAGATATGCCTACCCGTTCGTGCCCGTGCCGTAGGATCTTTATACAACAGCATTACCCATTTTATGTATTCTTCAGGGATACCGTATCTAGGTAGAGCATAAAACATATATTCCCAGTGTAGGCAATCAAAGGCCTGGCGCAAGTCCAATGAAATACAACCCACTACATCAGCTCGCTGGAGAGTATGAGCCATTATCTGATGCAGCCTCCTTGTATTAAGGGCCGTGCTCCTTCCCGGGACAAACCCACATTGGTCGTTGTGTATTAACTGTGGTATGTATTGACAAATCCGAACCGCCAGTATTTTACTCAGAATTTTATAATCTACCTTTAATAAGGAGAGGGGCCTATACCCTGCCACGTCCATGCTATCCCGCCCTGGTTTTAACAGTGAAACCACCGTGGCCTGCAGCGTGGTAAGCGGAAGGGTGCCCACCTCTAAGGATGAGTGATATAGCCTTTGTAGATGGGGTACCAACAGATCAGCAAACGCGGCATAAAATTCAACGGGCAGTCCATCCCCACCAGGCGATTTATTCCGGGGCAAGCTATGTATCGCTTTTTTGATTTCCATCGCGGTCACTGGGAGTCGGAGCTCCTCCCTGTGTGCCTGTAGTAATTGGGGAAGGGGTAGTCCGTCAAAAAAAAGTCCAAGTCCACCTCTCCTACGTCCTCTGGTCTAGTATATAAAGTTTCATAATACTCCCTAAAGGCCTCATTTATGTCATGTTGCGTACATACCATTTCACCTTTCGTGCTTTTAACCTCCAGTATGGGACAACCGGTGGGGCATCTTTAATAATCCTAGCCAGTAAAGGTCCCGCTCTGTCCGCTACCGCATGTTGCTTCTGCGCATACAGCCTATTATCCACTAGCATTAGATCTTCCAGTAGTTCAGCATAACGTATGTAGGCGTCTTGCAGCTGTGACTATGCTCCTCATCTAATGCAGTCATTTGTTCCAATCCCCCTAATGCATTTTCTATTTCGGTAAGCTGAGTGATTAGGGTATGCCTCAGTCCCACCCTTGTACTGATCGCCACCGCTCTCAATACAGTCTTGAATGCGTCCCATTCTATCTGTCTGGAGGAAGCCGTATTTGCATTTTCAGAGAAGTAAGTATCTATGGCAGTAGCTAGTGTTGTCTTGCAAACTGAGTCCTCTAGGAGTTGCGGTTGTAGTCGCCATGTCGGTACCATGGCCGGGATTTTGCCCCACTGCAGTGTGATGTCCACCTGATTATGATCCGATAATGTTTTCCCTAAGTGAGTGGTTACTTTTTCTACTCAGTGTGATCTGCCTAGATATCACACTGGGACGTTTCCTAGAGAAAAGGTAAGTAAATCAGTCTTTGTACACTTGCAGTTTTTCAGGTTTTTAGACAAATCAACTCCACACTTGGAACATTTTTCAAGGAAAAACAGTCAGTGTATTCTTATGGCGAGAAATGAAGTTATTGGTTAACAGGTAAATACTTTGTTGTGGGAGTTGGTATTCTGGGGTTATAACCAGGGTTTCTCCAGGGTAAAGGATGCACTCTCGGAACACACTCAGCGGCACTATGGTGGCCGGGTGCAGAGTGCTGAGGCACAATGTTATCCGAAGGGTTTATAGGGGGCCTCCAGTTGGTGGCTGCTCACGAGCAGGCCACAGGGTTGTGGAAGCAAAGCTCCTGGTGTTAAGCTCGAGGCAAAGGGGGATCCGAGTTAGCACCCAAAGAAAACCCGCGGGGGCGGCTGGGTGCAGGGTGCTGTTTTGGCGCCGGGTCCCCTGTTTTCAATGAGAGTTGCCGGTTTTGGATTATGGCTGCAGACTCGGTCCAGTAAGACTTCCGGGATGAACCAACAGCTGGTAGGTAAGTTATAGGGCTCGGGGACGTAGGTGCACTTCGGGTTCTCTTCTCCAGGACGCCGGGCTGCTGGATGCCCAGGTGTCTTTTGAGGTCGGATTTTACCTTACCGGGCCCCTCGCAGTTGGTGGTATCTCTGTTAAGAGGCTGCATGCGATGTCCGGTAGTCCTGGAGGGGGCAACCCATGGTGGAGTCGGACTCTGGAGCGCTGGTGGACTTTGCTGGGACTGGTGGACCACTCTAACTAAGGCGGTAGGCGAGGGGTGCGGTGGTGGTTCCAGGCGTCTGGTTTCTTTGTCCTCAGCAGGCTGTCTGTATTGGAAGTTTCTTTTGAACAGAGCTGCTGTTCACAGGAGATCTGGTCTTTGTTGAAGGCAGTCAGTCCTCCCAGGGTTTCTGGAGGTCGCTGGCTGCAGGACAAGGCGACTTTTGGCACAGGATCTCTGGAAACTGCAGACAGACCGGTAGGGCTGGGGCCAAGTCAGTTCTTCTCTGCAATCTCCTCTGCGGGGTATCTTTATTTCGTCCTTCTTAGGTTGTGGGATCTGTCTTCTTGGTTCAGGGCTGCCCCCTAAATACTGTATTTAGGGGGTGTTTCAGGGGTCTATCGGTCAGTAGCCAATGTGCTACTGATCTTAGGGTGACTACACCATTGCTGTGATCACCCCACATGGGGGACTGGGCACAATACCTAATTGGGGAGTGCCTGCCATCTGCAAGATGGCGGGCAGAGATGGCGAGCACTCTCGGACAGTTTTTCTTAGACAAAGTCTCAACAGTCTATAAATTCTTTAAGATTGGCAACTACTCTACTTCCATGGTCACCGAGCTAGGCTTGGACACTCCTACCCCCCAACACGGGCTTCAGTTTCTCTCCCCCCTTCAGTAGAACAGATTATTCATTTGGTGAAGACAACCAGGTCAGGGGCGCAAACAGACATTTGTCCACCCAAAGTACTGCATTTGTTCCCAGAAATGTTAAGTGAACAACTAAATCTAGTGTTTAAGGAGATAATTCAGTCTGCCTCCTTTCCAGAGGCTTGGAAAATTGCTTCAGTCTTACCCCTGCTTAAAAAAATCGAATTGTGAAACTGCTCAATACACAGCTCTCTGCCTTTATCTCATCTAGGAACCTCCTGGACCATTCATAATGCGGGTTCAGGGAGGAGCATGGAACAGAGAGGGCTCTGGTCATGGCGGCAGAGGAACTTAGGAGAATCCTAAGTTCTGGGGGGGGATGGTGCCTTGATTTTATTAGATCTGTTGGCGGCCTTCAAAACTGTGAACCACAAAATGCTCTCCAACCGACTAGGAGAGCTGGGGATCCAAGACTGCCCTCACTCTGTCATCTTACAAAGCAAATAGAACTTTCTCTTAAACTGGGAGCCTCTAAATGTCTTTCAAACTGGCGTGGGGTGGCTCAGGGCTCCTCTCTGAGCCCCACACTTTTCAACGTAAATGTGGCTCCGTTGGCCTCGATCATTGGGCAGTTTGGGTTTTCGGCTGTCTCCTATGCAGACAACACACAAGTGGTGGTGTCAGTCTCAAGTGATGTGGAGGAGACAGCAGACTGCTTCAACTGTTGTATGACACAGGTAAATCAATGGCTGCAGTCTAACAGTTTGAAATTGAACGGTGATGCAACCAAAGTCATTCTGTTAGGATCAGATGCAGCCTTCTGGTCACCAAGATGGTGGCCTGCCAGTTTGGGCGACTGCCCTATACCAATCCCCAAGGTCAAAAATGTAGGGTTCATCAATCTGGTATTTAATAGTCAGATTAAAAAGATATCCTCCACCATCTGGCTCATTTTAAATATTATAAGAAGTATTCGTCCATTTATCCCCCCCCCCCCCCCCCCCCCCCCCGATGCACTAAAACACTAGTTACAGCCCTGGCCCTATCCAGATTGTACTATGGAAATGCCTTCTATATGAGGATCCAATCCCAGTACTTACTAAAACTGCAGCGACTGCAGCCAGATTAGTACTGGATATCCCTAGGTATGAGCCAGTCTCCCACAGATTGAGAGCCCTCCATTGGCTGCCTGTGGACAAAAGGATTACATTTAAATCACAGTGTCTGGCCTTTAAAGCTCTACATGGCATAGGACATCAGTTTTTGAAGACTAATCTGAACTGGTATGTGCGGCCAGAAGTCTAAGATCAGCCCATTCAAAACTGTTACAAACACCGAAGTTCAAGCGGCTCTGGTGAGGAGGAAGAAGTTTCCTCCTAGAGACAGTTAAAACCTGGAACCTTCTTCCTATCGCTATAAAGAGCAGCACGTCGCTTATGTCTTTTAGAAGGGCGATAAAAACATGGCTCTTTACTAATTAGGCAGCCGGTATATTATAACAGGATCACTTTGTCCTAACAGCTCTAGCGCCAAGACTCCTCCGGGGAATATATGACGTTACTTCGCATACCATTAGTGTGCATGTTTTTACTTCGTAATTACCAGTACTACGCATGTTTTCAGTGCGCATGCTTTTACTTCGCAAGTTCATTGAAATTAAATAAATATGCTTTTACTTCGCTTAACATTAGTACACATACAACTACAAAGCGTTTTTAGTTCGTAATAGGGGTTTTGGGTAGGGCAGTACTCGGGTATTATATTATTATTCATGTATTACAGTAAACACCCTTTTTAAAAAAATAAATACACACGTTGTGTAATCACTCTTCATATTTATTTCCTTTACCATTTAAATATATATGGCCATAAAAAAAACCAGTATTATTCTTATAAATAATACATTTAATAATTGTGTATTCATAAATCGAACATTAAACGTTTAAATCGGTATTCAATCAATTGTAAAATGCTTTATATGTCGACAATTTCTTTTCAATCTTAATTGTAGCACCTGCCACTATTTATACACATTAACATTTCTCATTTTAATCCCAAGAATACACTAAGCCTCAAACACTACTCTACCCTACACTACTCTAACACCTCTACACTACCCTAAACCCTAAAACACTACCCCTACACAACCGTCCCCCTTCCCCAGTCAGTGCCCTACACTCGAACACTACCCAGCACGACCCCACGACACTACCCTAAAAAACTACCCTACACAACGCCACTACCCTAATCCACAAATCACTACCCCCTGCACGACCTTTTCCCTTCACCCCCACTCCTGTCCTTACACTCAATCACTACCCTGTACAACCCACCCGACACGTCCCTAAACCCTAAAACACTACCCTACACAAAAACCACAGCACTACCCTAAATCACTACCCCCTGCAAGACCCTTCCCCTTCACCCAGTCTGCTCCCTACACTCAAAAACTACCCTCCATGCCCCCTACACTTCCCTAAACCCTAAAACACTACACTACACATACACCACAACACTACCCTAAAACACTACCCCCTGCACTTCCCTCCCCTGACCCCTAGACCTGTCCCTACTCCCAAACCCTACCCTTCACGACCCCCGACACTACGCTACACCCAAATACACTACTGTACACAACCCTACAACCTATTAGACTACCCCCTGCATGACTATTAAAAACTACACAGCCCCACTTACCTCTCTCTCCTCTTGGTTCACCTTCCACTTCTTCTGCTTCCAGCGTCAGAGTTACATGGCATTATTTGAAATCGGAAGCGCCTCCAAATGAAAATAACGATGTGGATAGCCTGCGAAGTTACGGTATTTGTGTCCATAGAAACAATTTTAAAACCGTGGTCAAACTTTTATATTAAACGTTGATATATATTTTGTGCATTTTAATACTCTAACAATACTGAAGTAATTTTTTTTTTTAAACTTACATGAATTGTGGTAATGGTATTTGCGCAGTAAACCATTTGCGAAGTAATGGTATTTGCGTACTAGTAGCATGCGTAGTAAAACATGCGAAGTAATCGTACCTGCGAAGTAAAAATGCGTAGAAACGGTAAATCGTAGTAGTGGCTGCGAAGTAAAGGTAGAAAACCGCCCGGGCATTTGTGCGCTATACAAATTTACCAATCAAGCACTGAAGAGAGGGCTTCAGCTCTCCTCCCCCACCTGAGGGGTGGGTTTGGCAGAGGTGGGCACTCCTTCTGGGCTGTGCTAATTTTTCCTGCCTGTCTTTCCGCCGAAAAGGAGGGGAGACAGGAAGGGGGCCTGCTCCTGATAGCAGGATAGGCTGGGGGTGGGTCACATTACAAAGGCTGCAAGGCCTTTGAAGCTCCCCTGCCACAGATGTCTCTTCCTGGCCTGGGGGAGGTGTGACCACCTCTGCACAGGAAAGGCTTTATTTCTGGGCTCGGGGAGCGAAGGCTCCCACCCCAGGGTTCCAGAAACATATCTTGTGGTGGCAGGCTGGTGTGTACCAGTCAGGGAACCCACCAGAGGCTGGTAGTTTTTCAGAGGCGCATCTCTAAGATGCCCTCTAAGTGCATTTTTCATTAAATCCCACAATGGCATCAGTGTGGGTTTAATGTGCTGAAAATAGTGATACCAAACTTCCCAGTTTTCAGTACAGCCATTATGGTGCTGTGGAGTTCGTTATGACAAACTCCCAGCACCATAAACTCTTAATGGCATTACTGCACTTATAATGTCTACGATTTGGTTTAGACACTGTAGGGGTACAAGGCTCATGCACCTGTACCCTCACCAATGGTATAGTGCACCCAGCTAGAGGGGCGGCTGGCCTATGCCAGGGCAGTGGGTTGTCGGCAGGGCACGCAGGGATGTGTGCCATGTCGACTTTAACTTTGTTCTGCACCAAAACACGCAGCCTGCAAATGGCAGTGTATGTATGTAAAGGTACATGGCCTCTACGGGTGGCACAATAGGTGCTGCAGCCCTTAGAGGCCTTCTCTGGCCACAGTGCCCTTGGTACCCATGGTACCTTTTACATGGGACTGACATGTGCCCAGAGTGGTGCCAATTTGGGGTACAAGGTACATTTTGGGAAAGAACACAGGTCCTGGGAACCTGATTGGCAGGGACCCAGGGCAGATAGTCAAAGTGCATCAGTAGTTAGGCAAAAGGTGGGGGGGTTACTGCAACAGAAACGCAGCTTCCTACACTTCTTTGTCAAATATTCCTTTAGCAGATATTTGTAAGGTTGCTACGAGGTCAAGACCACACATGGTCAATAAACATTACTTGCCTGGACATTCAATAGCTACACATGCTACAAATGAAAAATGTTACATACCTAGTAACATTATGTTTGGTACAGGAAGCTGGGGATGATCACAGAAGTTTTCATCATAGTTTTGTCCTAAAAAGCACAGTACCTACTACTGAGTGAAAAGAAAAAGGTGGAGTCCTTGTCATGGTTCATTGTGGGTTAAGGGTGAAGTCACAGCAGACCTTGTGACTCAAATATATTTTGAGAAAAACAACGTGCAAACCTCTGCAATCAACACGAGATCACAGGAGTATAAAGAGCATGTGACTCTAAAGCTCCACACACTAAGAGTAGATGGTTGCATGGTCCGAAACCTTTTCCTTATATTTACAGGTCTGACACTTGTTTGCCTCTGACTTTATTTATTGAACTCTGTTGGAGACTGTCTCGCGCCAGTGTTTTGTGTTTTATATACTTGGTACGCAAGTATCATTGACAAAGCATAGGATTTCATTGAGTGAATTCAACAAATGAGTTGGTGGGTTGTGGAGAGGATAGGAAAAGTTGTAGTTTCTTTATGTGAATATTTTCTTTAATAAGCTAATGGTCTGTTTGAAAGGCATTATTGGGCCTTCGTGTATTTTTGAGCTGTGGGTGATAGGGAAAAATGGAATGGTGGTCCATCCAGTCTGGGAGGTGGTTTTTATAGATTTTGACAAATTAGAAAGGGGATGGATAAGAGGAGAAGCTATAATATTTTGAGTGTGTGGTACACATGACTTTAGGGGTTTGTTGGGTGATAGGCACCCTGCTAAAGTGTTTGTGAGAGGTACTGCACTGTTTTCTATGAAGTCCTAAGAAGTGGTGGGTTACAGGTGTTTGTGAATGAGCTGTGACTAGTCTTTGGAATGGTGGAGAGGCACTCAGATAGGGTAAGCCGATAGGGTTTCAAAGTAGTTATTTGGGGAGGATGGTATGTTGTAATTGAGTTTTGGTGTAAGTACTGCAGAATCACATACCCTTCCAAGTGGTTTGTGATGAACAATATGTCCAGTTTGGTTTGTTTGAGTAGGTCTGTTGTACTTTTGTTAACAGAACAGTCACTATATATGGGCAAGTGTAAAAGATGTGATCAAGTATTAACCTGTAATATAGTGGTTTGTGTACATGGATTAGGGCAGCATGAATTGTAATGGGGTTTTGATTTTAAGATTGGAGTAATGATGGGAACCTACTACAAAGGTTAGAAAAGTATCATCTTGTCTACCTAGATCAAGTGATGCAGAGGTTTTGGCCCCTGTTTGGTCCTTTGTAAGGAAAACCCTACCCAAACACCTTTGTTGCTTTGTTGCCCTGTTCCTATAGTCAACTGCATTTCTTTTTTTTGTGTTCTACAGGTGTGGAGCTCGACTGGTACGCTTTGCCAGTGTCATATGCCGGCTTTTCTCACAAGTTCTGACTGCATGGAGTGTCTTGCGTGACTCTGCCATTCCTGGCCAGGAAAAGCCTTACAGGTGAGTGAGGAGATAATGATTAGTTGGTTGAGGGGCAGACTGATATAACTGTTAGTGGTCTCTGCAGCAGGCTGTTGGTGGCCAGAGACTTGGACGTTTGAACAAATGAACCCTCAGAGGGCACTGGCGACTGATTGAGCACATTTATATAGCTCAGTAGAGAACCAACTGTTCTAGATGGTCATGCTGATTATGGTAACATGTAGAGAAAGGCTGCAGAAATGACAATATAAGACTGTGTGAGGTGACATCACATGATAAGCACTTATTTGGCTTGAGAGCCCTTTTTGAAGTGCATGATCTTAGTGTTGTGGTAGGGAACCAGACAAGTGTTTAGACTTTGGGGCTTGAAAAATGGGCTTTCAGCCCAGCCAAAAGCAAATGAAACCGACCCCCAGGATATTGCAGCATAGATGTGCAGATTTTGCAACACAAAAATTGAAAGTTCTACGCATATGAGCTGCAGATTACACACTTTTGTATAGATCGCCATCTGGTGTTGGGCCCGGATGTTTGCAGTTTGTTTTTCCTCTTGGAAAGTCTTTGGACGTTACGAGGTTGGTGAATCCTCCTTTGGATCGTATTGCGCATGGGCTTCGGCTCCATCCTCAGATTGTTTTTTTTCCGCCATCTGGCTCGGATGTGATCTTCGCGCTCCGGTTCCGAACAGCTTCCAGTTCGACGATCGACGCGCAATCCTCACCCCAATCGCTGTATTGTTTCGTTCACGATCTCTTCAATCAACGTGCTTCTCATCGACACAAACCTTCGGTTCCAGTCGTCGACGGCGGCCTTCGGGCCTACCCAGGCTCCGGTCCCGGCTCATGGAAAGAACTCCATTCAAAAAGTGCCCTCAATGTGGGTCCAAATTTCCCCACACCGATCTTCATGAGGTATGCAACCTTTGCCTCTCCCCCAAACACGAGGCTCGAGACTGTCCAACCTGTAAGTCTTTCCGATCCAAAAAGACTATTCGGGACCGAAGAGCCAGAAGGAACATGGCACACTCCTCGACGTCCATTCCAGTCGACATCTTCGGAGACTACATCGACGATACGGAACATCATCGTACCGAAGAGGACCTCGTCAGCGCTTCCGAGGCCGACGAGTCAGATGTGGAGGACATCACCCCGGCGCAGAGGGTCGTGGGTACCGATCTACCCCCTCCCACACCCGCACCAACACCCAAAAAGGCTTCGGTCACGCCTTCGCCTCCGGGCCTAGGCAAGACCAGAGACACTGCTTCACACACCCCACCTTCGGGCCCGGTGAAGAAGCCAAGTAAACCTTCCGGCGGCTCGGGCTTGAGCCAGCCTTGCAGCATTGCCGAGAAACACACTTCAGCACCGAAAAAGAAGACGGCCTCCACCTTGACACAGAGCTCCGCACCGAAGCCCTTGGGGTCGAAACCCAGCTCTTCGGCACTGACGCCACTTTCGGAGCCGACCAAACCACACAAGGCCACCAACACTTCCAAGCCGAAGCACATCTCGGCGCCGACCAAGAGACCGGAGGGTCCCAAGCCGGGTTCTAAACAAACCGGCACGGAGAAACCTAGAAAATCATCAGCCCAACGCCTTCGACGCCAACGTACCAAATTACCTCACCAGAGTTTTTTACACCGGATCCCTTGCAAAAAACTCTTACCAAGGATCCAAAAACTGGACATTTGACACACACTACCAAGAAGAGACATTTGGAGAAGCCTGCTCAGTCTCCACCTCCAAAGAGGAAGGACTCTGCTACCTCTCCATTCAGAATACCTTCCCCTCCTCCTCCACCTCCTCCTCCTTCCCCACCTCCACCCCCTCCACCCCCACCTCATCGTTCTCCTACTCCATCTCCAGACGATGATGATCATGGGGACCCATATTATGATACAGGGGATGTGCCACAAGACCCCACCCCTACAGGATCTCCAGATCAATGGAACGATTACCATATACCAGATATCCCCAACGTCCCACAAGACGATATTTACCCCTCTAGACCATCTCCACCTGAAGATTCACTAGGGTTTAACCATCTTCTGCAAAGAGCAGCACATTATCATGGGGTGGACATGCATAATGACCCTGTGGAGGAAGATTTCCTCCTAGACACATTCGATACTACACAGAGGTCCACCTCCATACTGCCCATGCTCAAAGGGGTAGTAAAGCATGCGGCAGAAGTTTTTAAAGACCCAGTGAGAGCCAGGGTCCTTAACCCACGTATCAAAGTACAAACCTGCTCCCTCAGATCCCTCTTGCACCAGGGGACCAGCGCCACTAGATTCCTTAGTGGTCTCTAGGGCAAACTCGCAAGCGTCGGGTGATGCACCACCACCTGACAAGGAATCAAAATTGCTAGATGCTTCAGGCAAACTCACAGCATCCCAGGCCGCCAACATTATGGCGTATAGCAAACACTCAGGCACTGCTGGCCAGATATGACAGGGCTCATTATGACGAATTAGAGAGCATAATGCAACATCTCCCTGAAAAATATAAAAGTAAAGCCAACGAGTTGATTCAAGAGGGTAAAACAATCACAAACACCTCTATACGTTGTGCCCTAGACGCAGCAGACACGGCCTCCAGGGCTATTAACACCAGTGTCCTTCTCCGTCGTCATGCTTGGTTAAGAGTATCTGGGTTTAAACCAGAAGTACAAGCCCTATCCCTTTGACCAGGAACATCTATTCAGGCCAAAAGTCGATAAGGCCTTAGAAAAGATGAAAAAGGACATGGATACAGCAAAATCCATGGGGGCCTTACAGTTTCACCCGCCCAGACGCTCCTTTCGCCGCTCATCCTTTCGGAGTGCATCCAGAGGCTACTCCTCAGACACAGCGTCCACATCGTACACGTCCCCTACTCAGACCACCTTTACAAAAGGTTACCAAAGAGGCGGTTACAGGGGTAACCACAACAAGGGCAGAGGCAAAACAAACAACGCCTGTTCTGTCACACCTACTATCCAATGACTTCTCCCCGCTCCCCCCAGACCATTCCACTCCAGTCGGGGGCAGACTCACAAATTTTCTTCATGTCTGGGAGACCATCACCTCAGACAAATGGGTGACCCAAATAATTCAGTCAGGATACTGCCTGGAATTAACATCTGTAACCCCCCCCCCCCCCCCCCCCCCCACATTCCACCCAGACAACGCCCAATGTCACAAGAACATTCCACATTGCTAAAGCAGGAGGTAATCTCCCTACTACAAAAACAGGCAATAGAACACGTTCCTGTCAATCAACAAAATTTGGGGGTTTACTCCCTATATTTCCTAATACCAAAAAGGGACGAGACTCTACGACCTATTCTAGATCTCCGGCCCCTAAACACATACATACACTCAGACCATTTTCACATGGTAACGCTTCAGCAGGTACTTCTGCTCCTCTCCCATAACGACTTTCTCACCACACTGGGCTTGAAAGACGCATACTTCCACATTCCAGTACATCATGCTCACAGAAAGTACCTCAGATTTGTAGTGGACGGACAACACTACCAATTCAAAGTGCTCCCGTTCGGAGTCACAACAGCACCACAGGTATTCACCAAGTGGCTAGCAGTGGTGGCGGCACACCTCAGAAGACAGCACATTCATGTCTTCCCATACTTGGACGATTGGCTGATAAAAGCCACTTCATACAACCAATGTGTACACCACACCGCCACCACAATCCAACTACTTCACCAACTAGGCTTCACGGTGAACCACCAAAAGTCCCAGCTAACACCATCCCACATAAAACAATACCTTGGTGCCACCATAGACACCTCAAAAGCAATAGCCTACCCCTATCCGGCCAGGATTGCAAGCATTCTGGCTTTACGACAAAAATTCGTACTTTTACACTCCCTTCCAGCACGAGTGTTTATGCAACTGATAGGGATGATGGCCTCTTGCATTTTCATAGTGCCTCACGCAAGACTCCAGATGCGTCCACTCCAAGAGTGCTTAGCGCGCCAATGGAACCAGGCCCAGGGGCAACTGACAGATCTGGTGTTGGTAGACGGTCGCACCCATCGCTCTCTGCAGTGGTGGAACACCACAAACCTTTCCAAAGGTCGACCGTTCCTGGACCCGGTTCCCCAAATACTAACAACGGACGCATCGCTCTCCGGCTGGGGAGCTCATCTATTACACCTCACAGTGCAGGGCACATGGACACCACAACTAAAGTTACTCCATATCAACCATCTGGAGTTACTAGCTATCTTTCTAGCCCTGAAATCCTTTCAACCACGGATTTCAGGCAAGGCAGTCCTCGTTCGCACAGAAAACATGACGGCCATGTATTATATTCAAAAACAATGCGGCACACACTCTCCACAGCTCTCTCAATTAGCACAGAGCATATGGAGATGGGCAATTCCCCACAAAATCTTTCTCCTAGCTCAACATGTCCCAGGAGTCCAAAACACCGTGGCAGATCTGCTCAGCAGACAGACACAACAGATCCACGAGTGGGAACTTCACCCACTGGTTCTTCATCCGTTCTTTCAAATGTGGGGGCATCCACAGATAGACCTCAACAGCACTCCCTCACACTGATCCTAGTAGCTCCAACGTGGGCCAGACAACCGTGGTACACCACGCTGCTGGAACTCTCGGTAGTACCACACCAAAAGCTACACCTCTCACCATGTCTCCTAACCCAGAACCATGGAGAGATCAGGCACCTGGACCCAGCGCAGCTCAACCTTGCGATCTGGCTCCTGAAATCCTAGAATTCGGGTACCTAAACCTTCCCCCTGACTGTATGAATGTCATCAAAGAAGCTAGACATCCTACCACTAGAGCCTGCTACGCTGCCAAGTGGAAAAGATTTGTTGTTTATTGCCATAACACAATCAATCCTCTAGACGTGTCTATACAACACATCATATGCTACTTACTCCACCTACAAAGGTGTAATCTAGCCTATACCTCCATTCGGCTACACCTCGCAGCAATTGCAGCTTACTTGCAAAACAGGCAGCACCTATCACTTTTCAGAGTACCTGCCATTAAAGCCTTCATGGAAGGCCTCAAAAGAATAATTCCCCCCAGAGTACCAACCTCACCTGTGTGGAACTTAAATATCATGCTCACAAGGCTGATGGGGCCTCCCTTCGAACCTTTGCATAAATGCGAACTGCAATTCCTCACATGGAAGACAGCTTTCCTGGTAGCCATCACTTCCCTTAGAAGGGTCAGTGAGATGCAAGCACTTACCATACAAGAACCTTTTCTTCAAATGCACCAGAACAAGGTTGTTCTCCGTACCAACCCAAAATTCCTACCTAAAGTCATTTCCCCTTTTCACCTAAACCAATCTGTAGAATTACCAGTATTTTTCTCGCAACCTCAGACCGTTGCAGAAAGGGCTCCGCACACGCTAGATGTCAAACGAGCCTTACTTTACTATATCCAAAGAACACAACCTTTCAGAAAGACCAAACAACTGTTTGTCTCTTTCTCTCCACCACACAAGGGCAACCCCACCTCAAAATCAGGGATAGCTAGGTGGATTGTAAAATGCATCCAGATTTGCTAAAACAAAGCAAAACGAACGCTCTCAGTTCCCCCTAAAGCCCATTCTACACGGAAGATCGGGGCTTCCATGGCTTTTCTAGGGAACATCCCACTAGATGATATCTGCAAAGCAGCTACATGGTCAACACCGCACACTTTCACTAAACACTATTGTGTAGATGTGCAAACCAAGCAACAAGCTAGTGTGGGCCAGGCTGTACTAAAAACACAATTTCAAACCACTGCAACAGATACCGTTGGTCGCCGCTAAGGTTGGGAACTGCTATATAGTCTATGCAAAAGTGTGTAATCTACAGCTCCTATGCCTCGAACGAAATATGCTACTTACCAGTATGCATCTGTTCGTGGCATGTAGAGCTGCAGATCTACACACGCCCACCCGCCTCCCCGGCTACCTGTATCTGTTCCAGTCTATCTTATTTAGATACAACACACATGGGTTTATTCACTGTTGTTACTACGCTCCATCTTTCCCTGCTGGCGAAAAACAATCTGAGGATGGGGCTGAAGCCCATGCACAATACGATCCAAAGGAGGAGTCACCGACCTCGTGACTTCCAAAGACTTTCCAAGAGGAAAAACAAACTGCAAACATCCAGGCCCAACACCAGGTGGCGATCTATGCAAAAGTGTGTAGATCTGCAGCTCTACATGCCAAGAACAGATGCATACTGGTAAGTAGCATATTCCTTTTGAAGCATTTTATTTTGCGCTGATTTGCTTCACAAAATCTAAATTTTTCTCCCTTTCTTTCTGGCTGCCTGCTGCCATTGCTTCCTCCTTTGCACTGAACTTGTCCTCTCCACCACCTACACTTCCCTGTTGATCCAAACAACAACACAATAGAAATTATGGAAAAGCCTCATTTTATTGTTCACAATACCAAATATTAGGGAGTTGGCAGATTTCACAAATCGTGAAATGTTGGACTGTGTGTGTGTGTGTATGTGTATGTGTATACATATATATATATATATATATATCCTTTTCTTCCAACACGGCTCCAGTAAACGAGAACCAAGGGATGGACACAGACCCAGAGTAAGTGCTTAAAGTGATTTATTGTCCAGAAGTCGTCGATACGCGTTTCGGCTCGGGAGAGCCTTGTTCACTCGACATGGTAACATAAAGTGCACATATTTAAAGTGACAGTGCATACATGCGTCATACCCCACGTGGTCAAACTATGGATAGACATAGAAGAGATACACGTAATGCTATCAAATAATCAATCAGCTTGGGGTAAAATCATCAATCATGTGCAAAATTCAAAGTACATTGAAAATTTTAAAACAGAAACCTATTGTTGGAATAGAGCAGCACAACATGGTAATAAATGAACCAAATTCTACCCCAACAAATGGAGATGGCGGCATGTAAGATACAGAATATATAGTGTATGGGGGTTTGCTTGTACATCCAAAAAAAATATAAATGTAAACAATCTCAGCCTCAAAATATCGTGTAAAATACGGAATAGCAAGCCTGGGCTGTGAGAGTATCCCGGTAGACTTGAAAAAGCTTAGAGCTTTAAACCTGTGACAAGTAGCGTAACAACAAACTGCATGAACTACACTCGAATATAATTTCTAAGCATGGGTGAAGTTCCCATCATAGTCATATGAAGGTGAATACCCTGGATTAGAACCCGCAGATAAAAAAGGGGGGGGGGGGGGCCATGGCATCGCCATAATAAATGTCAGTTTCAGAGACAGAGCAACTAGTAAAGGACCCACATACATATTAGCCACTATACAATACAGTCTTCAATGTATAGTGAAAATAAGGACATAATATGTCCGTATGGTTAGAGACACTGAAGGTGCTTGTCATGTGTATCATGGCAAACCTAAACCTGTAAGGTATCCAGATACATCACCACTCGTAATAAGGTGGAAGATGTATAAGTGTGCAAAATAGCAAAAGTGCATATATAAACATATAAATATATAAATATATAAATAGGCAATATAAATATATAAATATATACATATAAAACCATATGCATTAAGAACAAAATGGACCTTGTAACTTAATAAGGATAAAACAGGTTAAAAATCTACCGTAAAATCAGTAAAAATACAGTGTCAGTAACCTAAAAGACATAATAAAGATAGAATATCAAGTCAATAAATGAGAGACATGAATGTGGCTAGCATGTGAGGTTGCAGATAACAGATGGGATGCCATGGACCAGGTAATCTATAGGCATGTGTACAGATCTTCAGTCACATTCAAGCCATTAGGGTGCTTAGTGTCGAGTTGTAATATATATCTTGTCTCGAGTTTTCTGAGTTTATATTCGCGGTCTCCACCTCTTCTACTGGGAGGTACAGCATCGATTACAAAGTAGTTGAGACCTTTGTTGTTAGATTGATGGAATTTCTTAAAATGTCTGGCCACAGGATAAGTGCTATCTTCATTCGAGATTGCGCGAAGGTGTTGAAGAATGCGCTTGTGGACCTGGAGTTTAGTACTCCCTATGTATTGGAGTTTGCAGGGGCAAATCAAGACATAGATGGCAAATTCGGTCTTGCACGTCAGGAGTTTGGTAATTTTGAATGCAGATTGACAAAAAGGGGTGGTATAGGATAGTGTGTTAATCCCATGAGAGCAAGCTTTGCAGGTTCTGCATCTAAAAAAGCCTTTGTGTTTGCAGCCACGAGGTTTTTTCCATGATCTCTGGGTCGGTCGACACCAGACAATCCCTCATGGATGGGGCCTTACTGTAGGTAATGGACACCCTCTGCGGTAGCAGGGGTCCAATAACCGGATCACATAATACTAAGGGCCAGCAGGTTTGTACAATCTTATGTATGGCTCTGTGTTGTTTACTAAAACTCATGATGAGGCGAAAATCAGGTTTGAGTTTAGTGATGTTAGTGGTGTCTAAGGTCTCAAGGTGTGTCAAAGAGCGTTTATCATGAAGGAGAATGTTCCTATCAATACCGGAGGTTTTGGAGATGGCAGAATCAATAACATTTAGTTGGTAACCTCTAGCGAGAAATCTGGCTTTACTCGATTCTTGGGCAATAATAAGGTCAGTGCTGTTGCTACATACTCGCTTCAGACGGAGCATTTCTCCATAAGGAATGCTCTTAATGAGGTGCTGGGGGTGAGAACTCTGAGCGTGAAGAATAGAATTACCCGCTGTTGCTTTCCTGTATAATCGAGTCTCAAGTCTATCATTGAGCACATATATTTGTGTGTCCAAGAAATTGACAGTAGTGTCACTAACATTGACCGTGAAGTGCAGATTTAGATGGTTACAGTTTAAGTTGTTGACAAACTCTAACGCCTCTTCAATGTTACCCTTCCAGACCACAAATAAGTCGTCAATATAGTGCAGCCATATCACAATGTTGTTCTCCATAACCTGTTTGTACCTGATGTTGAGGACCAGCTCTTCCCACCAGCCCATGTGTAGACAGGCGTAACTGGGGGAGAAGCTGGCCCCCATGGCTACACCTCTGGTCTGTTGAAATAACAGATTGTTGAACATAAAAATGTTATGTGTGAGACAAAACTCAATCATTGATAACAGCATATCATTATGTGCCTGATATTCAACCTCACGTTGTGCAAGAAAGAATTTAATTGCATTGATACCGTCAGTGTGCTGGATGCTGGTATACAGCGAGGAAACATCTAGTGCCAGCATGAGAAAGTCTTTTTGCCAAGTGAACCCCTGAATTTTCCTTAAAAAGTCACTAGTATCGCGAACATACGATGGCAGTTCTTTGACAAAATCCTGAAGAAAGTAGTCAATATAGATGGAAGTGTTTTCAAGAAGGCCTTCTTTTGCAGTAATGATTGGTCTTCCTGGCGGGTTGACCATATCCTTGTGTACCTTGGGGATGAAGTAGATACTGGGAATTGTAGGATTTTCTTTTCTCAAAAATTTAAATTCATCTTCGCTGATAAGATCTTTTTTTCTCCAGCCAGCAAGTTTGTTGTAATATTCCTGGTACATGGATTTGAGATGAGCCGTATTAGTGCGACTGTAACATTCTCTATCATTCAACTGTCTGAAAGCTTCATTGTGGTAATCTTCCTGTGATAAAAGGACATATATATATATATTCACTGAAAAAACCATAGGTTTCACACATGTTATAGTTAGCGGAAATTTTACTGATAAAAAACCAATGAAATTCCCCCGTTATAGTTAGTGCAGGCAACTATAACTCACGCGACCGCAATCCTCTGCTGATGCTAATACTGTATTTAGACACTTATTTGCCCATGTCTTCTTCCATACATTTTTAGCTATACATATATTACAAATATTTTTTTTTCATAAAGACACATATGTCATCAGCAGAAGATTGCGGTCGCGTGAGTTATAGTTGCCTGCACTAACTATAACGGGGGAATTTCATTGGTTTTTTATCAGTAAAATTTCCGCTAACTATAACATGTGTGAAACCTATGGTTTTTTCAGTGAATTTGCAAGGTTTTTTAAATGCTAATTCCTAACTATAACGTGGGTGAAACCTATGGTTTTTTCAGTGAATTTGTACGGTTTTTTAAATGCTAAGTTACTTTACGCCATTCGTGGCGTGCACGCCCACTTAACGCAGTTCGTTCCGTGCACGCACGGTGCGCTTCACGCACCGTGCACGCACAGTGAGCACGCGGTGCGCTTCGCGCACCGCGCGCCCACTTTACGCAGTTAGTGCAGTACACGCAAGGTGGGCACGCGGTGCGCGTAGCGCACCGTGCGCACATGGAGGACATATTATGCGCTTCCTTGTGATAGGTAATCTGTTAAATTTAATTTGTAAGTGATGACAATAATACGCCATGCACAGTGTTTGTTTTTTTTTTTTTTATTAAAATTTTTAGCGTAAGCGCACCGTACGCGTACGGTAAGCGTAATCGGCGAAATTTTCAAAAAATAAAAATTTACCGTTTTTGGCCTTAGGGGATCTTTGAGGACTCAACTAACATGGCTATGTGCATGGGCGCTGTCTAAACAGCCCCTTTATATGTTTTTTGCCTTTGTTTACAGCCCCCCCCTCAGAGTGCGAGAGAGAAAATGGCGGCCGCCGCTTCCTGGTTTCGACCGATTCGAATGTTTACTTAGATGTAACAGCCAATCAGAATCGCGCACGCCACCGTACGCGTACGGTAAGCTTACGGTAAGCGTACCGTAAGCTGGCTCAGATATATATATTGATTTAAAGGCTATTTTCTCAGAATCTACTGAACAGATTTACACCAAACCTACAAAAGGCACTTCCTTGACCTGAGGACTACCTCTCTGCCAAATTTCTAGTAATTCTGTTCAGCCGTTCGGGCTGTAGCCCTGTCTAAAGGTCCTATGGAAAAATGCATGGGAAAAACGCGTTTTGGGACCCCCCTTTTATCTCAGCCCCCGCTTGACGAATCCCCCCGAGACTTTCAGGGTAGGAGCGGAGCGTAGCGCCCCACCTATTTTGAGAAATACGCGAGGATTCGTCGACCGGCGCCAAAGTTATTCAAAATAGAATGTTGCGGATTTCCTATGGAAACAGGGTCCTAACTATAACTACCTACTGGCGACCGCCAGTAGGTAATATATATATATATATATATATATATATATATATATATATATATATATATATATATATATATATATATATATATATATATTCAGTGAAAAAACCATAGGTTTCACACACGTTATAGTTAGGAATTAGCATTTAAAAAACCTTAGAAATTCAGTGAAAAAACCATAGGTTTCACACATGTTATAGTTAGCTGGACATTTTACTCGTAAAAAACCAATGAAATTCCCCCGTTATAGTTAGTTCAGCTAACTATAACTCGCGCGCCCGCAATGCACTGCTCATGACGTCACATATTACATCACTCATGACATGGTCAGTGACATCACTGATGACCTCACTGATGACATCATCCTTGTGATAGAGTGGCAGACCTCCTCTTCCCCTAATAAAACCTTTGATACACACATTCAAAAATAGAGACTAAAATTTACAAAACAATGGACATACCAATAACAGTTACAACAACCTCTTCAGTAATTCTAAGATCCACATACACATCCACTCATTCACCAACAGTCCAATACAGTCACTCATACATGTACTCACTTATCATATGTACTCATACACCTATACATCCTGTTACACAATGCCACTCATCCATAGAGCTACTCACACACATAGTCACTCATGCTAATAAAGAATCAAACATACATTTACTTGCATATACAGTTATACACACACCACCACACTTACTTCTACGGAAACTTACACATACTTAGTCTTTTAAACAATTACTTATAGAAATACATACTTATTCATACAGGAACTCTTTCAATCTCTCACTCTCACATATACTCACATATATAAACCAATAGTCACATATACTAGTTTAAAACATATGTAGTTACTCATAAAGACACTATTGAGACAGTCATTCACTCACTAACACACCCATACACACACTCATCCACCCATGCAGTCCTGCACACATGCTCTGTTCAACACATACAAACAGTGAGTCACTCATTCATGCACCTATGCACTACGTCATACCCCCCACCGAACCATGCAGACGCTCATACTGATACTCAAAAAACCAACTAATAACCTATATAGACACCCATGTAGCTACTCTCCAACCCATGCAGCCACTTATACACAAAGTGAGAGACTGATACAGATATTTACATATATAAACATTACACACTAAGCCATGTATTCACTATGAAACACTTAATCAGTCAGTTACACAATCAATTTTTCAAAAAGAAATCATCCATTTAGACAGTAATATACCCATTTATTCTTCCATCGACCTTGAGATATACATATATAAAACATATTTAATTTTCAGAAAAACACACATTAACTGAATGATGTCATCAGTGATGTCATCAGTGATGTCATTTGAGATGTCATCAGTGATGTCATGAGTGATGTCACTGACCATGTCATGAGTGATGTAATATGTGACGTCATGAGCAGTGCATTGCGGGCGCGCGAGTTATAGTTAGCTGAACTAACTATAACGGGGGAATTTCATTGGTTTTTTACGAGTAAAATGTCCAGCTAACTATAACATGTGTGAAACCTATGGTTTTTTCACTGAATTTCTAAGGTTTTTTAAATGCTAATTCCTAACTATAACGTGTGTGAAACCTATGGTTTTTTCACTGAATTTCTAAGGTTTTTTAAATGCTAATTCCTAACTATAACGTGTGTGAAACCCATGGTTTTTTCAGTGAATTTGCAAGGTTTTTTAAATGCTAATTCCTAACTATAACGTGTGTGAAACCCATGGTTTTTTCAGTGAATTTTCAAGGTTTTTTAAATGCTAAATTTTTTTTTTCTTCTATTTTTTCTAACATATTTTTATTTTAATTTTCTTACCTTTTATAAAGACTATGATTAAATTTTTAAAATTCTTTAATATGTTTTTTTTTATATATTTTTTAAAATAAACATGTAAAATTTATTTGCAGTACTTTTTTTCTATTTTTTTAAAATTTTTTTAGTACGCGTACCGTAAGCTCACGGTAAGCGTACGGTTTACGCAACGTCCGTAATTTTCCTACGCTGCTTGCGTATAGTTACGCAATTTGCGTAGCCGCGCGTACTCCGCGTGGGACGCGTACGCGTGTACGCTACACGCGCACGTTACGCGGAAGTGCCGGGAGTGACTGTTATGCGCATGCGCGCAAGCGCGTGTCTTTTTTACGCGCATGCGCACTTTTGACGTAAGCGTACCGTAAGCGTACCGTAAGCGTACGGTAGGTCATGTGATCATGAAACACAACTTTTGATTGGTTGAAACTACTTTCAGTTCTAGAACTCTCCTACACCACACCCATTCCCCTCATTTCTGCTTGTGATCCCTTGGGAGAAGGAGCTGGTTTGTCTTTGGGATACGATGGCAGAACAGCAGAGCTCTTCTGAGAGTGAGGCTAGCACTAGCAGCACTGTCTTGAAGCAGAGATCGAGGAAACAAAAGCCCTCTTATGTATGGGATTATTTTACTTTTCCTGAAGGCCAGCAAAAGGTAAATGCACCCTTAGTGACTTGTAAGCTGTGTAAGCGTGTACTTTCTAGAGGTAATCCTAACAGGAAGTATTCCTTTGGGAATCACACCATGAAGAGACACCTCCAGGATGTACACAGAAGGACACATGGTCATCTTTTTGGAGGTAACAATTCAGAAAGACAAGCCAGTACATCCACAGCAGCTCAGCCTGGACCATCATCTGCAGGGCTGACTCCTTCTTCTGCAGGTCAGGTGAGCCCTTCATCTGTGGGGGGAGAATCTCCTTTTGCTGGCCCTCTGGAAATCAACCCTCTATTTCGGAAGGTTGATATTCGATGCACATTTTGTCAAGATCTAATTTGCTATAGGGAGACCAGTGTTTCCCTAGTGAACAACAAAATAGATCAGCACATTTGTCGCTTTGAATAATTTTCCCATGCTTCCTTTCCTCTGTCCCTGCATGAACACAACGGTTCTTTTAAGAGCCAACCTTATCTTTCATCTTTTTTTTACATATGTTTTTAAAATCTTTTTTTTTTTTTTTTTTTTTACCGTACGCGTACGGTGCGCGTACTTTTTTTTTTTAAAAACACTAAAAATCAATATTCACATTACAAGGTCCTTGAGAGACTACAATTATTATTATTGACTTACCATACTCACTCAAAAAAATATTTATTCATTTGTTTTTTTAAAAAATAGCTTTAAAAATGGTTCTAGAGGGGGAGGAGCCTAGCGCGCAACCAAGATGGCCGCGTAGGTGCGAGGCTCCCGAGGACCTCCGCGACCTCCTGTATAAATCCTGACAGAATCCTGTCCCAGATGAGGGGACTGTATTTGTGAACCCGTGCAGAGGTGACGCCCGTTTTCCGTTTTTAAATCGGACCTCGGACACCGGCAGGAGCATCGATTGAGGTTTGCGGCCTTCTCCACGCCGGCCCCCCGTACTGGAGTCGTGGGGCGATCCGGACACAAAGTGAACAACAGCGGCGGGCAAGGCTGGGTGGCTCGCGTACCCCGCGCTTTCACTTTCGCTTTTGCGCCCTCCTTGCTGCCAGGCGAGGTTGGGTTGCGGGGCGGTGTGCGGTGCTGTGGCCTCGTTGGGCTGCCCTGCCGGCCCGCCGGCTGCGATCCGTCCTGAGGAGCGGTGGTCGCCCCCCCCCGGAGCCCTTGAACGGGATTGTCTGCCCCTTTTCTGAGGAGATTGGCTCGATTTGGGGATTGCGACCATGGCCACAAAACAAGATGGCGACCGGGCCAAGGTGAAGTCGACCCGTCGTGGCACGGCCCAACAATCCAATAACATGGACCGCTACACCCTCCAGAAGGGATCTCCAGAGGTGCTGCGTAGGTCCCCCACGGGCCCGACTGATGCTCCTGTTCCGCCCACGGACCTGACCCTCCGGGACGTCATGGGCGCCATCGCCGAGATGAAGGCCTCGGTGGACCAGCGCTTTGACACTCTGGCGCAGAAGATCGACTCGGCCCTCGTGGACGTGGGCCTCGTGAGAGCCGATCTGTCTAAAACAAATGACCGGGTCGATTCTTTGGCCCACTCTACCTCGGGCCTCACAACTGACGTGGTGGCCCTCCAACAGGAGGTGCGCAGGCTTGGCCAGGCGAGCGCCCTGATGAATCGTCGACTGGAGGATTCCGAGGGTCGGGCCCGGAGAAACAACGTCCGCATTATCGGGGTGCCGGAGGGACGAGAGGCGGAGGCAGCGGATCTGTTCGTGGAGGACCTGGTCCTCACCCACCTACAGCCTCGGGGGCTGAGCAAATTCTTTGCAGTGGAACGGGCCCATAGGGTCCCCGGGGGTAGGCCTAAGATCGGCGCCCCTCCGAGGCCTCTCATCGCCCGGATCTTCAATTTTAGGGACAGAGACGCTATCCTGCAGACTTCTAGGCTCCAAGGGCCAGTCAGACTTGATAACATGGATATTAATTTCTATCCTGACTTCACCCCGGCGGTCCAAAAGCAGAGACTAAGCTTTCTGGGTGTCAAACGTCGCCTACGAGACCTGAATCTCAAATATTCGATGCTTTTTCCAGCTAAGCTGAGGGTGGAGGTAGATGGCCGCACGCACTTTTTTGATCGTCCCGAGGCGGCCGGGGACTGGCTGGACACTTTGCCTGGAGATCGGGGCCGGGGGGGCGGGGGGGGCGGGGGGGGAGCGGTTGGTGGGGAGGGCCCGCCGGATCAAGATTAAGGGACTAATGGTAGGCCTTGCTCCGGGCTGTGTTATTGTCACCATTGACTGTTAGGGTAAGTTCCCCTCCTGTGGAGGTCGTGCGGGGTCTCTTGGGGGAACTCCCTCCTCCTCTGGGGGACTAGTTAGTTTTCTTCTATGGGGCGACAGGCACACTGCACTTTGGGGGGGCTGTTCGGGCTCATGCAGGGGTGCAGGGTGGGGGGAGTTCTGTTGGGATGGGTGGGGTGTGGTTCGTTTCTACCGCAAGGCAAACCCTTTATTGTACTGGTGTTTTTGAGTTGCTCTCGGGGGGACAAATGATGGCTTCTGTATGTGATGGGGGGTAGGGACCTGACTTTGTTGTCCTGGAACGTTAACGGGCTGGGGGATAGGATTAAGCGGGGTGTGGTCCTGCAGTATCTGAAACGGATTTCGCCTGATGTGGTCTTTCTGCAGGAGACACACCTTATTGGTAACTCCTTTTGTGCCATGAATCGACGTGGTTATCGTTTGGTGGCCCACTCGGGCTTTACGTCAGGCTCACGAGGGGTGGGCATTATGGTCAAGACCTCGCTCCTGCTAGAAATAGACGAGGTGCGTCATGATGAGAGGGGACGCTACACTGTTTTGGTGGGGAGAATGGAGGGCAAAGTAGTCGTCTTTGTCTCAGTGTACGTCCCACCGGGGTTACAGTCCACCACCTTTGCGGACCTGGGACGCCTCCTTCTTGACCTTCCGGGGGGGCTTCTGGTGGTTGGGGGGGACTTCAACGCGGTGGTTTCTGGGACTATGGATCGTTATCCCCCTAGGGACCTCCCCCGGGCACAGGCGTGGCTGTCGGGCCTTTTGGACACACTGGGATTGGTAGACTGCTGGCGTTTAAAACATCCCACTCAGCTGCAGTACACCTTCCATTCGGGTGCCCATGGTAGCCTTTCGCGGCTTGATCATATCCTTGTCCCTGCGGCCTATGCCGGGAGGGTGGGGGAGGTGCGCCATTTGGCGAGGGGCATTTCGGATCACTCCCCGCTCCTGTTGCACTTTGATGTCTTCCCGAGGGGGGAGGGCAGGGTAGCTCCAATCAACGCTTGGTACCTGCGCGACCCCACTATTCGCGCTGACTTGATTAAATCCTTGCAACGGTATTTCGAGGAGAATGTGGGGTCAGTCCTGTCGGCTATCTCCCTGTGGGAGGCTTTCAAGACAGTACTGAGAGGGGAGGCTCTCTCCTTTATTTCCCATGCCCGGAGGCGCGCACAGGAGGAGGTGACCCGGGTGGAGGCCGAAATTACTGAATTGGAGGGTGATTTGGGGAGTGGGGTGACTGACGCTGCGCTCCACGTTCTGCACCTTAAGCAGGCGGCCTATAGGGCCCTCGTCACGGAGGCGGCCAGGGGCCTCAGCAGAGAGCAACAGGGGCGATTGTATGATGTGGGTGATAAGGCGGGCAAGTTGATTGCGTGGCTGGATAAGAAGGAGAGAGCGAGTCGTGTGGTCCCGCTGATTGAGAGGACGGATGGCGTGCGTGTCATTGAGCCGGAAGGCATTGTTTCTTGCTTTGCGGATTATTTCCGCGAGGTATATTCCCCGGTTTCTCCCTGCTCGGAGGAGGATTCCCATGCCCTGCTGCGTGACATCGCGCTCCCCTCCCTTTCTGTGGAGGACAGGGAGTCGCTGGATGCCGCCCCCACCTCGGACGAAATCGCCCTCGCCATCCGCTCGGTCGCTTCTGGCAAGGCCATGGGCCCAAACGGCATTCCTATCGAGTTATACAAGCTGCGACCGGATGTACTGGCACCCCACCTCCGCGCAATGTTCCTCGCGGCCCACTCGCGGGGCTCCCTCCCGCCGGACCAGCGTCTGGCTACCATCGTGGTCATCCACAAGGAGGGGAGACCTCGAGATCGGGTCACATCCTATCGGCCTATCTCACTCTTGAATGCGGAACCTAAAATCCTCGCCAAGGTGCTCGCCAACCGGCTGGTCGGCGTGGTGGGCGACCTGGTCCACCAAGACCAGTCCGGCTTTATCCCCCATCGCAATACGGCTCTTAATCTGCGACGCCTGCACGGCGTGCTAGCGCGTGTTCCGTTCGTGCGGGAGCCGGCCATCTTGGCGTCTTTGGACGCCACTATGGCGTTTGACACACTCGAGTGGCCGTACATCTGGGCGATGCTGGCGAAGTTTGGCTTCGGGCCGGGTTTCATCAGCTGGGTCAAATTGTTGTACTCGGACCCACTTGCGCAGGTGGTGGTGAATGGTCGAGTCTCGGCCCCATTCGTGCTGGGACGGGGCACGCGACAGGGTTGCCCCCTGTCGCCGCTCCTGTTCGCACTGGCCTTGGAACCCCTGGCAGAGTGGCTGCGGTGGCACCCTTCTATCCGAGGTCTCCGTTGGACCCCTGAGTATGAGGACCGCGTGTCTCTCTATGCAGACGACATCCTTTTGTACTTAGCCTCCCCGCGCAAATCACTGATTGTCCTGGTCGATGTTCTGCGCTCTTTTGGCCGCAATTCAGGCCTTGTCATCAACTGGGCCAAATCCTGTGTCTATGTGCTTTCCGGGGAGGCTCCTGTCCTCCCGCGGGGCTGTCCGATCCAGATTGCCTCGGAGGGATTTCGATACTTGGGTGTCTACATTACGCTGGACCCGGTGGCCCGCTACGAGCGAAATTTGCTTCCCCCCCTCCAGCGCTTGAAGGAGGACGTCGCGCGCTGGCGGCGCTTGCCACTTTCGCCGCTCGGCCGGGCGGCGTTGTTCAAGATGATGTCACTGCCGCGCTTCCTGTACGCTCTCCAGAACACTATGGACCTGGTCCCAGCGCGCTACTTCCGTGAAGTGGAAGGTCTACAGCGCCGCCTGTTCTGGGATGGGAGGCCGCGTATAGCCTTGACAAAGTTGACGCTCCCGTGGTACGATGGAGGGATCGCCCTCCCGGATATTAAACGGTATTACTGGGCCTCCCAGTTGGCTGCAATTAATCAGGGCCTCTATGGGCCCGCCCTAAACCCGGCATTTGAAATGGACAAGATGCTCCTGCCCGGTGGCGACTACAATCGAGCGCTCTACGCTAGTGTGCCCGATTCCCGCTTGACGGGACCCACGCGTGTCATGGTGCGAGTATGGCACGCGGCTAATGCAGCTATGGGCTGGAAGGACCGTTTAACCCGGGCGTCACCGCTGTACGCGTCTGAGAGGTTGGGCTCTCTGTGGACCTCGAAGGGCTTTGAGCAGTGGGACACTATAGGCATCAGTACAGTGGGGGATCTCTGGACGAGGGGAGGATTTAAAACATTCGAGACGCTGCAGGCGGAGTTTCAGCTGCGGGGCAGTGAATACTTTCGGTACCTGCAGGTCCGTCACGCGCTGGGCTCCGTCTTCCCAGACGTGGCCTCCATCCCGGAGTCCTCCCCCCTGGAGGATCGAGTGCTAGATGGCCATGTTCCGGACAGCACGATCTCCCTCATTTACAAGAAATTGATAAATGATCGCTCGGGCTTACTGACTGGCCTCCGCGAGGCCTGGGTTGCCGATGGGCTGGAGTTGGACGACGAGGACTGGATTTCCGCGGTGGCCTCTCCGAAGGAGGTGGCCATCCCGGCTCGCCTTCGTTTCGTCCAGCTTAAGATACTCCACCGGGTGTACATGACGGGGCCAAGGCTTCTGCGTATGGGCTATGCCGAGGACGGATTGTGTAGGCGTGGGTGTGGTGCTTCAGCGACCTTTTTGCACATTTTGTGGGAATGCCCGAGGGTGGAGCGATTCTGGCGTGGTGTGCATGAGGTCCTGCGAGCGGTCACGCATGTCGCGCTGTTGCCTGAAGCGAGGAGATGTTTGCTGAATGTGTGGGAACCGACCGATTACTCGGTTCCGCAGACGCGATGGGTGACTCTGGGCTATATGGTGGCTAAACGGGACGTTGCGCAGCTGTGGGGATCCCAGAGGTCCCCGGCGGTGTCGGCCTGGAAAGAACACATGGATTGGTGCATGTTCCGAGAGAAGGTGGTGTATGTGGCGCGGGGTAAGCCTGGGGCATGGGTGAAGATATGGGGCCCCTGGAACGCCTACCGCGGGGATATCTGCGAGCCGCCGTTGCTGCCTCCCGCTTCCCCAGCTCCATCCCCCTAGTTTACTCCCTCCCTCAGTTCCGAGCACAGTATTCTCCCAGTCCCGGACCTGTTTCCCTTCCCCGCTTGGGGGTTTTCAGTGGATGGTTTGGGGTCCCCCATTTGAGGAGCACGTGCTGCCGCTTTTGATCGTGGGTTGCCTTGCGGGTGTGTGTTTATTTATGTTGTTGTGTTGTATAAAATGAAACCGTATTGTGGGCTCAGAGCCACATGGCCCGCGTTGTGGATACCTCCTGCCTTAGTGTCTATGTAAAGTTCAGTGCCTCATTGTATGTATGCCATTTGTCATCGTCATTTTAGCGGCCGGCCGGAAGGTTGTAGGCCCATACCTGTATATATTTGAGATTGCAATAAACGGTTTCAAAAAAAAAAAAAAAAAAAAAAAAAAAAAAATGGTTCTAGTTTTCGAAAATTTTCTATATAAATCTGAAAAAAAAGAAAAAAGTATTAATATTTTTAAAACATTTTATAATACAGTACACATTTACATTTTTTTCCCAAAAATATTTTTGCCTTATTTTTGCTGTTTTCAGAATATATTGCATTTCACTATAAATTGTGAAAGCAATTGCATTCATCATTTTACAGCGGGCAAAAAAAAATAACAATCACAAAGATTGTAATAAAAAAGCCTAGAATCTCTTTTTACTTAAACTTAACATTATAGAAATGCATAATATTCTAAAAAAATATCATCTAATACCAATACTTATTTCTTTAAAATACCATCTGATATGTTTGTTTCAGAAATATAATCACAATATTATATCTCAAATAACTCCAAAATACATCTGATTTCATTTCCTTTAGACCAAATAGTAATTTTAAATTTTTTTTTGGAATAAATTTCCAACGGTAATCCAATAAAATTCTAAAGTTTAATTTGTCCAGATCTCACCGATTCTCTGTAACATTTTGGTTCACGAAAATTTTTTGAATAATTTATTAAGTCCACAATAGAATTGGTTACTTTTCCGCATGGCCAAATAGTAATTTTTTAAATCATTTTTGAAAAAAATTCCAATGGCAGTCCAATAACATTCCAAAATTTAAAATGTGCAGAAGTTACCGATAATCTCTAAATTATTGGTTTTTCAAAGTTTCATTAAAAATTTAAAAAGTCCACATTACAATTGGTTATCTTTCCATTAGGCCAAATGATAATTTTAAAAATCTTTTTTCAACAAAATTGTAATGGTAATCCAGTAAAATGGTAAAATTATTTTGTCGAGATCTTGCCAAATCTGTCTAAAATTTAGGTTTCAGGAAGATTAGGTAGGAATTTGCTAAATCAAAAGGCAAACGTTGTTTGAAAATCAATTGGGAATCATTACACAGTGTCCAGCCTTTTTCACATTTAAGATAAACTGTGTAATGTCCAGAAGTAACAGTAGGTCCATCATGGAAAATTATTGCAACAGTTACAAAAGTTTTTCCTGAAATTGATAATTGCTGTCCTGTAAACTTCTTTATTAAAGTATCCAATTTTGAACCATCAGCTCTACATCGTTGCATCATTAAAATTACATACTGTCCGTATTCCTTTAAAATTAATGTTGAAAACATGTCAGAATTACACTCACTACATTTCATGCTATGATTAGCATCTTTAACTAATTTTGCAAAAGTGACTGTTTTACTCTCTGGCAATGTCAAATAAATAAATCTTTCATTATCAACAATAGAGCCACATATATTATAACAATTATCACAACTATGTTCCCATTTATAAGAGAGACCAAAAAAAATGTCAATGGGAACTCCTTCTTCTTCCACTACCTGAAGAAAATACATCAAAAATTCATGTGCATCTTGCTGTTCATTTTGAGAAAACTGTGTTCGTCCTGAACATACATCTAAAAGTTTTCTAATTTCAGTAGCACTTTCTATTTGAGTTTTATCTTTACTCAGCTTTTGAAAAAGGAGACTCAGCTCTGAACAGAATCTTTTTCCCTGATTTACTATTATCTGCTCTTGCAAACTTTTCAGATGAAATGCAACATTCAGCACTACATTTGCGTAGCAGTTGACACCAGAGCTATTTTCAAAATGACATCCTACAACCTGTTCTTCATTTTCCTTTTTCTTTTTGCTTGCAATTACATCACTCCTCTTTTTTTTTCCTCTTCTCTACATCTTCATTACAGATATTCTCATTTTTTCTTTTACGAGAAACTACACGTTTCTCCAACACAGGATACTGACCTAAATGAGGAGCATAGCTTCTTCTTAATCTATTATACTCCTTTACACAGTTTGTATCAGCACTAACTTTTGAGTCATCAAAGTCTATCATGAATAAACCTGATAATGTTTTCACTCGTGACAAAGCTACATATGCCATACCTTCTTTGAACACAGTTGAACCAATGTTCACAAATGCACAATCTACAGTCAATCCTTGAGACTTGTGAATAGTTACAGCATATGCTAGAGAAAACGGAAACTGCTTCCTACGTACATATAAGTCTTTCACAAGCATAAAACGTACTGTACAACGACAAATATCTTTAACTTCTTCTATCTGATCAAATTTTATTTTTAAACATTCAACTCCTTCTTTTTTCTGGTAATTAATAAAACCCACAACTCTTCCCATCGCTCCATTAACTAAACCTTTTTCAACATCCAAATTTCTCCTTAAAAATACTCTACAGTTCATGCAAACATATAGATTTTTTTCTAATCCAGCTGTTTTGGAGATGTTCTTCTCTAGTGAGTCCAATTTATTTTTCAGTTTGCCTGTTACTGTGACACTAATTCTTCCATCCTCAATTTTGTCCACTGCTTCCAATTTCCTGATCTCTTCCTTTTCCAATTTCAAAAGCTCCTCATTGAATATTGAGCATTCACGTAGAGTTGGCATTAAGCAGATGACACTTTTGTTTTCTGCAATGTTCTTGTATATCTTCTCTGCAACTATTTCTTCCTTTGGAAATAAATTATGTAGCAGCCGACTCTGTAATGTTTTTTTTGCCAACTTCTGTGAGTAGTCCAATCCTGATATCTTTCAGAATACTTCCATATTCTTCATCGTTTGCTTGCCTCATATTAGTAGTAAGTTCCTTGTACTCAAAGAACGACCAAATATTTGTATTTCCGATGCTTCCCAATGACTTCTTCGTGTCTTCATGTGTGACAGTATTAAACACTGGTTGTCCTTTAACTGGAGTAAGTTGCAAAAGATCTCCAAAAACTATGACGTGTTTTCCACCAAATAACATGTCATAGTCTGTCTTCAAAATTTGCTGCATTCTTAAATGCACAAAGGCAAGCATTAAGTTTGATACCATGCTCACCTCATCAATAATGAGAACTTGCATCTTCTTCAATACTCTTGAAACTTCCAAGGATGCTTCTCCAGTTAGCTTGTTGAATTGTATTTTGTTCTCATGCTCCACTGGTAACATTAGCAAACGATGTAAAGTGATTCCTTTTATGTTATATGCTGCTAACCCAGTTGGAGCAGTAACCACACAAGACAAAGTAGAATCCGTTTTTTGCTTTAGGTAGCTTCTGATGACTTTTATTAGGAAACTTTTTCCAGTTCCAGCTTGTCCGCTTACATACATCCTGATTGGATGAAATGATGTGCATGAGCACTCTTTTTTTCATGTAGAAATCCGTGATCAATTTTGTTTTTGATCTCTTCATAAATTTGTTGCTGCTCTTCGTTCAGTTGTCTTTCCAAATTCTCTAAGTCTATAAATTCTTCTTGAGCTTGATTCATAGCCGTTTCCACTTCATTCGTGGCTATTGATGCTTCATTTTCAATGATTGGTTGTCCTAGGGGATCTTGACTGAGTGTTCCTGAACTTTGGCTGTCCTGAGAACTATCTCTAGCGATTTCTGCTGCAATTGTAGTTTCCTGATCAATTTCTTCATTTAACATTTGCAGATAAGTTGAGAATGTACTGCATTGTATGCTGTCTTTGCAAGCATTAAAAGAATCTTCATAGCTCTGGAATTCTCCCAGTAGTTCATCCTCTGTACGCCATGGTTTAAACAACTGTAAAAGAGCCAAGTAGTAAAATTCCTTCTTGTCAGTAGTGTCGCAACTCAGCTTCCGGTGATTTATCAAACTTCCTTTTGTTTGCTTCACCAAACATCCTTCTTCACCAACGACTTTATATTTTCCATTGTTGATGTCTTCTGTGGCTTTCCGTGAATAAATGTAGTTCTGCAGCACTTCATAGAGACACATGTTCTCCAGATGTTGACTTCTCTTGGGATAATATGTGTCCAACATGTTTGTTTTCAAAATATCTGTACTTTCTGGGTCATTCTCGGCCAAATATTCAATTTCTCCTACAGATTTCAGTACCCGATTTCTCATTGCTGCAAGGCCTAAACTTGCCCAAATTATTCTTCTTGACTTCGAGTAGAGACTTGCAGAAGATAACCTATCTGAACATTCGTAGGATCCAATTTCTCGATGCGATAACATCTTCAAACTGAAACTGTACAGCTTCTTACTGACAGTCTTCTCCTGAGAAATCTCTTCCCACATTTCCTTCAATTCTGTTTTTTCTGATTTCGTAATGTAAGACGTTACATATCGAGCAACAGCAATGGAATTGTCAGCTACATACTGTATATCCAGGTTAGCGTTCCACATGGATAAAATGACTGGGTTGTAGTCATTTATATTTTTTGATTCTTCTTTTCTTTTTAGGTTGTAGGTATTCTTAGGTGATTTTCTTGTGATAGTATGTCTCACAGCTGACATAAAACTGTTGACTCTTCCATTTGAAAGAACAGGTCTAGGAAATCCAAATCGACATTTAGTGTAGTATTTTTCTTTGCTCTTGTATTTCCGTCGACAGTATTTTCCACACCGATGACTTTGGAAACGTAAAACTTGCTCCTTTAACTTGTTCTCTTCTGTGCTTTTTGGTATAGCACATGTTGCATATTCTTCAATGTAAGATAACACTGCTTCATCAGCATCTGTTCCAAACTTTGGGGCATCCTTGATCCACAACAGCATATGAATATGAGGAGCACCTCTTGCCTGGTACTCTTTTCTCCAAAAGAAATCCACTACTTCTCCAAGGGGTGGATTTTTTTTATTGCAGATGAAGGACATCATAGCCTCAAATCTATGATTGAAATATCTGCAAACATTAACCGGATCCAATGAGCACAGTTCTCCTGCTGTCTTGTATTCGATGTTTTTAATGTTTGAATTGGCCTCTCGTAGAAAATCCAGTAAATCATCCCAAGCGTACTCTGCACAGCTTAGGGTAAGGAACCATGTTGGTGTTCCTAAATTCCGTAACATGCATTTTAGTTCACCATGGTGTGGTAAATAAAATTCCTTTACCGGGACTGAATTTGATACAGAATCATAATATAATAGCTCAGTAAAATGAGAGGCAGAATCCGTGATATTAGAGTTTCGGAATGGGCTTTATTCCAATAATCGATTATAATCGGATGCTCCAAGTTCCATCACCACGGGGGTTCAGGAAGTGAAGTACATACTTTATTGACAAGAAGTAACTTTTATAGTACATACATTATAGTGAAGCAAATACAGTAGGCGTAACAATTGATAAGGAACTTGACGTGGTACCTGCGTAACCGAAAATGGGTGTAATAAGGAGTAAAAAGGAAACATGATTGGTTATGATGTCATGCATAGGTGGATCTATAAGATAATACTTGGCATAGATGCGCGCGCAGCAGTATGACGTGTAATTGACGTGTAACTAGGGGGTGAAGGGGACTTGACATTAGCTCTACATGTGGAGACGAAAAGTCTGGGGGGTCAGGTCAACCTTATCCCAAATCATATCTAACATCCTATGTTTAAAGAACTATGTTATCCACAAAAGAAGGACTCTCGGACAGAATCTATTCTATACTGACTGTGCGTGCGTGTACAAGCGTCTAAGTGTCTACACTGAATGCGAGGGGGTAGGAATATTCCATGGTGACAGGGCTATGAATTACTTGCATGAGGACAGAGAAGCCGGGCCTTTTGCTTGGTAACTGGAAGAATGTTTACTTAAACTACTAGGCAGGAATGCATCGGCTGAGGGGGAAGCAGATAATTCGAAGGTGAAATACAGTTCTTGGCAGAGAATAGGCTGATGTCAGGCTTCGTGAGCCGCGCAGAGAATGAGACAAAGTTCATGGTCACAGATGCAGGCTCAGACTGGAGCTTTCAGAGGCAGAAGGCAAAAGGAGTTTGATGACAGAATCAGGGCCTACTTGCCTGGACTGTAAAATGGCATAAGTGAACCATATAAAGCCGGTGGCCTTTCATATTTAGGAATGGAATATCCGGCCTATTCATGGCGGATCTGACAGAGGACATGTTGACGGTGGACGCACATGTATTTGCGTCTTCATAACTGGAACTGGAGGGAACATACATGTACTTGTGACACGCACATAGAACCGTTGGGGTCCAAGATAGGGGACATAACTGACCAGGAAAATCCACATTTCCACATTCCCTCCTTGTCCCCTACTTGCCCTTCAAGAGATATCAATCTTCATTAATCCATTGATCTGTTCATATAGCATCATTTGTTCTTCTTTCTTCCGTAATCTTGAATGAAATCTTGGTGGTGGAATACACGATGTGGCACACAGACCACAAATCGCTGGTCCACATTGTAGACATAGACAGCAACTGAATAGTATGAGAAGGCCAATACCTAGGAAGGATAAAATTCTCCATCCCCAGGCTGATATCACACTCCAAAACCAACTGGACCAAGTCCAAGTGCCTGGGTTCTGGTGTATCTGGTTTACAATCTTATGAAGGCGAGTGATGGCTTTATACACAGATGGCGAATTTTCTGGTATGAATACGCAGCAGCTTGATCCGATGACCCTACAAGCTCCGCCCCTATCAGCCAGGATGACGTCAAGGACAAGACGATTTTGAAGCACAACAATCCGCATAGCAGACTGCTCTTCTGTTAAATTGCCTAAGGCGGAAATAGTCTCATTCACTACTGCTTCAAGGGTTCTGGTTAATCTACGTATCAGCTTACTATTAGTAACAGTACCTATATAGGGAAAGATGCCTTTATTGAAATCTACATACTTGTCCCATGCCGTCTCAGTGTAATCGACAATGGGGAGATCTCTCCGCTTTCTGTTGTGTACTAAATGAATATTTCTGTAATAATCAGGAGGAGCTAGAAAAACGGGTGGCAGAAGGAATGCAATGTAGCAGGTACCATCCCAATCTGGAGGTAGACGCATATATGCAGTCTGACCACATATAAAGTAGGAGTGGCGAGAAGCTTTAAATGAAGATTTGCCTTGATCACTGAATTCTACTATAGTAGTGCATTTACTATGGCCCATATGTATGGAACCAACCTTTCTTACACACAATTCACCCTTCGCTGGGAATACTGACATGGTGGGTAAGACTAGTTCAACTTCGGATACGACATTTAGAATCATGAGATTAGGTGTAAAATTACCTAATCCATATACTTCATTTTCTAGATCAGTTCCTGTTCTTTTGGCGCGACCCTCCTTGTCAGGGTAGCAGACCTTGAGTAAAACTAGGTTCAGGTTTCCCCATATCCAATGATCTTGGTAAACTGCTGTGTCTGAGTCTATGGAATTGATTAAACTAAACCATGCTCCACAGGAGCCATTATGTGTGAATGGATGTGGAAAGAAAGGCAGGACTCCTTCATAATTCTGATAGGGAGGGAGTCGGCCACACACCCAACAATTGGTGGCATTACTAGTCTGATGGGAATGATGTAACTTACTAATGAAAGTGTTATTGCGCAGCGCAAGTCTATAAGATAATTCATGCGGAGGTAAGTCACTAAAAGAATCTTCAGCAGTAACATTATAAACATGTCTAGAGATAGGGTAATATATGTGCAACAACATACTCGTAATAATTATTAAAAGACTCAATAAAAACAGAATTAACAATGTCCCCATACAGTGGCTACGCAGTGATTTATAATACGCCTGTCGTTTCAACATTTTTCGGGTATTTTCTCTACTCAGGTCCAAGGGATACATGTCAGAGACAATTCAACCGCTTCACCTTGGAGAGGACTTAAACAATCAAATTGCTCGACTGGTTGGGCCTAAGCTTTAGTTTGTAGTTCTCAGAGTCATTCGGTTCAACAAAGGGAAGTTTTGAATCAGTCTGTGAGGGAGTGCAGGGCACAGTGTCTATATCCGAGGATAGTCCATGAAATTTCTTGATATGACTTGAATGAATCCAGCCCTTGCGGCCCTCGATCTTCACGGCTGTCCTCGTGGTCAACAGGACCAACTTGGGTGCTTTCCACCTGGGCTCCAGCTGAGTCTTTCGGTCGAAATTCCTCACAAACACAAGATCACCCGGAACAACGTCATGGGGTTTCACCTCAGTGTTGTCGGGAAAGGCTGCAGCTACCTGTGAACGACAAGATTGTAGTGCAGACATCAAGGAAGCCAAGTAATCTGTCAGCATATTACAGTCAATATCAGTTATTTTGCGTGGTATGGGCGTCCCCCACATATTCGGTGGTCTGCCGAAGATCACCTCATACGGGGATAGCCCTGTTCGTGAGTGTGCCACCATTCTCATGTAAAAGAGTGCAACGGGTAACGCTACTACCCAGTCGACACCTTTTTCTCTGCATATTTTGGACATTCTGATTTTTCAGGATTTGGTTATGTCTTTCTACGAGACCTGCTGCCTCGGGGTGTCGGACACAGTGGAATTTCCACTGATATCCTAACAGAAGTGAAACGTGTTTCATTAATTCGGATGAGAACGGCTGGCCGTTATCTGAGTGAACAGCACGTGGTAAACCGTATCGTGGGAAGAATTCTCGAACCAACTGTTTGGCAGTAGTCGGGGCAGTGTAATCTGAAACCGGGTATGCCTCTGTCCAACGGGACAGAGCGCAGACAACTACGAGAACATATTTGAATCCTCGACATCGTTCCATCTGGATATAGTCCATCTGGAGTACTTCAAAAGGATGATTAGGAGTATGAAATCCACCCTGTTCTACGGGAACGCTTTTTCCTGGGTTAAACTGACAACAGATCATACAGGTACGGACCTTTTGTTTTGCTGCTGCTCGTAAATGTTTATTGAACCAAATGTGTTGAATGCTGTCTAGCATAGCTTTTTCTCCTAGATGTGCTGGACTATGTATAGTGTTAATTATAACTTGGACCATTGAGTCAGGAAGGAACCATACAGACTTTTCCTTCATCATCCATCCTTGGTCCGTTTGGATCCCTCCTAATTCAGTCCATTTCTTTATTTCATCTGGTGTAGCATGTGTCTGTATGTCAATTACGTCAAGAGTAGGATCTTTAACTGTCATACAATGTGTCGGGACTATTGTCTTTGTCATGTCGGGGGTTTGAGTTTGAGCAGTCTGTTTAGCTGTTTTGTCGGCTAGATCATTGCCTTGGGAAATGACATCAGTAACCTTCGTATGAGCCTTACATTTCATAATTGATATTGCAGTGGGTAGATGTATTGCATCTAATAAGGCATGAATGAGGGGTCCGTGCTGAATGTGGGCACCGTGGGAAGTTAAATAACCTCTCTCTCGCCACAGCACGCCGAAGTCGTGTACAACTCCGAATGCATAACGTGAGTCAGTGTATATGTTGACTTTTTTATTCGTGGCTTGAATACAGGCTTGTGTCAGAGCGATGAGCTCTGCGGCTTGAGCTGACAAAGTATTTATACGATTAGTTTCAATGACTTCAGTATCTGTTGTGACTGCGTAAGCGGCCACTAACTCTCCTGTACTTGTTCTCATGCATGAACCATCTACATACAATGTCAGGTCTGGATCTGACAATGGGACATCGGTTAAGTCTTGTCTGGGTTTCGTTGTTATCGTAATAACTTCAATACAGTCATGGGCTAGTGGGTCTGTTCCGATTACAGGTAGAAGTGTAGCAGGATTCAATGTGTTACAGCGTCTGATTTCTATATGTGGCTGAAACAATGTAAGTTCATACCCCGTAAGTCGTGCTATAGTCAAGTGTTGTGTTTGCGTTCTATTCACAAGAACCTCTACTGCGTGTGGTACTTGAACTGTCAATGGATGTCCTAACACTATGGCATCGCTTTGTCTGATTGCTAAAGCTGTCGCTGCTACTGATTTCAGGCATGCAGGCAAAGCCTGAGCTACGGGATCTAATGTACTAGAAAAATAAGCACATGGTTTGTGTGCTCCTGCTTGTTCCTGTGTGAGTACTGACAAGGCAGTACCTTCGCGTTCTGTAACAAAGAGTGTAAACTGTTTTCTGTAACACGGCGTTGTTAAAACGGGTGCTTGACATAAAGCTTTCTTTAGGCTTTCAAAAGCTTGTGTGTGTTCCTGAGTCCAAGGGAGAACAGTCGGTGTGGCTGCCTCCTGTGTGGTTAACTGAATGAGTGGTTTTGCTAGAAATGCGTACTGAGGAATCCACTGCCTGCAATATGACGTGAGGCCTATGAAAGCTCGTACTTCCTTTTGTGTCTTGGGTATTGGCATGTTAGCTATTAACTGAATGCGGTCGGGTGTAAGCTGCCTTCCCTCCTTGGACAGCGAGTGTCCAAGATAAACAACTCGCTGGACACAGAATTGCAGCTTAGAAGGGGACACCTTGTGCCCCTTTTCGGCTAGAAATTGTAAAACTGTCAGTGATGCTTTCTCACATTCGGGTTCGCTTCTCGCGGTGATCAGCAGATCATCGACATATTGGAGCAGAGCAGTGTTAACTGGCATGTGGATACTGTCAAGTTCTCGTTTCAGTGCTTGGCTATAGATGCTGGGGCTTTCTGTAAATCCTTGAGGTGCGCGTGAGAATTTAAAGCTGCGCCCATTTAAACTAAATCCGAACAAATATTGGCTTTCCGGATCTATTGGGACGCTGAAAAAGGCATTCTTGAGGTCAATTACAGTAAAGAATGTTGCTTCAGAATCAATAGCTGTCAATAATGACGAGATATCTGGAACCACAGGAAATTGTGGCACAATGCATTTGTTTAACTCGCGCAGATCAATAACCAATCGATATACTGGCGGGGCTGTAGGATCTGTTCGTTTAAGAATCGGAATTATCGGTGAATTACATACATTGGAGTCTGTTTCTACAACTACTCCTTGGGCAATTAGCTCGTCAATGATTTGTAGTAAAGCCACTACAGCATCTGGTGGTAACTTGTATTGTCGCATTCGTGGTAGCACCACTCCTGCCTTGAGTGTGACTCGATATGGTGTAATATTCATGCATCCAACATCAGTAGGGCCTTGTGCCCATAGATGTGTAGGTAAAGTCTGTAGTCGGGGATCCATGTCTCTAGATACATAGTGACCTTTAAAATCACGTAAAAACAACCTTACTCCTTCCGGAGAACAACATATTATGGTTTCTAGGGCTTTCAGAGTTTTAATTCCTAACAGATTTTCTGGGCATGATTTAGTAAGCAATAAATCTGTAGTTCGGGTCAAAGGTCCTATCGTAAGTGGAAGAGGCTGTGATACTTCATTAACAATAGGTTTTCCTGAAAAACCAAGGGAAATATTCTGAGAGCCTGAGAGGGGTGCCCCTGGAACTTCACTTCGTTTTATAGTTGTTCGACTTGCCCCTGTATCGAGTAAAAATTTTCTATCTTGACCTAATAATTCACTATGTACATAAGGTCCTTCTTGATCTACAGGAATCTCGATAAGGGGTAAGTCAACTTCCCTCTCTAGGCTAGTTCATGCGTAACGCTGATACTCAGGATATTCATACTGTGCAGTCTGATACATTTGTCGTGTTGTGGTCTGTGTGGCAGCAGCAGGCAACGGTGGTGCAGCTGGCACAAACTGTATTGGCTGTTGTGCGGCTGGCATGGCCTGGGCATGCTGCATAGCTCCTTGTTCATGCTGATCTTGTCTTAATGGCCGTGATCTTTCTTGTGTTTTACCTATAGAGATATTATGTTTTAGCACTGGACAATCGTGTACATAATGACCTGGCTTTTTACAATAATTGCATGTCCCTTTTACAGGTCCTGCTGAATCGGAATGTGTCATACCCTTTTTATGTCCTTCAGCTGGTACTGTCTGGGAAACTAGCATTTTCATTTTTGTGTCTTTCATGCGTCTGTGTTCATGTTCTTGTTCCTCTCTAATTCTATTGTGATGGTACTGTAACATTTGTAACATTTGTGATGGAGTGTTACCTTGCCAGGTACTCTCGAATTTTAATACTCTATTCTTTACTGGGGGCAGAGCATTTTCTACTAATTTTGTTACAAACAGATGCGGGTATGATTCGCTACTTGCTTTTATGCCACTATTTATACCAAAACATTTCTCGAATCGGGCATAGTAATCACTAGATCCGAGGTATACAGAGACCCACCAGTTCGAAGTCAAGTCCAGTTCCCGACGAGTCGAGTCGAGTCCAGTCCGGTTCAAGTTCAAGTTACCGAGGCCTTCCGTTTCCGAAGCTACCCGGTGAGTACCATTACTGGGGAGGCATTTCTGACGTGCACATAGGTTGTGCCGGTCAAGACGGGTTTGGGTACACAAATCCGGTCTGCACTGTTTTAGCAGTGTATCTGTACTGTTTAGCAGTATATCAAGTATTCCGAAGTATCTAGTTATTGTCAAGAATTATGCTTGGTGATTAGTTATGCAGACGATCATCATTGTTGCTTATTCTAAAGGTTAAGGAAATGTTTAATGTTTAATGTCTAATGTGTTTCCAAATGATCATCTCGGTGCTGCACTTTCTCCATAAAATCCTTAGCAGACACATTTTGTAAATGTACTCCACTTTTTAAAATGTGATTTACTGCATAAGACAGTGCAGACAAGTCGCTTTCAAATAAAAGATGGAACAAATAAGGAATACTTTGTCGAAATCTGGGATCTTCTGCATATAGTCTTGTAGTCCGATACTCAGAAGCTGGAATCTGTTCTGGACGTTCATCGTATCGTCCTCCTTTTCCTTTAGGAAACAGCTGGGGAAAACATCGAGCTTCCAAGCTCTCCTCCCATACACTCACGGGAGTTCCTTTTGCTTTCTTCATCTGAAAGAGATCAATATTGTCTCCCATAACTTCTTTCGAATGAAGAGGATGTATGCTAAAATGTTCATAAATTTCTTCTTCCTTTGACTTGTCCACTTTTTCAATTTGTCCAGTTGGTATTTCTGTGTCTTCTTGTAAATCTTCTTCTTCTTCTTCTTCTTCTATATAAATTGATTCATACCATTTGTTTTTTTTCAAATACAAATTTGCTCTTTGTACTTTCCGCACATCTACCAGCTCCTGCCAAATCTTCTTATTCTTTGTAGGTACACCATTAACCAGAATAATTAATGGTTCAGTTTCCAAAGTATCCGCATCAATAGTTTCCATATTTTTTTTCAAATCCAAGGGCAAATACACCACTCTACCTTTTAAACCTCTCAGTAAATCTGAAGGAGGTAATTTACCAGTTTTGGGCTCCATACGTACTATGGTCTGGAACGGATGAACACATTGAATGAGTATAGACTCATATGTATTTAATTCAGAAAGTTCAGCAGGAATATCATCCAATTCTAAATTATTATGTACAGCTCTGGTCGGCATTCTATTTTCCTCTAACTTGTTGTAACAGTATTTACAAATACGCTGATCTTCACCCAATTCAAAACAATTTTCTAGAAATATATATGTGGCAAAATCCTTCCACTTATAATTATCTTCATTTTCACTCTTTCTGTAGAGATCAACATTCCTAGTTTGTTTTCTATAATGAGTTCTGCGGCAACAAATACAAGTAAAATTTGGTCTTTCATTAGAGACTATTGCAAATTTTGTTATGTGATCATTAAATGTGTTACTTACAGAGGGTTCTACATTCTCTTCCACTTCTTCCTCATTTACTGTGTCCTTCTCTGCACTGTTTTGTTCAGGACCAAAGTAACAAAACTGAATTTCATCAACAACCTTCTCTACATCTGATACTGTTCCTCGGAACAGAGCCCTATTCAATTCATTTAACTTTATTGCTGGACTTTTGGCAAAATACAACCGTCTCACAAACTTTCTCATTTCAGTATGATGAACAGCCAGCATCCTAAAATGATGGAAAACACTATTGCACACTTTTCTAGATAGACAAGCCAGAGAATGACCTTGCAAACCAGTATTCTCTCTCACTCTGCATGGATCCAGACTTTGAAGCACCTTAATCTTCTGTTTTACACTTTTTTTTTACTATATTCTCTTAGAAACTCTCGAAATTTGTCAATAGATTCCTGACGCACAGTGCAAATCCTACTACAATTACAAGTGTACACTGGGGCTTTAGGACGTCTCCCCATTGCCTCATCTGCCATCACTTGTACCTCATCTCTTGGAACCATTATCTCCTTCTCCATTATGCAACCATTTGTTACTTCGTATGAACGACCTCTGGTGTCAACTGCATGCAGCAAACTATTACTTTGAAAATAGCTCTCTTCATTAAAAAAAGGTTCACTACTTGAACTATGCATCCACTTTCCTAAAAACACTTTACAAAAGTTTGTTCTGTTCACTACTCTTTTCCTTTTGCTATGTGATTTCAGTACATTAACCATTTTGTCTAATGTACGCATCCTATTCAAAATTAATATGAATAGTTTCCTTTTTAATTCTAATGCCTTTGCTGCAATGGCTTCAATTTCTTTTTTTCTCTTGTAATATTTTGCCTTTTGCTTATATTTCTTCACATCCTTTATCAAATTGGACATAACTCTTCTCTGAAACATTTTTCTACGTATCTCTTTAAACGCCGTTTTTCTGTTTATGTAAATCTTTTCAGTTGCAGAAGGTATATTTGCATTAACTAAATTCTCAATTTTTTCCTGTTCTGTTCGTTTCGTAACATTCTTTCCAGTACAGACATTTTGTACATTTTTCCTTGTTTTGAATATATTTTTAAGAAATTGTTTTTTCTGCTTACCAGAAGATTTTTTCTTTTTCCCAACATGAGCATCTTCTACTAACTTTGGTCCTCCAGTTGTCTTCAAATATAGTTTTTTTTTAGCGTTTTTTGAACTCTGGATTTTGTAGGCATCTTAAATTTTGTTCACTGCTCTTCAGCAATACCTGAAAAAAACTAAAAAAAAATTCCTTTATTGTATTTAAATATATTACTACTTTTCTTTTCACAATAGTCACAAAACGAAATTTCTATGCCAATTTGAATGCACACTAACTGCTCTTTTTTTTGGGCAAGTGAAAATCACTTTTACAAACTGTCACATTATGAAACCACTTTTCAGATTTTTTAAAAAGCCCATGTCCAGACTGCTACACTACAGCAAGGGCAACCAGCCTTAGTGATGCTGAATGTATTTGCATTACAGACTGAAACCTGAAAACCCCACTCGCTTGTAAATACTGTGCATGATTATACATGGCAAGCACATGGGTGTGTGCTAAGAGTCTGCTTCTTCCCCCAAAAATTCGCTCCCCCTTTCCATCTAATGCAACTGTGAAATCACCAGAGCAATACGCAATAAATCTCTGCCTATAATTCCTCTCTGCACACAGAGTCATGTTTTCACATTAGTCCCAAAACGAAATTTCTTTGCCAATTTGAAAGCACACTTACTGCTCTTTTTTTTTTCGGGGCAAGTGAAAATCACTTTTACAGACTGACACATTATGAAACCACTTTTTTTGATTTATTTAAATGCACATGTCCAAACTGTTTTTTCAGACCACCACCATGTGTATTCTCGGTGACTGCCTACACTCCAGCAAGGGCAACCAGCCTTAGTGATGCTGAATGTATTTGCATTACAGACTGAAACCTGAAAACCCCACTCGCTTGTAAATACTGTGCATGATTATACATGGCAAGCACATGGGTGTGTGCTAAGAGTCTGCTTCTTCCCCCAAAAATTCGCTCCCCCTTTCCATCTAATGCAACTGTGAAATCACCAGAGCAATACGCAATAAATCTCTGCCTATAATTCCTCTCTGCACACAGAGTCATGTTTTCACATTCGTCCCAAAACGAAATTTCTTTGCCAATTTGAAAGCACACTTACTGCTCTTTTTTTTTTCGGGGCAAGTGAAAATCACTTTTACAGACTGACACATTATGAAACCACTTTTTTTGATTTATTTAAATGCACATGTCCAAACTGTTTTTTCAGACCACCACCATGTGTATTCTCGGTGACTGCCTACACTCCAGCAAGGGCAACCAGCCTTAGTGATGCTGAATGTATTTGCATTACTGAGTCCAACCTCAAACCCTTAAACTATTCTTTTTTTTTCCAGTACACCTTAATTTATTGTGAAAACATACTCCATATTATTTTACATGTTCCTCACATTTAAATTTCTCCCAAAACAGAAAATGATAAACGCAACTACAACAAAAACAATTTCCATTTCTATTATTCATTTCTTAAGTTACCACATACATCCCCTCTCAAACTGTAAACTCACCTTTAAAATTAGTTAGTTGTGAAAGAAATGTGACACTCAAACAGCAGATTATCAGAGCCAGGATCTCTGTTGTGTTCACCTCTCTCCTCTCAGCAGAACCAGATAATGGCAAACTTTCCCTCTATTTTTCCACACATATACATGTAAGTTTCAAATCTCAGTGCTTCCCCCTTTTTTCAAATGTAATCACACATTTCTATTGGTTGAAAACCTACCCTTTTCCAAAAGTACCCTTCCCCCAACTTGACTTCTGCCTAGTACCCTTCCCCCAACTTGACTTCTGCCTGCTACCATAGCAACAGCTCATGGAACACTGCTGTGTGGAGTTAGGTCAGAAGTTCGCCAAACAATGTTTCAATTCCACAGAGCAAGAGTGCTTGACTTTTCAAACCTAACAGCAAATCCATAGTACTGTTCTTTGGTTACACATTTTTTTGTACCAATACAAAACATGCTTCTATTAATTTACACATACAGCCTAGTTTTTATTCTAGAATGGTATGAAACAGCCAATCAGTTCTTTTTGTTTTGAAAAAAATATGTATGCCTCCATTTCCAAACTGTCTTTCTTTTCATATTGCCATTCTACTGAAAGACACCTCCTGAGTGCATCCAGATCTCCTTTGAAGATGTTCACAGTGTGGATTGTAGGGCACAGCTATGTCTTCTGGAGTGAAAAGTTTGCAGAGAAAACAGATATGGTGAGAGACCTTGCTTTGCCAAATGTAGACATTAAATGGATTGGTCAGAGAGGGTTAAAGTGGCACCAATTGATGCCATTGGTGAAATCCTTCATGCAAATCCAACACCCTGACCTCATAATAGTGCACTGTGGTGGCAATGACCTAGGCACTTTGACTGGGGTAGGTCTGGAAATGCTTATGAAGGACACCTTTGCACAACTGTTTTCACTTTTCCCTAAAACTGCCTTTGTGTTTTCCAACATATGCCAAAGGCAAAAATGGAACTGGTCCAATCATTTCTGTCCACAGATTGACAAAGCAAGAAAGCACGTCAACAAATCTGTTTCTGCTTTCCTCCGTGACTATGGTATGGGTGCCATTTACCACAACAACTTGCGTTATGACATGCAAGACATTTATAGAGGAGATGGTGTGCACTTCAATGATGAAGGGAACAGAGTCTTCCTTTTGAACCTTAGACTCTGCATCGGTACTTACTTGTAGGTACCACTAAAAAAATGACTTCATAAACACAACAGCTCTTTTTAGAGCTCCCTAATATCTAAACTCTTAAATCTGCTTTTCATTTATTTTTTTTTATTTTTTTTACCGTACGCTTACCGTAAGCTTACCGTACGCGTACCCCGTGATTTTTTTAAAAATCAATAAATGTTTTTTTGTACTTTTCTGTCCTTCTTTGACCCCCTTACAAATGTTAGGGGGTCTGTAACTCTCCTCATTGCCCCCTTTTCTTGTTTTCACTCTTTTTTTTCAGAGTGAAATACACAAAATGGCGGCCGCCGCTTCCTGGTTTCGGCCGATTCGAATGTTTACTAAGATCTAAGAGCCAATCAGAATCGCGCACGCCACCGTACGCTTACGGTAAGCGTACGGTAAGCGTACCGTAAGCGGGCTCAGATATATATATTGATTTAAAGGCTATTTTCTCAGAATCTACTGAACAGATTTACACCAAACCTACAAAAGGCACTTCCTTGACCTAGGGACTACCTCTCTGCCAAATTTCGAGTAATTCTGTTCAGCCGTTCGGGCTGTAGCTCGTTCTAAAGGTCCTATGGAAAAATGCATGGGAAAAACGCGTTTTGGGACCCCCCTTTTATCTCAGCCCCCGCTTGACGGATCCCCCCGAGACTTTCAGGGTAGGAGCGGAGCGTAGCGCCCCACCTATTTTGAGAAATTCGCGAGGATTCATCGACCGGCGCCAAAGTTATTCAAAATAGAATGTTGCGGATTTCCTATGGAAACGTGGTCCTAACTATAACTACCTACTGGCGACCGCCAGTAGGTAATATATATATATATATATATATATATATATTTCACCAATTTCCTGAAAAGAATTAAACAACGCACTCACTGGATTTTGCATGCTTCAATGGGTTTAATTTCAGGCAGACCGGTTTCAGCATTACGCCTTTTTCAATGCCTCTGGATATTTTTCAATCACATTGCCCCCATTTAAATATCCATGTGTGCTTCCCCATTGGTTGTGAGAAGCAATGTCAGTGATGACGGACAATAGTAATAGCAGTTCTAGCCGTTTTTGTGTCCGCCATGTCAGCATGAAAACTTTTTCATCTCTAAGTGAGCTTGGCTGCATGCTCTTACAAAAGTTTTCATGCTGACATGGCAGACACAAAAACGGCTAGAACTGCTATTACTATTGTCCGTCATCACTGACTATATATAACTATAACTCGCGCGACCGCCACTCTATCACAAGGATGATGTCATCAGTGATGTCATGAGTGATGCCACTGACAATGTCATGAGTGATGTAATATGTGACGTCATGAGCAGAGGATTGTGGGCGCGAGAGTTATAGTTATCTCAACTAACTATAACGGGGGAATTTCATTGGTTTTTTACGAGTGAAATATCCACCTAACTATAACATGTGTGAAACCTATGGTTTTTTAAGTGAATATATATATATATATATATATATATATATATATATATATATATATATATATATATATCTACTGGTGGTCGCCAGTAGATAGTTATAGTTAGGACCGAGTTTCCATAGGAAATCTGAAAATTCTATTTTGAATAACTTTGGCGCCGGTTGACGAATCCTCGCGAAATTTTCAAAACTAATGGTGCGCTCCGTTCAGCTCCTACCCTGAAAGTCTCGGGGTGATTCGTCAAGCGGGGGCCGAGAAAAAAGGGGGGGACCCAACACGCATTTTCCCCATGCATTTTTCCATAGGACCTTTAGTCGAAGGTACAGCCCGAACGGCTGAACAGAATTACTTGAAATTTGGCAGAGAGGTAGTCCTCAGGTCAGGGAAGTGTCTTTTGCATATATGGAGTCAATCTGTTCAGTAGTTCCTGAGAAAATAGCATTTAAAAGCATATAAATATCTATAAGCGCGCACCGTGCGAGCACCCTAACGTGCGCGAGCGTAATTCTGATTGGTGGTTACATGTCAGTCAACGTTCGAATCGGTCGAAATCAGGAAGTGTCGGCCGCCATTTTGTTTGTTTTCAGTGCAAGAGTGAAGAAGGAAGGTGGCGAACGTGAAAAGGGGGCAGGGTAGAGAGTTCCTGACTCCCTAGCCTTTGTCAGGGGGTCCCTGAAGGACCCCGAAGGCAGAATTTTTTTTTTTTTATTTTTTTTTTTAAATCGCGGGGGTGCGCGCACCGTGCGCGCACAGTGAAAAACCAAAAATACGTACTTTATTGTAAAATAAATATATAAAAAAAATAATATATAAATAAATTAGCATTTAAAAAACCGTTCAAATTCACTGAAAAAATCATAGGTTTCACACATGTTATAGTTAGGTGGATATTTCACTCGTAAAAAACCAATGAAATTCCCCCGTTATAGTTAGTTCAGATAACTATAACTCGCGCGACCGCCACTCTATCACAAGGATGATGTCATCAGTGATGTCCTGAGTGATGCAAGTGACCATGTCATGAGTGATGTAATATGTGACGTCATGAGCAGTGGATTGTGGGCGCGCGAGTTATTGTATTGCATTGTTTGAGACAGTTATCAATGTTCCCGGGACTGCAGGGAATCTTTTGGGACTCTATCTCCCAGAATGCCCCACATGCAGCTCAGCCCATCCAGGGGTGTGGCAAGCATTATTTAAGTGGAATTAACCCGGAAACTGCTAATAATTGTCCGTCTTCATGTGCCTCTGAAGAAGGATATCCCTTCGTAAGGCGAAGAGCCGAAGACTGATGGGAACAGCTGTTGATTGAATCGGCTGGCGCGCGGCTGTTTATACCTGAATAAAAGCTGTGCTTCAAGTTGGTGTTGGAGTGCGTCTCATTGCACAGGGCAAGTTGTAGCATATATATATATATATATATATATATTACCTACTGGCGGTCGCCAGTAGGTAGTTATAGTTAGGACCACGTTTCCATAGGAAATCCGCAACATTCTATTTTGAATAACATTGGCGCCGGTCGACGAATCCTCGCTAATTTTTCAAAATAGGTGGGGCGCTCCGCTCCGCTCCTACCCTGAAAGTCTCGGGGGGATTCGTCAAGCGGGGGCTGAGATAAAAGGGGGGGGTCCCAAAACGCGTTTTTCCCATGCATTTTTCCATAGGACCTTTAGACAGGGCTACAGCCCGAACGGCTGAACAGAATTTAATGAAATTTGGCAGAGAGGTAGTCCCCAGCTCAAGGCAGTGCCTTTTGTAGGTTTGGTGTAAATCTGTTCAGTAGATTCTGAGAAAATAGCCTTTAAATCAATATATATATCTGTGGCAGCTTACGGTGCGCTTACGGTGCGCTTACCGTACGCGTACGGTGGCGTGCGCGAGCGCGATTCTGATTGGCTCTTAGTAAACATTCGAATCGGTCGAAACCAGGAAGCGGCGGCTGCCATTTTCTCTCTCGCTTCCTGAGTTGGGCAGCAAAAACGAACCCCAAAAATGTGTAAAGAGGCAGTTTCATGAGATCCTAACCACCCAGCATTGATACAGGGGTCCCCAAACCACCCCCAAGCCCAAAACAAAAATAAATTTTTTTTTCGGAAAATCGCCGATTACGCTTACCGTACGCGTACGGTAAAAAATTGTAAAAAAAAAAAAAATTATCCACATTCTCCCCACCCCGTATGGCATAAAACATGTAAGAAGTTAACAAAGAATACATTTCACAAAGATGCGCAAAATATGTCCCCCATGTGCGCACGGTGCGTGAAGCGCATCGTTCGTACATGGTCCACCCCGCTTAACGTGGGCACCGCGTGACCACTGTGCGTGCACGGCACTAACTGCGTAAAGTGGGCGCGCGGTGCGCGAAGCGCACCGCGTGCTCACTGTGCGCGCACGGTGCGCGAAGCGCACCGTGCGCGCACGGAACGAACTGCGTTAACTGGGCGCGCACACCACGAATGGCGTAAAGTAACTTAGCATTTAAAAAACCTTGCAAATTCACTGAAAAAACCATAGGTTTCACACATGTTATAGTTAGCTGGACATTTTACTGATAAAAAACCAATGAAATTCCCCCGTTATAGTTACTGCAGGCAACTATAACTCACGCGACCGCAATCTTCTGCTGATGACATATGTGTCTTTATGAAAAAAAAATATTTGTAATATATGTAAAGGTAAAATTTAATGGAAGAAGACATGGGCAAATAAGTGTCTAAATACAGTATTAGCATCAGCAGAGGATTGCGGTCGCGTGAGTTATAGTTGCCTGCAGTAACTATAACGGGGGAATTTCATTGGTTTTTTATCAGTGAAATGTCCAGCTAACTATATATAACATGTGTGAAACCTATGGTTTTTTCATATATATATATATATATATATATATATATATATATATATATATATATATATATATAAATAAAATCTCCTACATGTGGTTGCACACCCAGCAGGACTGGCACTTTCCAGCAGCCTTCACTTGTAGGTTTGAGGTGACTCAGTAACCCTCCCAGTGAATTCTGGTCAGTGTGGTCCATCTACGCAATGTTGCAGTTTTTTAGTGAGGCAAACCGTAGACCTATTAATTTCTTCCAATATTTCATTTTTTTTCTTAGCTGCAGACAGGTGCTCTGGTGTGAGGAGAACAAGTCTAGTCCTCAGAGTAGGGCATTTCAAGTGCTTTTGCTCCATCCCCTGGTGGGTGTTCAGGTAGGCATGGTTGAAGACCCAAGCTCTGCTCTGGGCAGATAGGGAATGTAGCGCCCAGTGCCTCTTCAGATTGAGTGGCGCTTGTCGGCCCTCTGACTTCACTGTGTGCATACTAATGATTCAGGAGTATTTTGTGCAAAGGACAGAGCCACGGCTAACCAACAGCTGATAACACCCATTTTATCCCACCCCAGCCTGCCCTGGCTAAAGGATGTCACTGCTGGCCCTTCCAATGATGCTGGCGTCTCTCTGCCGGCACCCGCTGCAGTCCTAGCTCCTGCACTCCCAGAAACCGTTAGTTATTGAGGACTGAATCTCTTTGTCCCCTTCACAGGAAATTCAACTACTTTTATTCAGCCCGAGATGGATGAAGCTCTGCATGGTCGGACGAGGTACATCGTGGCACACTGTACAGGACCAACACTTTAAAAAAACACAGACACATACACTATGCGGCAAGCGCAGACACAAGTAAAGGATTTGTGACCGCATCTTATGGTCTCGAGAGAACATAACCATGGGCACATGTAGGCATCCTGCCCCGTGGTACACCATTGTGTAGGCACAAGAGAGCTTAATCAGGGGACACATGTATGCTTCTTGTATCTTGGAGCACCGTCATCAACGACTGGAAGCATCACACAGTAATGCGACAGGAAGAAGCAGGGAGCATTTATTGTATGACGTATGCACATACAGCCAATATAATGTCACCATTTTTTTCTGTCTGCTGGAGACCTTTTTTGCGGCCAAAACAATAAATATCACATTAGTCAGCTAATTTCATGCTTCTTTCTCGAATTGAGAAAAGCTGTAGACTCTGAATGAAAGAGCCTGTTCTCGGCAGACAAATAGTCATATTGGCAGCCAGCAGGAAATCTGGCCTATGCATTTAGAGCAGTTTGAATTTTAGTTATTTGTATACCTAAATATAAACTATTCTATTCAATCATTGAATTTACATAAATTTGAATTATAATTTGAGGGAGGCGGTTTGGTATGTTGGCATTTATCTTTTTTTGCTTGTGTAAGCTGGTAAAATACATCTTGAGCTATAGCAGTTACTTTCAGAATTTGAACTAGTATTCATCATTTAGCACATCGTGATTTATTTTAAGATGATTATTGCGTTTTTTCAGTTGAAACATGAAATGCAGCCAAGGACTAGTATCAACAGTAAAAGATGGAAAAAAACTGCAGATGACAAAAAGCGTGATATCGAGAGGGAAGCAGTCAAGAAGAGCTAATTAAAGATTTAGGGTCCACAAATGATCTAGTGCGATAAATCCAGAACTGGGTACATACTAGCCGTACATTTCAACAAGAGCAAGAAAGAAATTATACAAAAGATATTCTGGCCTGTAAGGTGAGGCCCAGCACTGTGGGGGTATGGAGTTGGCGTCACAGCTGATTGAAATTGTGCTTTCAGGAAAGTGGGCGGAGTTGTAGGAGGAGTGATGACAGCCAAATATCAAGAGTGGCCATGTAGAAAGGTGGACCAGATGTCCTAAAAAAAAATGTCCATGTCAATCGGTGATGTGGGGGCTGAATCCCGATAATCATCTGAATTCCAATATTTTGAACACCCCAATTCTTACCCAAGTAATTTGGCTCTGCTGTCTCCAGTACATCAAGTGGTTAGAGCCTGCACTCCTCATGAAAATAGAAAACAGTTTAGCAAAGTAAATCTGTTTAAATAAGGCAAACACTAATAACGAAGCTCTATTACAGAAATGTGCGTTAAAAATAATACATGATAATACAATTAAGGCCCAATTACAGCAATACAGAATCCTAAACCGTAGCCCAACTCGTCTAGTCCAGGCAAAATCTTGAGTTAAACTCCTAAAGAGTGTTAGTAGCATCCCAACATCACCATGAAGAAAAATGTAAGACCTATGGACAAACTAGCATCTTGAAACGCACCGTGTAAGTATAAAGAAATGCCCTTGTGGAAGCAGAATAATGCCCATAAAAATATGCCCAAACAAAATAAGCCCACTAACGCTGAAAACTCCAGAGCTAATATACACAAATCACATTTCTATTAATAGATTCTGCTAATTTTGCATGGTACAATCATAGTAAGGGTTGCATTGGTAAATCAAAAACAGCAACACCATTTTAAATCCACATAATTATTTAATACTAACCCTTTTCTTAAGATAAGACTTTTCTTTTCCCTACTCTCAGCAACTGCTTTCCAGATATGGTCACCACAAAATAAAACATTTCTCAACAAGGCTCATAGAATTTACATTAACATGTCTTCAGGAGAAATCGTTGAATAAGATACTTGGGGTACACAATGGACGCTTCATTCAAAATACACTCTTCCTTATTTTCGGAAGTTGACTATGTAGTGTACCTAAGGGGCGCACTATGCAAATAGTCCAGACGACCCTTATTAGTTTACTGGGGTTTTCTTTAAAAAATTGCAAATGCTCTCTTTGTGGTAGTGTGGTTGAGCTGTTTAACCATATCAAAGGTGAGTGTTGGGCATTTGTTGAGCACACAGAGCTAATAAATGAGACACACTGTCAATAAGAAAATCCAACACCAATTTCTAAAAATAACACCGATTTTTATGTATTTTTAGACCCCAAGACCATCGGTATCAGGTAAGTACTTTAGACGTTATCACATTTTACAGTAAAAACTGTGGAAAATGACAGGTGTCAGATTTGATACAAGAACCTCGACTGCAGTAATGTTATCCTATGGGACAAACGTACATTGCATAAGTAAACTTACAGATGACTCGAAGGACTGTTCTTCTTCTCTTAAGGTAAGTAGGAGCCAAGGTTCAAGAAAGTACCAAGAGTTCAAGTTTACCTGCCTTGGGTTGTCCAGGTGAAGAGGTGCTTTACGCGGTGGTAGCCTCGAGCGCTACATGCTTCAGTCAATTGGAAAAGTACCTGAAAGACGAAGCAGGTGGGGACTGGGGGACCAGTCGGGCAGAATCCAAAGGGAGGTCCGGCTCTTGAGGGTCTCTGGACCATGAAGGCACTGTCTGTTTTCGTGAACTCAGGCTGGGGGGCTCGGGTGTATAGGTGTTTTTTTTTTTCTGGCGGATCCCTGTGGTCAGAGGCTCTCACGGTTGTCTTTGCAGAAGACCTGAAAACAAGACAGCTGGGCCACTCTCGACATGGAGCTCACTGGCCCTAAAGTCCCTCGACATGCAGGTTGGTCTTCCTTGATGGTGTCTGAGCTGAACACCACAAGTCTTGGCTGCTGCAACTACTCCGGTACTCAGGGTATTTGGTGCTGTGGGACTCGTGGAGGAGTCAGCATCTTGAAACTCATTGGGAGACTGGGGAAACCTAGCACTTTGCTGACCTCCTCCTTACAAGATGCTCCTTCTTTGAACCTGCTGGGCAGCAGAACAAGATACCAGACATCTGCTTTTGGTGCCTGCGGATTTAGGAGGATGGCTCCTCCACCCAAGGGAGATGTTGCTGGATTGATGAAGTGCTGGGCAGACCTCCAGGGTTTTGGGGAGGCAAGCCAGCTTAAGGACAAGTTGGTCTTGATGGTTGTCGCGGTGCAAGCAGCATGGCAGTGTTTGGCACCAATATTTGTAGCAGGACCTCTGGTCTCCTGTCTTCAGGTCTTCTTTTTCCTTCTTCAGTCAGACGAATCTGTTTTCCTGGTGTCAGAGGGGCATCTAATTACTCAATTTAGGGGTGTTAATGGGAGTGTAGGGTAGAAGCCAATGGGGTCACTACACCCCTATATGACCACCTCCTGTGGGGAGTGGGCCTAATCCTGTCCTAGAGTTCCTAATTTCACCACAACCAAGATGATGAAATCCTACATTTTATTTCCACTAAGGTAGCCCACCCTATGGGTGTGTCTGGCCTGACAGTGTAACATGCCTCCTGACTATCTAGATTCCCCCCTGTCATGGTGCCAAATTGGCCTCAGGGCAGGGGGGGGCGGATGTTCTCCAGGACTGGAGGAAGCCGGGTCACTTATCAAAGGCAGCAGAGGCTTTAAAGCCTCTGGCCATAACATGCTAATCTCATTAGCCATCCTGCTGGAGGAGGTGTGAACACCTTCCTCTGGAGCAGGCATTGTTCCTGATCTCTGAGAGCGTGAGCTCTTCCTGGCAGAGATCAGAAACACGTCTGTGGTGGCAGGCTGGAAGAGTTCGGTCAGCCAGCACTCTGAGACTAATAAAGTTTCAGGGGGTGTGAGAAAGTGCCATCTTTCTTCCATGGTATGCCCCCACTTTTTGCTGAATTGCTGATGTACTTTGACTGAGTGTGTTCTGGGCTCCTGTCAATCAGGTACCCAGGGCCTGTGTTCCTTCCCTAAAACTGCATGAATCCTAAACCCAATTGGCATCTCTGGCCACATGTCAGCCCCTGGTAAATGGTACCCAGGGCCCTGTGACCAGAGAAGCCCCTAAGGGCTGCAGCACTTATTGTACCCTGCCCCACACACACTGCCTTTGCAGGCTGAGTGTCTTGGTGCAGAAAAAAACAGTCGATATGGCACACATCCCTGTGTGCCATGTCCACAAAACACACTGCCCTGGCATACCTCAGTCACCCCTCTAGCTGGGTGTCCTATGCCAGTGATGTGGGTACAGGTGCATGAGCCATGTACCCCTACAATACCCAGGTCCATTCCTGGGCACTGTAAGTGCAGTGCTGCCATTAAGAGTATATGGGGCTGGGATATAGTCATCACGAACTCCACAGCACCATGATGGTTGAACTGAAGACTAAGAAGTTTGACTTTTGACTCTGCTAAACCTCTGGGGACTGTGGACTCTGTGCACACTGAACCTTACTTTGGTGCAGTATATACAGAGCCACTTTCTTACAGGGGGCACCTCTAAGGTGCCCTCTTGGTGCTTGGCATAATAAATCCAGTAGTGCCATCAGTGCAGATTTATTAAGGCAAGGTGTTCGATTCCAAAACTCCGGTATTTCCAGTGAATCCATCATGTAGCTTGGGTAACTTGGGATGACCAGTGCCCAGTACATGTCTCAAGATGGCTTCCCTGAGCACTTGTAAAAGAACTAGACATCACAGGGGCATATCTGCTTATGCAGATATGTCCTCACATATCCTATAAAGCACACTGCCTTAGGGCTTTAAGATAGTAGATGCAGTACACTTTGGAATGCACAGGGTTAAGTGTGCCACGTCATGTCTTCAGAATGCTTTGCACCATTTCACGAAGCCTGCAATGGCAGTCCGCATGTAATCTGTGTGTGGTTACCTTAGGGCGGCATAAGACATGCTACAGCCCTTAGGGACCTTCTTCAGTACCCATGCTTTAGGTACCAGGGGTACTCTTTACTAAGGACGTATAGGGGTCCTTTGCCAATTGGGTTAAAATTAGACTTTAACTAGGTTTAAGGAAAAGAGTTCTGACACATAGGTCTGGTTAGTAGGCCTCAGTGCACTGTATCTAGCAGTCAAAAAAGAGGCACAAATGAGGGGACAGCTGCAAAAAAAATTCCAGTTTCGTTTACTAATACAATAGTTCATTTTACATTAATGACGTCATTCACATGATGTTCCACGGAAATGAGCGGAGACCTGGTTTGCAGCAAGAAACTGATTGGGAGGAGGAATGAGCAGGAGCAAGATGAACAGAACATCCTAATCTTCAACCATATCAAAACGAATGGCATTTCATGTGGAACTGTGCTATACTTCTATAGAGTATTAATTACATTTTTAGGTAACTCAGTTCACTCATTCCAAGTGCATCATTATTAATTCATCGGTCACGGCTATGCATCATTAAAACCCGAAAATTTCAGAATTCGTTTTTTCACTCGACGTTGCACATTTTTACAATTGTGCATTTTTTAAATGTTACTACAGTGGTAACTGTTTCCATCCTCTCAGAATGACCATTGTGGTTACCAAAAGTGCCGTGTCTATCCAGGGTTTGGTGTGTCAACTGGTATCCGGTAGATCCAGCTTATCGGTGAGGGAAATCCAATTCCATAAATTCATAAAAGCACATTCAAATGTATATAATATTTACAATAAGTGTCGTACACAGTTTATAAAATAAGCCTGTTTGGCCAATGTAAAATTACATATGACTTATATGCCAACAACAAATACATTTCTCCTGGAACAATCTCTTTTTTAGCAGCTTACCAAATCTATCACAGTGATCTCATTCCCCAAAGCACTGTAAATAAGAATTCATGTTGGCTAGCTAAGCCCAAGGCTAGAGAGTACTATGTTGATTTAGATTAATATAAATGTATAAAATCACTGAACCCGAAAAGTATTTTAACCCAATTTTACATGCACATTTCATAGAGATATAGATTTTGACCTGATTACCCACATCCACCCGAGGTATTTTGCAACTTCTAAAAAAACATGGGGGATGAAGTATTAGTACGTATAATTCTTTCAGCTTTCAGGCTTCTTCTTGTGCCTAATAGTTTCCATATAGGCCTCAACCACCCCCTTCGAGGGGTTTTGTAAGCTGGGCAGGCGAATAACATTTGTGCATCTGATTCAGAGCAAGCCGAGCAACTAGGACACTTGCTGTCGCATGTTTTGGTCCACCTTGATGTAAAAGACCTTAGGGGCAACGTACCTGCCCTCAGCTGAAAATACAGTTTCCTGTTGAGTGGTTTGTGTGCAACCATCTCCTAGTACTTTTCGATAAAAACCTTTTTTGGGGCAAAACGGGCAGTAATAGGGTCCTCCCAGAGCATTGTCATACAAATTTCGGCTAAGATGCCTCTAATGCCACATAGCCAACCAATTTTGTAAAAGGTGTCCGATTTTATTATGTCCATAAAGCCCGCGGCATATGGTGCCAATTCTGGTGTTATCCACAACCTGTGCCAATATAACACAGTGCGTAGTTTTGCGATGTCAAGAAGGGGTTTTCTCTCAAGATCATAAAATAAAGAGCACAATGGCGTACTGTGTGCGAGGTTAGTAATACCCCGTAGGAACTTGTTTTCTGACACGCTAAGTTTAGACAAGTTCTCTAGCCCCCATAGTTCTACACCATATAATGCTGAGCTTACCACTTTTGCACTGGTCTAATTGGTTTCGTAAGGGACCTATTGTGCTCGAGGCGTAGTGCCCCTGACAATTGCCGGTGTTTAAGTGTGGCCAAGTCGATTTGCTGGTTCCACTTTAGATCACTCTGAATATTCACCCCTAGATATGTGAACTCTGACTTGTTCTAGTGGTCGGTTATTCATTAAAATACCACCTTTAGAAACTCTGTTGGTTAAGTCATGAATTTAGTTTTCGACACATTGACTTCAAGTCCACGAGCAGAACAAAACTCCTCAAACACTAACAGAGCTCGCTGGAGCCCACTCGGAGTCTTTGAAATTATCAATGTGTCGTCCGCGAACATTAAAATCGGAATTTTTGTTCCTGCTAAGATAGGGGCATTAGTGTTCACATGTTTTATTCAATCAACTATTCCATTTATAAACACAGTGATCAAAATCGCGGCCATGACACATCCCTGGGGCACCCCTCGCTCTACAGGGAAAGAACTAGTCACCTGACCCTGGAAACCTCATCGTATTTTGGCAAAATTGCCCTCATTCAATCTCATTTTAAGCGTGAGGAGTTCAATGGGCAACCCTAGTTCTTGGAGGGTCGCCCATAAACTGGAGCGGGGAAGAAGATCAAATGCCGATTTTAAGTCCACAAAGGCAGCATATAAGCTGTTTTTGCCCAGGACCACCGTCTTCCAGTGTAATAAAACAAAATGGAACACCTGATCGATGGTACTAGTATATGCACGAAAACCGGCTTGCAAAGGTGACAATATGCTATGCTCCTCTATCCAATCCTGGATTTTGTTAAGGATCAATCTCCCCAGTATCTTTTGCAACAAATCAATCAGGCTGATGGGCCGATAATTCCCCGGCAATGATTTATCACCTTTTTTGTATACTGGGATTATTTTGGCTCCTTTCCAAGAGTCCATTATAGGGGCTCCTTGTGCGACTGCATTAACCAGTAGCATAATATACCGTCCCCATCTAGTTTTATCATAGAGCAACACATCAGCAGGTATGCCATCTGGGCCAGGCGCACTCCCTCCAACAACTGTTACAAGAGCTATCTCGATGCCTTTACTGTTGAAAGCCTCGTCTATATAAAACACATAGCTAGGGCCTTCCAAAGTTTGCTCTAGTGGGCTACGGGCATATTGTGGTTCAAAATGTTTAACCCACTCTTCCTGTGAAACATGATTATGTGAAGTTTCAGGAATGCCCTCTCGATCCCACTTTATGATCTACCAGAATTGTTTGCTGTCTTTCCTATTACTAGCCTCTTTGAGGTCCTGCCATCTTTTTTCATCCCAAGAGTGTTTGGCTATGGCCATAGAGTTTTTATTCGCCTGCCTAGCTGCACATACAGCGGCTCATTCGCCACCTCTAATGGCGTTCCCAAGAAGAGCTCTTGTCTGCCGGCATTCCTTGTTATACCAGCGGCAGAATTTCTGGTTTGTTGCTTTCTTTGGCTTATGGTGTTTGATAAAATAAGTTCTCATATGTGAAAAAAGTCTGTTGTGGGACTGGGTAAAGATCTCCAATCCTACACTAGTGAAACAAATGCTTTCCAACAATGATAAAGCATGATCAACATCCTTAGCAACGTCTTCCAGGGACCCTGAATTTTCAACTATACTCAACCACTTGAGTCGTCTCATATCGTTAATGGGGACTACATCATGGGAATGTAATTCAACCTCCCTGCAGGACAATTAATCGGGCAGCCACCAACTTAGTTACACACAAGGGATTATGGTCACTTTCAAGATGTTCCCTTACATCCATATCACCAATGGTATGCCAAAGTTTCAAACTCACAAGTATATAATCGATCCTGCTTTTGCTGTATCTGTTATTAAATGTGTTGGACCCTAATCTGTCTTGTGGAGTCCTACCATTTTGTGCCCTAAGCCCCTTCTCTAGGCAGATCGAGTTTATCTGGATTACCGCCTCTGTCCATTTCTTTACTGGTACAAGGTCCAATTTTGGGATTCCCCACTGGGCATCTTCCTCTTCAGTGAGAAGCCATTCCTCACTGGCAAGTCGCTCAAAGGTTGAATTAAAATCAGCCGCTATAATTATATTACTTTCTAGTGAGTGTGAATCGAGGAGATCATCTAAAGCCGCTAAAACTTGAGACCTACCCCCTCTTGTTCACCTCACATAGATGTTGTAAATGTCAACTTTCCCTAACCGTCCCAGATTTAATCTTAGTTCTTGGATGTCATTGCTGTTTGATGGGAGTTCCTTGATGGGAGTTCCTTGATGTTAATACCTAGTGCTTGCCGAACACATATAATCAAACCACCCAAGGGCCGACCTTTAGTCCCTTTTACTGCAGGCACATAATAATTTAAAAAACCTACGCAATGTTCTGGTGTCGAGAGCCACGTTTCTTGAAAACAGATTTTTTTAAAGTAAGCCAAAAGTTTGGAGCTAATTCCTGCAACATTCCACAATATCAATGTGTCCCTTTTGGAAGCATGGCCGCTATGTGTTGGTTCTTTGAGTCACTATGGGAATACTACTAAACCCTTTCGGGTCCACGAGTTCAAATGAGTGCAAGAGTAACTTTTGGATGGGCGTTTTTGGCCTGTTATGGTCCCCGCATATTGAAGTCGTTGATGGGTTGCTATCCCTAGTAATTATCAATTCTTCGGCACTGCCAGTATGAAATTTGGGCACGCCAACCAGTCAAGCATTGCATTCAAGAGTGGAACTACCTGTCCGCCCTGCTGCCAACTACTCTTAGTAATTACTAGGCTTGCTAGTAATTGGAGACTGCCTAAACTGGATGGATGAAAAGTCAGGGGAACAAGTTCTGAATTCAAGTGCTAGTAAATTTTCGACTAACACTTCCCTCTGGAAAGTTAGCTCGATACAATCTAGAGTGTTAGTGGGAGAGGTGAGCCTACGTGCTTTCATAATGTCATCCCTTATTACAGAATGGCAACCCCTTACGTGCCTTATCCAATGTATAGCCTTGTTGGTCAATGAATCTACACTTTCTGTTTTGTTTGAACCCACCTTCGGCACATTCACCATAAATATTCTGTGGGTTTTTTGTGACATGGCAATAGCACGGTAGCAGTGGATATCGAAAAGGGTTTCGACAGCCTAGAATGGGGGTACCTCGATGAGGTCCTAGAGAAGTTCGGCCTGGGAGACGGCTTTGGGCGTTGGACGAGGGTCCTCTACTCCTCGGCTACTGCCAGGGTACGACTGGGATCTGTCATATCCTCAGAGTATCCGGTGCGCAGGGGGACAAGACAAGGTTGCTCGCTGTCTCCCCTGTTGTTTGCCTTAGCTATGGAACCTTTGGCGGCACGGGCGAGGACAGGGAGGGTGTACAATGGGATTAGCTGTGGTGAGGCGACCCGTCATATATCATTGTACGCTGATGACCTCTTACTGTACTTAGAAAATACCGAGGAGGCCCTGGTGGGGGCTGTGGGGATGCTATCTGGCTTTGGTAGGCTATCGGGCCTCAAGGTAAATTGGACTAAAACTTGTGTTTTCCCGCTGCGGGCGGATACGCCGTATCCCCCTCCTACGGTGGATGTGGTCTGGGAGGCTACATGCTTCACCTATCTGGGGGTCCGAATCTATCACGACATCGCGAACTTGTTAGACGGTAACATAGGGCGTTGCATAAGGGCCCTGAAGGGGTGCATGACCTTTTGGGCCTCCCTTCCGTTATCAGTGCAGGGCCGTGTCGCATTGTTAAAGATGGTGGCTCTGCCTCGACTGCTCTATTATTTCCGCAGCCTGCCAATCTGGATCCCACAGCGGATCTTCAAAGATCTGAGGACGTTGGTTATCGGTTTCCTATGGGGGACCGGACGACGTAGGGTGGCCTTGACGACTCTGATGCGGCCCAAAATCGAAGGAGGGTTGGCGGTCCCAGATTTCGAATTATATTACTTGGCGGCGCAGCTCCAAGTTTTGACGCAGAACATTGCTAGAGTGTTTAGAGGCCCGGAACAAGGGAGGGGGACCGGCATCCAGAGACACATTTTATCTTATATAGTCATGCAACCGAAATTGGACCCGAGAGGCTTTTCTATAGAGGAGAGAACTCTTCAGCTGTGCTGGCGCAGGAGTATGAAGAGAGCGAAAGCAGTGCGTCCGTATGCTCCGGAGATCCCTCTGGGGATGCTGACGGCGTTACCGCATGGAGGCGACTGGTCCCCGTTGGCGGAGTGGGAGGAGTTGGGGCTGCAGATGGTGGGGGGACCTCTATGTCGACGGGGTGCTTGCCCCCTTCGGGGAGTTGCAGGAGCAGTTTGGCCTCCCGGATGGGAGTTACCTCGTGGACCAGGGTAAAAACAGACTCGATAATTCTTGCCTCGGTACCTACTCTAACCAGGAACACACTCGGCAACTCTGGGCATTAGCTTGCCTCATCTCCACAACGGCCCCCCACATTCGCCGGGGATGCCTGGTTTCACCTTGGAGATACCCTGGAGGGACCATCTCACAGGGATAGCCAGGACGGGTTCCCCAGCGGTCTACAGCGCCAGGACGCCTCAGGGCAGCAGTGCGCTTTACAAGACACATACATACATACATACATACATACATACATACATGCATACCTCCTGCATGCGGCGGTGATTGCGGCGATACAAAAGCATTGGAGGGAAGGGCTGGTGGAACCTACCGCAAACATGGCCTGCCAGTACGTGGTGATGGCAGCGGGAACGCTTAAGGCGGTGACCTGCCTCCACTCTAGAATGCTACAGGAGGGGATAGAGCCGCTCACTGCGTTGAAGGAGACCTGAGAATAAAGCCTAGGCAAACCCATTCCGGACACGGTCTGGAGCCATATTCTGCGAAGGACGTGGAAGGGTAGCAGGAATGCCCGTTTTCAGCAGGTACATTTCTTCATCCTACATAGGGCCTACATGACCCCGGGAAAGATTGGACGATACTTTCAGGTGCAGGATGCGGCGTGCCCGAGATGCTTAGCGCTTGGGGCCGAGCTGGACCACCTACTGTGGGGGTGCCCGAAGCTAGGGACATATTGGGCTGAGGTGGGAGAGCTTTTGAACACTGTCACGGACCGGGAGGTAGAATTCGACATGGCGGCATGTCTCCTGCTCTGGTTCCCCCACACGGCTAAGACGAAAGTGACAAGCAAATTCATTGACCTAGGTCTCATGTTGGCCCAGAGAGAAATTACATGGCACTGGAAATCCCGGGAGGGCCCCTCAGTTAGATGGACGGCTGAGCTGTTGAAATGGTCTGGATGTGAGAGTGTGCTCAGAAGGCGACAGGCTGTCAAGACAGGTAATGAAAAGGGCTTGGAGTGGGCGAGGGCTTGGGAGATGATAGTACATGCTCTGCAAGACTACCTGCTGGAGGGTGCGGAGCACGAACATTCGGAAGGCGGGGTTCCCTGAGGCTTGAGAGACCACATGCGAAACCCGATAAATGGCAAGCCATAGCGTCAGAACCCACAAGTATAACCCACAGCAGCAGCAGTCGGGGGGTGGGAGGGGTGGGGGGGAGTTCATGGGGTATAGTTGTAGGGATAATAAGAGCGCCGGCAGACCGGCTCTCTGACTAAGGACCAGCAGGGAGTGGGGTTCCAGAGCAGCTCTCCTTGGAAGCCTCTAATGTGATATGGGATAGGCCGTAGGAACTGCGCCTCCGGGAGGGAGCTAATGTGGACCGGTGCTGTGGATAAGGATAATCCTGGTGCAGCCAACTCTGAGTGGCTGACTATATTTGGCGGCGTTTGTGGGGAGGGAGTTTGATGGGTATAAAAGCAGATACTATATTACGCTGTTGACCTGACATCTCTGTGAGGTGATCGCCTTGACACTTTGAGTCACTGTGATGGAACGCCGCCCGGCCCCCGAGATGTGGGCTGAATGGCTGTGTGCATTGTTATAACGACAGATGAGCTTTGAGATGTCGTGCGTGTACAGGTTGACTTACTGGATGCCTAGTTTACAACTCTACAATAAAAACATGTTTTTAAAAATAAATAAATGGCAATAGCACGGTTCCCCCTCCCTTCTTGAGTAATACATTGCTTGATTATGGATGTACCAGTGTTTATACTCCTACCCTGCAGTGACTGCTTTCTTAGTGTATCTGTGAATGAAGACCCAGAAGTAGTTCTAATGTTGGCTGGTGCATTACTTCCAATAGGGATCACTGGAGAGGGAATATTCTGCTTGACCACCTCACTACGCATGGGGATCATTTTGCTCTGTATCTCACTAGTTTGAGGGGCAGATGATTTTGCCTGGGCTATTGATTGGCTGTGTGGAGTGATGTCACTATATGCTGCACAGTTAATGCTGGAAGTCCTTCCTTGTGTCAAGAGAGTAATCATAGTTAAGTTCTCCATCATGGCCTTCATGGACCCTACTTCGGCCCGAAGCGAGTGGACTACAAGGAGAACTTCCTGTATGTCTCGTGTACGATTTTCAACCTGCTCTGCAATGTTAGCAGATAGTGGTTCTAAACGCTGTGTGCTTCCCTCCCCCTGGGGATTGGACAGTATAGCATATCCTTTTTGTACAGGTGACTATAGGATCAATTATTAATGATTGATTATCATCAGTTTCAGAGGAACTTGGAGCGCTAACAGTGGGATCTGCCTTCCTACCAGAGTTTAAGTGGCTCTCTTCCTTGTTTTACTTAGAACCCTTTTTGTGCTTAAGGAACATATTGGGGATAACAGAGCAATTGTTTGGGCTACACCTAGTAGAGTGGGCTATGCTGATCGGGGACTTGTCCGTAACCACATGCAGATTTGGCTCACCTACTAGTAGATCCTCGCATTCCTCAATTAATGTGTCAATGCAATTTAATACACAATTGCTGCCTGGGTGTTTAGTTGCCTTCCTAGCCGTATTCCCTTTACGGATTTTACCACCCGCGCCAAAACAACCCCCGGCTCCCCCACCTTCCATGGTTTTTCTTTTCCCCATCTCTACAAAATGATAGTGGTTCTCAAGGAGATTTACACAGTTCAGCTCAGCTAGACAGCGGACAGTTAACAAGTGTTCCCACTATATAAGTAGGGGAATGGGGAATGTCACCAAACAGTACCAATATTGTATCCTCCCAAGTGGGCCAGCACTGGTCAACGAACAGAAGGGGGATGGCCCTGCCCTGCCTCTAGCTGGCATGACGGGCAAGGATGGGCCTGCCCTGGGTCCGGGCTTCACCTGGGCGCAGCCCGTGCTGCGGGAGGCTGAGGGTGAAGATATAGCACCTCCTGGCGCGCTGCACAGAGTCAGAGCGGGGGCGATAAGGCGAGGGATGCTGGGAGCTGTAGTTCCGGTAAGCCGTTCCCCCTCACTGCCGATGGAACCGGACTCCTGCGGCGCTGGCCGTTACCATCACGGCAGTGGTGTGGTGGTGCAGCAAGAGTGACCCCCTCACTGCACTGCAGTCCAAGGAAAGATCTGCTGATATGGGCGTCCCGCGCTGCTGGAGGCTGAGGGTGAAGATACAGCGCCTCCTGGCGTGCTGCACAGCGTCGGAGCGGGGCGACGAGGCAAGGGATGCTGGGAGCTGTAGTTCTGATAAGCCGTTTCCCTCACGGCTGATGGAACCAGACTCCTGCGGTGATGGCCATTACCTTCACGGCGGTGGTGCAGCAAGAGTAACTCTTCCCCCCCCCCCCCCCCCCCCCCCCCCTCACTGCACTGCAGTTCAAAGAAAGATCTGCTGATATGGACGTGAGGGAAATCCGTTTTCGGGAGTGGCACAGATGTAAAGCATTGTAAGTGTTTATGGTGTCTATGACTTGGGTCTAGCACCCCTGGGGAGTTATAGGAGTAAACAAGGTGCACAATGTCCCACTAGGGGTGTGTACATCGCAAACAAGCTAGGGGCAAGGTTAGCTTGGTGCAGTGTGTCTGTTTGGGGTCCAATTTAGGAGCTTAAAAAAAGCTCTGTTTTAGCTTTGCCTCCCAGAGCTCTCTGACATGGGTGTTTGAGTTTGTCCCAGTCATCTTACAGGTACTCTGTGGTACACCGTTTCTCTCTCCGAAGCGACCACAGTGGTTGTAAGTGGTGTTCCTCGGGTGACGTTTTTTACAGTCCTCGGACAGCCAAGTGTGTGTGCTCTAATAATGCAAGAAGACACGAGTGACAGAACCGGAGAGGGAGTATGACAGTGGCCGCAGGGCTCCAGATACCCAGTGAGACCTTTGCAGATGTTCCATTGCTGTCTGGCATCGTGGTGGATTTTGTCTCTTAGTGAAGGAAATTATTTGAGAGTCCCATTCTGAAGCAGTTGTCCGCTTTGAGAGTGCCTATATTCGACCATGTCTCCCCTTGTACTAGTGCACTTGCTATCTGTTGTAGTTTGTTGTCCCAGATAGGGGCCCTTTTTAGGTCTCGCCTAGCGCAGCACTTGAGTGCTCTAGGAGAGGGCTCTTGGAATCACTTCAGACTTCCAAGAGACTTCTCCGTGTGGGTCTGCCTCCTCCCACACATCCCATTGGCCTTTGCGTGTGGCTTTCAATAATTGAAAGCACCAAATGGCCAAAGACGGGTGCATGTGCCGTCTTCCCTAAAAACTTTCACTCCCCTGGCCTAGGGGTCTCGGGAGCGAGCAGCGGTGCGCGTTGCCAGCTGCATTCCTTTCCTGATCGTTATATTGGCTTTCACAGCCGCGCTTGTTTTTGTATTGTATTGACATTTGTGCTCAGGTTTAAAGAGCCTCTGCCGCTTCTGGGGCTCTCTAGGCTGACGGCTCCTCCCAGGCCCACCTTCCAGGCCCGTCTACGCATCCCAAGGGACCAAGTACAGGCTGTACAAGTTCTTAGAGACGGGTCCTGGGAAGGAGGCACTGTTAAGGGTAGGGCGGATAGGTCTGGGCAGGCACTCTGTCTCTCAGCACCTTCTCCTAATTAACGTCCTTCCGAGCACAGCCCTGGACCCTGCTTGATGCTCCCGTCTAGCTCCTCTCCTGCTCCTCGGAGCTCAAGGCACCCTATCTTGTGTTCAGGACTTCTTTGGTATGATCAAAGAAAGGGCCTTGTTATCCCCGATAATTACTCCAGTGCCCCCCCTGAGACTCACTTCCAGCTCTGCTCCTCGCGCTCCGTGTGCCTCGAGGCACATTCATCTTCCAAGAGGAAGTGTAGCCAAAGTTTTAAAGACTCGCCTGGATGTTTTAAACTCCTTCAATCATAAAGCTCCTACGTCGGCTCGTTGGCACTCTTCCTATTTAAGTGCTTTGGCTTCAGTTGAGCCCCGCCCACCACAGGAGAGAACCCCTCACCTGTGAGGCTCCAGCAAGTATATGAGCCTAGGGGTTGGGGGGCATTGAGCCCCCCTCTGTGGTACGAGAACCGGAGATCTGGGGTCTGCAGGAAACACCCGAAGGGGAGACATGGAAATCTTTGAAGGGACGATCTTGAGTATATTTAATCTGTAATTGTGTTACACGAATTTCTTTGAAAGTAACACATGAAATAAATGGGCACACTGGTCATATTTTTGTCTGACACATTTTTTTCTCCATGGATTTAAATATAGTTTCTCTTCTCGCCCCTCTGCTTCTTCCTTCTCTCTCTTTGTGAGATGTCTCTGCCGCCCGGTTTTGCGTTTTTCTCCATGCCTCGCCAAACCCCTGCTCAATTGGTTTCATGTTTTACCCCACTCCTATCTTTTGTTAAGTTTTATGTACCGCAAACCCAAAGGTATCCAAGCGCTTTTACACGAGCGCCAATTACATTGTTTTTTTAAGGCATTAGTAGATTAATTAATTTGCCAAGAATCACTAGGTGTTCGTCCGACGCTGGTACTAAACACAGAACAGGCTTACAGGCAAGGGCGGAGGCTGAAATGTCTGAGAGATAAACCGTTTGTTTTTAAAAGAGAAAGGGTTGAACAGACTGGAGTTAATGAGGAATCGTTACAGGGGGGAAGTGGGTAAGAGCCCAGAGCTTTAAGAAGTTCCCCGGAAGTCCACAATTATAAATGTTTCCCTAGCGACACGTGCGCCAGTACTCCAAAATGTCATTTAAAAAAAACAAGGTTAATGCAACAATATATTACAAACTGAATCTAAATTAATTTAGCACACGGACCTGTAGACTGTGTAGAGGCATGCCCATCTCTCCTCCCTGCTTCACTAATTATCAAGCAGCACCATAGCAAAGGTGACAATTGCCCAAAGCCCCTCCTTTCAAGGTGGCTCCGGCTCTGATGCACACCGCTAATTCCACTGTTTGGCTGAAGCTCAATAGAGGGTGCTTACATCCCACCACCTTTCCACTTGGAGATTATAGCACGCCGCCTACCCTTAATTGACGAAGGGTTTACTGAGTGTGGAGGCTTGAGGTTTCATATGCTGTGACCTGCACAACGTACACTTGGCACTGGCCAGGTGTGTAATAATATAGTTTTTATATAAGTATATATAACCTACTAGCGGTCTGCAGTAGGTAGTTCTAGTTTCCAAAGGAAAATAATTTTTTTAACTTGCCTAAAACTTTGGCAATGGTTGACGAATCATCACGAAATTTTCCAAAATACGTGTGCCGGTGATTCTTGTTGCGTATGGAAAGTTTCAGGGTGATCCGTCAAGCGGGGGCTGAGAAAAGAGGGGGAGGATGAAGAGGTTAAACTAATTTTTGCAGAAAGGTAGTTGTTGGCCCACGGAAGTGCCTTTTTGTAATTTGGTGTAAATCCATTCAGTAGTTTTATAGCCATTAACCAAAGTTCAAATTTGTATATTAAGGGACGCAGATCCTTGGAGGATTTGACAGTCCCCGTGCTCAAATCTGATTGGCTGCTAACACTTCAAACCAGGAAGTGTTGCCAGCCTACTTGGGACTTGGCTTGAGCGGAGTCTCAGAAAAGACGTTAAGCCACGCAAGCGAGAGCTCAGAAATGTACTTGCTTGCTGGAAGCAGAGCAGAATTACTTTGACACAGGGAGCTGCATGTTTAGCAGCTCACTATGTCTGAAAGCAATGCTGGCTCCCGCAGGAGGCAGGGACCGCTGGGGCATTCTGGCTCCCCCGCGGTTGAAGTGGAGACTGGGTGCCGCGGGGGCACCCAGCAGACATGGCCAGGCACCAGGGGATGGGGCCCCGTGGCCGTAATCAGCCTAGGGAGGGGGGCGGCACAGCTCTCCTCCCCAATTTTGTATATTTGAAATAAAAGGCTGGGCCCGGGGGATGGGGTCCCTGGAGCCGAAATCTGCCCCGGTGGTGGGGACCTCACTGCCCCCCTCCCCTATTACCAACCACCCCCCAAAAAATGGCCAGGCCTTGGGGATGGGATCCCCGAGACTAAATTGGCCTGGGGAAGGGGGGGGACCACACTGCCTCCCTCCCCTAATAAAAGTTCAAAAAGTAAAAAAAAAAAATGTCCGGCCCAGGAAAGTCGCACGAGGCCCCGCCCCCTTTCTCCACCAATCTGCAAAGGAGCCTCCTGGTGCAGAACTTGTTGGGAGATTAAGTCCCCTTGGCTACTGAGGATCCTTGGGAACCAACTATCTCTCCTGTTAGCTCCAGTAAGTCACAAACAGCGGGATTGCTGAGAGTTCATAGAAGGCCTGTCCCCTTTTTCCACCACTCTGCAAATGCACCTTGTGGCGCGCTACTAGTGTGGGGGGATGAAGTCCTCTTGGGGTTCTTGGCCCTCAAGGACAGTCAACATCCTTTTGCTACTTCCAGTAAGTCTCACATGGCGGGATTGCTGAGAACTGGTCGGAGGACCTGCCTCATTTCTCCACCACTCTGCAAATGTGACTACTAGTTAAAAAAACTTTAAAAATTCACTTAAAAAACAAAGATTATAGGGAAGTTCTAGTTGGGCTCAGATTTCACTCACACAAAACCATAGATATTCAGCAGTTCTAGTTACCTGAGCTAACTAGAACTTATGCCCGTGCAATGCACTGCTTATGACTGCACATATTACATCACTCATGACATGATCAGTGACATCACTGACATCATCAGACTCACACCCCATACAACTTTCTACGCTCACTCACACAACCACTCACATACCCATTCACAGACCCATAACAGTACTCACACATCAACTCCTACCTCTATAGAGCCACTGATGCAACCATTCACTCACCTAAACAGTAACGCATGCAGGCAGTCACTCACCCTCACAGCCACTCACACAGTCATTCATTTACACATGCAACTATTCACACCAACCTATTCACCTATGCATCCACTTGTACATCCATACAGCCTCTCAACATAGCCAACCCCTCACCCTTACAAGCACTCACACATCCACTTGCATACCCATTCACAAATTCATATAAGCCCTCTCATATCTACTCACTCACCAATAGTCATTCACACACTCCAATGCAACCATTCTACACCAACTCACTTAAAAAAACACTCACTGAAACAGCCACTCACTCACTAATACAGCCACTTACAAACCCACTCAGTGGAGAGGTGTGGTGCAGCGGACAGGGCAGCTGACTTCGGAGCACAGGGTTGACAGTTCGATCCCCGGCTCTGGCGGCAGCTTAGCACAGCACCATGTGACTCTGGGCAATAGCTCACTTAATTTCCACGACGGCCCCCAGCACCTTGAGACACATAAGTGTGAGTAGTTTGCGCTTTACAAATACAGATTTATTCAGTCAGAAACCTAGTCATTCACACACACTCACTCACCCATGCAGTCACTGACACACCACCCACTAACCCAGCCAACATAGTCAATCACACATCCACTTACCCACGCAGCCACTCACTTACCTACATATACAGCCACTCGCATACCTACGTATACAGCCACTCACACACCTACGTATACAGCCACTCACACACAAAACCATTCACACTCGCTCAGATACCCACTCGCACACTTCCACAACCACTCACATACCTACAGACCTAGTCAGAAGTCCACTCGCCAGTACAGTCATGCATGCACTCACACACACAATACAGCCACTCACACGCTGATTGTCATACACCCTCTCAGATCACACGTGAGATAGTATCACTCATTAGTAGCACAACTAGTATACTAATCTAACTTTTGTAGTAGGTTAGTATATATGTTTAGCACCCATAAACAGTTAAAAACACTTACTCACTTGATGATGTCATCAGTGATGTCACTGACCTGTCATGATTGATGTAATATGTGAGGTGAAAAGCAGTGCATTGTGTGGACATAAGTTATAGTTAGCTCTGGTTACTACAACTGCTGAATTTCTATGGCTTTGTACGAGTGAAATCTCAGCCGAACTATAATGTCCCTGTAAATATATATATATATATATATATATATATATATATATATATATATATATTCAACAATCCAGTTCAAGCTGTTTATGAAGAGGCGCTGACTCCGTGGGAAATTCGTCAAAGAAAAATATTTATTTACAGCAAAATGCCCAAACGCGTTTCGACGGACTCGCCGCCTTGGTCACTGAACACAGGTACAGCACATTTACCACATTATTTAAATCCTTTGTTGCCATAGTTACACAACCGTTTGGTAATAGACATAGAAAAAATTCTTCTTTCATTATGTCAACAAGAAAAGAAAAAAGTTTACACAAATCAAATACGAGTGTAATACTCATACATTTAAACTTGCATGTAGTCGACTACAAAGAATACAACTATGTTAAATAAATTTGACCCCAGTGGGTAGTGATAACATATGATTCCATTAGTCGATCTTTTAACATCGGTTGAGAGACAACAAAAAGGAAGAAACGAATATCTGCTTGCCTAAGGTGCTACCTGTGTAGGTGGAGTGGATTTAGGATAGACAGAGAGGAAATAGAACCCATAATTTTCTAAATTAACTTGATATGAAGTACAATACTTATTGCAGATGTACACTTAACGCTTCGTCAGCGTTCAATCCTGTAGGGATTTTGCTGTCTAGTAACATGATATATCTAGATTCCAATTTGCGTAGAGACAACAATCTATTCCCTCCCCTGTTGTTTTTAGGGATGTTGTCTATTACAAAGAATGAGAGGTCTTCACTTCTGCCATTGTGTATGGTGTTTATGTGTCGGGCCACCGGATAAGTTGGATCATCCTTGTTAATGGCACGAAGATGCTGCAATATTCTTACGTGTACTTGGTGAATGGTACTACCTACGTAAAACTTATTGCAAGTACACCTTAAGACATAAACCGCAAACTCGGTTTTACAAGTGTAGTAGCTGCGGATTTCAAACGGAGTGTTCCTGAATGGTAGTGTAAGGCTGCGGGTGTTAGTCCCATACTTGCATGCCTTACATTTTGCGCACTTGAAAAATCCTTTTTGCGGTTTAAGCCATTCAGTTTTGGCACTCGCTCTAGGGGAGTTACAGACAAGTTCTTGGCGCATAGATTTGGCCCGTCTAAATGTAATTTGCGGTGGTTTTTTACATAACTCGCCTATTACGGGATCATTTCGTACTGATGGCCAATGTCTGAGCAGTATTTTTCTTAGGTTGTTGTGATAGAGATTGTAACCAGTGATGAGTCTGGGGGGTGTCTTTTTATGATAATCTCCTGTCTCTTCTAACGTTTTCTTGTTGTCTGGTTTCAGTAACTCTATTCTCTGAATTTTTGCACTTTTGTTCTCTGCTTTAGTCAATATTGGTTCATTATATCCTCTATGACTAAGTCTGGTAAAGAGTTCTTTCTTAGCTTGATTGAAAGAGGTGACAGAGCTGCAATTTCTTTTCATCCTCAAGCATTCACCGTATGGAATGTTGTGAATAAGTTTATTCGGATGGAAACTACTAGCGTGTAGTATGGAGTTCCCTGATGTTAATTTTCTAAATGTTTTTGTCTCTATCCTTTCATTCATGTGGTATATTTCTAAATCTAGAAAATGAATCATCTCTTTACTGGTAGTGCATGTGAATTTTAAGTTTAGATCATTTTGGTTTAAATCAATAGCAAATTTGATAGCAGATTCTTCAGTACCTTCCCACAAAATAAAAATATCATCTATGTATCTGGTATACAGTTTGATGTTGTTTGACATTTCTTGGTGATATTGATGCCTGAGTACCTGCTCCTCCCACCAGCCCATATGCAAATTAGCATAACTGGGGGCGAAGCAGGTACCCATGGCTGTACCTTGGATCTGTCTATAATACAACCTATCAAACAGAAAGAGATTATTGTTTAAACACCACTTTGTCATGTCCAATAGCATGGCTGTGTGTTGGTAAAGTTCCATTTCTCTTTTGCTTAAAAAGAAAGCCATGGCGTTCAAGCCGTCTTTGTGCCTGATACTCGTGTACAAGCTTTGTACATCCAACGTCAAAAACACATAGTTGTCACTCCATAGATGATTGTCAATTTTGTTCAAAAAGTCTCTGGTGTCTCCTATGTATGCTGGTAGACTCCGAACAAAGGGCTGAAGGAAGTGGTCAATGTACCTGCTCGTATTTTCAAATAGCCCTCCAATAGCTGAGATGATCGGTCTCCCAGGGGGACTCAGTGGATCTTTGTGAATTTTTGGAATGAGATATAATTCCGGTGTTACTGGGAAATCATTCTTTAAAAACTCCATCTCATCCTTAGATAACAAACCCATTCTCTTCCAATCGTATAGTGCTACATGAAATCTTTCTTTAACTCCTGTCGAGTATGTGGAGCTGATGCGACAGTAACAGTCTTGGTCCTGAAGTTGTTTCATTGCTTCTTGCTGATACATGTCTGTAGGCCACAGGACTATATTGCCTCCTTTGTCCGACCATCTCACCATAATGTCATTCCTGGATTTGATCTTATTCATTAAATTGTTGTATTCAAAGATATTTTTATTCAGACTTGTTCTGAACTGCTTGCTACTCATTGTGGCTAGTTCTTTCAGATCTTTGATCACATTTTCTGAAAAAATGTCTATGCCGTCTCTGGGCATCATTGGTAGAAAGATTGATTTCGGTTTGAAGGGACTTTGCGTTTTTGAAAATATATTTATATTTGAACCTGTGGCTGCATCAGTAGGAGATATCTGACTCCTCTCTTGATTCAATTCTTCTAGATGTTGAAGAAGAGGCATGTCTGCTACTGTTAAAATATTGGTAGCGGTCTCGGTGCTGTCCTTCAAGGGCATTGGTGTTTGATTCCTATTTACATTATAGAAATATTTGCACAATTTCTATATATATATATATATATATATATTCACTGAAAAAACCATAGGTTTCAGGGGTGTTATAGTTAGCTGGACTTTTCACTTGTACAAAACCATTAAAATTCCCCCGTTATAGTTAGTTCAGCTAACTATAACTTGCGCGCCCGCAATGCACTGCTGATGACGTCACATATTACATCACTCATGACATGGTCAGTGACCTCACTCATGACATCACTGATGACATCTCAAATGACATCATTGATGACATCACTGATGACATCATCCAGTGAATGTGTGTTTTTCTGAAAATTAAATATGTTTTATATATGTATATCTCAAGGTCGATGGAAGAATAAATGGGTATATAAGTGTCTAAATGGATGATTTGTTTTTGAAAAATTGATTGTGTAACTGACTGATTAAGTGCATCATAGTGAATACATGGCTTAGTGAGTAATGTTTAAATATGTAAATATCTGTATCAGTCTCTCACTTTGTGTATAAGTGGCTGCAAGGGTTGGTGAGTAGCTACATGGGTGTCTATATAGGTTATTAGTTGGTTTTTTGAGTATCAGTCTGAGTGTCTGCATGGTTCGGTGGGGGGTATTACGTAGTGCATAGTTGCATGAATGAGTGACTCACTGTTTGTATGTGTTGAAGACAGCATGTGTGCAGGACTGTATGGGTGGATGAGTGTGTGTATGGGTGTGTTAGTGAGTGAATGACTGTCTCAATAGTGTCTTTATGAGTAACTACATATGTTTTAAACTAGTATATGTGACTATTGGTGTATATAAGTGAGTATATGTGAGAGTGAGAGATTGAAAGAGTTCCTGTATGAATAAGTATGTGTTTCTATAAGTGATTGTTTAAAAGACTAAGGGGCAGATTTATGTTGCACTTGCGCCACTTTTGCGCCGCCGTTGCGTCACTTTTGTGACGCAGCAGCGGCGCAAATCCTGCGCCATGGTGCGGGGTATTTACAACGTGACGCATCTGGGAGATGCGTCACGTTGTAAAGCCCTGCGCCACATGTAGGCGTTCCAGGGCAGGTGGGGGCGTTCCGGCGCAGGAACGCCTTTATAAGTGGCTGGGTGAAATCTACAAGATTTCACTCAGTCACTTTTAGGCCCATGCTGCGTCAAAACCCTGCGCCTGCTTGAAGCAGGCGTAAGGATTGACGCAGCATTGTACAGATAGGGCCCCCCAGAACATTGCTGGAGCTGCGTCGCGCTTGTGACGCAACTCCAGCAATGCGCCACTTTTACGGCACAGATGCGTCACGCATCTGTGCCGTTTTTGCCCCATGGTGCGCCGCATTATAAATGCGGCGCATCCATGGTGGCGCAGCTGTGGCGCATAATAATTGGCGCATCCCTGCTGATATGCAGGGATGCGCCAGTTAACATAAATCTGCCCCTAAGTATGTGTAAGTTTCCGTAGAAGTAAGTGTGGTAGTGTGTGTATAACTGTATATGCAAGTAAATGTAGGTTTGATTCTTTATTAGCATGAGTGACTATGTGTGTGAGTAACTCTATGGATGAGTGGCATTGTGTAACAGGATGTATAGGTGTATGAGTACATATGATGAGTGAGTACATGTATGAGTCACTGTATAGGACTGTTGGTGAATGAGTGGATGTATATGTGGATCTTAGAATTACTGAAGAGGTTGTTGTAACTGGTATTGGTATGTCCATTGTTTTGAAAATTGTAGTCTCTATTTTTGAATGTGTGTATCAAAGGTTATATTAGGGTGAGAGGAGGTCTGCCACTCTATCACAAGGATGATGTCATCAGTGATGTCATCAGTGATGTCATTTGAGATGTCATGAGTGATGTCACTGACCATGTCATGAGTGATGTAATATGTGACGTCATCAGCAGTGCATTGCGGGCGCGCGAGTTATAGTTAGCTGAACTAATTATAACGGGGGAATTTGAATGGTTTTGTACAAGTGAAAAGTCCAGCTAACTAGAACACCCCTGAAACCTATGGTTTTTTCAGTGAATTTCTGAGGTTTTTTAAATGCTAATTCCTAACTATAACGTGCCTGAAACCTATGGTTTTTTCTGTGAATTTCAAAGGTTTTTTAAATGCTAATTTCTAACTATGCCTACAGAGATAGGACATGTGAAGAAAGAAGAAAAAATGTACAGAAAGAAAAAAAAAGTGCAGAAAGAAGCCTTGTTGCAAAATCATCCTGTACCCTCAACTTTTTCAGACGGATGCTGGTGGTAACTGAGTCTGACTAACCAGTCCTAGAGCCAGTGCTATGTTAAAAGACACTTAGAATACAGTGAAAACACCTACATACACTAGGGAACATTATGCGTTGGGGTCCCCCTGTGATTAGCATGACCTCTGTAAGCCCCTAGTATATAATAGGGCAGGGGGATTAAAACTACCTCTTAAAACAGGCCACAGGGCGTTTTTGCACACGTTAACTCAGGCCCCGTCCCCTCCCTTCACCACTGTGTAAACACGCCCTGTGTCCGTTTTTAGTTGGGAGATTAAGTTCATTTGAATCCTGAGGGTCCCTAGGGTCCAACTAGCCCACTAGGTACCTCCAGTAAGTGCCACAGAGCTGCGTTGCAGAGAGGTGTGAAAAGTGGCACGGCCTGGACCACCTCTCTGCAATGCAGCTCAGTGGCGCTTACTGGAAGCACTTGGTGGGCTAGTTAGCCCCCAGGGACCCTCAGTATTGAAGAGGAATTAATTCCCCAACTTACAACTCGCCAGGGGGCGCGTTTGCAGAGTGCTGCAAGGAGGGGGCGTCGCCTCCGGCACAATGCCAGTCTTTTATTTATTTTAATTTTGTAAGAAGGGTGGCTGTGTGGTTCCCTTCTTATTCTAATTTATTGGCCCTGATGACCCCATCCCCCAGGGCCTGTCTCCTAATTATATTTTTTTGACCCCAATCCCCAGGGCCGGCCACTGTTTTTTATTATTTTTAAAAAATATATATTTATAGACACACCTAGGACATGCTGGACAAACCGTACGTACCTATCACCATGACGATTTGCGTGATATTCATTAAAAGGCGACTATGCATACAATGAATCCACGTGGAATGTATTTACACCACTAGTGAAGCTCTGACATGTCTGATGCCCTTCCGTGCCTAATCCCGGTAGACACCCTTGTCGTTTATTTATACAAACATGGGTAGCTATTGACGGGCACATTTAATACACATGCACACCAAGCCATTCAAAGGGGATTCGACAAAAATTCGACCAAACTATGCAAGAAACCCCCCTCACGATTAATAAAACACACATCCACTGCCGGATGTGTAATACTTTTTATTTTACTCTCTGGAAAGGGGACGAACATCACTTGAGATTCACAGCGCGCTCCTGGCAGAGCCCAATGCTGTGTTACACCCACCATTGCCTGCTGAGTGCCACACACCTCTGTGTTGTATTCCACTAGCTAGTGCATATGCTATGACACTCTCTAGCCCATGTGCACTGTAACACCACCCCGTGAATATGTCATGCCACACTTGTCTTCTCACGGGTTATATTGCCCCATCTAACGTGCCTTCCTCGATGCCTATGTTATAACGCACAGTGCTATGCCATACATATTACAATCTGGGATCCATATCTTTGTCACAGTGCTTATGCAACGTTACACTCCCCAGCACATATTTTATATTACAACTTTAGAGACTAGTTAGGTTACACAACACTGCCCTGTGCATATTACACTCCAAGGCGCATATCGCATAGCACGCGCTAGTGCCTGTGCTATCTCGCGCTCTCCAATGAATCTGTCATTGCGCACAATGTATTGCATATTATGTTTCACGCCCGGTTCATCTTATATCACACTTTTTGGTGCATAGTTTATACCATACACTATATCTAGTTTTCATTTTCAATCGTGCTCTCAGGACTATGTTCTATATAACACTGTGTTCACCTACCCTTTTCACGGGCATTACATTTTGCGATAGGGGGTGGAGGGTCAGGGGGTGTTTCTGCCAAGTGAGCCCGTAGTCACAGTCACAAACGTCCTCTTCTTCCTGAATAAAAGTGAGATTATGCTGCATACTTGTTCATATTTTAAGTAGTTCGCACAGACACACGTTTTAAAAACAATAAAGCTCCTAATACCCGCCTTCTCTGAACAGTTAGCTTGCTGCCCCATCCCCCTCCTCCCTATCCTCTGTTGTGTGAATCCATGGACTAGCCTCCTCCCTCCTGCCATGCATGGTCTGATGTGCTGCCACTGCCCTCAATTTAGTATGATGTACCAGTCCACTCCTCCTGCCCTCCATTGCCCAATTCTATGCCCCATCATTGACCTCCTGCTTAAACTCTGTGCTTAGCTTGCTGCCCCTATTCTCCTTCCCCCTGCCCTCCGATGTCTTTGTGCATGCCCCTGCTCCATCCTTTTTGCCCACCATGTTCCATGGACCTGCCACTCCTATCTACTCTGAATGTTCTGTTGAGCTGCCACTCCCCTTCCACCTGCCTAGCATTGTCAGATGACTGTAACCTGTCCCTGCCACCTCCACCCTGCCTGTCCACATGCCATGCTCCTATCCTCTTCCTCCTGTCCACATGGTCCATTGTACTGCCACACCCTTCTGCCCTCCCTCGTCTGTTGTGCTGCAACTGCTCCTCCTGCCTGCCCCGTGCGGTCTGTTGTGAGGCCCCTTCCCCTGAACTTTCTTGTCTGTGCACAGGTCCTGACCCTCCCTTCTATCCTCCATCGTCCTTTGTGCATGCCCCTGCACCCTCCTTCTTGCCCATCATAGCCATTGTGCTGCCACTAACCCTCCCACTTGCCATGCATGGTCTTCTGTGCTCCCATGGCCCCTCCCACCTTCCCTGTGTGGTCAGTTAGCTGCCCCTGACCCCCTCCCACCTTCCCTCCATGATCTGTGTGTATGCCATCACAGTCTCACTGTTGCTGTTCATGGTGTGTCTTGCTTCTAGTGCCCATCCTGCCTGACCTCCATGGCTATCTTGCTGCTCCTGCCCTGCCCCCTTGCCCCCAGCCCTCTGTTTACATGTGCAGACCCTACTCCCTCCCTCCTGGCTTGTCTGTTCCATTGTAATGCCCCTGATCCGTCCCTCCTGTCCTTTATGGTCTGTTATGCTGCAGCTTTCTCTCCTGTCTGTCCATTATGGTCAGCTAGCTACCATTGCCTCTTGCCCCTCTGTTCTCTGTTGTCCATGTGCATGGTCCTGTCCCCTCCTTCTTGCTTTCTATGGATTGTTGTGCTGCACTCCCGTCCCGCATGCCCTGTGTGGTGTATTATGCTGCTGCAAACCCTGATGCCTGCCCTGCAGGGTCAGTTTGGTGCACCTCTCCATGTCCCTCCTGTCCTCTGTTATCCAAGTCCATGTCCCTACCCCATTTCCTTCCATGATCCAATGTACCAAACTTGCGAACATTTTGAACTTGGTAAGAGGGAGATTTTGAAAAAAAGCTGGGGTATTGATTTTCCCCTTTGAGTTACATTGAAAAAGAGGAGATTGTAGACAGGAGACAGATCAAATAAAGCCCATTTGAGCTTAAAAACATTGGACGTTTCCTGGCTGAATCGGGTCTGTTGGCATGTATGGTTGTACTACCATTGCCTCTTCCTTCTGCCCACAATGGTCTATTACTTTGCCACAGCCTCTCTTGCAAGTCCTGTATTGTTGGTTTGTTGCCCCTGCCCCCCTTTCCACTGCCCTCCATAGTCTGTTGTGCTGCCATGGCCCTTCCTGCCTGCTCAGTGTGGTTAAATTGTTGCCTTTGCACCCTCCTACCTGCATTCAATAGTCTGTGCCCCTGGCCTCTGCCTCTCAACAGTATCCTAATGAACAACTAGATTGCTAACATTCTATATTTATTACAAAAGTGTGGAACGCCTGACGTCATCTTGATGTAATCAAAACTGTAATACCTAGAGCATTTCCTTTAGAAATTACATATATGAGAGGGTCTTATTGGCATCAAAATTATGGTTAGTGCTCTAAAAGACTAAAATAAGGACATATTTTCTGAGTTTTCAAATAGCGACAAAGCACTTTTAAATTATTTGTTATCTTTATGTTTTTTTATCCAGTTGACCACTTGATTAAATGTTGCACTTAGGGGAGAGGATGTGGTGTTACTTCCAGAACTGCAGACTTTGCAACTGGGGACCAGGTTGGAGTTTCTGCTTCAGCTCGACATTCTGTGATTCTGGTCAAATCACTTGATCTCCCCATGTCTACAACCAAAATGAATTTGTTCTTGTGTGATGTAACCAATGCTCATGTAAAGCACTCCAATACCTGACAAGTCTGCACTATATAACACTGCAAAAACACAAAATAATAAGTGTTTTGCACACTTCTGTCATTGGGCTACATCTGGGTGATTTTGGGCTACATTTCGGCTCTTTTGTCTCCGGTGGCCATCTTGGGAGATTTATTTGTTATGAAGTTTCCTAATTTCCTCATGTACTGCAGTCCCCTCAGTAGGAAATGCTTTCAGTTTTTTACTTTGATTCCATCATGAAGGTATTCAGATATGTCACACATTTGCCATAAATTCTGAATGTTAGCACTCTAGTTGCTCATTAGATCACTGTAGTAAAACTACTGTTCACCATGGAAGTCTGCTCCTGGTATTAAAAGTGCATGTTTCAGTCTGCATGTCAGAATTTTTTAATGAAATAGAAGAGGATTTGAGAAGTCACTCAAAATGTGCCCTCATTTTCTTTCTTCAGCATTAATCATAATTTCTATGGCAAAATGAACCCCCTCATTGTGTTCCTTTTTAAATTAAATGTTTTAAGTGTAACCAGTTTATTCCAATCAAGATGGCTTCAGGTGTGCCACACTTTTGTCATAATGAAGACAGTAAGCGCTCTAGTTGTTTTTAAGAACACTCTGGGACATTCTGTCATTGGGCTATACTTGGGCTACATCTGGGTGATATTTGGGCTACATTTCGGCTCTTTTGTCTCCGGTGGCCATCTTGGGAGATTTATTTGTTATGAAGTTTCCTAATTTCCTCATTTACTGCAGTCTCCTCAGTAGGAAATACTTTCAGTTTTTTACTTTGATTCCATCAAGAAGGCATTCAGATGTGTCACACATTTGCCATAAATTCAGAATGTTAGCACTCTTTTTGCTCATTAGATCACTGTAGTAAAGCTACTGCTCACCAGGGAAAACTGCTGCTGGTATTGAAAGTGCATGTTTCAGTCTGCATGTCAGAATTGTTTAATGAAATAGAAGAGGATTTGAGAAGTCACTCAAAATGTGCCCTAATTTTTCTTTCTGCAGCACTAATCATACTTTTTATGGAAAAATGAACCCCCTCATTTTGTTCCTTTTTAAATTAAATGTTTTAAGAGTTACCACTTTAATCCAAGCAAGATGGCTTCAGGTGTGCCATACGTTTATCATAAGTAGGACTGTTAGCGCTCTAGTTGTTCTTTGGAACACTCTGGGAAGCTGTAGTAGAACACAAAGGAATCAACTGACAGTCTCTGCCCTTGTTGGATGTACATGTTTTACTGAGAATGTCAGACTTCATTCTCACATGACTGAGAAAGATAATGTGAATTTACAGAAAATATGCTCTCAGTTTAGCTTATAGATCACCTTCCAAACCTCTGTGGGAAAAGCATGAAAGAATATTTTTCTCTCAATCATGATATCCCAGCAGAAGGCTTTTTCACATGGTGAAATCACCTTAGAACATACCACAATTCCTAAAATGAGTATGGTACCATCAACAAATGATTTATAATGTAACTAAAGTCTTAAAACCTTCTATTTACTGCAATGATTTTTAATGAGGTGCTATCATGTATATTGGTCCCAAGATGGCTGCCAACACTTCTTGGATGAAGTGCTGACAGCCAATCAGATCTCAGGATGAGATGTGTGGTTAGGCTCCGCCCACATATATATATGATTTTACTTTTGATTTTCTCAGGAACTACTGAACAGATTGACACCAGACCTGCAAAAGGCACTTCCCTGACCTGAGGACTACCTCTCTGCCAAATTTCAAGTAATTCTGTTCAGCCGTTCGGGCTGTACCTTGGACTAAAGGTCCCTATGGAAAAATGCATGGGGAAAACGTGTTTTGGGACCCCCCTTTTTTCTCGGCCCCCGCTTGACGAATCACCCCGAGACTTTCAGGGTAGGAGCGGAGCGCCCCACCTATTTTGAAAATTTTGCGAGGATTCGTCAACCGGTGCCAAAGTTATTCCAAATAGAATGTTGCGGATTTCCTATGGAAACACGGTCCTAACTATAACTATCTACTGGCGACCGCCAGTAGATTTTATATATATATATATATATATATATATATTACCTACTGGCGGTCGCCAGTAGGTAGTTATAGTTAGGACCACGTTTCCATAGGAAATCCTCAACATTCTATTTTGAATAACTTTTGCGCCGGTCGACGAATCCTCGCGAATTTTTCAAAATAGGTGGGGCGCTACGCTCCGCTCCTACCCTGAAAGTCTCGGGGGGTTTCTTCAAGCGGGGGCTGAGATAAAAGGGGGGTCCCAAAACGCGTTTTTCCCATGCATTTTTCCATAGGACCTTTAGACACAGCTACAGCCCGAACGGCTGAACAGAATTACTTGAAATTTGGCAGAGAGGTAGTCCTCAGGTCAAGGAAGTGCCTTTTGTAGGTTTGGTGTAAATCTGTTCAGTAGATTCTGAGAAAATAGCCTTTAAATCAATATATATATCTGAGCCAGCTTACGGTGCGCTTACGGTGCGCTTACCGTACGCGCACGGTGACGTTTGCGAGCGCGATTCTGATTGGCTCTTAGATCTTAGTAAACATTCGAATCGGCCGAAACCAGGAAGCGGCGGCCGCCATTTTCTCTCTCGCACTCTGAGTAGGGCAGCATAAATGAAGCCCAAAAATGGGTAAAGGGGCAGTATATTGAAATAATAATCACCCAGCAATGATATACGGGCCCCCAAACAACCCACAAGGCCAAAAAAAAAAAATTCTTTTTTTTTTTCGAAAAATCGCCGATTACGCTTACCGTACGCGTACGGTAAAAAAATTTAAAAAAAATAATAATATCCACACTCTCTCCGCACCCCATGTGCAAATGGTGCCCGAAGGGCACCATTTGTGCATGGCTTATGAAATAATTGAAATTAATAAACAAAACATTTCACAACGATGCGCATATGTCGTCCCCCATGTGCGCACGGTGCGCGAAGCGCATCGTGCGTACATGGCCCATCTCGCATAATGTGGGCACGCGGTGCGCTGCGCGCACCGCGTGACCACCGTGCGTGCATGGCACTAACTGCGTAAAGTGGGTGCGTGGTGCGCGAAGCGCACCGCGTGCTCACTGTGCGCGCACGGTGCGCGAAGCGCGCGCGCACGGAACGAACTGCGTTAAGTGGGCGCGCACGCCACGAATGGCGCAAAGTAAGTTAGCATTTAAAAAACCGTACAAATTCACTGAAAAAACCATAGGTTTCACACACGTTATAGTTAGCTGTACGTTTTACTGATAAAAAACCAATGAAATTCCTCCGTTATAGTTACTGTAGGCAACTATAACTCACGCGACCGTAATCCTCTGCTGATGACATGTGTCTTTATGAAAAAAAAATATTTGTAATATATGTATAGCTAAAATTTAATGGAAGAAGACATGGGCAAATAAGTGTCTAAATACAGTATTAGCATCAGCAGAGGATTACGGTCGCGTGAGTTATAGTTGCCTACAGTAACTATAACGGTGGAATTTCATTGGTTTTTTATCAGTAAAATGTACAGCTAACTATAACATGTGTGAAACCTATGGTTTTTTCAGTGAATATATATATATATATATATATATATATATATATATATATATATATATATATATATATATATATATATATATATATATATATATCCAATATACCAAAAGTTCAGTGCGCTCTCAGGCAAGTAAACAGCACAACCAACGAGTGATGGTGACCAGGTTTATTCCATGACGCGTTTCGACACGCGTCCTGGAATAAACCTGGTCACCATCACTCGTTGGTTGTGCTGTTTACTTGCCTGAGAGCGCACTGAACTTTTGGTATATTGGATATTATTGCCAGTTGCTTCGCTGGCGTGTACGCCACTTTCCACGGGGCAAGCTGTCCAGAAGGAGCAGATGTACTTGGATATATATATATATATATATATATATATCCAAGTTTTCCCATTAAGGAGAGCCACACACAGGTAGGTGAATCTTGTGTTTTAATGATAGAAGCTGCAGCACAGTGGAGACAAATCTTGCCAGTTATTAAAGCAGCCTGACGCGTTTCATGCTATGCAGCATTTCTTCAGAGGCAGTCCATTTAAACAGCGTGTCGCACCTTGCAGTACTTTTCATATCGATGACCCGCCCCAGTGGGCGTCGGCTCTCACTGAGCCTGATGGTCTCTGTAGTGCCATAATGAAGAAATGCTGCATAGCATGAAACGCGTCAGGCTGCTTTAATAACTGGCAAGATTTGTCTCCACTGTGCTGCAGCTTCTATCATTAAAACACAAGATTCACCTACCTGTTTGTGGCTCTCCTTAATGGGAAAACTTGGATATATATAAATATATGGCGACAAAGGAATAAAGGAATAACTTTGCACAAATTTCTGGGTCTGTGTCCATCCTTCGGGAGAGCCGTTTGGTGAAAGTCAGCGGAGGAATATTCGTAATAAAATATATATATATATATATATATATATATATATATATATATATATATATATATATATATATTGAGAAAACCATAGGTTTCACACATGTTATAGTTAGGAATTAGCATTTAAAAAACCTTGCAAAATCACTTAAAAAACCATAGGTTTCACACATGTTATAGTTAGCTGGACATTTCACTCGTGAAAAACCATTGAAATTCCCCCGTTATAGTTAGTGCAGGCAACTATAACTCACGCGACCGCAATCCTCTGCTGATGACGTCAGATATTACATCACTGTATTTAGACACTTCTTTACTCATGTCTTCTTCCATTAATCTTTAGCTATACATATATTACAAATATTTATTTTTCAGAAAGACACATATGTCATCAGTGATGTAATATCTGACGTCATCAGCAGAGGATTGCGGTCGCGTGAGTTATAGTTGCCTGCACTAACTATAACGGGGGAATTTCAATGGTTTTTCACGAGTGAAATGTCCAGCTAACTATAACATGTGTGAAGCCTATGGTTTTTTAAGTGAATTTGCAAGGTTTTTTAAATGCTAAGTTGTTTTTTTTTTTTTTTTTAAGGTTTTTCACCGCGCGCCCACGTTACGCAGTTCGCGGAATTTTTCCGTTTCTACCGTACGCGCACGCTACGCGTACTCCGTGATTTTTTGCAAAAAAATTTAAGGAAATATTTGCCCTTGGGGGTCCTTCTGGGACCCCCTGACAAAGGCTAGGGGGTCAGGAACTGTCCACCATGCCCCCTTTTCACGTTCTCCACCTTTGTTTTTCACCCCCTCAGACTGCGAGAGACAAAATGGCGGCCGACACTTCCTGGTTTCGAACGATTCGAATGTTTACTAAGATCTAACAACCAATCAGAATCGCGCTCTCGCACGGCAGCGTGCGCGTACGGTAAGTTTTACCGTACGCGCACGGTGCGCGCTTATAGATATATATATTGATTTAAATGCTTTTTTCTCAGGAAATACTGAAAAGATTTACACCATCCCTGACCTGAGGACTACCTCTCTGCCAAATTTCAAGTAATTCTGTTCAGCCGTTCGGGCTGTAGCTTGGACTAAAGGTCCTATGGAAAAATGCATGGGGAAAACGCGTTTTGGGACCCCCCTTTTTTCTCAGCCCCCGAGACTTTCAGGGAAGGAGCGGAGCGAAGCGCCCCACCTATTTTGAAAATTTCGCGAGGATTCGTCAATCGGCGCCAAAGTTATTCCAAATAGAATGTTGCGGATTTCCTATGGAAACACGGTCCTAACTATAACTATCTACTGGCGACCGCCAGTAGATAAAATATATATATATATATATATATATATATATATATATATTCGTTGTAAAGGCATGCAAGGTAAAGGCATATGTGTTTATCCTGCGTGGTAATGATTATGCATGGTAACGGCCGTGTTGTAATGCCTGTTTCCCGCTGAGATGGCCGTATTGCCAGCTCCGCTACCAAAAACTGGCCCGCTTTGTCCGACCATGTCGAAATAACTCTGGCAGCCAGGATAACAGTGCCTTCTTCCTTAGAGGGTTTGCCACAGGCATATAGCTCTGTCCCCATCCAGTCTTTTATGAGCTTCAGAGATTCGGCCTCCATCAGATGGGTTTCCTGGAGTATCATTATGTTTGGGTTATTGGCAGCCAAGAAAGATCACACCTTTTTGCATTTGGTATAGTTGCTTATTCCCGGAGCATTGAGGGAGAGCACTGCCTAAAAGGCTTCTGGGTGCAATGACTGCCCACATAGTCTGTAGTAGATGGCACATCCTGCAATAGGTTGGGGTCAGAAGAGGCGAGAAAAAGAAGAGATACTATCATTGATCCTTGGTGGAAAATGCAGTCAGGTGAACTTTAGTCTGGGAGTGGTAGTTATGCCTGACATGAAGGCATAATACATGAGGCACTGGGGATGCTCTGGAGAAAGCAAGAGGTATATCTGTTTGGTTTTAGCAGGGATCAGGATTTGTCCCGGTCTCCGGGGGAATGACCATTCTGCCTGAGGGATTTAGGAGTTTAAGTGTTGCTGGTAGATGTCCTCAAGCGTTTGTTGGTCCTTTGAATCATCAAAGGGGGCAGAAATGTTCATGGTTAGTGCTTCTTGGGGTGCAGAGGCAGGAGTCCCAGCCCGTCTCCATTGCATGGTCGCTAATCGAGTCCAGGAACCGTTCCAAGAGAGTGATGTCAGAGTACTCACTGGTGACACCTTTAAATGTAAAAAGCCTGATTGCTGGGTCTAGGAGGCCATAGTGTATACCTTTGGTCTTTAATTTTGTTTGACGTTTGTGGATCTGCTGTTGAAGGAGGGTGGCAGTCGCCACTTTAATTTTCTGTCCACTATGAAGATAAGGGCCATGTTGGCGGAATAATTGAAGAATGTTAGGTGCTTGGTCGGGGCTCAGGAGACAGGCTGTAAGCGGATGAGGGTTATCTGGAGTGGTTTTTTATCGTGTTTTTAGCCGATATACACACTCTAGAGCTTAGGGGGTGTATTAAAGGTGGTGTTCAGGAAAGTCTGAATCTAGGTAGTAAGGAATTGCTTAGTGTTGGGCCCTTAAGTCTCTGGCCCCCCCGATGAGGTGGATGTTATCTTGCCTGCACCGCCCTCTAGGATCATCACTCTACTTTGTAGGTTGCACTGTCCTGAGCCCAGGTCTGGTTCCCAGTCCATTCTTGTGTCCAAGTCCAATACCTTAAGTTGGTATGGGCTAGTTGTGATTGGGAAAACTTTTGAGTTCTGTAGCCTCCGTGGACTATCCCATGACTGTCACAGACACCTTAATGGACTTTAGCTCTGCAGGGTTCTTGTGCAGGCAGTTGTTAACATAGAAAGTGGGGGGGTGGTGTTGTGCGCCGGTAATGGGTGTTAGCCAGTTACTGCCTCTAAAAAGAAAAGTTGTTTTAGGGCTTTCATGACGTGTTTTAACATAGCCCTCCAAAGCATAGTGGGGGGCACAGCAGGCGTGCAGCGCCCATAGGGCTGAAAGGGCTCCCTGTACCAAAAGCAGCTGCAGTGTTTTTCATCCCCCCCACCTCCCCCCCCGTAGGGGAGGTGGGCGGGGATGAAAACACTGCAGCTGCTTTTGGTACAGGGAGCCGATATTTCAGCACTGGCCCCCTGTACCAAAAACGGCCCCCACCCGTCCAAAACCGGCCCCCACAATTCTGGCCCACTCAGAAAACGCCCGGTGCCCGCTAGAGCCAGCCCAGCCCTGTCTCTGAATAATGCCATATTAGTAATAGTTTAACTTGTATTTGAAACCCTACTCCAGCCCTCAATAACATGCAGAGTTACTTCAAGTGTCTGGGAATGCACCCTGCATTCAGACGCACTCCTCATTCTCACCCTTCACTTTCACACTCACCCTGCACTCACAGCGATCACAATGCACTCACACTGATCACCATGCACTTGCACGATTCACCCTGCACTCACAATGACCACACAGCACTTATGCCATGAACTCACACCGTTCTCCCTCCACTTAACGTGCGGTCACATGAGCACACTGCTCACTCTGCACACAGTGATCACTCTGCACTTGTAATCCACTTGGCTGTTCACCCTGTACCTCACCCTGCAGTCACAAGCACACTACTCACCCTGCAGTCATGGGACACTCCACTCGCCTCTCCCCCCTCACTGCTCACTCTGCAATCTCACTCAAACAAGCCCATCACTAACCATACATTCATTCGTCCCTGCACTTACGTCCGCACCCAAATTCATATGGTCACCTCACTCAAAATGCAGTCAATCCTCTCACCCTACTTTCTGTCACATCGCTCCCCGTGCACTTACATGGGCACTCCTATCACCCACGCAGCGGGTTAATGTGCCTGCTACAAAGAACTTTTACCATGTAGATCACAGAACGGAGTGGGAGTAAACTACGAGTAGCCCTATAAAAATGAAATGTTTGTCAGAAAGGGGCTATAGAGATATGAGGTGCATTGTTGGTGAGTGGTAGTGAGGGAATTGATGGAGAAGGAGGAAATGGGGGAGGGGTGACAAAAAAGACTTGCACCGTGCGCGACTAGGGCCAGCCCTGAGTCTTGAGCTACCCCCCCCCACTCTCCCCCTCCCTGAAATTCGGATCTAGTTGCACCCCCTGGGGTACCGCAATGTCGCAGTTTACCACACAGGTGGAGTGGTAGCCAGCAGGTCCGGTAGCGTAGGCAGTTCTGGTGAGGGGCCTTGTGGGTGTGTCCCAGTGCTACGGGAGTCAAGTCGGGCTTTGCATAACAAGTGTAGAGAGCTGCCATCTCTTACAGGGCTTACTTATCTCCACCCCCACACCAGGATTTTTTACTTCCACAGCAAATTTCATTTCTCTGGTAACGTTTTGAATAAAGGCCTGTTGAGATAACCTCTTCAAATCACTGATGGTTTCATCCAGTAGAATGTCTTGCTTATGCCGGACAACCCAACAAGACCAATAATTCTAATCCAATTCCTGGAGTGCTCTACCCAAATCATTGACACAATCTTTTCACTTTTTATTTGTTGTAAGAGCACCCACATACTGCAAAATAATTTCAAAAGGTTGGGAAAGTTTTTCAGCTTGGACGCTTATCAGTTTACAAAAATAAAGACGTTATCAGGTGTGTCATCTGTCTCCAGCTAAACACCCAACCCCCCACCCTGAAAGTGGATCACACAGTGGTGTATTGTAGTCAACAGTTCTCAAGGAAAAAATGGGTGTTTTTCAATAATATTTTTGCCTCACATTCAACAGTCAGCCCACTAGTAAGGGTGACAACTCAGACAGAAATACGCATTCCAAACGATAGTCAAAATGTGTAAGGGGGAGGGTGTGGTCTCCAACCGAAGAATACTTTAGATAAATTTGAAAAGTAAGAACAAAAAGGAAAGCAAAAATGGGCACCAGCTAAGCAGGCATTTGCGTAATGGTGAATTACATTACTGCTTTTATCAGGAGATTCTTTGGTAATGTATGTTGCTAAAGAAAACAAATCAACATGATATTAATTAGACCTAGAACCATTCTGTCTTTTTGTTTGTAGTACTGTGTCAGAAGTAGATCTTCACAGGAATATTTGTATGTAAAATGCTGAAAGAAAATTGCTAAAGTCTCATGTAATGGACCTTCGGATAATGTTACAAAATCGCAGTAGGAGATATGATTCCTGTACCAGAACTTCTCACTCTGCTTCTGTTGGTTCACATTTAAACAAGTGAATTGTCTGCATAGATTAATTTTTTTCCAAAGCCCACACCCATGGCAGCTTTTTTAAGATGTTTTCCTTTATGCTGTCAACTGATTTATCCAGAAAGCAGGCATTTGCTTTATAATTTTTATAAGTAGTCTTTTCCTACCAACCTTTGTGAATGTCCAGTGGTTTCATTTTTTTTTTATTCCCAACTGCTTTTTCCTAGTGCTGTCAGAGCAAAGGCATACTGTGTTCTGGAGTTGTGGATAAAGGTTTGCGGTGCATCAAGTGGAGTTCTGCAAGGATCGACGCACCATTCTGATGTACTGTTGGCTCACCTCCTTGCTGACATCACACCTTCAACGGAAACTATCAAGGTAAGAAGGACACTTTGAGACCAGGCCCATCTTTATCCCATCGGTGGGATAAAGACAGGCATACCAATCTCCATCCTATCAGTCTGCTAGAGCCAGTTTGAGACTGTCTTTGCTCTCTTCCTGGCAGCTATGTGGATAACGAGCAGAGAGAAGTGTAATTTGAGATCTTCATACTGAAAAAGGCTTGTTGCACATTTATCCCGACTTTTTTTGCCCCCAGTTTTGACTACTATGCTCTGGTGTAATGGATCTGAAATGCGCTAAGCCCAGCTAAACAGGACTCAGTGCATGTGCTCTGACCCAGAAGATTGTGTGTTTTATTGGCTTGTCCTCAATTAGCATAGCCTAACTTACTTATAAGTCCCTAGTATATAATACCAGGGTTACACAGGGCCTGTAATTTATTGTGTCCCCCAGGGACTGCAGCACTTAGTGGGCCACCCTGAGTGGGACAAGGTAAAATCTGGCTCCTTGTCTGCCACTGCAGTTTGTAGGTAAGTGTGTTATTATACAGTGAGGCTGGTTAGACTTCACTGTGTAATAATCTCACAATACTACAACTAGGTCCCTTTGGATTCATACTAAAAAATCCCTAGCTCAGTCCTGGTAGTGTGGCCCGGAGCAGTCAGGCTTTCCTACTGGAATATGTGTTGAGCATTTCAGAGTACCAACATGGACAATAAGTAATTGACACCACTCAAAAGAAGTCAGACACCAATCTATAAAAACAAGTATTGACAAAGCCAATAGGTCTTGCTGTTGGGACCAAATAGAGATTTATTTTTTAATGCAAGTATTGGCTGTTTTATAATAGTGTTTTACAGGAGCACCAGTTACATTACACAAGGTCACGTTTAATTGTTTTAAAACACCGGGAGAGTAAGTTATTTACCCAGGATTACAGGATGTTGAGCAGACACCGAGACTCGAACCTGGTTCTAAAGTCGGCAGCTCCGATCATAAAACGCTTTCTTTAAGAACTGTGCTATAATGCATAGAGCTATGTACAGGCAGCCCAAACAAAGGATCTGCTCTGGTTCAGCCATGAACATTGCTTCTTTTTCTAGTTTGCCTGCAGATATTTTTGAAGTTCCAGTTTATTTCCACAGGTGAACAAAAATAAAATTGGCTGATTAGTCCAGATTCACTTTTCGGTTTGGAATATCATATGACACAATCCTGCCATGTGCCATTGTCAAGAGTTCGCCTTGCCTGCAGGCCATTGCTTTCCCTGAGAGTCAAAGTATAAAAAAGAAAGTTCTAGTCTTTTTGTGGGCTTGAAGCAGTATCTTATTCCTGACGATCCAGAATAGCAAGTAATATTTGTTAAAAAGAGTTCCCTGTTGCTTCAGAGTTCAACAGACCCCAGAGCAGTGGCTTGACGCTAATCCAAGTTCTTTGTGGGCATCTGTCCCTCCCATACACTCGGGGATTAGTATCACACTTTAGAGAGGACTATTCTATGGGTTCCTAAGGGGTACCAGTTGTCTACTCCCTGAGATCTTAGTTGCTGCAAGATTGTACTTTTACTAGCCTATTACATGCCACAAAGGAGACCAGTCTTGGATGTGTATGTATTTCATAACTGCCTTCTGATAGTTGCAGTTTTGATTCCCATCGATGACACCAATTGACGTAAACTACTAAATTAGAATGTCTTGTGAAAAATAAACCTTGGAGTGATGTATTGCGTCCTTGGTGACTGATTCCTCTGGTTACATTCTGTAAAAGCAGAAGTGAGTTGAAGGTTCTGAAAAAAGTAGTAGTTAATGTTTGTCCCTTTCATGACAAGGAGATTGTCTGCTTGTGGCTGCTTGTTCCTGAGCAACACTTTCACACAACCAACATCCACATCCCCTAGCTGATGCTTGTTGGCTGAATACATAAGCTGTAGTGGCAGGATTGTTTGACTGGAGAAGATGTGGAGGAAAAGTTAGGGCAGACATGAGTCTGCAACTGAGATGTACATTTTCTTAGTTGACCTTTGGGTTACCCAACTTTATCTACGCTTATGTGCAGTCTCATGTTTGTTTGTTCTTTTGTTAATGAATGCTTTTTTTTGTTCTAAAGAGTTTATTGATTTTCAGAATTTATAAGAAACAAAACATACCTTAATATATTGGTTGCTGTTAATGTCAGGTGCATAAAGACATCTGCATTGGCAGATTGGATCATACAATCAGCTAAACGTCTATGAAAACAACCATGATCGTTTTTGTAAAGGTTGGCTGGTCTTTCAGCATTGGAATCCGCCAAACATAGAACACCAAACGGGAGTATCTGCTATAGTAAGAGAATGGTTCTAGATTTAAATTGACTGGTTTTGGGTGGAGTATATAAAAAGAGAAGAATAGCTGTGTCGCAAGGCACCTATGTATTGAGAAGAGAAAAAGCATGATAGTGGGTGACATAGGGGAGGAGCGGTGACAGGGAGAGAAAAAAACCATGTGATTCAGGTGGAGATCACAAAACCAACGTTACAGCAATAATGTTTATGAATGCTAAATCAAGGCAATGGCTATACCATGGATCCATTCTATTAAAACTCAAATGGAGTCAATGGAGCCTTGATTTGTTAACAAACCCTAGGGCCTTAAGTAAAACTGCGATTAAGGCAGTAAAATCTCAGTACTTAAATAGGTTGATGGTCCTAAGGGAAGAGGGGGGATTGGCAAAACCATTGGTCAGAAACTTTGTTATGTTAAGCACAGGGAGAGAGATTCAGCCGTACTTAACATACATAAATAAGCCTTTCCATTTGTTTGTTCTGCAAAGGTTCAAACACAGCATGCTCCCATGGTTGCTATCTTTCCCCCGGGGGTATGCCAAAAGTGGATCTTTAGGGCCTTGCACATGTGACAAAAAATCTGACCAAAATGTCCTGCATATGATCTTTTTCTGCGAGTTCTATGTACTGCAGCGAAAGAAATTTATCCTGCCACTGCTAAGATGTTGTAATTTTGAACAGGTCGGACCAGCTCTGGTTTATTAACAAATGCTTGGGTCTTCTGCAATTTGTTTCGGGGTGGCGAGTTACATTATAGGGGCTGTGAGATGTCGTAAGAAAATGCTGCTACCCTAATCGCCCCCCTCTGCTTCTTCATGTTCGCAGTGCAACAGAAAGTTTTATTGTAACGATAACTGGATGCAATGATTTCTGAAATTTTTATAAAAATCAATTAATTTTCCATTGGGTGACAAACTTTTTAGTGTGTTTTTGTACTTATCAATTGTATAGCAATATACATTATAATATATTTAGTTGTGTTAGTTATGATACAGTAATGTGATTAATTGTGATAGGAATTTTACTGTGTATGCTTTGATGGTTTTAAAATTTTTTAACCGAATAAAGCCAATTTTTGACTTGACTGGACTTGAATGCTAAATACAGCCCATGGAATTCTGCCTAATCTGCACAAAACTAAATGTGCTTATCATTGGCTTTGATGGGTGGTGTTGGCCGTCTGCCCAAGTTGACCTCATCCAGGAAGCAATGAGGTCATCACAGACTCGTCTGTGAGATGCCTTGTGACTGCTGAAGTGGTGTGGTGCTGTGAGAAAAAGCAGGGCTCTGTAGGCAATTTACCTTTTATGCTTGGTCACCCCACACTTTTTGCCTTTTGCTGGATCCTATATTTTTACTAGTATAATACCTCTGTGCAATTAAACACTGTTAAACTGTGGTAAAGTGCCTGTGCTCCCCCTTTAAACATGGTCAAATTAGCATATTCCCAAATAGTATATTTATTTTACCTAATATTCCGTAGTTATTGTACGAAATGTACCTAGGGCATGTACAATAAATGTCGCTAGTGGACTGTAGCTCCTATTGTGCCATCCACTACAGTGGCAGTGTAAAACATGGCTTCAAGCCTACCCGTGCAGCCTGACTGACAGCATAAAAACTGCAAATCAACCTGTCAAAATAAACCCTTTTGAAATATCATAACCTCTTTAAATTTTAATGAGTTATCGCTATGTAGGACTTGTAGTCCATAAGGCAGGGTGCTTCCTATATAAAAGTAGGACATGTACAAATATAGTGTTAACATGCCCTTGGAGTAACAATCACCCAAAAGCTATTTTTCTCTGTGGCAGGGTCAGCTGTCTTATGTAGAAAACCAGAGTACAGATTACAATAAAATCATTGTATCTCTGGAATGGGACTAGCAACAAAAATAATTAAACAAGTATTTTTAATAGTTATTAAAAATCCAATTCAATTAAGTGAGTTTTTAAAAAAATATATTTTTTATTCAAATTTTAATTTTTCGGAGAACAGCACAAACTCGTATACCATATTTAAACAGGAAGGTTACATTTAGGCAATCCATAAAAGAAGAAAAAGAAGAAATAATATCATGAAGGAGATAAGCATTCAAAACCTCCTACATATATAACAATCAAATTTAAAAAAGAAACAATAATACATTCATTCCGACATATCATCCAAATGTTAGGTTAAGCAGGGCTCTGCCATAAATCAAACATACCGGGCAAATTTATTTATTTAGCCTTTGACTCCTTCCATCTCGCTAAGGGAGCCCAGATACGCGGCCCCAGCAATCTCACCTTTTTACCCTTCCTCTCATATATAGCTTTTTCCAGAATAAACATTCAAAGTAATCGAGACAACCATTGCTGACAAGTTGGAGGCAGCGGATCAAGCCAGACAGAAGCAATGCTTATCCGCACAACACCCATAGCCAAAAAAAGAAATTGATAAGCCGGATCTTGCACATCACCGCTGCTAACTCCAAGAAAAATCAGAGCAGGGGTTAATGTAACGTTCAGCCCTAATGACCGGTCAAAAAACTTCGTTATAGAGTCTAGCAAGCTTTCAAGATGTGAGCAAGCTGCGAACATGTGTATAAGATCAGCCACGGGTGCAGCGCACCGCGGACAGCTAGTTCCTACCGACCCACCCCACTGTGCAGTTCTCGACGGGGTATAATAAAGTGAAAAAGCAGTCTTAATGCTGTGCTTGAATGCCTGCCAACGACATAACTGTTTAACCTAATTCTAGGGAGCCAATTAACCTCTCTGGTTCGACACCCACCCGTTCCATCCATTTTCCCACATGTTTGGTTAGATCATCTTGTTTTAATACTAGCAGTTCAGCATATAATAACCTAATAGCACCCTTCTTGCTGTCTCTTAATAGTATCTATGACATTAATTCTACTGAACCCATTGAACACCCCCACCTTCTTACTAAAAAAGCTTTGCAGCTGCAAAAACTTAAAACAATTACATCTATCCAGTCCATTCTCCGACTGAATATCACCAAACTGTCGGAAGCCCTCCTTTTGTATTGATTCCCCAACCTTCCGAACCCCCCTCTCTGACCAATCCGCCATGATCCCGTCAGAGAATATTTCAGGAAACATGGGGTTTCTATAGAGCTGGGTATAATAATTAATCCTCCCAAGACCAGTCTTTGTAGGTCTCGCCTGGCGTTAGCAGCGCATTGCTGCTTTCGCCATGTGAGAGCCTTTTGGAATCGATTCAGCCAAAGCTGAATATGCGCGCGTACCGATGGACAGAGATGTGCACACGACGCCGATGTGGACAGGCCGACTCCATTTTGTTTAAATTCCGGTCCAGAGTTTACGCTTAACTTATGATGTGCTGCCCTCTAGTGGTGTGTGCTTTTGCAGGCGTTTTTTAGTTGGACGCCCTATGAAGTTTACTCCTCTACGATTTATACCATTCACTGGTAAGCATAAGACATTGCACCAGTGACTGGAGCCCATGGACAACGAGGTCAGCAGAAGGCTCTGCAGGGGTATCCAGGAAAGAGGCAGGGTCATAGTTCTTTTGAATTAGCCTTACTAATTGACAGGGACTCATTCCAATGGCAGTTCTGAGAAACCTTGCATGATAGGGGGTTCATTCAGACTCAGATTGTTGCTGATGTGCCTGCTCCTGGCTAGATGTCACAAGTTCTCACTGAAGGATTTATCAAGATTTATTGCGGGCATTGTAGGAAATGATCAGAGCATCTCAAGGTCAAAATGTACATCTTTGGCTTGCTCTTCAAAGCCATTGTGAAGAAGAAAAGTGCTCACCCCCCCACAAATGTCTGCAGGCCTTTTCCACTTTTAATTACCCTTTAGTAGGGAGCGGCAGTGCAGAATGGCTGATCCTCAGGACTCCCTGGAGTGTTGTGGATATACAGTCCTCAAATTACAACTCCTAGCGCTTAAACAAGTATCGGCAAAACAAAAGGGGTTGGCTTTAATTTGGCAACCCATGTAGACACAGGCATTCACAAATGCTGTTTACATGTGTTACATGCACAAATGCTTTTTATCACAGTAATTACTCCACTATTGAATTGAATTGAAAGAACATTTGTAAAGCGCGATAGCTACCCTGAGGCACCCTATAGACAGTTGAGTGTGGAGGGACGGAGAGGGGACCTAGTTAGATTTGTTGAACAGCAGGGTTTTTAGCCCCTTTCGGAAGGGTAGATGGTTGGACTCTGAACGTAAATGTAGGGGAAGAGAGTTCCAGAGTTTAGCCGAGTTATAGGAGAATGACCGGCCCCCGGATCTGGCTCTCTTGATTTTGGGCACTGTGGCCAGAAACAAGGAGGCTGATCTGAGTTGTCTATTGGGTAGGTGGGGAGAAATCAGGGAGTGGTTGATAATGGCGCCAGTTTTCCAGAAGGCTCGATGAGCAATACATAGGCTCTTAAATGATATTCTTTCCCTGATTGGGAGCCAGTGAAGTTTCCTTAATTCAGATTTGACAGAGAGACGGCGAGGGATCTGAAGGAGAGTTCGTACTGCACAATTCTGGATGACCTGGAGCTTATTTAGAGTAGCCTGGGGGGCCCCTAGGTAAAGGGCATTCCCAAAGTCCAGACGAGTTAAAATAAGACCCTGAATCATGATTTGTCTGGCTTTAAAGGGTAGTAGAGGAAGAATTTTCCGGGTGAGCCTAAGTATACCGACACAGGTTGCTGAAAGTTTGGCTGCCTGGTGGTTAAAGTTAAAAGATTTGTCCAGCCAGATGCCCAGGCTCTTGATTGAGTCCTTGGGAGTGGGGGTTGATCTGATAAACACTGGCCAGAGGGAATTGATGATGATGCTATTGGTTTTGCCTCTGCTGCAAAAAATGTAGCAAAAGGATTGTTTTATCTATAAATGCATTTAGGACATAAAGATTGGAATGTGACATTCATTGTGATGATTGAGTGTACATTCCTGTTGTAAAATAGTCCCAATGCATTCCAATAGAAGTATACCCTGGAAGATGGAACAATACACCAAATAGCCATTACCATGAGGTGATCAACAAATTGTAATTGTAGTTGTGTTTACAGTGCTTACTACTCCTGATGAAGTGTTGAAGCACCTTTCAGCAAGTAGCACGCTACTCCGGAACCCACAAAGGATTAGCTGTGTATTAGTATGGGGAAATAAAAGTTGTTAATTTGAGCAGTGGATATGTTAGTCTGTTACTTTGATTGAATGGGATATTGGAGGGAAGAGTATAGAAAGGGATTAGGGAGATCATAATAGCAAAATTAGGTTTAGGATTGGTCAAACGAGGGACACATGAAGGAAGAGTCTAGAAAGTGTTATTTGGGAGGTCATAGTAGTAAAATAAGGTTTGGTGTGTGCCAATGAGGGAAGAGTCTAGAAAGGGTTATTTGGGAGATCACAGAAGTACAATGAGGTTTGGGATGAGTCTCAGAATGGAGTTGGAGGATATATTGCGAGATTGAGAGAGGTATAGCATGAGACATACAGCATTGCATTGGAGTCAAAGTTTCCCCCTACAGTAGGAGTAAATAAATAAATATATAGATACATAACTACATAGAAAGGTATACATGTCTGAGGAAAATAATCAAATGTGTGGAATTGTCACCTTCTGGTACATCTCTGCAAGTATGCTATAATTAGATCTGTTTTGCAACTACTGACATATGTAATGTGCTGGAAACCCAGTGTACAGGGACTTGCATGCATTTTAATAAAGATGTCTCCCATGTGTTTTGCGGTTGTATATGGTTCATCAGTAACAATTGTATTCATTGATGTTGCAAATTATATGGAGTTTTTAAAGAAAGAGAAGCTTCTGTTGGTTCCAAATCCAATAAAGTTTGCAAATCGCATCGCTGCTTTCGCCATGCGAGAGCCTTTTGTAATCAATTCAGTCAAAGCTGAATATGCATCCGTACCGATGGACAGAGATGTGCACGCGCACGCCGATGTGGACAGACTGACTCCATTTTGTTTAAATTCCGGCCCAGAGTTCACGCTTAACTTATGATGTGCTGCCCTCTAGTGGATTCATGACACTCTTCAGGGCTGCAGTAGCACCTGACTTAATCAACATCATTTTCAATGCTTGTCTTCGCCATGTCTCTTCCTTCTCGTCTGTCTCCCTGTTCTCGTTATCTGCCTCTTTCTCGTATCCTTTGCCCCCCAATCTTCCTATCTACTCTCCCTTTCAACAGCTGTCAATGTCTCCCTTCTTTCCCTGCCCGTTCGTGTCCGGGTCTCCTCCCATCACCCTTTCTCTACTCTTGCTTGCCGTCGCATCTTTCCCTCTCGCTTGGACTCTGTCTTCCGTGGTCTCCTGGTCCCCCCCCCCCCCTCCGGGATCTCAGCATTCCCAAGTCTGTCTCCCTCTCTCAATAACAACTCCATGCATGTTATAAAAGTTAACGTAGAGGCACACATGAATAGTTCAGGAAGTTCAGCTGCCAATCTCCATTTCTGGCTTCAGCGTAGAACTTTACAGCTGGTGCATGGCGGGTTTTAGTACAACTTAAAACAATTCATCGTCTAGTTCAGCTGTTTTGCACCTGTTGATAAGTTACAGATCGTTGTCATATATTTTTTATAAACCTGGTATTACAAAATCTGTCGATACCCTTTGCAGATGCCATTCATTCCTTTGGAAAATATTTGTCCAAATGGCTAGCACACTTTGTTCTACAATCAAGTGAACCTGTGTACCGAGAACCCAAACATTTTGCCTAAAGTAACCTTCTTAAAAGATTAAGCTTGCAAAGCTGGAAGTAATGGCTAAAGCTGTGTTTCACCTGACAGCAACGTGTAAAGTGAAAACAAAGGATCTCCCAGAACTTGGCGACCCTCCAGGTTTGTAAGACAGTAGTAGACACACACAAACACCTAGTCACACACGCACACCTCGTCACACACACACCTAGTCACACACGCATGCACACACACACTCCCTCACACACACCCCTCCTCACCCCCTTCCTCACACACACCTCCACACACCACCTTACACACACACACACCTCCACGCACCACCTTATACACACACACACTCACACTCATCTCCTCACTCACACACACAAACTCCACACACCTCCTCACACACAACTCCACACACTTCACAGACCGCTCGCGCTCTCACATATAGACACCCCACTCCACATATCGCACACACACAGCTCTCTCTTCCTCTCTGTCACACCCTCCCCACCTTCCACCTATCTCACACCCATAACTTACGCTCCCTTTTTTATCTTGCAAATAAAAATATATTATCACACATCTGATTTTGGCAGCGTTTATCAAGAAGTGGGCTTGGGACGCAAGATAGTGACAAAACAAAAAATTGCATCTGTGGCTTTTAGTATTTCTGTATAAGAGGCTGACATAACTTTGCTCAATATCTTATTAGACACAGTTGAGTATTTTTCTGTGGCTTCTATACCACTGTCTTGGAGGTTTATACTGAGATTCATGTGCTCGAAACCACTTCCTTCGCCGTTGTTTGAGTATCAAACTCCCCTGAAACAAAGGGGGCCATCTTTGGATGAAACAATTTTGTTGTGTATTAGAGGAACCTACCTTGTCAGCTTATTATACTTGTTGCTCTAGGACAGGGGTCTCCAACCTTTTCTGTAGTGAGAGCTACTTGTGTTCAATGAAAATCCTCCTGAGCTACTTATAATTTTACAGATGTAGTAGTAACCACATCAGACAAGATTACTGGCCACCATATGCAAGATTACTAGCAGTGATGATCTTCGTGTTTTAGGCATGGTTGCCAGCAGAAATGTAAACAAGCATTGAAAATGCAACACGTCTCGCCTTTGGCTAAGTTAAAGCCATTTGCTTTGCTAATGGTATTGTATAGCAAAGCAAATGGCTTTAACTTAATAAAAGGCGAGACCTATTGCATTTTTAATGCTGGTTTTTAAGTGCCGCCCAGATTTTAAAGGCGGCCAACAGTCTTAAATTTCGTCTTCTTGTAGTAACTGGGCTCGCTAAATTTCACAAAGCAATTCTCTGCATGATACCCAAGAAACAATTTATACACATCAGGAAGCCCTATATCTTCATCTGAGTTTCCGAAGGGTGCGCCAAATAATATTCTCATATACTGGAGAGCTGCTGCCCAATAATAAATTCTAAAATCGGGTACCGCAAAGCCACCCCCCCGTTCCCGTGGGAGTGACATAAACCTAAGAGCCCTCCTAGTTTTCCCATGTGACCACATGAATTGGTTCACTATATTCTCCAATGCAACAAACCAGTATTTCTCGAATTCCAACGGTACTGCCCTGAACAGATAAAGGATTTTGGGTAAAAACATCTTCACCACATTACCGCGGCCCACTAGTGACAAATGTAAGTTGTTAATTCTATCAAAATCAGATCTCGCCTTCCTAATTACCGGCTCAATATTCCTAGCGACCAGATTCCCCAAATCCGGCATAATCATTATACCTAAATACACTGCTGACTCAGTTACTCGGGGGTCAGCCATTATAGCATGCCTATTCTTGATGATTTGAGTTTTAGTTTTATTTAATGCATACCCTGAAAATCTGCCGAAATCCTGTGCTACCGCCTCCACCACCATAAGTGTGGCTGAGGGGTTTGCCGTAATAATAGCAACATCATCCGCATAAGCCAATACTTTAGATTCCAAGCCCTGACGCACAATAGCCTTAATTTCATATTAACCTCGAGTAGCCGAATTAGGGGATCAATATATATAGCGAATAGCAGGGGTGAACAAGGGCATCCCTGCCTTGTTCCACGCTCAATGAGAAGAGGTGCAGTATAGCCACCGTTTAACCTTAAGCGAGCTGTAGGTGTCTTATACAACACCTGAACTGCTTTGATAAATCCCTCCCCTAAACCAAACCATTTCAGAGTCTCCCACAGAAAATCCCAGGAGACCCTATCGAATGCCTTCTCCGCATCCATTAGCAAAGCGGCCATAGGGTCCCCTGAAATCTCTGTTGCATCAAACAGTGTGATAACTCGGCGGACATGCTGCGTTGTTCTCCGGCCAATAATAAACCCATGTTGACAGGGGTGGATGGTTTTCTTCATTATACAGTTTAGCCTTGTTGCTATAGGCTTTGAAAAATGTTTTAAATCACTATAATAGGTCAAAATGAACCGGTCTCCCTAGGTGGCTTGCCTTTTTTTAAAAAGATTACTATGTCCGCCCCGGCCCATGACTCCGGAGCAGATCCACCCCTTTGAGCTTGCCGAATAACCTCAATCAAATCTGGTCCTATTATATCTGCAAAAGTCTTATAAAACTCTAAAGGAATCTGGTCAGGACCAGCTGCCTTGTTGGATGGTAAAGTTTGCAAAGCCCCCATTATTTCCTCTTGTGTCAAAGCAACCTGAAGTGCCTCCCTATCTATCAGATCAGTCCGCTGCAGGGGTACCTTATCTAGATACTCTTGTATTACATTCAGCGCCTCTGAGGATTCTTTGCTATATAGCTGTTGGCAATATAACCGGAAAACCTCCCGAATCCCAGGGGCATCAGCTATTATGCTTCCATTAGCATCCAAAATTTTGATTATCTCACTTGCAGCAGCCTTTTGTCTTAGTCTCACAGCCAGGGAATGCCCCACCCGCTCACTAAACTAATGCAATGCTCTCTTTTTGCCAGATAAGTTTCTGCAGCTTTAGTAGCAATCCTCTCTACAACTTCCGCCTTATTTACCACTAACTGTAAAATTATATCCTAGTTTGGTCTGCTTATATTAACCGCCAAGGCCAGCTCTTCTTCTAATTAAGTCAACTTATTTCTAATTACTTCCTCATATTGTGCCTCCCTCCTTTGACGATGCATACTATAACTCGTTTCCCCTCTGACCCCCTGCTTTGAAGGTGTCCCAAACTATCCCTTTGCTTGTACTCTCCCGATTAAAATCCCAGAATTCCTTAATACACCCCTTCATATGTGATACATTCTCTGGATCATGTACAAGCCTCCTTTTGAAAGTCCATCCCCGTATTTGCCTAGCCCCCATAAGAACAAATGGATTATGGTCCGAAAGTATCCGAGGATACTTCTCGATCCTAATATTTGAGATAAACTGGTGCGATACAAAAAAATAATAAAGTCATGAGCCTTATGTGGAGCAGAAAAAAAAAGTGCTACCGGGGTCATCGGGTTTCAGATAAGCCCATACAACAGTAAGACCATTATTGCATATCCGGTTTGTAAGAGCTACGGAAACCCTCCTTTTCCTACCCAGATATCTGACTCCAGATGCACCCCAGTGAACCCCCAACCCATTAATATTAAAATCTCCGCAGGCCATCATTGGCATAGGCCACATTGCCAATTCAGCGTCCAAAAATTTGAAAACATCAGGGTCCTCACCAGTTGACCCGTAGACTGAGCAAATTGTAAGTTTTCAACTCCCACTGAACATTCGGTTTTATTACGCACCGACCCCCATTGATCAGCAGCTTTCCTTTTAACCTTTACATCACTCCTACGAGTTAGAATTGCTACCCCTCTTGTGCAGGTACCATGTTTGGTATTCACCATGAGCTTATATCCAAGCTGTTCCAAAATGCTACCTCAGAAGCCTTCGATGTGAGTTTCTTGGACACAGAGTATAACTATGCGTAATGATTTGAACAAAATTGCAGCCCTTTGCCTTTTACTTTGATCATTAAGCCCACAGATGTTAACAGTAGCTATTCGTAGATTCATTATATTATGTTATGTTTCCCCAGTTCGTTGCCACAAACCACCATCAACCTACCACCTTTTAATACATCAAAGCTTGGTTTTCTTCTTATAAATCTCATTCTATTTACATTTTGATTCCCGGAGCTCCTCTCTATGCCTCCCCTCACATATTGTGCTGAATCGTGTTGTGCTGAACCCTTACCCATCCCACCCCTCTGCCCCCCCCACCCCCCGCATCCCTTACAGGCAAATAGGTGAAGCATGACGTATATATGGCAGCCAAGCTCACATCTCCAGCAGCGCCAGTCTTCCCACTCCCCTCCACCCCCCCAGGCCCTCCATACCCATTATCCCTAGTGAACTCACCCCCATATAATAATCTAAATCCAAATCGGTGACATAAACCCAACTCGGCTACCCATAAGACAAATAATTAGCCGTGAAGCAGACCTCTCCTTCATATCCCTTAAATTTATATTGAAATCCAGGGTTTAATCAACCGAAAATGCACCCTGTTATGTGATACGGCCTGTGCCACTCTGCCCTCTGGCCGCCTTGAGTTCAGAGAGGTATTCTTGTGCCTTGATTTCAGAGAAAAACATTCTAACCCTCCCGTTCAAGATGACCTTGAGCGGTAAGGTAAATAACAAAAAAGCTTCACATCCCACCCCCTGAAACGGAGTTGTCATCTGCCGGAGTCTCCACCTCCGCTCAACCATAGTGTGGCAGAAATTAGGCCGAGCGAAGAATGTGTGGCCCTCATAAGTCCGCTTTGAATCAGGTCTGGCCCGATCTATTATGGCCGGTCTTAATAGAAAGTTTCCGACAAATATCAAAATCGCTCCGGGTCGCTCCCCTTGACTATTAGCATTAGTCCTCCTAGTCATTGGGAAGTGATGAGCCCGCTGGATTTCCGTCTCCCAATTCCAGTGGGCAAGATCTGGAAAAACACTTCATCAAAGAAACGACAAAGGCCATAATGTTCTCCCCCTCCACATTTTCTGCCAGACCAAGTATCCGAACATTATTTCGACGCTGCCTGTTTTCAAAATCTTCAAGCTACCAGCAAACATCTGAAGACTGCTTTTCCTGGATTTCTTTGAATGCCTGTAGCTTATTGACTTCCACCTCCATAGCCGCAGTTCTCTCTTCCACTTATGTTACCCTTTCGGTCATATCTGTACATAGCTCATTGATTTTACGAACAGCCCCTTGTAGTTTTTTAGTGGTCTGTAACAATCTTCTGCTTTCCTGTCTATCCTCCCCTAGCATCTGCTTGAGGGTAGCGTATAAAAGCTCCAGTGTTGTAAGCGAAGACTGGGCCATGGATTCTGGGTTGTTGGGACCACTAAAACCACCAGATGCAGCATTTGCTAAATTAGGACCACCCCCCAAGCTTGATGTCAACGTTGTCGCAGAATAGTCCTATTCAAGTTTGCGAGCTGTGCCTGAATCTGATTTTGAAGATCTCGCTTTAGCCTTAACCCGTCGCTTTGAATTAGCGGATCTGCTGCGTGGTGTTTTCTGTGTAGCAGATGACTCCTCTGAGACAGTCCCGTCCGATGTTTCAAGCTCACTAAGCTCCGATGACTCAGAATCATCATTCAGAGAATAGAACTAATCCACCTCTGGAGATAATAAGGGAGCACTAGACCATAGCGGTGTTATAATTTGATCATTATGGCCAAATACCCCGTTGTTGGTGTTACCCCCACCTTTCTCCACCATGGCAGGTGCCTCAGTTTGTACTTCCAGCTGGTTTTCCACTAATAGAACTGGTGATGAATCTGAGCTTACCAAAGTATCATAGCTGTTACCAGTCTCTAGGGGTGAGGGCCCAGGAACTGCTGCCTCCCTGTTCAATGTTCTAGCAACATCTAGAACAGTACATACCCTGGTAGCAATGAAGTTTCCGTCCCTATTCGGAATCTTGGCTGACTCACCAAACGCCAGTGATTGCAGTCCCATCATGGACCCCTCGGCGTTGTCCTTTCCGTATGCATTCTCTTCAGTTTCCTGGCTCCGCTCACCATACTGCTCCGTCCCAGGATTTGCAGCAATCCTACTATCAGCACCCAACTGAGAAAGAGGTAGAGGAATACGCTGATCCTGGTTCATCTCCCCAGGTGCTGCCTCGATACCGGTGCAATCCAAATCCGCCGCCATGAGTTCTGGACCACCCAGAGACCCCGGGATCCCAGAAATAATTCAGTTCGAGGCCGTTTTTGCCCTGAATGCTTCGGCTACCGTTGGTTGCACTGGATCTGTTATGCAGTCCTTCACCGTCTCTTTAATCTCCTTTAGCTCCTTTGGCTCTTTCAACTCTTTTGCCGGTTTGCTCATCTTGGGAGCCATGCTGTTCCGGTAGCGTCCACACAATCTGCACAGCCTCCGATGCAGCAGAACAATTAGCAGTAGGGTCAAACCAGACCCCTTCGACCAGTGTGAAAGCTGTCTGTGATCCCGGGGTCCCAAGCCTCGTGTGTCCAACTCGAGCAAATCAAGCAGGTAAGTCCACGATACCATATTATTCCGTCCGTCCAAGCATTTTAAGGTGAATCAGGGAGAGTGAGAGCTGGCGCTGCTCTCACTGAGGTCAGTCAGCGGCCATCTTGCCTCCAAGTGACAATTGATGAAGTTAGATTTCCCTTAATAGTTATTTAAAATCTGATGAAGTCAGATTTTAAATAACTATTAAGGTAAATTTATGTTTAGAAAGTTATCTTTTTCCTTGCCTAAATTTCCTAGAGGCTAATTTTCATTTGCTCTCAAACTTCTCCCAGACAGGTTTTAGCATTTGAAAAGGTGTAGTAAAAAAAGTGTTACATGCCTTCCAGGAGCAAACAATAGGCTGACCTGAATAAGCAGAGATGATGAGACTGAATTACTCTGAAATTCACAGACTATGCAGGGAGGGGGCTGTGAGCATCGTTTTCTACATTACAGTATCAGATCCTGCTGGACTGGTCTGCTGGATGTACATATAACACGTTGGGTGCACTTGAAAGGCCTAGAACAGGATGCCAAGACCATTCTTGTGTACCCACTTTCTGGTTGCTGAAGGACCCTGCTTTATCCTTCCAGACGTATGTCTCTGGGCTTTTCATATGACCCTGGATGGCAAAACAATGCTTGTGTATTCACACTCTGGCTGCTGATGAACTGTTTTTTCTACCAGACTTCTGTCACCAGATTTAATGGGCTAGAGCAGCTGCTTCAAACTGGATTTTGGTGTTAGATGAGAGAGGACACTAGGATTACCATAGTACACTGCCCCCACAAACCCCAGGCATTGAAGCCCAAGTTTAGTATGGCCGAAGACTTTTGCCTTCTGGGAAATGCCCAAAATAGGTAGAAATGGCCCTAGGAACTTTAGTCAATTGGTTAGTGAATACCCAGGAATCCTTACCATCTACTACCTTGTGCCAGGCATATATGTGGCATCTCCAGGCACCAACTTCAGAACAGATGAACCTGCTCTCTGTCACCTGAGAGGAGCTCTGAAAGACTGGACCTGCTCCCTTTTGTACCCAGGACAAATAAGTGGACTCAAAGGGTCATAAGGCTGACTTCCTGTTCAAGCTACCAGGTACAACAAACTACAAGAGTCCTGCCCTTCAAAGGCTCATCTGACGAGTAACAACTGGACTCTACTTTTGGCCTCTGCCAGACACACCTTGTGTCTGTAAGTGCCTCCCAAGTAGTCCTGCAGTGGTGGATTGAACCTTAAAGGACTAAAGTCATAAGGTAAAATCTTTGACCAGGATTAATCTGGTTGATGTATCCGACCCGTACTACATCGGTCATCGCAGCATTGTGCCTGGGTCCTGGTCTACTGAAACCATTGACTATTGTTGGCACTTCGTGCTTCTTGCCTTTATCCCTACTCAAGGATTTAAACGTTCATATCTCTTGTTCTTCTAGTTGTATTATTGTCATTTTGGAGATTTGATTTATTAAATTTTACTCTATTTTTTCTAATTGTTTGAGATGTTTGCTGTTTTGCATTTTGGCTTGTTTACTGGTTTGGTACTACAAAAATACCTTGCACATTGTCCTAAGTTGAGCCTTTTTGCACTGTTCCACAGCTTTCATAGAGCTGGCAAGGGTTGTAATTATTCCTTGCGGTGGGTAGTCCGAGGTGAGAAGCAGAAGTAGATCCCGGATGGAGAGTCCGACGAAGATACTCAAAATGGCGGCAGCGCCTTTCGGAGAACGGAGAATCGACAAGTAAGGACGCCTATTGTACAGTAGCAGACACGCTTCGTGGGGTCAGACACATAATTCATGTGACTGACGGGCATATACATATGTGCCTTGCTGTAGGACGTGACTTGAAGCGTTGACTGGTTGGTTGCGCACTTCCGCTACAGACTGTAGCTGGCTATGTGATTCGAGCCGGAGTGGCACACACTCGTACATTCCGGCCTCCTTCCTCAGGGCATCCCAGCACTGGCCCTAACGGTAAACTTAGTGCGAAGGGGAGGACAGCTGCAACCAGCAAGTGGAGCTGCGCAACGAGGAGGTAACTGCGGCTGGCATAAAGGTACGGAGCGGCGTGAGCATTGGCAAGAAGAGAAAGCGCAAGCTGGCTGCATGATTTAACTGGGACTTTAAGGTTGCAGGGTGCCTCATTGCATAGTGGGAGCAGCGGATTATAGACCACGAGACACAGCTACGCATTTATAGTGCGCAAAATGGGAAGACCCAAAAATAAACACCCAGATCCTCAGTCAACCGAGGAGTCTAACACTACAACACACACACGGACCAGAAACAAGGTGCACAGCAAGATGGGGCACCGCCTACGGAACCAGAACGACACGTAGACAAACTGGGCGTGATACTTAGAGATCTGGGACTCACGCCAGGCATTAGAAACACAAATAGGCATGTTAACAGCCAGCCCTACACTTTTAAAAGCAGACCATGTGAAACTAGCGGATAGAGTGAAAGAACACAACATAATACTTGATGACCTAGTGGCACAATAAATTGCAACCTCGTCCCAAACAACTACAGCGCCAATTAAAGGGTTTGCAGGACAGAGTGGAAGATGCGGAGGGGAGATCCGAACGCAACAACGTTGGAATTCTGGGTCTACGGGAAAAAATTTAAGGGACTAACTCTTCCCAACTTATGGAGCGCTGGATACGTGATCACGTTGTCTCGGAGGGTTTAACAGCGATGTACAGTGTGGAGAGAACAAACAGAGTACCCGCAAGACCTCCACCACCTGGAACACTTCCGAGACCGATTATTGCAATCATTTTGAATTATAAAGATCGAGACATGATACTGCAGGTAGCTAGAGAACACGCTGCAATCCGGTTCGAGAATAAAAAATATCTCAATAGACCCAGGCTTTACTTTAGCGGTTCAAAAAGCCCGAAACACTTTTCACGCAGTGAAAAGGACGTTATAGGCACATAATTTGAAATACGCCATGTTATTTCCAGCTCGCCTAAAGATCATCTACCGACAAAAAGCTCTTTTTTTCCGACAAGCCTGATGAAGCAATGGAATGAGCAGAAATAACGCTAACTCCTCGCAAAACTCATCGCAGGGCAGCCAACGGCATCTTCCCCATATGTATAACAAGGATCAACCTCAACTAGACCAGCACAGAAAAACAGACAACAGACAAGAAGGCAATCCCACGATGGAACAGATCGCAGCTAGTAAACAGGACACTTTGCTGACAGCGGCGGCATTAGCATCACAAGCGATGACCTCCGGAGCGGAGAATGTAGACTCATCTGAGGATCCTGAGGCGCAATCGGACTCTGAAAGTAGTCTGTTGTTCCCGGTGGTGACCTCACAGACTGAGGATGACATGTGAACTTGTTTGCTGTGTTTGCTGTGTTCCTTGGAAGCCGGAGAGTCAGTTTCGGATGAGTATGATATGCTTTTACCAAAGACAAATAATGGCAAACTGCCCCCTATATTTGTGTTATGTTGGGATATTGGTTGGAGCTTATTGGATGTACTTGTAGCACGTACATCAATGTGTAGTAGGAATACGGCAGTTGCAACCCCCCAGAGGCAGCTGCATTGTGTTATACTGTTTGTAGAGGGGTTGCTGGTTTGGTCCTCTAATGATACACAGGGGAACCTAGTATTGGGGATTGTATTTGGGAATGTCAACATGGACTCCTTTAAAGGTACACATCTATTTCAATTGCAGAAGTGACCTGTGAGTGGTGTTATACAACATACTCTAGGATTAGATGGCACAACTGAATAAATATGCATTTACGTCTTGGAATGTAAGAGGGCTAGGTTCCATACATAAGAGACATAGAATACTAGCGCAGCTCAAGCGTAGAAAAGTACACATTGCCTTTTTACAGGAGTCCCACCTTACAAATGCAGAGGCCGTAAAAATGCAAAAGAAGTTGAGAGGGCAACTGTTCTACACATCCTACTCTGCATTCACCAGAGGAGCAGCAATATGGATACAAAATGGTACCCCTTTTACGGTCTTGGAAAAGAAAATAGATGTGAATGGTACATGGGTTCTGTTGCTAGGCACACTATACTGGAAACATATAGTGTTGGGAAGCGTCTACGCCCCAAACTCAGAACAGGACAAATTCCTAGATTTGTAATCCACAGTACTGGCGGGATGGGATGCTTACGCTTGGGTCATTGGGGGAGATTTCAATACGGTGTTGGACATAGACAAGGACAGGTCACACCCGCCATTGCAAAACATGGGCTGTAAGAAACCGGCAGCGGCTCTTCAGAAGTGGGCAGAGGGCTGGGGTGTGAGTGAAATATGGAGAGAGAAACATCCGCTAAGTAGGGAGTACTCCTACTTGCCTCCACGCGGCTTGCAAAACCCGCATAGACAGGATTTTTTGCTCCCTACCATTAGTCGTTAATGTAACACACTACCTAATGTAGGGAAAAACTTTTTCAGATCACAACCCACTGGAAGCAATTATGCAATGTGGAAAGTCCCCGGTACCTATACCGACATGGAAATGACAGCCCCTATTAGAAGATCAAGTGTTTCATGGCACCCTCGCCAAGTCGATTACTAACTACTTCACAGAGAACACCAACACTGCCAGCACACATCAGATGGAATGGGACGCTTTCAAAACGGTGATGCGTGGGGTTGCTGTTAGCACACAGGTGGGGCTGGCTCCGCAGTGATTAAGAACTTCAAAACAGTCGAAGATAAACTGGGGGAGTTAAAGCGTGAGGCAATTGTGAATGTCAGAGTTGAATTACAGTAGGCACACATTAGACACGCAGAACTATTGGAAGACTTGCACCTGTTAGATTATAATTTATACACCCAAAAACAGCACCAGAGGCAGATAAATCGGGTCCTCTGTTGGCCCGGATTATAAGAGACTCCCCACAGACGTCCCCAATCCTAGAAATTAACAAACAAGATGGTACGACCATCAATACACAAGATGATATTAATATGACTTTTAAAACATTATGAGACGTTATATGCGACTCCACCAGACCTTGATTTACATGAGTTCGACACTTTTTTTGAGAGTTTACAACTCCCACAATTACTGAAAGAAAAAAGAGACAAAACTACTCTCTTGTCCAATTCTAATATATTCCATCACTGGCTCCCAATAAAATGATATGGCATTTGTTTTGTTTACTACCCCAATGCTTTACATTTGCTCTAAACATATGATTCAGATAATTTCATGCTTTTCACATTTGCCTGTGTCCCGTTAAAATCTAAAGTTTTTTTATTTAGTTCGCTTTTGTGACCGTATACAGCTGTACTTTTGGAATTGATGCCAAGCATATTTCTCATTCCAGCTCTTACATGTCATGATTAATTTTTCTTGACCAGCCTGATCTCAAACACTTGTATGGAGGCTCAGCCCATCTCTGTCTCTAAAAATGAGACTGAGCAAAGATTTCCATTTCCCTTAAATACACTACCTGCCTATTAGACCTACTTTACTACATCTCCAAACGCCTGGCACATCGCGGCTACCTGTACTTTATGCTAAGTGGACACCACCACCAATTCAGATCTACCATTCTGGGTCACAACCGCCCTAAGGGTGTTCACCAAATGTCTAGCGGTGGTAGCTGCACATCTGTGAAGAAACGTCATTAGTGTCTTCCCTTAACTGGATGATTGGCTGAGAGTTGCAGCAGCTGACAACGATGCCTGGCACATGCACAGCAGTGTTTTTATTACACAGGCTAGGCTTCAAAGTCTGTGTGAAAAAGTTGAATCTCTATCCACGAGAGATCCAACCTTTTCTGGTAGGTGTATTACACTCAGTCACAGCAAAAGCCTAACCAAGACCAGGGAGGGATATTTCATTCCAAATGCAACTATCTTATTTTACGAAACCACATCCCCTTACTGTGAGGATGGTGATGAAACTACTTGGTGGGGTGGTTTTATATATAGCAATGGTGCCACATGCAGGATTGTACATGCATCCACTGCAGGAGAATCTAGTAGGGCAGGGGTCACAGTTTGAGGGTCTGTAGCAATATCTAGTGTTTGTAGAGCCCAATTTTTATTATTTATTTATTTATTTTTTGCATTTGTAATGCGCACAGATACCCACAAAGGGTTTCCCGGCGCCAGGGCTAAGAGGTCAAAACATAGAGGCAGTAACTGTCAAGGACCACAATTATTTATTAAAAAGCCAAGTTTTAACGTTTTTCTTAAAACTGGCAAAATTCTCCTCCTTCCGTAAGGCTAAGGGGAGGGAATTCCAAAGAACTGGTCCCAGATGGGAGAAAGATTTCCCCCCCATTCGGGCCAGTTTGAACCTGGGATCCACGAAATTTGCTCCATTTAAAGAACGGAGATTGCGTGTAGGAACATGGGGCCTAACCAATTTTTGCAGGTATTTTGGTGCAGTTCCTGCCCTGATCTTGAACATGTGTGTCAAGGCTTTGAACCGAACTCGGTTCTCTACCCTCAACCAATGCAGGTTCCTCAAATTCTTCGAGATCCTTGCTGTCCTAGGAATCTTACACAGCAACCTGGCTGCGGAGTTCTGGACCAGCTGCAATCTCCTGATCACGGCTAGATTGGAACCCAGGTATAAGATGTTACCGTAGTCAAGCCTAGATGTAATTAATGCATTGACTACGGTCTTCTGGGTATCCACAGGCAGCATCCAGATAATCTTCCGCAGCCATTTAAGGATCGTGAAGCAGACACCAGCCACTTTGTTGGCCTGCTGTTTCATTGATAATGAATCATCAATGCACACCCCCAAATTTCTAGCTTGGGTAGCCGGGGTGGGGAAGGCGCCCAAAGATGGTGGCCAATGGGTATCCTGCCACAGATCTTTATTTTTCCCCAGGAGAAGAATCTCTGTCTTCTCCCCATTGAGCTTTAGCTGGTTCGTAGACATCCAGCTGAAAATTTCCTGAAGGCCTAGTTTCAGCACAGAGGGGGATGAAGATTCTGAGTTAGTAAGGGAAAAAATAATCTGCGAATCGTCCGCATAGGTCATAAGTTCTAGACCTACCCGCTCTGCCAAATCGGCGAGGGGGCGGAGATACAGATTGAAAAATAGCGGGCTCAAAATTGAGCCCTGAGGCACACCGTGGGGTGACAGAAAAATGTCCGACTGGGCCTGTGAGGACGAGATCTGAAACGTCCTGTTGCTCAAGTAAGATCTAATCCAGTCCAGCGCTGCCCCTCCGACGCCATCCTCACTCAGCCTGACAAGCAGTCTGTTGTGTGAGATGGTGTCGAAGGCTGCGCTTAAATCAAGCAGAACAAGAGCAACCGTTTGCCCGTCGTCCAAAAGTCCCCTGATCTTCTCCGTGACTCCCAGGAGGGCAGATTCGGTGGAGTGGCCTGCCCTAAAACCCGATTGGGAAAAATGGAGTAGGTTGTTATTCTCTGTGAAAGTTGAAAGTACACCATGGATGTGCTTCTCCAGTATTTTTGAGAATGCTGGCAGCAGGGAAATCGGACGATAGTTGGCCAGTACCTTCGGTGATTAATACCACAGATGCCTCATGTGGCGAGGAGCAATATTTCAATACCAGCAGACCTGCTTCTTATTTCCCTTCTAAATTTCCATTTCTGTTTTCCTCTCTAAAAGGGTGGATTCTGGCTACGCGAAACTGCTCAAAAGTCTGCTTTTCGCGAAATTTTTGCTTGTTCGCGTTCACAAAATGCATGTTCGCGAGATATTTCTCCTCGAGCACGCAAACAGCAATTGCGAACAGGAAAAAAGCATCGCGAACAAGCAATTCCGCGTGTTCGCGGAATTTCTGCGTGTTCGCGGAGATTTTTTACCGTTTCGCGGAGATTTGCGTAACGCAATTACGCAAATTCCGCCCACCCCTAATTCTGGCTGACATGTCTGCGTGTGACCTCTGACCTGTGCGATCTGAAACAACTACATCTTGAGCTGACTGCTCGGATTTCTTCTAATTAAAGGTTCAGACATGCAAGCCTGCTGAAGTCCCTCCTCATCTTAAACCTATTTGTAAATGCCATGCATGGCGAGCTAAAAACTGCTATGGCTTCACAGGGCCCTGTTTCTCATCATTTCACAGTCCACCTGATGCAGTTCTATGCATCTCTGGGAGTCCTCTCTGCACTGGAGGATCAGCCTCTGGCAGCACTTGCCCCATGTTCCTTTCAGCACCACCAATGTCAGTTGAGCTCACTTGTGCACGCCTAGTTATGTGTACTCCAGCAGGACCATCTCAGAATGGCGATAAAACAGTTTCTCAATTTCCAAGACCGCCTTCCGACATATGGTCACCATAGAGCGACCCAGACACCCACAGGAATTAGTTGGTGCTCGTCAAGGTTTTGTACCTAGAGACAACAACCTTTAGTCACTGATGAATGAGACCTTCCATGCACTGGTGGTAACCTTTCCCTTACTATGAGCCAGCTGCTTCAAAGTCAAGATATTAGGCACCAAAATAAACCCCATGTTTGGGTGCCCCAGTGCCTGTCAGTTGGGACGAGGGCGAATAGATGTCTGGAATCCTCTGGTAAAAAGATGCCTACCTATGCCCAAGAAGATTACACAATTATGTTTAACCATGGCAATTAAGAGGCAAAACATAAACTGCTGGAGTCAGACTTCACTCTCTTCCACCAGTCTTGAGAACATTAGTGCTCCATGTGCAGACGGGCATCGATGAAGTATTCCAACTTAAATGTAGTTGCCTTCCCATGCGATAGGCCGATGTTGTTGGATACATCTAAGGCACTCCATTGACATGTTACTGTAGCACTTCTCGGTGTTCACATCCAGTTGATGAATGGCATTCAAGTTATACAAGCCTTTTTGGCTGACAACGGCTTCTTGTGAGTCCACAGCGTACTCCCAAGATTTTAGCAGCTTACTAGCCCAAGTCAAAGAGGAGATGCTTCAGGAGACCATGAATACAGCGGCATCAATGCTGTGATTTAGGATACTCGCTGATCCGTAGGAGAAGGAAGAAAACGCTTTTTCCCCATTCACTTTTCCATAGTAAAATTGTACAGCGATACTGCAAAAACTGCTGAGCGGAATGACACCAAATTTGGCACAAAGCTAGATCTTATTCCGGAAAGCATACTTTTCGTGATTTGATGTAAATCTATCCAGGAGTTTTTGAGAAATGAAGGCTAAAAAGGTGCATTTTTCACAACACTGCCGAACTGCAAGTTCACCCACACATTGTGATTGGCTCACCGCAGGACAAATTGCGCCAACCATCATATGACTTGGGGTTGTCCCAGAGTCTTAAATGTTTTTTTTTTTTAAAGAAGTTAAAAGGGGGCCATACTAGGTTTACTCTGTCCTCCCCTGGGCCTTGTGCAGTGGGTTCCAGAGGGAAACCCTGGGGTCACATTTAAAAATATATATATATTTTTGGGGGTGTTCCATGGGTACTGAATCCACAGCAAAGCCCAGCATCCCTGGGGTTTCGTGGTGGATCCATGCATCGGGAGCGTATCCCCAGGTTGTCACTCAGAGCGCTGCTGTAGATCCATGGAACCCCCCACCCAAAATAAAAAAGGGTGTTATGCCTTCAACACCACACTGCGCACTGCCAAAGGCTGTGCCATCATCGACTTGGGCACCTGCCCTGTGCCCATCCCCATGCCACTTAGGGTGATGAAAATCTACTTTGTTAGAAACCCTAGAAATTAATTTGAAAAACCAAATGTTAAAGTGATGTTAAAGTTTGATATGGTAATAATATCTTACTTTGCATTAAATAAAAATCACTGTAAAATAAACAAGGTTAAAGGTATGTTCTAGTTAAGTGAAAATGACATTTAAAACATACCATATTAAATTATCAAAACCACTGATTCTCCAGTTAGTTTTTGTTAAAGCTAAGGTAAGAAGCCTCTTTATAGCTTACACATGGCATCAACATGTTGCTTGGTTGGGTGCAGAGGGAGCACTGCAGACAGGAAAAACTGCATCATAAGTTGACAAGCTAACCTGGACTTGAGGGCTCCAAAAAGAGAGGGTGACCTCACATTCTTCCCTTGAAGTCTCTACACATGCCATCCCCTCAGATAGTGTCTTTGTATATTTTGCAGCTGAAAGGTGGACTTGTGGGAGCTGACATGACTGGGAGTTCTGGGAAGCCAGCCTCAAAGAAGCAGAAGATGGCTGACATGGAAGACTCGTCTGAGCTGCAGAGCCATCGGAAGCATGATTCCAATGCCAATAGTGACGTGTGCAGTGGAGCTCTCAAAGGTACAAACTGAGACAATAGCCACATTCAGAAAAATGTCATACTCCTCTATCCGATGAACTGCAAATGCTTCCACATTCTTATAGTTGTGGAAAAACCATTGTAAACATTCATAAATAGTGAGTGTGGAGACGGGGCACATCAGAAAGTAGGAGAAATACCTTTATCTATATAGACAATTTTTCTAATGAAAGGGACATGTGGTCTTGCAGAGGTAGTGCCTATTTTAGGTTAACTAATGTGTTTGGTTGCTTACCTTCAAAGCATTTTGTCAGCCTGTGGAAAGGAACCGTGTGGTTTCTCTGTAGTATTGTGTATTTCTGATTGTATTTAAAATAAAAAGCACAAAAATCAAACACATACTGGCCTGTAACAAAGTGTCACTCAGTGAGTATTTTTTCAGATGTCACACATTGTCGCTGATAGGGATGGGGAGGTCATGTCTGAATGTAGTCTCCCATGTTGCAATTTACTTAGTGCAATAATCACCCATTTAGTTTCTTGGCACTTGCTGTGTAACATATGACAAACTCGAGAAAGATCCAGTGAAGTTGAACTTTGTCAAAGAGGTGTATTTTGAGTGCTTCTTAAAGTTTAAAGGGCCATTTAGGGAACAATATTGCATAAGCCTTGAAACATTGTCAGACAAGCTACAATCGTTGCTACTAAAATGTTAATCTAGGAATGAGTGAAGGGAACTGGTAATATTTCTGTTAAAGGAATGCACTCTACAACTGATTCTCCATCATTTAGGGATGGAGGGGCATACTGTTCAGATAGATTGGGCAAAGATCAAGTAAAACTGGTCTTTTTGTTGCCTAAAAAACTTTACCTTGAGAAGACCAAGAGATATTGACTAATGAAACTGTGAATCGATGCAGGAAGGAAGAATAGCCATCAAAAATTGTGAAGTCATGCCTCCGTCATCTGTAAAAAAAAAGAAAATGGAGAGGGAGAATGTGAGGGAGAATGTGAGGGAGAATGTGAGGGAGAATGTGAGGGAGAATGTGAGGGAGAATGTGAGGGAGAATGTGAGGGAGAATGTGAGGGAGAATGTGAGGGAGAATGTGAGGGAGAATGTGAGGGAGAATGTGAGGGAGAATGTGAGGGAGTGAATGTGAGGGAGAATGTGAGGGAGAATGTGAGGGAGAATGTGAGGGAGAATGTGAGGGAGAATGAGAGGGAGAATGAGAGGGAGAATGAGAGGGAGAATGAGAGGGAGAATGAGAGGGAGAATGTGAGGGAGAATGTGAGGGAGAATGAATGAGAGAGTGAATGAGAGAGTGAATGAATGAATGCGAGAGAGAGAAAATGAGAGTGAATGAATGAGAGAGAGAGAAAATGAGAGTGAGTGAATGAATGAGAGAGTGAATGAATGAGAGAGTGTGTATGTATATGTCGGCCCCTTGCACAGAAACTATATATTATACAAGGCATTTTTTCCAGGAGTTAAAAAAAAACATTGAACTGTCATCTCCTGCAACTAGAAAATCACAACTAACCCCCTCAATTACACAGTATATCTTTACATTCTATAAATGTCTCAGTTGTAGGAATATGTACTTAAATCTGTTTAATCTTTGCCAATGATATTCACATCATGCCGGCTCTGTGTTAACCACTTGATCACACTGCTCTATGTGTACTGTATCTTCATTTGTAAATGTCAAGGTCGTTACATAAAAAGAAAATAGTAAATTAACCACTGGACAAATTGTACACTAACTTGTCTGTTGTGCCTGTTGTATGTCCTTCATCCATGCATTCTGGTTTTGTTATGAACCCTAATGTAAAGATATAGTCCTAGGTAGGTACACTACCTTTTACCTACATCTATTCTACCATTGTTCTACATAATGGGTCTGACGCTGACCTTTTGCCTAGTTAGAAACAACATGGCTGTTGTGTGGTTTTCTCCGAAAGCTAGCCTCGTATATTATGAATGAGGTTTCTCAGTATCACAGCAGGATTACCATCATCTGCATAATAACTCTGTATAAGGATCACATCTATCGTCCTCCTTGCCCGACATGCCCATAGTACACTTCTAGGTAGAACCCCTGAGGGTACTTTTCAGGTATATAAGCACTACTTCTTCGTTGGGCAAATCAGTGGAGAAAAAGACTTCCATGCTGATGCGAGCCGCAGAGGCTCCTGCACACAGACACTGCAGCATGCAGACACTGCAGCACGCAGTGGTCTGACATCCCTCGCGGGGTGTCCTTGAGACCAAGACTGGGTCCTTCGCTCTCCCACATCAGATAATGGGGTTGGCTTTATTATTATTATTATTATATAAAATTTGTAACGCGCGCAGTTACCCAGGGGCATCCCGGCGCTGTGAACACAGACACGAAAGGTTCTTAGTCAATCCTACACTGGAAATAAGTGTGTTTTAAGTAGTTTCCTGAAGTGCAGGATATTGGGCTCAGCGCGGATCTTAAGGGGCAAGGCATTCCAGTGTGACGCTACTTGCACCGAGAAGCGTCGGCCCCCGGAGCGAGCTCTTTTTACTCTTGTGGTCTGCATCAGATGTCTTTGATCCGAGCGCAGTGGGCGTGTGGGCTTGTAGGGGCGTGCCATAGAAGACAGAATAGAAGGGCCCCTGCCGTACAAGATTTTATGGGCCGTACATAGCGCCTTAAATTTCACCCGCTCCTTAACAGGGAGCCAGCGGAGCGCTTTCAGGGCGGGGGCAGCTGATTGTCTACGCGGCACTTCCATTAACACCCTCGCTGCTGCATTCTGCACCTGCTGAAGGGTTTTGAAAGTTGCTTCTGGGGCGCCCAAAAATAGTGCGTTCCCGAAGTCAAGCCGCGACAAAATTAGGCCGCGAATCAAAAGCTTCCTGGAAGAGTTAGGGAGCAGAGGTAGCACTTTGCGAGCAGATCGCAGCAAGCCAAAGCATACCCCCGCGGTTTTCCTAGCATGGGTCCTGAAGGATAGATCTTCCTCCAACCAAACCCCCAAGCTCTTGATTTCCTTCTTGGGGGATGGTGGATCACCCAGGGACCGCGGCCAGCAACTGGTGATGAGAGAGGGACAGGCCTTGCCCAGCACCATCAGCTCAGTCTTGTCACCGTTGAGCTTCAACACGGACAGAGACATCCAACGATGAACATTGGAGAGACAGTCATGAAGGACTTCGGGTTGTTCTTCCAGCTGGGTGAGGCCCACAACCAGCTGCGTATCATCAGCATAGCTGATGATCTTCACTCCTGAAGGGGAGACCACTCTTTCAAGGGGAGCCATATAGGTGTTAAATAAGGTAGGGCTCAAAGATGAGCCCTGCGGGACTCCACATTGAAGAGGGAACAAGGTGGACTGTTCTCCCCCTTCCCAGACTTGATAGGACCGGTCTGAGAGGAAGGATTTCAACCATTTAAGGGCCATCCCTTTAACACCCACCTCTGCCAGCCGTTGGAGGAGCACCTGATGGTTAACGGTGTCAAAGGCCGCACTCAAGTCCAGGAGGATCACTGCCACTGACCCCCCTGAATCGAGAATGCTCCTTGCTTCCTCCACCACTGCCAGTAAGGCTGTATCTGTCCCCTGACCAGGGCGAAAACCCGTCTGGGAATCCCCTAGCAAATGGTGGTCTTCAAGATGGCGAGAAAGTTGGTAATTGACCAGCTTCTCTGCGACTTTAGAGAAACCGGGCAAGAGTGAAATGGGCCTAAAATTGGCCAGATTAGACGGATCTAGTCCCGGTTTCTTCAAAAGTGCTTTGACAACAGCGGATTTCCACCTTTGAGGCACTATTCCTTGTGCAAGCGAAAGATTAATAAGATCCGCAAGCGGAGTGGAAAGAACATTTGCCACCTGTTTAAGGGATTTCATAGGCGCCGGGTCACTTGGAGACCCACTCTTCATCTTTTTCAGGACCTTTTCGACCTCCTCCTCTGAGAAGGGGCCGAACGATAGCAGCTCAGCGGGATTTATTGTTGAGCTGATGTCCATTTCCACGCTCTGCAGCATCGCTGGCAGTGAGGACAGAATCTTTTCGATTTTCAAATGAAAGAAGTTGGCGAGCTCCTCACATTTCTCCTGCGGGTTGTCATGGACAACTGGGGGAGCCGGGGCCTTCAGCAGCTCTTTAAAGATCTTAAAAGATTCCCCTGGGGAATTGCTTGCCTTCTCGATCCGAACACTAAAAAAGTTCTTTTTAGCCTCCTTCAACGCCACCTTGTACTTCCTCATCCCTACCTTGTAATCATTCCGATTTTCGTCGGTCCGCTCTCTTCTCCAAGCGCGTTCTAATCTTTTGCATGAAGTTCTGAGAACCCTAAGTTCGGGCGTATACCAAGGGGCAGAGCCAACTCTTCTTTCTCTGAGAGGTCTCCTCTTTTTCGGGATCAGGGAATCCAAGGTGTTAGTGATCCAATTACCCACCTGCTGGTCCGCCATAGTGGGGTCAGTAGCAGGGGGAGGACAGGTTCTTGCTAACTCGGCTGCCCAACTTCCCACTGGCAGCCTCGACCAGATACGTTCCACAGTATGCCGTTGAGGTACCGGGTCTCTCCCTTTCACCCACTGCCAATTGAAAGGAACCATATGGTGGTCAGTCCAGGGAAGAGCCAAGGGATGTAGGGCAAGCAAATTTTTTGAATTCGCAAAAATAACATCCAGCTGATGGCCTCTCTCATGGGTGGCGCCGACGTTAACAAGGTGAAGGTCAAGTGCACCCAACATGCCTTGTAAGTCTTTCGCCCATCTATCATGAGGGTCATCAAAGTGCACGTTCAGGTCTCCGATAACTAAAAAATTGGATGATGCCGCGGCTAAAGGTATGACTGCTTCGATAAAAGAGTCTACAAAGTTGCCCATAATAGCAGGAGGCCGGTAAAGAAGGAGGCCTGATATAGAGAAAGTGGGGGATAGTCGCAACACGAATTGGCAGCTTTCTGAATTATTAATGCCGCAATCCACAGCCTTGCACATGAAATTGTCTCTGTATAGGATGGCTACCCCTCCCCCCCCTTCCATCTGGCCTGTCCTGATGAAATATAAGGTATCCAGATGGAAGGGCTTTTACAATATCCGGACCAGAGCTAGAGGTTAACCAAGTTTCTGTGAGAAACAACACATCCAGCTTATGGTCAATGATCAAAGAGTGGATTTCAGTGGCATGACAGGGTATGGACCTACAGTTAAGCAGCGCCATGGATAACAGTGTTTGGTCCCTGGTTACACGGGCCGCACCACAGAGAGCACAGTTCAAATAGGGGGTACCCTCTACCCATCGATAGCTACAACCCAAACATCTAGGGGCATGTAGTGACATCAGATCATTCCTAGTGTACCTGATCCTAGGACCCATGTGTTGTACAGGAATGAGCAGATTGCCATGCCCTGAGCCCGGCTGAGCGCGGACGGGCGCAGACGGGCTGGACTCAGGCGCAGGTCCGGCGCGTCCGCTGCCCGCGTCCGCTGCGCGGAGGCATGCCTAACCGTTTAAGTAGAGCGACTAGAGCGCTCGTCCAATCGCGCCCAACCCAAGATGTCCGCCAACTGCAGCAACCCGGGACCCGGTAAGCTTAGCCTCGAGGACGGCCAAGCCCCCCTGGGAAGCGAGGAGGAATAATAAAGGTGCTAGCGTGACTTGTAAATAATATCAGCCCATAAGGTGTGCTAATCTGGCTCGAGGGGGGGGGGGGACGGACACAAAGGGAAATTCTATAGAGCAGTAGCAATATTAAAATTTTTTAAGTTTTAAATTTTAAAAGGAGCGACCGCTCGGGAGCAGCCTTAAGCGTCTGTGAAAATAATCGCCTGCTATGGAAAATAGCCCCTCCTTAAGTAGAGCGACTAGAGCGCTCGTCCAATCGCGCCCAACCCAAGATATCCGCCAACTGCAGCAACCCGGGACCCGGTAAGCTTAGCCTCGAGGACGGCCAAGCCCCCCTGGGAAGCGAGGAGGAATAATAAAGGTGCTAGCGTGACTTGTAAATAATATCAGCCCATAAGGTGTGCTAATCTGGCTCGAGGGGGGGGGGGGGGGGGACGGACACAAAGGGAAATTCTATAGAGCAGTAGCAATATTAAAATTTTTTAAGTTTTAAATTTTAAAAGGAGCGACCGCTCGGGAGCAGCCTTAAGCGTCTGTGAAAATAATCGCCTGCTATGGAAAATAGCCCCTCCTTAAGTAGAGCGACTAGAGCGCTCGTCCAATCGCGCCCAACCCAAGATATCCGCCAACTGCAGCAACCCGGGACCCGGTAAGCTTAGCCTCGAGGACGGCCAAGCCCCCCTGGGAAGCGAGGAGGAATAATAAAGGTGCTAGCGTGACTTGTAAATAATATCAGCCCATAAGGTGTGCTAATCTGGCTCGAGGGGGGGGGGGGGGACGGACACAAAGGGAAATTCTATAGAGCAGTAGCAATATTAAAATTTTTAAAGTTTTAAATTTTAAAAGGAGCGACCGCTCGGGAGCAGCCTTAAGCGTCTGTGAAAATAATCGCCTGCTATGGAAAATAGCCCCTCCTTAAGTAGAGCGACTAGAGCGCTCGTCCAATCGCGCCCAACCCAAGATATCCGCCAACTGCAGCAACCCGGGACCCGGTAAGCTTAGCCTCGAGGACGGCCAAGCCCCCCTGGGAAGCGAGGAGGAATAATAAAGGTGCTAGCGTGACTTGTAAATAATATCAGCCCATAAGGTGTGCTAATCTGGCTCGAGGGGGGGGGGGGGGACGGACACAAAGGGAAATTCTATAGAGCAGTAGCAATATTAAAATTTTTAAAGTTTTAAATTTTAAAAGGAGCGACCGCTCGGGAGCAGCCTTAAGCCTAACGGTATTCTTGGCTTTACACCTACATACATGCTATGTACTTTTAGGTACATATAGTTAGGGTTCGCATCGTAGGAGTACGCATTATTACTGTCATGTATCCATATGCCTGCATATATTCATTGTTTTAGCACCATGGTAGAATTCTACCCTTTCTTTACTCTGCTGGTGCTTATAACCATATATATCCGTTTCTGTCTCATGGTTGTTGCAGCACATGTGTTTTATACTAGAATTATGCTGGTTCAATAAATCCTTATTGAAAACGTCCCTATTGTTTATTCTGTGTATCTTTGAGACAAAAGTGAGCTTGAATGACTGAGTTAAAAGTACTGTACTGGTTCCACGATTCCTGAGGGGTCAGGTTTGTCATGTTCGATAGTTGCCAGATTCTATTCACTTCTTAGTAAGGGGTTTATAGTGGCACTGTGAGCTAGCGGGTCTACAGACTAACATATCCTTTGGGGGTGTCTGGAATCAGTCTGGACACCAATCCTTAGTTTATGTTGTCTAAATGCGCCGATCCTTTATAGATTTGTAGGAACCACACAACAGTTTGGTATATTTGTAACACTTGACAAGAAAGTCTGTCTAGCGTAAATCTCTGGCCTGCTTATTATTTGGGTTTTACATTTTGTTATTTTTCTTTTTGCTAATAGCAGAATAAGTATCTGTAGTCTGAAGGACTTCTAAGCTCAGTGGATCTCTAGCCTCAAGACCTTGCCCTTCCTAGCAGAAGGCAGATGTCTAATGTGAACTAAAATACACTTGACCAGACCTAGGGATCTGCTTTGAGGATAAATGCATGCTGATAATACTGGTTCTGCTTTGAGAAGGTGATGGTGAGACTGACCTATCTAATAATTCACAGTGAGTTGAGGATGGCTTCTCTCCAGTCTGTAAATGTTCGAGGCATGTGGGCTGCTGAATTCATATCTGTGCATAGATCGCCGCCTAGTGTTGGGTCCGGATGATTGCACATTGTTGTCCTGGAAGAGTCTTCGAAGTATCACGAGATAGGTGGCTTCTCCCCTGGACTACAGTGCGCATGGGCATCCTCTCCATCCTTAGATTGTTTTTTTCCGCCATTGGGTTCGGATGGGGTTCGGATGTCCTAATCTTAGCTCTTTGAGTATTTAGGCCTTTACATTCGTCGGTATTTTCGTTCGGCGCCAAGTATATTTGTCGAGGGCGTTCTCGAGTAGATCATCAACGATGGAACCGAAGACATCGAATAGCCCCTTTAAGCGTTGCCCTCTTTGCAACGCTAAGTATGCTCGCTTCGACGTGCACCCGGTGTGGATGTATGACGTTACAACGCATGCTTTTACACCGCATGCCGTTACAACGCATTTTTTACACCGCAAGATCTGTTACAACGCCAGCCTTTACAACGCATGCTTTTACAACAACGTACACTAGATGGAGTGCTGACATTAGAAATGTATAATTTACTATTCTAACTCCAGTCCACGTTGCAGTAGGGAAGGTGTTTGGATAGTAAAACTACACTATTTCTAATGTTAGCACGCCATCTAGTGCATTTCGTTGTAATGGCATGCGTTGTAACAGATTTCGCGTTGTAATAGTTTCGTTGTAATGGTAGTGCGGTGTTAAAGTTGCGTTGTAAAGGTTGTTCACCACCCGGTGTGCAACAAGTGCCTCTCTCTCCAAACCACGACGAAGCCACCTGTATGGCGTGTTCCAGGTTTCGATCGAAGAAGACCCTTCGCATTCGTCGAGCAGCTCGGCTCGAGGCGCAGAAAGCGACGCCGAACCCGGACAACATCTTCGGGACAGAAGATGAGGAAGTCGTGGACCTTTAAGTTCGGGGGGAGCTCTCGGATCCGGATTCGGAGCGAGAATCAGACTATGATGCCGAAGACGAGCGTATAGTAGACGAACAGGAAGATGGTGTCGTCAAAGAAGTAGGAGACGACGAGGAGGCCCTTGGGGCCGAGGAAGATGGCTCAGAAGATGAGCTAGGCCCACATGTCGGTACAAAGCCCAACGAGGCACTCGATAAGGCTCAGGTCGAGGGATCGCCACAAGGCCTTACCCAAGATCATTCCTCTAGTTCTACAGCCCCGCATAAAGGCCCGGCTACGAACTACCCTAAAGAGCCATCGGTATCGAAAGCGCCATCATTCGATCCAACGAAATCGAAACTGAAGGCACAGGCACCTACCTCGAAACCGAAAGTGAAAGAGTCTCTCATCGGCAACAAGGCCTCGAAGCCCTCGGAGCCGAACAAACAAAAGAAGGCCGTCGACGCACGAAGACTTCATGAGGACGTCGAGCCGAAGGCGGTGCCAACAACCAAGGTCAAGGTTGCCGACCCGAGAAGATTGGCGCAGAGGATCGTCGACACAAAAATACAGAGCGCCTCGCGACGGCCAACCCGTCCCGGTCCTCGTGTCGAGAACACGGCGTCTGGGGTTAGATGCCACGTCCAAAAGGATATCGACGGAACGTGTCGACTCAACAACACCGTCCCCCTCCCTAAAGAAGGTGTCGGAGTCGTTACTCCGCATCCACGACACCGCTTCAATGCTCGGCGCAAAAGCACCCCCGCAGTCGAAGACGGTCAGCACAGTTCGTGCCGCGTCGACGCACATAAAATTCGGACTACCACCGGCGGTACGACCGAGGATGTTCGACTCAAAGAAGGGTCTCGAGCCGCAAAAAGGGGTCGACCCGAAGAAACCTGTCGCAGCACCAACAGGAATGCCAATGGGATAGAGAGCTGTCGAAGTACCTCAGGATGATGAGGAGCCAAGGCAGTTCATCGATGCCGAGACTGGTAGACTGTCAATATATAAAAAAAAGATACTATCAGAGAAATCAATGGAGCCATACAAAATTCCATTGAAGAAGAAGAGGGCCACGTCACCAGTTGTAGTAGAACATGTTCATTATTATGACCAGGAGCCTCAGTCATTCTCACCCACACAATTTGATGTGGATGCAGGGGATGCTGGTGATGTTGAGGACACTTATCCTGTGAACACTGACCCTGATGATCAAAACCAACCTTGGGTGGACGATATTGGTACAGGGGACCCACATACTGCTCCAGACACACAGGCATATGTGGTAAAATCATCTCCTACTGAGGATACTGCTGCTTTCAATGCCTTGATTGAGAGAGCAGCTAAAAATCATGATGTACAGCTCCACACTGATCCTATTGAGGATGATTTTCTGATGGATACCTTCTCTACCTCAGAAAGATCTGTTAAGACTCTGCCCATGCTGAAGGGGGTCCTAAAACCGGCTAATGACATTTTTAAGGAGACCACAAGGGCGAGAGTACTAAACCCCAGGATTGACAAAAAATATAGGCCAGCTCCTGTGGACCCTACCTACATAAGAGGCCAGTTGCCTTTGGACTCGTTGGTGGTGTCCAATGCTCGGAAGAGAGCCAATTCACAGACAACGGGTGACGCTCCTCCCCCTGACAAGGAGTCTAAGGTCTTGGAAACTTCAGGGAAAAGAGTTGCTGCACAGGCAGCTAACATCTGGAGAATTGCCAACACGCAGGCACTTTTGGCTCGATACGACAGGGCACATTATGATACCCTAGAGACACTGCTACAGCACCTCCCAGATCAGTTTAAGGAAGGATCAGAGTCGCTTATTACAGAAGGGAAGCTCATAAGCAACGCTTCCATTAAGTGCGCTCTTGACGTAGCGGACACTGCAGCTAGGGCTATTAACACCAGCGTCATGTTAAGAAGGCATGCTTGGTTGAGAATCTCAGGATTCAAACCAGAGATACAAACAATGATACTCAATCAACCTGTCAACCCGGACTCCCTTTTTGGCCCCGAAGTTGACACCACCCTAGAAAAGATCAAAAAAGATACAGAGACTGCAAAGTCTATGGGGGCTCTGCAATCACAGCAGTTTAGGAGTGGGTCCTTTCGTCGCTCTACCAACAGAGGACCGTCTAGAGGCCAGAACTCCCAACAGTAGCATTACACTAAACAAGGTACCCAGACCACCTATAATAAGAATATCAGAGGTGGATACCGTGGAAACAACGTCAAGGGCAGAGGCCGAGGAAACAACAGTTCCAGGTCCTCCGCCACCAACAAACAGTGACGCCTTTTCACTGCCCCCCGACCACGTAACACCTGTCGGGGGGAGACTCCAGGAGTTCCTGCCGGTCTGGAAATCCATCACTACAGACAGGTGGGTGAGAGACATTGTCCAGTACGGTTATTGTCTGGAGCTCATTTCCACTCCACCAAACATACTACCAAGACACCGTCCTATGTCCGCAGAGCACTTGCACTTATTCCACCAGGAAGTTCTCAGTATGCTCCAAAAAGGAGCCATAGAACTTGTGCCAGCAGAAGAACAGGGATCAGTAGTGTACTCACTGTATTTTCTGATCCCCAAAAAGGACGGGTCTCTCAGACCCATACTGGATTTAGTACCTCTAAACCGTTACATTCTGTCAGAGCATTTTCACATGCTCACCTTGCAACAGGTGCTGCCGTTGCTCAAACAGGGAGACTTTCTCGCGACACTAGATCTCAAAGATGCGTATTTCCATATACCCATACACCCATCACACAGAAAATATCTCAGGTTCACTGTTCTCAACCAACATTACCAGTTCAAAGTCCTCCCCTTCGGAGTAAGAACGGCACCCAGAGTGTTGACCAAGTGCCTGGCAACAGTGGTGGCGCACTTGAGGAGACAGCACATACATGTCTATCGTTATCTGGACGACTGGCTTATCCAGGGAAGGTCGGCCCAGCAGTGTGCCAACCACGTAACCCACACCATTCACCTTCTTCACAGCCTTGGCTTCTCCCTGAATTATCCAAAGTCCCACCTTCAACCCGCCCACGTACAGCAGTACCTAGGCGCGACCATAGACACTCTGGCAGCCAAGGCATAGCCCAATTCAGTAAGGATCAACAGCATGCAGTTGCTCATAACAAAGTTCAAACCTCAACACTCACTACCGGCACGAGTGTTTATGCAGTTGATAGGCATGATGGCCTCCTGCATCTTCATAGTCCCGCACGCGAGGTTACATATGCGCCCGCTTCAGGAGTGCTTAGCACGTCCGTGGAATCAGGCTCACGGACAATTGAAGGACCTAGTGTTGGTGAGCGGTCGGGCATACAACTCTCTGCATTGGTGGAATCCACAAAACCTTTGCAAGGGCCGACCGTTCCGAGAGCCTGTTCCACAAATCATACTGACGGCGGACGCGTCTCTCCAGGGATGGGGAGCTCATGTACTCAATTACACAGTGCAGGGACTATGGACGACACAGCAAAGGAGGATGCACATCAACCTTCTGGAACTCATGGCAATCTTCCTTGCAATGAAGTACACTTGTGCAACAAAGTCGTGTTGATCCGGACGGACAACATGACCGCCATGTACTACATACAAAAGCAGGGAGGGACACACTCCCCACAGTTGTCTCATCTGGCTCAGAGCATGTGGAAGTGGGCCATTCAGAGGAACATCTTCCTCATGGCGGAACACCTCCCGGGCAAGGACAACCAGATGGCGGATCTGCTCGGCAGACACAGCCACCAAATACACGAGTGGGAGATGCATCCATCAGTACTCCAACCGTTCTTCCAACGGTGGGGTCATCCAGAGATAGACCTATTCGCCACAAGGGAAAACGCAAAATGCCAAAACTTTGCCGCCAGGTTCCCACATCCACAGTCGCAGGGCAATGCAATATGGATGAACTGGTCAGGCAGATTTGCGTACGCTTTTCCCCCAGCACCATTATTACTGCTGGTGGCACGCAAACTGAGGCAACACTCAATGACGCTCATCCTGGTTGCTCCAACGTGGGCACGCCAACCATGCTACACCACGTTTCTGGAACTCTCCGTGGTACCGCATCAACGACTATGGCTAACACCCACGCTTTTAACGCAGAGCCATGGCGAGATTCAGCACCCAGATCCGCAACAGCTGAACCCGGCGATCTGGCGCCTGAGATCTTAGAATTTGGCTACCTAAACTTGCCTCCAGAATGTATGAATATCATCAAGGCGGCACGGAGACCCACTACCAGAGCCTGCTACGTGGCTAAGTGGAAAAGATTTGTCATTATTGTAAAAATGACATCAATCCGCTGGATGCATCAACGCAAAACATTATCTGTCATCTATTACACTTATACCGATGCAATCTAGCATACAATTCCATCCGTATACATTTAACCGCACTGGCAGCTTACCTTCAGAACAGGCAGCACCTCTCACTGTTCAAAGTGCCTGCCATCAGAGCTTTCTTGGAGGGCCTCAAACGTGTGATTCCCCCCAGACACCCCCCGTCACCAGTCTGGAACTTAAATGTGGTCCTCACCAGGCTCATGGGACCACCCTTTGAACCTCTACACTCTTGTGAGATTCAATTTCTAACATGGAAAGTAGCTTTCCTAGTTGCCATTACTTCCCTAAGACGAGTTAGTGAACTTCAGGCACTAACCATTCAAGAGCCATTTATACAGGTTCATGCTAACAGGGTCGTACTACGCACAAACCCTACTTTCATGCCCAAGGTAATCTCGCAGTTCCATATGAACCAATCCATAGAACTACCAGTGTTTTATCCTAATCCTGGGAATGTAGCAGAGAGAATGCTCCACACACTTGATATCAAAAGAGCTCTCCTGTACTATATTGACAGAACACAAAATTTCAGGAAAACAAAACCACTGTTTTTTTGCCTTTTCTCCACAGTACAAAGGCAACCCCATTTCCAAAGCAGGAATAGCTAGGTGGATCGTTAAGTGTATACAGATTTGCTATGAAAAAGCTAAGCGCACACTAACAATACCTCCAAGAGCCCACTCCACACGAAAGTTAGGGGCCTCCATGGCTTTCCTGGGAAATATTCATTTAGAGGAGATATGTAGAGCAGCCACATGGTCCACTATACATACATTTACCAAGCACTACTGTGTAGATGTACACTCAAGACAGCAGGCAGCTGTAGGACAGGCTGTTCTCAAAACTCTTTTTCAGACTGCTGCAGCTGGCACGGGAAGCCGCCGCTAAATAGAGGGACTGCTATATAATCTATGCACAGATATGAATTCAGCAGCCCACATGCCTCTAACCGAATATGCTACTTACCAGTATGCATCTGTTCTTGGCATGTAGGGCTGCTGACATTCATATCGCCCACCCTCCTCCCCAGCGCCTGTAGCAGCTGTAGCATTCAGTAATTACTAGTTAGCATGGTCACCATTCACTGTATTACACTCCATCTATGCCACATTGGCGAAAAACAATCTAAGGATGGAGGGGATGCCCATGCGCACTGTAGTCCAGGGGAGGAGCCACCTATCTCGTGATACTTCGAAGACTCTTCCAGGACAACAATGTGCAATCATCCGGACCCAGCACTAGGCGGCGATCTATGCACAGATATGAATGTCAGCAGCCCTACATGCCAAGAACAGATGCATACTGGTAAGTAGCATATTCGCTATAGAGCACATTCAATGATTTGACTTCTGAGACATTTGGGGTCAATTAGAGGCATTAATAAAGGCACTCTGTTAAATGATGACACAAGGTTGACTTTGAAAGTATGATGAAAATCCACTTCGCTTAACTGATTGCCCAACTTGAATAAGCATTTGAAACATTTCAAGATTATTAGTTTGCTTGATTTTCATTTATAAACTAGTATAAATATGCAAGCATTAAACACATATTGGTTAAGAATGGTACAAAGTTTCAGTTTTACTGCATTTACCTTTCACACGTAGTGTGTTGACTTTCTTAAAGAATTTCTCGGGGTCATTCAAACCACTTTGACTGTGCAACATTTTACATTGGCGGATTTGTACCTATTGTTGTGAATTCCTCTGGTGATTTTCATGTAAATGCCTCTGAAAGCTTAATGAGGTGCTCCTGATCCATTTTGGTTCTGCTAATATTTTCTCATTTCTAATTTTCAGTCCTAAGTCGAGCAATCCTGCTTTCTGGAAGTTTGATGAAAGAAGAGACTCATAGGGTGAGTGCTGGGCTCGAGACTTCTGGGCTATTTCTAGTGACTGATGCAGAATATTCAGAGGGTGGCCATGGGTTGGGCAGCAGCATAAGTGGGCAAGGACAGAAAGAAGAGGTGCATAGGATGAACAAAAGAATCTCTTTTTGTGGGTACATAAGGGAAAGATGGTAACGGAAGTATCCGGTATTATGTTTTACATAACTAAAATGATCATTTTTTATGTGAATCTGTGATAAATGTATATATGGTGTGAATAAAAAAGAATGCAGGAATATGGTTGTATTGCGCTCTTACTCAATATTTAAACAATATAAACACTTTACTAAATATTTAACAAATTCAAAAGTTTTGCATGCAATGCTGTAAGTGGGCTCCACCCCAGCCATATGATAATGATGAGAATGACTAGAACAAATGTCCTAGAATTGGCATGCACTGCTGTGCCCAAAGCAGTGCATGCTGGTTCCAGCCATTTTCGTGAATGCCATATACAACAAATATTTTACAGAAAATTTAATGACGTGTAATCCCAACCTCTTTGACAAGAGACAGTAGCGTTCAGTATTTGATCATTACAAAATGTTTGGATTGGGGGCAACCAGAAAAATTATTTTTTAAATGAAGTAGTCTGTAAGTATGTATTCAATCTTTAAAATTTCTTCTGCTGGTAGACGACATACATTCCGCAGGCTTCAGTTAGGTTTTGCCATTTTTTTCTTTCTTTGTTCTTAAGATAAAGGGAGAAATGTTCTGCGTTGCATCTTAAATAGTGATTAAAGAGGTCCTTGACTTGTCAGGTACAGAATGTGCGGATGCTGTCTGGATAAGAAACTCAAGGATGCATGCAGGGTAAATAAATACTTGGCTGCAAGCCGCATGTGCAATTCAGAAAGTTACTTGCACAGCGAATCCATGGCTGTAAGTGGGAGAATGAGTAAGGGTGTGCAGACAGGCAAGTGAGGTGAAGGAAAGGTGAACTCTGGACTTAGTGGAATTGAGAGGTAAGCAGGGACAAAAACATCAGATCCACAGCACCTTTAGTGGCAGCCTAATGAATCACTGAGTAGTTGGAGACCGTGTAGATGCAGAGGGCGAGTGGCAGGCCTTGTCTTTGGACATCATGTAAAGGATTACATTAATGCTAATTCACATAACAGAAGATTGGTAAGAAACCAAAGGCTCAGCGCAGACACGCTTTTCCTGGGGCGAGCTCCAGGCTCTGCTGAGGCTGCAGTGAGTTTAGAAGAGATGAGTAAAATGCTGACAAAATGGTTCTTATCAGGAAGAAGCAAGGACATATCCCATTGTGCATCTCAACGTCTTGGGTTGTAAACTGATAACCGATTAGAAAAAAGTGACCAAGTGTTAATCATAGCAGGTCGTGGTTAATGTATAAGTGGAAAAACCCTGGAGCAGTCTTTTTTTTTTTTTTTTTTTTTTTTTTTTTTTGAAAAAGTTTTTATTGAGCAATAATTCGGTTACAAGTACGGGCCTACAACCACCCGGGCCGGCCGCTAGGTACAGAAGGAAATCTACACATATCAAGGCTACAATCAGTTCCCAGGGCACTGCCCCGCAGTAGCTCCAGATAGTTCTCGAGGAACAGGAAGCGTAAGTCCAACAATCACAAAAACAAAAGGACAAACAATAAAAAACATAAGGCGAGTTATGAGGGAAACCAGTGCGGGTCAGGCTCCCCCCGGGAAACTCCAGTCAGGACAATTGAGCAAACCGCTAAAAAGAGGAGTACCGGGAGGCCGGGGACGGAGGGGGGGTGGGGAGGGGGTCAAGGGAAATGAACGTCCATATGTAGTTGTTCCAAAAGGCGCCAGGAGCCATCAAGGGTCAGGGGGACATGGCGATATCAGTATCTACCAGGGGGGGCGTACAGATGCCTCCGCGATACGCGTTCCATTGCCCCCAAATTCTACCCCATGCCCCCGGCTTGCCACGGGCCACATACACAGTCTTCTCCCTAAACATACACCAGTCCATATTCTCCTTCCATACTGACACGGTGGGCGGCCGTTGAGCGCCCCAAAGTTGCGCTATGTCCCTCTTGGCAATCATGTTCCCTAGGGCCGCCCACCGAGTCTGAGCCGCGCTGTAGTCATTGGGCTCCCACACATTCAGGACACAGCGACGCACCTCCGGCAGCAGCACAACCCCAGTGACCTGTCCCATAACCGTGTGGACCCGGCGCCAGTAGTCCGCCACCTCGCGGCACTCCCAAAGGATATGAAGAAAGGTGGCGCTGAGCCCACAGCCTCGCTTACAGAGCCCGTCGCCGGAAAATCCCATCGAGACCAAGCGCGGACCCGTCACATACACCCGGTGGAGAATCTTGAGCTGTACCAACCGGAGACGAGCCGGAATGGCAACCTCCTTGGGGGACGACAGTGCAGACTGCCAATCTTCGTCGTCCAATTCCACCCCATCCCCAGTCCAAGCCTCCCGAAGGCGCACAAAAAGGTCCGCCCGGTGATTAATTAATTTTTTATAAATTAAAGAAATAGTACTATCAGGGACATGTCCGTCAAGTATGCGGTCCTCGAGGGGCGAGGAAACAGGGATCGTGGTCCCCTCCCCGAAGACCGAGAGCAGGGCGTGTCGAACCTGGGCGTAGCGGAAGAACTCCCTGTCGGTCAGCTTGTATTCGGCCTGGAGCACCGCGAAAGTCTTTACCGCGCCCTTGTGCCACAGGTCTCCCACTTTGCTGATACCAATCGTGTCCCACTGGTCAAACCCCTTCGTGGTCCACAAGCTGCCCAGGCGGTCGGAGGCAAACAAGGGAGTAGCACAGGTTAATCGCTCACTCCAGCCCATGGCCGCAGTGGCAGCCCTCCAGGTCCGCACCGCAATCTTAGTAGGACCTGTAAGGGTCCGGCCAGCCAGGCGGGAATAAAGTGCCCTGTTGTAGTTCCCGCCGGGAAGCAGGAACTTGTCCATCTCATACGCCGGATTCAAGCCGGGCGCATACGTGGCGTGGTTAATGGCAGATAGCTGCGAGGCCCAATAGTACCTGCGAATGTCAGGAAGCGCGATGCCCCCGTCATACCAGGGGAGAGTGAGCTTGGCAAGAGCAATACGCGCCCGCCCGTCCCACACCAGTCTCCTCTGCAGGCTCTCCACCTCCCGAAAGTAGGCCACTGGGATAACGTCGAAGGAGTTCTGGAGTGCATAGAGGAACCTGGGAAGGGACATCATTTTAAACAGCGCGGCCCGACCCAGCGGGGACAGGGGGAGCCTGCACCACCGGGCCGTGTCCTCCCGCAGTCGCCGAAGTGGACGCAGGAGATTCTGCTCATAGCGAGCCACCGGGTCCAGCGAAACGTATATCCCCAGGTACTTAAAGCCGCTCAAAGATATCTGAATCGGGAGCCGAGGCGGCAGGAGAGGAGGACCACCAGAGATGGGATAAACGCAGGATTTAGACCAATTGATCGTGAGACCCGAATTGTTCCCAAAGGAGGTCAGAACGTCAAAGAGGACGTTGAGTGACTGCCGCGGTGAGGTGAGATACAGGAGAATGTCGTCCGCATACAGCGAGACCCGATCTTCGAAGCCCGGGCCCCACCGGATCCCTCTAAGCGAGGGTTCCCAACGGAGCCAGGCAGCGAGTGGCTCCAGGGCGAGAGCAAAAAGCAACGGGGACAACGGGCACCCCTGCCTCGTGCCCCTGCCGAGGGCAAAGGGCCGAGAGACCCGCCCATTCACCACCACTTGAGCCATGGGTCCCGTGTAAAGGAGCCTCACCCAGCCAATAAATCCCTCTCCAAAGCCGAATTTATCCAAGACGGCCCAGAGGAATGGCCACTCAATAGTATCAAAGGCCATCGTGGCATCCAAAGAAACCAGCACGGCCGGTTCGGAGAGGAACTCCGCCCTGGCAAGGGCACCGTGAAGACGCCGCAAGTTAAGAGCGGTGTTGCGGTGCGGGATAAAGCCGCATTGGTCCGGATGAATAAGGTCGCACACGACACTCAACAATCGATTGGCCAGGACTTTCGCCAGGATTTTAGGCTCCGCATTGAGCAGTGAAATGGGCCGGTAAGAAGTACAGCGGTCTCGCGGCTTGCCCTCCTTGGGGATAACGACTATAGTGGCCAAGCGCTGGTCGGCCGGAAGGGAACCCGCCGCAAGAGAGTCGCGGAACATGCGGCTGAGGAAGGGCGCAAGCTTATCAGGACGCAATTTGTATAGTTCAATGGGCAGACCGTTAGGACCCATAGCCTTGCCCGAGCGAAGGGAACGGATCGCGGTCGCTATTTCATCCGACGACAAGGGAGCGTCCAGCCGCTCCCGGTCCTCAACGGACAGGCCGGGCAGAGCAATATCTCTCAGTAGGAGGCGAGAGTCATCCTCATCCCTGTCAGTCACCGGGGAGTACACCGCCCGGAGGTGGTCAGCGAAACATTCCACAATCTCATCCGGCTCAGTCACACACACACCATCCGCAGCACGCAACTCGGGGACCACACGATTCACTCTCTCCTTTTTGTCCAGCCACGCATTCAACTTTCCCGCCTTGTCCCCCGCGTCATACAATCGGCCCTGCTGCTCCCTATACATAGTTTTGGCCGCGTCAGTGACCAGGGACCTATATTCGAACTGTTTCAGGCTAAGGGCATGCAGCCCGTCCGGAGTAACATTCGCCTCCAAGGCCGACTCCAACCCCGAGATGTCAGTCTCCAGCTTCACCACCGCCTCGCTCCTAACCTTCTTGGCCACCACTATCTGGGCGAGGGCGTGTCCGCGTATCACAGTTTTAAAGGCTTCCCAAAGGGACAACGCAGACGACACCGACCCCTCGTTTTCACTGAAGTATTGGTCCATGGCCTCAACCAGGCTGTCACGAGTCGCAGGGTCCCGCAGGTACCAGGGGTTAATAGGAGCTATCCGCCCTGCGGACCGCGACCCGGTGTCAAAGAGAAGCCACAGCGGAGAATGGTCGGAGATACCACGCGCCAGGTGTCTGACCTCTCGAATCCGACCAGTCTGCGCCGCGGGCATAAGGAAGTAGTCCAACCTGGAGAGACTCCCATGCGCCCCCGAATGAAAGGTGAACTGACACTGGGTCGGATGCATTAGTCTCCAACTATCCACCAAGCCGAAGGTCTCCAACATCCCACCCAGCCATGACTGGGCAGCGGGGAGGGTCCTCGGTGGGTGACGATCCAGTTCACCCGAAACCACAGAATTAAAGTCCCCGCCCATGAGCAGGAGGCCGTCCGGAAGGTCAAGCAGCATTCGACCCAAGTCAGTAAAGGTGGAGTTCTGGAGGCCCGGGGGGACGTAGACTGAAACCAGGGTAAGGGGCTGCCCCTCCCACCTCCCAATCAAACACACATAGCGCCCTCTGTCATCCGAGACTATCCTCGTGATCTCCACCGGAAGGGAGGTTCGCAGGAGAATGCCCACCCCCCTGGAGCCCGTTGTGAAACCAGAATGGGCTACGAGGCGGTATCCCCCCCTGTTCATCGCATGGCAGACATTGCCGACCAAGTGCGTCTCCTGGAGAAACACCACATCAGGAGTCACACGACGCAAATATTGCAGTACAACACCCCGCTTAATACGGTCCCCCAACCCATTGACGTTCCATGACATAAGCCTCAACCCGTCTCCCCCCCATCCCCTCCAATAGAGCAAGAGGACCCCAGCCCGCAGCACGGTTTCCAAATATGGACAAAAATCAATACCTCGCCCTGTAAACAAAAAACACACAACAAAACAACCCCTCTTCCCCCCCAACCCCACCCCAAGTCCAACTCCCCCCACCCTGCACCCCTGCGGGCCTATGACCCCCCCCAACTTGCAGTGTGCCTGTCGCCCCCCTAACCCCATTCTACAAAAAGACCCCGGAGGAGGAAAGGGACCCGAACCCGCCCGCACCCCTCACGGGTCCTGGTAAGACACAGTATGCAAAAGGAGTAAGACCCAACTGTACAGTGCAGAACCGCAAAAGCAAGGACCAAATGTCAGTCTAAGGGGACCCGTCACCTGCGGTGCCCCCAGAGGGCCCGGGCCGGCCACCCCCGTCCGGCAGCGAGTCCAGCCAGTCACTTGCGGCCACAGGAGAGTCAAAAAAGGCTGTACGCTCTCCATGCTCCACTCGGAGTTTCGCCGGGTAGATCATCGAATACTTCAGGCCTAGCTCGCGGAGACGGCGCTTCACCCCTTGGAATCCCATCCGCTGTTTCTGGACCAGTTGCGTGAAGTCCGGATAAAAATTGATGGTCGAGTTCTCGTAGCGGACCGGGCCACGGGTCCGTGAAGCCTGCAGAATAGCGTCGCGGTCCCTGTAGTGGAACAGTTTAGCCACGATAGGCCTCGGGGGGGCCCCCGGCCGCGGCCGGCCGCCCGAAACTCGATGGGCCCGCTCCACGGCGAAGAATTTGCTTAGGCCAACCGGGGACAGCTGTTGCAGGATAAGTTCCTCGACCACGAGGTCCACCGGGCGGCCGTCGGAGGACTCCGGTACACCAATGATGCGGATGTTGTTGCGTCGGGCCCGTCCCTCGAAGTCCTCAAGCCGCCGGGCCATATGGTCGTTGACCACTCTAATGTCCCCAAGCGCGGCCCGCAGATCCGACACCTCCGCACCCAGGGTGGAGGTCCGTGTATCAAGGGCCTGGACCTTCTCGTTGGTTTTGGAGAGGTCGGCCCGAATCAGGGTGACATCGATCGCGACAGTGTCGATCTTACGGGCCAGGGCCTCATATTGCGTCGCGATGGTTTCCCTGATGCCCTCGATGGCGCCCATAATGTCCTGCAGGGAAAGCTCCGCAGAGACGGTCGTGCCTCCCCCTGCAGCATCCGGGGAGAGGCCAGTAGTGCCAGGGGACCCCCTGCCCTGGGTGTAGCGGTCCATGTTGTTGCTCTGGACCGCTCCCCCGCGCAGAGAAGCCTTGGTCTTGCGCCCCTCCGGACCCCCTTTGCCCGCCATGCGAGCGCAGTCTCTCAATGGGACCTCCGATCAAGAGGTGTGCGGGCGCCAGCAAAAGGACCACAAACTGTCGATGTGGGGGCCGGAGGCGTTAGGCCCACCAGTAGCAGATGGAAGCAAGCCTCGGGCAGAGGCCCAGGAGGCACCTCGCCACCTTGAGCACGCACGCCAGCCGATCTCCTGAAGGCCAAAATCGAAACCGAAAGTGCTGACTCGGCAACTGGCACCGCGCTGAGGCCGCTGTTGTTTAATTGCAGCCCGGCCCCACGGGTCACCTTCACCCCGGCCACCTCCGTCGGGTGGGTCCCAAAAGTTCCGACGACGACAACTCAGGATTCCCAGGTCCGATTAGAGTTTTAAAAAGAGATATATGATCAGCCGGTCTTCATCTCCCAGATTCCATAAACCAAATCAGGATAGTCTCAGGATATATTCCGAGGAGCAGAAAGGGTCCGGGGAGCCCTGTGCTCACGCGACCATCTTAGATGCGCGCTAGGCTCCTTCCCTGGAGCAGTCTTAAGCTCTTAGTGATGTATAGTTCGAGACGTGTAGCTGTAGATGCACATTCTCTGCTTACTTCTGCCATCTAGTATTGGGTCCAGATGTGTGTTTTTTTACTTCCAAGAAGTCTTTTGAGTCACGAGACAAAGTGACTCCTCCTTTTGGTGATAATGCGCATTGGCATCAACTCTTTTGCTAAATTGTTTTCTTTCCACAGTCGTGGTTCGGACATGTGTTGTAACGCTCCGGTTCTAGACAGTTTTTGGTTCCTTTCAGGAAGCTGTTCATTTCCACCCTCATTGGTATTGATTCGGTCACGTATTCCATCCTTGCTTCTGACAAATCAAACCATTTTCGTCTGTCGTTTCGACGGGCTCCTATCTACGCCTTCGGGCCTACTCTTTGTTTCACGCCGCTTCGATCGAGAATGCGCTGCTAATTGAACAAACTCAATTCAGATTCTGACCCATTTGCCACTCTAAGTACCTGAGAAGCATATGTTTGCAACCTGTGTCCGTCTCTTGATCATCGGGAGGCTGACTGTGAGGGGTATCTATCTTTTCGATCAAAAGAAAACTGTACGGGACTGTCAAGTGTGTGGCAGAGAAATACAACGCCAAGAAATTGAAGAAACACCAGACCCCTTCGGTCAAGATGTCGAACAGGAAGAGCTTCATGAGGCTTCTGCTGCGGAGGAGGGAGCCTTTTTCATCCATGACTCTAAATTGGGCTCTGATTCAGACCTCGACCCTGGACTCTAAATACAAGATCTTCCTTCGGGACAGTGAGTACCCCTGCTCCACCTCCCAAAAGATATTTGTTTCGACCGATGCTTTGGCTCCTGGGCCACCTCTGACAGGCCCTGGGAGGTACCAATCACATGCTTTGAGTGCCCCGCCCTTGTGCTTGGCACCAAAAGCCAAGCTGAAATAAAAAGCACCTGCACCGAGTCGAATGGACCCGGCACTGAGCCCACCATCTGCTTCTTCGGCTCCGAGCAAGCCGCTATCCCTGCTTTCGCCTCTGATCTTTTCGGCTCCGAAAAAGAATCCTGCTTTGGCACCAAAAACTTTGGCTTCCACTTTGAAGTTGCCTCCAGAACCCTCCCTCCAAGTAATGCAGGAGCAGCTCGATCCAAAGCAGAAAAAGCTACACATACACCTATAACTGCACCTCCTCACCACATGATTTACAAGGTGAACCAGATGTTTTTACATCACAAGGGTCTCCTTAGTCTTCTACTGATGATTGGGTTGGGGTTAAGAGACAGGATTCATATCCACTGCCCCGAGATAATGGATAATTATGTTGGTCCCCCGGGTGATACCTACCCAGATCTCTACTCACTAGACCATCACCCCCTGATGATGCTTCATCTTCTTCTGGATCTCATCACTAGGGCAGCAGCTTACCACCAGGTTCCCCTACACAAAGACCCTGTTGAAGATGATTTTCTCTTTGAAAACTTATCTAATACCCATAGAGCATGTCAATACCTGCTTATGCTTAAAGGCATGCTTAGACATGATGATGAAATTTTTAAAGACCCAGTGCGTGCACGCACAATCACACGTAGGGTAGACAAAGTATAAGCCTGCACCTTCAGACCCTATTTTCATCAAAGGTCTGCTCTTTCCAGACTCCTTAGTTTTATCTATTGCTCGTAATAGAGCTAATTCTCAATCTTCAGCAGACGCTTCGCCACCTGATAAGGAACCTAAACTTATTAATGCTTCAGGGAAGCCGGTAGCGGCTCAATCCTCCAGGTATTGGTGGATCGCTAACACGCAAGCCCTGTTAGCTTTATATGACCGGGCACACTGAGATGAAATGGAGGAACTCCTTCAACATCTCCCTGAGGAATATAAACAAAAAAGGGGTCATGAAATTGTAAATGATAGAAAATTAATCTCTGACAATTTCATTAAATGTGCCTTTGACTCATCCGACACAGCTGCTAGAGTGGTCAACACCAGTATTTTGTTGCATAGACATGCTTGGCTACGTATCCCTGGTTTAAAACCAGAAGTGCAACGGACATTATTAAATTTACCTTTAATAAAGAACATCGATTTGGTCCCTAGGTGAACAAAGTTTTGGAAAGAATGAAAAGGGACACTGAAGTGACTAAATCAAGGGGGGGCGACACTACAAGCTCCTGCTTCCAGTGGCTTCTTTTGGCATCCATTCTACACACAGGTCACCAAAGCAACACTACCTGATCCCTCTGCCTCCTCATACAGGCAACAGCAAACCTTCCCTTCCAGGGGATACTACAGGGGTTCTTGCAGAGGAAATAATTCAAGAGGTAGGGGGTGCTTCAACACCCTCTGCCACTTCCACCTCCAAGCAGTGACTCTGCTCTTTCCCCATACCACTTAACATCTGTCAGGGGACAACTACAACATTTCTTCCCCGCCTGGAAAACCATAACCTCAGATCATTGGGTGTTGGACATTATCCAACATGGTTATTTTCTGTAGCTCACATCCACACCTCTAAACATTCCCCCTCACAGGTACAATCTGTCCATAGAGCACCAAACTCTGCTCAAGCAGGAAGTGGACGCTCTTTTACTCAAAGAAGCCATAGAGCCCGTCCCTCATCAACATCAAGGTACTGGAGTTTACTCTCTTTACTTTATAATTCCCTAAAAAAAGATGGCTCACTACGGCCTATATTAGATCCAAGATGCGATTCCACCGCTTCAAATAGGAGACTTTGTCAGCACTAGACTTAAAGAACGCTTACTTCCACATAACAATCCACCCATATCATTGCAAATACCTCATATTTGTTATAGCTGGAAAACATTATCAGTTCACAGTGCTTCCATTTGGAGTCACTACCGCACCAAGGGTGTTCACCAAATGCCTAGCAGTGGTAGCAGCACATCTGTGCAACAAAACATTCATGGCTTCGCATATCTAGATGACTGGCTCATCAAAGCAGATATTCATCTCGTGTCAACAACGCACTCAAACTACTCTCCATCTTACATGAACTGGGATTTACTGTCAACATACAGAAATCATACCTTCAGCCCTTACAGTTTCAACCGTATCTAGGGGCCATACTTTACTCACAGTTAGGGTTAACGTACCCAAATATGGCTAGAATTCACAACATCTAAATATTGATGTAGCAGTTTCAAACCAAACACATACCAGTCAAAACAGTTATGCAACTTTTAGGCATGATGGTATCTTGCATAGTCATAGTACCAGATGCTCGACTACATATGCTGCCACTGCAAGAATGTCTGGTGCACCAGTGGTCTCAAAAACAGGGACCGCAACAAGATCTAGAGTTGGTGGACAGCCGCACTCATTGCTCTTTGAAGTGGTGGAACACACAAAATTTGTCAAAAGGGTGGGTCATTCCTCGACCCGGTTTTCCATATCATTCTCACAGTGGACGCATTCCTTACAGGATGGGGCGTTCACCTTCATGTTCTCACAGTTCTAGATTTCTTGGATTCCAATCACCAGGTTCTCCCCATCAACTACCTCGAGCTTCGAACTGTTCGCCTAACTTTGAAAGCATTTCTAATTCACCTTACAAGAAAGATTGTCTTAGTTCATACAGACAACATGACAACCATGCACTATTTACAAAAACAGGTCGGGGGGGGGGGGGGGGACACACTCTCCAGTTATCACACCTATCTCAGACAATTAGCATTGAGCAATACGTCACAACATTCTTCTGCTGCCGGAACACCTCCCAGGGATGAATAACCACTTTGCCAACCTTCTCAGGAGGATGCGGAAACATGTCCACTAGTGGAAACTCCACCCACAAGTCCTTATCCCATATTTTCACGAGTGGGGGGTTCGACAAATAGACCTATTTGCAACTACAGACAACATAAAATGCCCACATTTAACTTCCAGGTTCCCACACCCACTATCCAAAGGCAATGCCTATGCTTTTCCGCCTCTCCCTCTTCTTCCATTTGTGGTTTGGAGATTCAGGCAGATGTGTCTAACCCTCATTCTAGTTGCTCCCACTTGGGCTCACCAACTATGGTTCACTACACTGCTCGAACTCTCAGTAGTTTCCCATCAGATGCTTCCCCTCAACCCAGACCTTCTCACTCAAGGACCATGGAGAAATCAGGCACCCAAATCTAAAAGAGCGCAATCTTGTCTTTTGGCTCATGAAGTCATAGAATTTGGGTACCTTAATCTTCCCGCTGAATGTATGAACATCCTTAAAGAAGCTCGTAAACCTACAACTAGAGCTTGTTAGTCAACAAAGTTCAAAAGATTTGTGTTCGAGGCCTGTGAGCTGTAGATCATATGCTTTGCATAAGTCTGCCATCTAGTGTTGGGTCCGGATGTTTGCACTTTGTTTTTGTTCGGTGATAGTGCGCATGGGCATCGACTCCGTTGTTATATTTTTTTTTCCGCCATTGGGTTCAGACGTGAAGTGCTGCGCTCCTGTTCAACACCATTCTCTGGTTCCCCTCGGTGCGCAATCCACTACCCTCAACGGTATTGTTTCTCGATTGTGTAATTCTGCCTTCGTGTATTGTATCCATTTCTAAAACTTTGATCGGATAGTCTTGTGCAAGGCCTTTGGGTCTAGTGACGTCGACCAAGTTTGCAGTAGATGGAACGGACTCCGTTCCAATACTGCCCCGAGGACCGCTCTAAGTACCCCTGCACCGATCTACACGACGTGTGCAATTTGTGTTCATCACCCGAACACAATGAAGACAACTGGGAAGCCTGCCGATCGTTCCAATCAAAGACTATGCTCCATAACAGTCTGGCTCGATGTCACGAAATTTATCAGCAACACAGAGAGTCGACTCCAGATCTTTTGGGAGAAAATGTCGACCAGGAGATCTTCAAAGCACATGGAGCCGAGAAAGAACACATCTACGTGTCTGAGGAAGACTCAGACATCGAGGAAGACATCACGCCCGGTCAGCGTACCGTGAGTAAAGATACTCCTCAGCCCAAAAAGATACTCTAAAAAGGCTCTGGTCCCTCCCCTGCCTTCGGGCCAAGGTCGGCACTGAGATAAAGTTTCGACCGCTCCCCCTTCGGGCCCAGCACCGAAACACGTATCTACGTCTTCCGGCTTGGGACCGAGTCGTCCTACTTTAGGGACCAAACCCAAAACCAAATCCACTGATCCCTCAAACACTTCGGTACCGAAACATACTTCGGATCTGAAATCCTCAGCGCCTAAACCCTCGACTCCGAAATAATCGGCACCAAAATCTTCCACACCGAAAATTCTGGCCCCAAGAGAAAAAGTGGGTTCTCCACCATCTAAGGAGGCTTGTTTGGATGTTCCGCTTGCTATCACTGACCCCAAACAAAAAACGTATTAACCCTAAAGCAGGACGCCTTTATGCAAAGTTGCCAGCAAAAAGAGAGCCAGAATTTGAGGACTCATCATATCCCTCTAACTAGTATAGGTACTAATACTTCTCCACCACCTCTTTCACCTTCTTCACATTCTCCACCTATTTATCCTAATAACATCCACAAATTCCCCTCAGCCACAATCTCCAGATTATCTAGATGATGGGGATCAAGATGAGGACACACATGGGGATGTGCCACAAGACAATACTCCAGACCCTCGGGCCGACTAGAACACTGATCCCAATAATAACGACCCAGACCTATACTCATCTAAGCCTTCTCCTCCAGATGACAATGTGGGGTTCATTGAACTGCTTAATAGAGCCGCACAGTACCATGGAGTACAGCTCCATAAGGAGCCTCTTGAGGAAGATTTTTTATTTGAGATACTAAGTGGATTGCAAAAGACTGCACATACACTACCTATGCTCAAAGGTATGTTAAAACATGTAGATCCGGTATTCAAAGATCCAGTGCGAGCTAGGATCCTCACACCTAGAGTTGACAAAATAAATATAAAGCTGTACCTACAGACCCAATTTACATAAGAGGTCAGGTTTCATTATATTCTTTAGTGGTATCAAATGCTCGTAAACAAGCTAATTCTCAAACGGGAGACGCCCTGCCTCCTTATAAAGAATCTAAATGAATAGATGCCTCAGTCAAAAGAGTAGCAGCGCAAGCAGCCAATTATTGGTGCATAGCTAATACACAAGCACTCTTAGCAAGGTATGACAGAGCTCATTATGATAAGACAGAGCATCGGATCCAACATCTGCCTGATGACCATAAAGCTAAAGCTTGTGACTTCATCCAGGAAGGGAAGCTTATTTCCAACACTTCAATCAGGTGTTGTCTAGACGCAGCAGACACTGCTTCACGCGCTATTTACACCAGCGTCCTACTTCGACATCACCAAGCCTAAGGGTATCCGGATTTAAACCAGAGGTTCAAGCTTCCATTTTAGATTTACCATTTAACATGGAACATTTATTTGGCCCTACAGTTGACACTTCTTTAGAAAAAATTAAGAAAGACACTGAGGTAGCCAAATCAATGGGAGCACTGCAGACACCATCAAACCGTGGTGTCTATCGCCGCTCCTTTTACAAGGGAGGCTCAAAGACCATGCCTACTGACGGGTCCTCTACTTCATATATAGGCAATAGTCAATCCTCCCCTCTACCAGAGGTTATTTTCTAGGTGGATTTCGAGGAAACAATGGCAAAGGAAGAGGGATTGGTAATACACCCCATACTTCCCCAGCCACAAATAAAGAATGACTCTTACCCCCCCCCCCCCCTCAATCATTGAACACCTGTAGGGGGACATCTCACTCAATTTCTTAAAGTCTGGAATACCACCACATTAGACAAATGGGTTTTACAAATTTTCATGAAAACACAAACTATCTCCAGAACATATACACCTACTCAAACAAAAAGTCCAATCTCTTCTAGAAAAAGGAGCTATAGAACCCGTCCCATTACAATATCAAGGGACAGGTGTATACTTCTACTTTCTGATTCCCAAATAGGATGGTTCTCTCAGACCTATATTAGACCTCAGAGAATTAAACCTATACATTCATTCAGGTCACATGCATATGTTCGCTCTCCAACAGGTGCTTCCTCTGTTAAACAAGGCGACTTTGTCCACTCTGGACTTGAAGGATGCGTATTTCCATATTCCAATACATCCCGCTCATCGCAAATATCTCAGGTTTATGGTTGCGGGACAACATTACCAATTCAAAGTGATCCCATTCGGAGTTACCACTGCTCCCAGAGTATTTACCAAATCCCTGGCAGTAGTCGATGCACATCTGTGAAGACAACAAGTTCACATCTTCCCATTCCTAGGCAACTGGCTCATCAAAGCCAGACAAAATGCCTACAGCACACCCAAAGAACACTACAGTTACTGCACCACCTCGGATTCACAGTAAATCGGTTGGTCTCATCTTCAACCTTCCAAAACGCGAATGTACTTGGGGGTCACTATAGATACACACAAAGCTCTAGCCTGTCCCAATCCAGCCAGAATCCACAATATTCAGGTTCTCATTTCCAAATTTCAACCCAACCACTCTTTACCAGCTCAGGTATTTATTTATGCAGCTACTAGGAAATATGGCATCTTGTATCATCCTTGTCCCATATGCAAGACTTAAGTGCCCCCTACAGGAATGTTTAGCACGTCAGTGGAATCCGTCTCCGGGTCGATTGACAGATCTAGTGTTGGTGGGCGGCTGCGCTCATCGCTCTCTGCAGTGGTGGAATCCACAGAACCTTTCCAAAGGGCGGCCTTTCATCGACCAAGATCCACAGACAGTGTTAACAGACTCAGCACTCAATGGTTGGGGAGCTCATTTCCAAACTCACACAATTCAAGGATTGTGAAGTCAAAAGGAAAAACAGCTCCACATAAATCATCTAGAGCTGCTGGCAGTCTTTCTAGCGCGCAAAGCCTCCCAAATTCACCTTGTAGGCAAAACTGTCCTAATACCTCAAGACAACATGATAGCCATGTATTACATACAGAAACAGGGGGCGGACACACACTCCAACTGTCACACCTTGCACAAGCCATTTGGAGATGGGCCACTCATCAAAAAATGTATCTCCTAGCGGAACACCTCCCAGGAGTAAACAATCAGATTGCAGATCTGCTCAGCAGACCGAGACAATCCCTCACCCTCAAGTTCTCCTCCCATTCTTTCAGATGTGGGGCTTCCCAGACATAGATCTGTTCACCACACACCAAAACGCAAAATGCCCAAACTTCACCTCCAGGTATCCACACCCATTATGCAAAGGCAATGCTCTATGGATGAATATGTCAGGGATATTTGCCTACGCTTTTCCGCCTCTCCCATTCATTCCATTAGTGATTAGCTCAGACAAACATACCTCACACTGATCCTGGTAGTTCCTACGTGGGCCTGTCGGTCCTGGTTCACTACCATGTTGGAAATCTCATTAGTTCTTAATCACAAATTACATCTCATATCCGGCCTCCTCACGCAGAGCCATGGAGAGATAAGACATCCAGATCCCAAACCTCTCAACCTTGCGATCTGGCACCTGAAGTAATAGTTTAGTTATCTGAATCTTCCACCAGACTTTATGAATATCATTAGAGGCCAGAAGATCTACTACAAGAGCTTGCTATGCAGCAAAATGAAAGCGTTTTTTTATTTATTGTGATAACAACCATATCAACCCGCTTGATGCATCGGTTCAAAATACAATTTGCTATTTACTACATTTACAATGCTCAAACTTAGCGTACACATCTATATGCTTACATCTCGCCGCAGTAGCCGCATATCTTCAGTATACACCATCTGTCTCTTTTCAGAGTGCCTGTTAATAAGGCCTATATGGAAGGACTCCAAAGTTATTCCACCAAGACTTCCACCTGCGCCACTGTGGAATCTTAATATTGTTCTCACCAGACTAATGGGTCGACCCTTTGAGCCATTGCATAAATGCGAACGGCAATTTCTCACTTGGAAAGTTGCTTTCCTCAATGCTATCACATCACTGAGGAGAGTTGGTGAGCTTCAGGCATTGACCATAGAAGAACCATTTTTACAAGTACACCAAAAGAAAGTGGTTCTTCGCTCTAACCCTAAATTTCTACCTAAAGTGGTTTCTGCCTTCCACATCAACCAATCTGTTGTGTTGCCTGTTTTCTTTCCTCAACCAGATTCAGTGGCAGAACGTGCTCTACACACCTTGGATGTTAAAAGAGCATTACTCTATTACATAGAAAGGACAAAACCTTTTCGTAAAACTAACCAGCTCTTTGTCGCTTTTGCTTCACCACACAAAGGCAATCCCATTTCTAAATCGGGTATTGCGCGATGGATAGTTAAATGCATTCAAACTTGCTATGCAAAAGCAAAGCAAATTTTACCAATTACCCCTAGGGCCATTCCACTTGCAAACTAGGGCCTTCTATGGCTTTCTTAGGAAACATTCCCATAGCTAACATCTGTAAAGCTGCAACATGGTCTACACCACACACATTTACAAAACACTACTGTGTAGATGTGTTAGCTAGACAACAAGCTAGTGTAGGCCAGGCAGTTCTACATACACTATTTAAACCACTGCAACAGATACAGGCTAGCCACCGCTTTGGGAGATTACTGCTGCATAGTATATGCAAAGCATGTGATCTACAGCTTACATGCCTCGAACTGAAAATGCTACTTACCCCGTATGCATCTGTTCTTGGCATGTAGAGCTGTAGATTCCCATGCACCTTCACACCTCCCCGGTTACCTGTTCCAGTAATAGCTTACTTAGATACATACACAAAGACATCTCTATTCTACTCTTACTAACTCCATTCGCACCCTCTGCGGGAAAAGAATCCAACAATGGAGTCGATGCCTATCTGCGCTATCACCGAAAGGAGGAGTCGCCTACCTTGTGACTGGAAAAGACTTCTTCGAACAAAAACAAAGTGCAAACATCCAGACCCAACACTAGATGGCAGACTTAAGCAAAGCATGTGAATCTACAGCTCTACATGCCAAGAACAGATGCATACTGGGTAAGTAGCATTTTCCTTTTACTGTCATATTAAACAAATTAGTTAATCTGTGTGATGCAACTGTACAAAACATTGTTACCTTCTGCATTTGCAATCCTAAGGACTCACTTACACTGCCATACGTTTACATCCAGCCGCAGTTACTGCCTATCTACAAAACAGGCCACATTTGTCCTTGTTTAAAGTATGAGTTATTAAGGTGTTCATGGAAGGCCTTAAACGAGTAATACCTCCTACAGTTCCTCCTACACCAGCACTCAATATAATGCTCACTAGACTTATGGGCCCACCATTTGAACCACTACACTACTGCTCCATGCAATTCTTGTCTTGGCAAGTTGCTTTTTTAGTAGCTATTACCTCACTTAGACACGTCAGTGAACTCCAGGCATTAACTTTGGAAGAGCCTTTTTTTCACCTACATAGGGTGGTCCTTAGAACCAACCCCAAATTAATTCCAAAAGTTTTCACCTTTTCACCTCAATCAATTAGATGAGTTACCTAATTTCTTTCCACAGCTAGTTTGTTGCGGATGAAGCACTCCATGCAGTAGATGTCAAAATAGCTCTAATGTATTATATTGACATAACTAAACAAATCTGTAAATCTAAATAACTCTTTGTTGCTGTTCACCTCCCATGAAAATCCCATATCCAAAACAGGCCTTTCCAGATGGATAGTTAAATGCATTCAAACATGTTATGCCAAAGCTAAAAGGACTTTGCCTATACCCCCTAGAGCACACTCTACTCTTAAAATAGGGGCTTCCATGGCTTTCCTGGGCAAAATCCCAATAGCTGATATTTTATAAGGAAGCTGCATGGTCTACACCACACACTTTCACTAAGCATTATTGTATGGATGTTTTAGCACACCAACAAGCCAATGTAGAACTTGAATGTTATGTGCTCTCTTTCAAACAACTGCAGCACCCACAGGATAATCACTGCTTTCGGAGTGGGACTGATTTACAGTCTAAGCAGAGCATGTGCATCTATAGCCACCCATGTCTCAAACGGAATGTGTTACTTAACCTGTTAGGATCTGTTCGTGGTATGTAGTGCTGTAGATTCACGTGTGCCCTCCCTCCTCCCGGATACTTGTGGCCGTTGTTTCTTTACACTATTTCATTTGCATGGACACCTCTTTACTAATACTTACTTTCACCCCATTCTCACCCGCCCACGGGAAATCAATATTACAGTAAAGTCAGTGCCCATGCGCATTATCACCAGGAGGAGGAGTCACTTTGTCTCGTGACTTGAAAGACTTCTTCGAAGATGAACAGCTTGCACACATCTGGACCAGGCATTAGATGGTGGAAGTACGCAGAGCATGTGAATCTAAAGCACTACATGCCACAAACGGATGCTTACAGAGTAAGTAACATATTCCTTATTACACATGCACAGTATGCATCTCTGTATTTAAGGTTGACGCTGAAGTTCATAGGAAAGCCCATTTTAGCAGCATTAAAACTCCTGTTGACCAAATTTGCCCAAACTTGGGGGATTCAACCTTCAAACTTTCAGCAAGCCACATGTGACACTGGTTACAGCTCTAGCCCTGAATAAGGATTTCTCTTCGGCTAGAGTTTGCTCTATGTCACACTATACCATTACAACGATTCAACCAGTTGTAGAGGATCACTTCCCTCCAGCATAACAATAATGATGATGAGGCAGCAGAAAACCTGTTACATTCTTATCATAGAGATGCTGTGCTTTATCCCGACTTTAAGAATTACACTGATGTTGATACCCTCCATGAATGAGTCCTAGACTATCCATTTAGGTAACTGACCAAAGAAGGTGCCTCGTTTGCATATGTAGTAAGGAGGGCAGCAGAGGTTTTGGAACTGGCACTCCCAACTGAAGAGACTAGGATTAATCTCTTGACAGAGAATTAGGAACCTAGACCTTCTATTTCAGGCCCTTTGTTGGCATTTAAGAAGGCATCGGTTAACCCAATTATGGCAGCTTGATTGAGACCATTTTCTGTGCCGGTGATTAATTGCACATTGCTAAGCACCATAGACCAGATCCTGGTGACTCTTAAGTCCCTAACATGACACCCCACTCTGGAGAGTCTTGTAGACTGATCTCCACTTGTTACATCCTAACTTATTTCTTGCAACTCTTCCGAACAGAGAATCTGCAAGAGTTGATGCAGTGGGCAAGAACAGTTTTCTTTCCCCCTTCCATCACTCTAGTACAGCTCATTGAAATCGGTCATGCCTTTTGCGGTACTATAGCAACATCCCCTGGGACATGGCATGTGAGATTTTAACAGCGTTGCCTGAAGATGTGTACCATCTTTGCACAAAAGTCCCAGGATGAACAAGATGCAGCTTACCAGATTCTTTCCCCTTGCCTCGACTCCACCAGGTTAGTTGCTCAATCAATGAGCACTATTGTCATTATTTTTAGTTTTAACTTTGTTTTTTATTGACATTCTGCGGTAAGAGAATAGCATACGTTTCCAGAAAATCATACAAAACCTCAACTTTACAGCCCCTTAGTGGGCATAATGACAAACAAGTTTGCACTGTGTGTGGGTGCCATGCCGCCTGGCCCCCCTTGGTTGCTATGAGGTAGTCCATAGCATGTCTGCGTATTCTGGAATCATGTAAATTCACATTTATACAGCAGTGTCTAATAAAAAGAAGAGAAACGCACAAGAAAAAGAATCCCTCCCCTTAACCCCCCCCCCACCCCCCCCCCCCCCATAACCCCCTCCTACACCCTCCCCCGAACTGGTGTGCTTGAGACCTATATTTCTTAGAACACTATCTGGCAGCAGCACAGGTGCAGATCATGATGCCAGAGTTGGTGTATCTGGGCCTGTGAGTCGGAGGAGGCGAAGGTATCTTGGGCATGTAATCTCGTTCATTTCAGATGCAAGCAAAGAGACGATTGGTTGCCATAGATAATTAAATTTTGCCCTGGTATTCGTTTGAGAGGCATGTATCCGTTCCATCCCTAAAATGTAGCCACCTTGTCTGCGTCCCCCAATGCGATAAGATGTTTTGGAGTGGCGCTCCCATAACCAACCCCATTTGCTTCCCTCTTCTAGATATTAATGGGTATGTCAGGAGATTGGGCAGTCCGAGCACTACATAGGCTGGGAACCGTGGGATTTGCGTCTCGAATTGTCGGTCTACCTCGTCCATGATCGTTGTCCAATAACCAGATAGTCCCCTGCACTCCCTCAACAGGTGCACTAGTGTGCCTTCCTCCCCACATCCCCTCCAGCAGGTTGGGCTACGGTCTGGGTTTCCTCTATTAAGACGAACCGGGGTCAGGTACCAGTATGTGGCTATCTTGATTGCAGTTTCCCTACTGGCAGTGTTGCGTGTGGTTTGATTGGCTCGGTAGTAGATGTCATTCCATTCTTTTACTGAAAGATCCCTTCCCAATTCCTTCGCCCATCTTTTTTGGCTAGCCGTGCTCGCCGCGGGAGCTGGGGGGCGCAACATGTCATACAATTTAGAGATCATTTTCTTGTTTGTATTCTTGGTTAGAAGCCATAGTTCGTATTTTGTTAGCTTCCGGCTCACCTTTGGCTGCACCTCCCATGTGAAGGAGCCAGTGACCGCTGCAGGTAATGAAACCACTTAGTTGCGGGAGGCCGTAGACTGATGGTAAATTCGAAATGAACTGCCACTTGACACTGTCTCCCGCCAACCCAAAAACGCCCTTCTGTCCATCCTCCCGGGGGGGGGGGGGGGGGGGGAGGGGGGGGGATAGAGTCCTTGTTATCCAGTAGAGGAGTCATAGGAGAGGGAAAATGTGTCAATCCCAGCTTAACGGCCACCCCATCCCAGACCCTGAGTAGTGTGTGCGTAATGGGTCAGATTTGGGGGTCTATCTGCACCCTTGAGGAAAGGGGCTTTGCAAAGAGAAAGTTTGGCCAGCGCCCTATCCTGGAACAGCCATCTCTTCTCGGATTCCGATCTGTTCCATTTTACGAGATATCGTAATTGTGTTGAATGTTTGGGATCCCCAGACCACCCTCATTGGGTCGTAGATAGCCTAACTCTTTCCACATCTGGGGTCTTGCCCTGCCCAAACAAACTGTTGTATTACTTGTTGCAGTTTCTGAAGAGGCCCTGGTGGGGGCAAAATTGGTATTGTCTGAAAAAGATGTAATGCTTTGGGAAGGATGGACATTTTAATTGCTGCTACCCGCCCCAGGAGTGATGGCTGGTGGTGTTTCCGTTGTTGCAGTTCCTTGAGGATCTGAGTGGTTAATTTGGAATAGTTGAGCATGACCGTTTGTGGCACCGATGGTGCCAACTCAACTCCCAAGTATGGGATAGATGACATTGTCTGTATCCCTGCGTAGGGGGCTCTGCCCGCAGTTGAAGTGTTCCCTCTCTGGTTCAACCAAAGAATCCTAGACTTCCCGACATTGACCTGGAAACCCGAGACCCAACCAAAGGCGTCCAGTTCCCGCAAGAATGCCGGTACCGAGCGTGCTGGTGTTTCGAGGGAAGCGATGATGTCCTCCGCATAAAGACTGATTGCGTATCTTTCCCCGCTGAATGAAAGGCCCAGGATGTCGGGGTTGTCTCTTACCTTCTGAGTGAGCGGCTCAACATAGAGTTCAAAGAGGAGAGGTGACGGCAGGCATCCCTGGCGGGTCCCTCTCTGATTCTCAAAGGGGCTGGATGATATCCCATTCACCCTAATAGTCACAGTGGGCTTGCTGTAGCAGCTCGATACCAGGCCCTGAACCTGTGCCTCAGGCCAAAGTGAATCAGGGTCTTGTCTAAGAAAGACCAATCCACTCGGTCAAATGCCTTCTCGGCATCGACCGACAATAAGAGAGCATCCATGTTGGTGCAATGGATTTTGTCCACTAAATGTACAATGCGTTTGGTGTTGTCGCTACTCTGTCTATCGTGGATAAAGCCGGACTGGTCAGGTTTGACGATGCCCGGCATGAGGGGGCCCAATCTAGCCACCAACAAGCTTCAGATCTACATTGAGCAGTGACACCGGGCAATAGGAGCCGTAGAGGGATTTATCTTTCCCGGGTTTGGGCAGTACTACTATGGACGCCTCTAGCATCTCTGGAGGGATCGCTCCCGGGCCAGTAAAAGAATTGAAGAGTCTTGTCAAAAGCAGAGCCAGAATGTGGCAGAAGGATTTATAGAACCCGACAGAAAAGCTGTCTGGTCCTGGTGATTTCAGTAGCTTGAGGCGCAATATTGCCCCTACCACTTCCTCTACCCGTATGGGTGACTCCAACAGCTACGCTCGCCCTGGCCCTAGAGCCGTTAAGTGTACATCCTGGAGGTAGGTGTCGATGCAGGAGCTTGGAGGGGTGTCTTGGAGATAAAGGTCAGCATAGAATGTTTGAAAGACCTTCGCTATCTCATCACTTTCTACTACCTTCCCTGAGCTCGATCTGAGGGACTGAACCTTCGTCTGCAGGGTGCGGGCTCTGTTTGCTCGCCAGCGTGTGCCCCGTTTTATCTCCCCCCCCCTCCCCCCCCCCCAATGTAGTAGAAGTGTTTGAGTCTGAGTGCTGCGTATTTAGCCCTGTCCAAGTAGAGTCCTGCTAATTGGGCCCGAGCCGCTTTCAGCTGGCGGCAAACTCTTGGCACCCTTGTCCTACTGTGCACCCACTCCAATTTGAGTACTTGTGCAGTGATCTGCTCTCTTGGTTTTGCAGACCCTGTTTTCCGCTGCAGAGATCGCAATCCATTCCCCCCTCACCACTGCCTTAAGGGCCCCCCCCATAGGGTAGCCAGGGAGACGTCGGGAGAGTCGTTCAGGTCTAAGTAGTCTGTGATGCGTTTGAGGATCTGTTCTTGTGTCGCCGCTTTATGCAACGTGCCCTCCCGCAATCTCCAACCCCCGAATTTCCTACTTGGCTGAGGCACCCATAATGTCACCATCACCGCATCATGGTCCGAGAGTGCCGCCGGCATGATGTCTGTCCCTCACCAGGGCCTTGAGTTTCTGCGTGCCCAACAAATGGTCAAGCTTATTATATGTGCCGTGAGCATGTGAATAGAAAGAAAATTGAGAGGTGTGAGGATGAAGCGCCCGTCAGTGCTCTATAAGCCCTCTATTCTGTAGCCATTCCCACCCCTCACTAGACAATTCACCAGTCTGGGTATATCTATGGCTGGATCTGTCCACTGTCGTGTCCATTACTAAATTTAGGTCCCCTCAATGATTATCCACCGCTCTTGCGCGCTCAGGACTTCAGAGAGGGCTGCTTTCAGGAATTTCTCTTGCCCGGAGTTGGGTGCATAAATGGACCCCACCACCATGGGTGAACCCACCAACCAAAGTTTATAGGCTATAAGGCACCCCTTAACTTCTGCTACCTTGTCCCCCACTTTCCCAGCAAAACGCTGAGCCACCAGGATTGCCAGCCCTGCCTTTTTGTCTTGTGTTGAAGAAAAGAACTGCTGGGGGAATTCCCTGGACCTCATCCGGTGCCAATCCTTCAATAGGAGTTGTCTTCTGAAGAAGGCACACATCCCCCTGAGTGCTCTAAGTAGGACAGTATGGATTTCTGCAGGCCCCTCAGATTTAGAGTGAGAATGTGTGTGTAGAGTGTGTCATGGGATAGGATCGAAAGTGGATTGCAATGGTGGCGACTTTCCCACCCCACTGTCAGATTTGTGCCCTCTACCCCCTCGCCCCTGAGCTGCCCTGTCAGTCGCTTATTCAGCTGGATCCCCCTTTGTAGCACACCAATTCCCCCCCACCCCCTCCCTAACCTGACACCCCAGTCCCCTGATATTGTCCAGTGCCCGCAGGGCTTGATCGCATGCACCTGGAAAAAAGAAAGAAACAAGGAAAAATCGTGGCCCAGAAACCCCTCGACTCCCCGCTCCTAGAAACTCCCGCCCTACATGGTAAACTTGCTTCAGGACTCGGGAGCTGTCTTGGGATGCTGCGTCTTTGAGGACCGTCTCCAGTGCTGCTGCTTGTTCCTGCACCATGGTAATGGGATCGGGCCCCCGGGAATTGGCCTAAAGGCGTCTCCTTCCCACTCTCTGCCATTGCTCTCGTGCCGCACTCCGATCCGGACTGGACCGATCCTCAGGGCTATAGAATGGCAGACCTAATAACTTGCAGGCCTCCTGTAGTGATTTAATCTGGTGTATTTTGCTGTCCCACTTGAAGATTACCCGGAACAGATGACCCCAGGAGTACGCCACTCCTTTGTCCCGGAGATGTGAGGTCACCTCTTTAAAAAAAAAAAAAAAACTCCCGCCTCTGCTGTAGCATGATTGCTGCTAAGTCCTGGTAAAGGGCGAGAGAAGGGCCCTGGTATTTAATTGGTTGCTTTGCCCTGGCTTCCCGAAGAATGCGTTCCTTGAGAGGATAGTCGGGCAAGAATGCTAGGATGTCTGGGCGGTGGCACAGGGGCCCTTCTTCTCAACCCCACTCGGTGGGCTCTGTCTATGTGGATCTCCAAGTCCGGCTGGGCTCCGAGGATATCGCGAAACAGTTCCTGTAGATAGTGGACCATGTCTGACCCCTCTGCATCTGATGGAACTCCCCTCACTTGAATGTTATTCCGCCGAGAGTGGTTTTTGAGATCCTCTGTGTGGGCCTGGAGGTCTATTTGTTGTTCCCTCAAGCGTAGCACCTCCTGTTGGAGCTGTGTTACCTCTTCCTCCCTGGCCTGGTCCTGGTCTTAAATTGTGGCCACCCTCTCTCCGATCGCATCCACGTCTCAGCGGATCTTTCACCTCCCCCGCCACTTCGCTCTTCAGTGTGTGGAAGTCGTCGCGGAGGGTGTTGAACATTGTCTCCAGAAGAGACCGGGTGATCGGGGCCTCTGCACCTTCCAACTCGAGTTGAAGCTGGTTCGTGGGCGCGGATTGGTCATCTCCCCTTCCGCTATGTGGGGGTTTGGTTAGAATGTCCTTCAATGTTCTGTCTTTCTTCCTCCGCCGTGAGGACCTGTTGGCGGTGTAGCTAATAGGCTGTAGAGTGGCTTTCCGTTCACGCCCTCTGCTCCAGTTATTGTATGCCCCCTCAAGCCACTGCGTTCTGTACTTGGGCGCTGTACTATTGGTTCCTTAAGGTTGGTATGATGCTCGGGGTGGCGCCACCCCTGGGGGTTTTGCAAGGTAGGTGCCTGACTTCAGAACTGAAGCTATGGGTATCCACACCCCTGGTCTGATTTGTGTGGGGGGCAATGGTGTCCTCCCAGTGTTTAGCTCGTGCGCTGTGCCCGGCTGCCACATCTAGGGCTAGGTCGCTCCCTCTCCGTTAGCCGCTTCCAGGCTGAGAGCTGTGCCAGAGAGTATGTGGATTATGGAGCACTGCTTCTGGGCAGTCCCTCTCTGCCCTCGACGTCCCTACATTCAGCTAAGTACAGCTATCAATGCTCAGGCTGAGGATGCGGCGTTCGTGGTTTGCAGTGGACGGCGTGCATTTACTCCAGGCTGAACCTGTGTCTTTCATGGTGTCCCTCCTTGTCCTTCGACTTTTGGGTCCCTGTCCCTCTCTGTGTCGGGGGCCCCCTTCACTCTGCAGCCAAAAGGAAAGTTACGCAGGCCCCGTCTTCAGGGCCGGCCGCTCGCGCTGTTCGTTGTCAGCTGACAATTTGGACTAGTTGGTGGGCTCCCCTGATGGAACCACTGTAGTGCTGTGCTCGCTCGGGCTCGAAGTTCCCTCTTTTGGCCCGCGTGTGTTACTGAGCCCAGTGGCGCTCGCAGGCTGCTCTGGCGCTCACCAGACTCTTTCCGGAAAGGGTCACTGCTCCACGTAGGGCCTGGGCCGGCCCCGCAACCTGCAGATGCCGCGACCTCGGTCCCTGAACACAAGACTCTTCTCGGCTCGCCGCTAGTGCCGACCTGCTTATGCGATCCCCTGTTCTGGTCACGGCCCAGCCTGCCCCTAAGCCCGCGAGCGCCAGCCGGTGCGTTTGGCCGATGCTCTAACGGGCCAGTCAGGTCCTCCGGAGCTCCTGAATCCGCCTCCTTCGCTGCTAGCTCGAGCCCCTTGCCGCCCGCTAGGCCGCTTGCAGGCTGGGACTCTTCCCTTATCGCGCTTCGTGCACCAACAGCGACCGCTACGGGTGCTGCCTTTCAGCAGTGCGCTGGGCCCCCGGCGCCAGTCGATTATCTGGCCGATGCCCTGGAACCGCAATCTGATGCGGTTCCACTCTGCTCGGCCTCCGCCACACCACGCAAGGGCTCTGCGCGGCCCACTAGGCCTCGCTCCACCTCTCACATCCAACGCGCCCGTCCGTCTCCCGTTAGTGCTGGGCTCTGCACAGGGCACCCCGCTGAGTCCCTCGGCTAGCTGTTCTCATTAGGTGCTTATGTGCCCCACAGGGGCCTGTAGTGTCCCTGGACCCCTCTGCCAACCACCGTTCTCGACCTCCTCTCGTCTAGTTTGGGAAGGCCGTCATTTTCCTCGCTCTGTGCCGCTGCCGTGCCGGGCGCAGAGTTGTCCGCTCTCCAGCCTCGGGCCCCACTTACACCTTATTTGAGAGCGCTGTTGGTCCACAGTTGTGTCCCCTCTTATTCCTGAGCCTTCAGGGGCTGCACTTCGCAGGAATGGGCAGAGTTGGGAGCGGGGAGACTATGTGAAACCAGTCTTACCCGCTCCCCATCTTGGCCATGTCCCCATCATTATTATTTTTAAAGATATTTTTGTGTCTTGCTCATAAAACAATAATCCCAGTATCACATTTATATCCATCGTCGCTCTTGTGCAGAATGAACAGATTTAAGTCTGTCATGCATGTACACATCCCAAGATACAGTACATGACCAATCACACCCTTCCATGGACACAATACTGACTCTTTGTGGTGGAGAAGCAAAAAGGAGGGGAGGAGGTGGAAGAGGCAACAGCAACAAAAGGGAGAGTCATTAACTGTATTCTATTATCTTTCGAGATTCTGCTCCCTCCCCCAACCCCATAGCAATCCCTAGCATCCACGCCCATATCTTGTCAAATTTCTTAAGGCTGCCTCGGTCTTTGTATACTGTTTTTTCCAGGGCCATGCATGAGTCCATGCCCTTCTCCCAATCGCGTACGGTGTCGTGCCACCCCATTTTTGGGCTTTGTCCTTTTAGGTACCATAAACCCCAGGCTTATAAGTAATTTTTTGTAGCTGGTGGCCTCCAAATCTCTCCATATCCCCAATAGCGGAGATTTGGATGGGGATTTGGGGAGAGGATGTAGCCTAATGGCTAGGACGGTAGATCTCCAATCTGGGGAACCGGGTTGGAGTCTCAGCAATGACGCTCAACATCCTGTGATTCTGGGCAAATCACTTAATCTCCCCGTGCCTAACAAATGAATGTGTCCTTGTGCAATGCAACAGTTGCTCATGTAAAGCGCTCTGTTACCCGATACTATTTGTTTCAAGTTTGCGCTATATAAAACTATGGGGGAAAAATGGTGCCAGCAGGCAGTTAAGTCACTGGTACAGTTTGTGGCCTCCTCCAACCTTTGTGTTACCAGCTGCTAGAACCTTTGTAATTTGAGACATTCTCACAATAGGTAGAAGACCGTTTCTCTCTGCCTGCGGTTCTGAAGACATCCCTCTGTTTCGGCTCGCCTTATTTTGGCTACATCTGTCTGCTGTAGTAAACCATATGCAAGATTTTCAGCTGCACAAGTCAGAATCTGGCTTTTATGGCTACTTCCTGTGGGCACTGCTCCGCCTCCCCACAGTAAACGCCTAGAGACCGAATGCCATGTTGCCGTTTCCCTCTTAAAACTTTTGCCAGTTCTATTTGAGTATTGACCAGGAATATGGCTTTAGCAGTAAATTGCCCATCTAACAACCTCCTCTCTAGAGGGGGGTCCTCTTGCATTTCTTCTTCTGCTGGAATCGTGAATCGTAAAGCGTGTCGTAATTGCAAGTATTTGAATGTTTGGGTTGGGGCCATATCATAATCTTTCTGGAGGTGTTCAACTAGGACAATTCCATTTGCATCCCATACCTGTTCTAGTGATATGCCGATTAAGTCCCACATCTTGAAACCTTATAATGTAGCCACCTACCTCAACCTTGTTCCCATCCATAGGGGTGTTTTGAGGGGCAGTCTTTTTTTCCCATTGCACTTTCCTGGTTAATTTGTGCTGTGCCGTGACTACTGTGTCTGTAGCCAGAAGTAAGACCCTCTGGCTTTCCCCCGTAAAGGGCATGCAGGTATCTCCTCTCGCCCCGAGTGAACCTATCTAGTCTGAAAGGGGGCTTGTCTGTTGGGGCGTAGGCCCTTCCGTTTACTGTGCAGATTTATGCTGCTTCATAGTATTTAGACATTGGACAATGCTTTTCCACCATCATATGTGGAACACTTTAAGGTGTGCAGTGCGATCCGGGGTATGCCACCCCACACCGGGAGTTAAGTCTATAGTAGGTGATCTACTTTAGGGGAAATTCTGTAATTTGTAGATGAACCTGGGCAGCGTCATTATTTTGAAGATCATTGCCCTTCCCATTAGGGCGATCGGGGGGTTTTGCCAGGCCATCTCCAGTTTGGTCAGCAAAGGGACTAAATTGTCCTCATTATGTGCGTGGTCATCCCTAGTGATGCCCAGGTTTTTAAAGTGACCGGTTTTCACTCCAATGGATAGCAGCAGCACAGCCTCGGGCTGCCATCCAGCCATACGGAACAGTGACTTCTCCCAGTTAATACTGAGTCCCGAGGAGCTCTGATATGTATCAAATATCCATCAGAGCCTGGTCAGTGACTCCTCTGGGTTAGCTATGTAGAGAATTGTCATCCACTTATAAGGAGATGCATTCCTCCCATCCTCTCTCCCAGGTCCAACCCTTCAGCTGTGCATTCACCCAGCCAGTGGTTCGACAGCTAGGGCGAACAACTTGGGCAACGAGGCAGCCCATATGCTTGCCTCTCCAAATGGGGAATATACGTGTTTGAGTGCCTTCTACTCTGTCTCCTTGGGAGCCATGTAGAGCAGCCAAACCCATACAAGTTATCTTGGTCCAAACCCCATTTTACTCCAGGATTGCAAAGAGGAATGGCCACTCTATTGAGTCAAACGCCTTGTTGGCGTCTAAAGAAGCCACTGCTATTGGTTTGTGTACTACGGCAGCCAGGGCCTTATTATTATTATTATTAATATTATTAATATTATTATTATTATATAAAGGTCTCGGGTTCAGCTTAGTATAGCACTGTGTAATGAATCTGAATTGATTTGGAAGGACCAAATCTGCAATCATGGCTTGCAGCCTATTGGCCAAGATCTTGGCAAGGATCTTAACTTCCACGTTAAGTAGGTCTATCATTCTATAGGACTCACGTGCAGCCCTAGACTTCCTGTCTTTATGGATTAGGGCTATTGTTGGTATCCATAGTTCTGGTGACGTGTATTGTGTGCCTGTAAATGGTGTATAGTGGCTTGCCCCCCTATTCCGCTATCTTTATATAAAATTCTACCGGTAGTCCGTTAGGTCCCGGTGTCTTCTCATTCTGCAACTGCATGAATGCCATCCTTATCTCCTCCTCAGTGAGCCCCCCTCCTAGAAATTCCCCCTGTGTTTCCGTGAGGCACTGTGTGGGGCAGTCTTTGACAAAGTAATCTGTGTCCTCCAGCTGCATCGTGAGTCACGACTGCTAAAAAGCTTGAAAGTAGTCAGCGAATGCTTCTGCTATGTTTTGTCTCAAGCTATCCCACTCTCCGGTGTACATATCCATCTAATATGTCTCTGAACCCGTTCCCGACTATTTTACCATGCCAGAAGTTTCCCAGCCTTGTCTCCAGTTTCGTGCAGTCGTTTTTGTTATATAAAGTAGATCGTCTTCACATCATGTTAGGAGGGTTCTATTTTCTTCTCTTAACAGTTAGGGTGCCATATCTTCTATTGTGGTTGCAGCGCATGCTCCGCTTCCAACTTACTGAGGTCTTGCTCTATCTGCATTCCTGTAACTCCCTCTCTCATCTCTGTCCCACCTCGCTAGAAATGGTTACCCCTCTAATGGTGGTCTTACAGTCGTTCTTGAGCGTATCTGCTGCCAGTATTTACCCCGTATTTTCTTTAAGGTAGCACTCTGTGGCTTCACCCAGTTGTTTAACCATAGAAGCGTTGTACAAGCATCACTTTGCCATCCTCCAGTCTCCTCTCTCACGTCGCTGGTATGTACCCAATGTCACTCGCAGTATTGAGTGAGCTGACACCCCATCCCTGCACCTGGTATTCTATCTCTGTAAATTGAATTGTTCGAGTACCGCTGCTGTTGTTGATGTAACGTCCTCCATATGTCTCCCATACCCAGGAACCCTTCCAGCTTTCCCAGTGTATGCATGGGGAATTCACCTAGGAACAGTTCTGTCCAGCTGCATGTGAACCACCATGTTAAAATCCACTCCCAGCACGTCTGGTGGAAGCGTAGTCAAGATTTTGTCATTGTTTATTGTGTGTCCGTTTGTAGAACTGGTGGAAAACATTTACCAGCAAGAGGCGGGTCCCTTCCCAGTCTCCCAGAAGCAGTGCGTACCATCTGCTGTCTTCCGTCTGCTTTGTGGGGTAAAAGGGAATTAGTCTTTTTTAGTAATATTGCTACTCCACTGGAGCCTGTTGTGAAGCCAGTGTACCTTGTACCCCCCCCCCCCCCCCCCCCACCGTCAAAGTAATTGACTACTGGTTCCAGTAAGATGTTTCCTGTAAAAAGACACCTCTGTTAACGATTGCTTCAAGATTCTAGAGACTAGCCTCTCTTAATTTTGTTCCCCAACCTGTTGACATTCCATGTCTTGAGTCAGTGCGTTAGTCATCCTCATCTGCATCTGGACATGCAATTGTGTTAGCTGTTGACATCCGCCAGCAGTGCTCCCAGTCCCAGGGAATCCAGTAGAGGCAAATCGGGCCATCCACATGGCGGGCGCTCCTCCAACTAGCTCCATGCACTTTCTGGGATGTCCAAAAATAAGGATTTGTCATTATAGATAACTTTCAGGCATGCCGGGAAAAGTAACATGTATTTGAGGTTCACAACATGCAGTTTCCTTATATCTTCCAGAAAGGATTTCCTCTGTTGAACCATTTGTCGTATAGTCTGGGAATATCAACACAGGTTAGGATTCACATGTGAGCCTGCCGATCTTGCAGGCAACTCTCAGGATTTTCAACCAAGTTGAAAATCCTTACAATTATCTGTTGCGGCGGTGCACCAGGGCTTGGGCAGGAGTTCAGTGAGCGGTGCGCCCTCTCCACAAGAAAGTACAGAGACCATCTCACACTGCACCCAGAGTCAATCTCTCAATACAGAGTGATCACTAAGCACCAGAAACTGTCTGTCACCTCTGTCCCTTTGGCTGAGTTTGTTTACAATCATTATAGTAAAGTGTACCGAATAAGACTCCCTACTATCTAGCCCTAGACCTATTTTGCATTCAAAAGCAAGATGGAACCCAGCAAGGGTGTGGAAAGTATAGCACAGCTAGCAATGCAATACTGTAGTTTTCTTATAGGACAACATTAGCCTTCGAGGCCCATGTTTTGTAGCACCTTGAACTAGGTTCCAATTGGGGTGCAGTAGTTGTACTAGCGTTTTGATGCAAGTGGTAAACGATTGAAATCTTTTCAAATACTGCTCAGTAGCCTCTGACTGTAGCCCCTGATTTCCTGAGTAGGCAACAATAAGGTATGTGCTCAAGTTAAACCTAATGCTTCTGGAGGATAAGAAAATCGGTGTAGAAGCATGCTCACAACGGGCCAAAATCTTTAAAGCATGAGAGAAACTAGAATGTTGAGTGGCAGTTTTGAATGGCAGGTAATGGTATCTTGACTTTGCTGGGCCACTTAAAAAAGAGAGCCCAAAAGGGCAATGCTGCGGGGATGATTTGGCGGGATGCCGAACCACTGGCCTCTTTCTTGAGAGGTGGTCAAATAACGAAGCTTGCAGATTGGGCTGAGGCTTAAATGAAAGTGGAATTTTCCATTAAGTGGGGGTTTTGCATAGGGGTATCTGAAAGAGACAATTAGTTATAGATGCCTTACTGTCGTGGCACTGTAGAGGCACAACTGTTCGCAAGCCACTAACCTGACTAGAAGGCAGCAGGGACGATGTTCAGACGAAGGTTCCCTCCTTCCCGAAGGCGCGTCGTTCCTCAGAGAGAAGTACACTACTCTGTGGGAAGACGCCCCCCCCGGGGAAGAAAGGAATAATAAAGGCTGGCTCTGTGAGGTACCTCTTCAGGACGGCTATGGAGAGTCTCTGTATCCGCTCGCGTGTTGTGAGAGTGCTGAACGCGAGTAGGTTGAACGAAAGAGCCCCCCGTGTGATGAGCCACAATGGGGAAACAATAAGTCTATTGCAGGTAATCCTCCTCGCACCAGTGGCACCGAGAGGCGTAGTATTCTCAGCAGTTTAGCCTTACAAACACTCACGCTGTTAGTAGCACAACGGGGGTAAAGTAGCTCAATGTCACTGCCAAATGAGTCTCTCGCAGTAAGTGACCCGGGAATTTCAGGGAACACGCGTCGAGATGCACGCGAGAAGGTCCTGAGTACCTAGGTTAAGGGAGGTTTGAGAGTGGCTTCCTGGATATTAAAAAGCGAGGGTCTCGCACGGGCACGGAACCCTACCGGGAAACATCGTTTACATCGCATTCAGTACACCGCGATGCTGTTACAACGCGGTTGTTACAACGAACTCGATGTAACCACGCGTTGCCATTACAACGCAAGTCTTTACATCGACTTGCGCTAGATGGCGTGCTAACATTACAAATAGTGTAGTTTACTATCCCAACACCTTCCCAACTGTTAAGTGGACTGGATTTGGAATAGTAAATTACGCTTTTCTAATGTTAGCACGCCATCTAGCGCAAGTCAATGTAAAGACTTGCGTTGTAATGGCATAGCGTAGTAACATCGCAGTCGTAACGACCGCGATGTAACTGCACGCGTTGTAATGACTCGCGTTGTTACGTCATACATCCAACCCTACCTGTTCTGGTTGCAAGGGTTGCGTGAAGATCGCAGAAGAAGGCTCCGGCGGGGAAGCACCATCCGCCTGGCGCTCGCCTGAAATGCCGCAAATAGCTCCAGGAAGCCTCGCTGCAAACGGGGTCCGTGAAACTTGGAAAAGCGCCCGACCTCCGGCGGGGAAGCACCGTCCGCCTGGCGCTCGCGGGTTGCTTTGGATCGGAATAGATTGTCAAGCCCCGTTTCCTGGAACAGGCGGGGCTATATAGCCGCCCATCAGGAAGCTCGCTTGTTGTGGTGCTGCGTAGAAGTCGAAGGGGGTGTTCTGGGAAGTATAGTTTTTTGGACTTGGCTTGTAGATTATACGGGGGAACTGTGTTTCGGCGGCCGTCCCCTACGCAGGTCATGACAGTACCCCCCCTTGAGGACCGTCGTCTCGGCGGTCGTCCAGGTTTTCCTGGTTATTCAGTATGAAATTGCTTAAGTAGTTTTGGGCAGCTTAAGTTGGATATGGGTTCCCAGGTTCGGTCTTCCACCCCATACCCCTTCCAGTCCACCAGATACTGAACCCTTCCCCTCACTAACCGGGAGTCGAGAAGCTCCCGAACTTCATATTCTTCCTGTCCGTCTATTTCTACCGGAGGAGGGAGTACGGGGAGTCTCACGTCTTTGGGACAGGGTTTTAGTAAGGAAACATGGAACACGGGGTGGATGTTCCAGGAAGGGGGAAGGATCAAACGTACGGCTACAGGATTTATAATACGTTCTACGCTATACGGGCCTATGTATTTCGGGCCCAGTTTACCCACCCCCTTTAGCCGTAGGTATTTCGTAGCCTACCATACCCGTTCTCCTGCCTGATAACGAGGTTCCTGGCTTCTCTTTTTATCAGCGTAGTATTTATGTGTGGTCTGTGATTCCTTTAACTGGTTTCTTGCTTTTTTAAGCACTATTCGGAGATGAGTGTGGTGTTCTTGTATAGTGGGGTGCTTGGACTCTGCAGGCCATTCGAATGGAAGCATGTTAGGATGGAATCCATATAAGCAGAAAAATGGGGAGCAACCAAGCGTGGCGTGATCTGCGTTGTTGTAGGAGAACTCTGCTATCCAGAGCAACGGGAACCAGTCCATGGTGTTCTGGAGCGAAAAGCAGCGAAGGTATTGTTCAAGAGTATGGTTAAGACGTTCCGTCTTACCGTCAGTTTGTGGATGGTAACTGGTTGATAGTCTAGTGTCCACTCCCATGTTGGTGCATAACGCCTTCCAAAACAGAGAAGTGAACTGGGAGCCCCTGTCGGTGATGAGAACCTTGGGTAATCCATGGGCCTTAACTACATGTTGGAGGAAGGCAACTGCAAGTTCCGCCGACGTAGGCAATCTTTTCAGGGGGATGAAGTGTCACATCTTGGTGAGATGATAGACTACCACTAAGATGGTGGTGAAGCCTTCGCACGGGGGCATCTGAACGATGAAGTCCATTGACTGTGTGCCACGGGAGTGCGGGTATAGGAATGGGATGAAGCAGTCCCGTAGGTTTCGCATGGCTGGTTTTGCTCTTGGCACAAACGGCGCAGTTTCGGATATACTCTTTGGTGTCGTTCTTCAGTGTGGGCCACCAAAAGGAAAGTTCTAAGTATGCAATGGTGTTGTTTTCTCCTAGGTGTCCCCCTAAGGTGGTGTCGTGAGCCCAGGATAGTACCTGTTCTTGATGGGCCTTTTCTGGAATGTACAACGTCCGGTTGTGGTAGAGAAAGCCTTTCTCCAAGGCACGATTTTCAGGATGTTCGTTGATCCAACCTTGCTGGTCGATCTGGGTTAGTGACTCTTGCAGGTTTTCTAGGAAGGATTCCGAGAAGGTTGTAGAGTTTCGGGTTGAAAGGCTTCTATCGGGAGGATTGGTGGACCCTCCTCGGTAATTTCAAGTGTGTCTTCTGCTGGGACGGGGATGCGTGACAGGGCATCGGCCTCTCCATTTTCAATTCCTGGTCGGTATCGAATGACAAAGTCATAATCCGAGGAAAACAAGGACCATCGGAGTTGTCGGGGAGTAAGTGCTTTGGCTGACTTCAGGAATAGCAGGTTACGATGATCAGTGTAGATCTCTACTGTATGACTGGCCCCCTGGAGGTAGTGTCGCCATTCTTCACAAGCTCTTTTTATGGCGAGGAGTTCCTTGTCCGTGATGGAGTAGTTGATTTTGCAGGGAGTAAGTTTTTTAGAGTAATAAGCCACTGGATGTATTTGGCCCGTCTCTGGGTGTCTTTGGGATAGGATTCCTCCTAAGGCGAATTGGGACGATCTGTTTCGACAATATACGGCAGACTGGAATCGGGGTGTCGTAATATGGTAGCGTGAGTAAAATGTTTTTTTAGTTCCTGAAAGGCTCGTTCTGCTTCTGAATCCCATACAAAGAATGTATTCTTTCGGAGTAGACGTGTGATGGGGTGTATAATCCGTGAGAGGTCTTTAATAAAGCGTCTATAATAATTGGTGAAGCCAAGGAAGCTTTGGACCGCCTTGACGTTAGTCGGTGCCTTCCAGAGTGTGATGGCCTCCACTTTTCCTGCGTCCATCTGGAATCCTTGGGCATTGATCAATTGAGAAAAGGCAACCCCCTACAAAGTTAACTTTAAGGTCAGGGAACAGGGGGAAAGGAACAGAAGACTACAATATATAATGTCCCTCTACACCTAGATTGCTTTATATCAAATTGTTTTTGTGGGCTCACACATAACAAACAAGAAACATATTACTTGTGTCTGTTTTTAAATTTAATTGTTTTTTTGTCATTTTAGCACATAAGTACAATTCATCTATTTTTTTGTAAAAAAAAGAACATACAACAAATTCTTTTCATCTAACAAGCAGTCCAAGTTATACCAAAATGTGACAGTCTATACATATATATAATAAATTTGAAAAAAACCTGAGTTTTATACCAAAATAGATGAAAAGAATAATTATATCTGTTAGAACCAACATCCAGCTATTGGCATTAATCAAATAATGAAAAACAAGAAATCCCCATACCATTTATACCTCTACATACTTCACATTCATATCACTGACACTCATCTCATGCATACTACACACCCCAGAGCCAAATAGCATGCACAAAGGCTAGCTAACAGGGGTGAGGTGCTCAACCCTCTGATATTGTGCTGAACGCTGTGGTGTGTCATACAGACTGGTCGACGCGCGTTTCGATGGCTTAATCCTCTTTAAATGCCATCTTCTTCAAGACCGGTTACTTTACAATTTGGTAACGGGCAAGTCGGTGGGGGATACATTTTCTGAAAAACAATACGAATTGTTATTTAGTTGGATTTCAACTTTAGTATTAATGTGTTAAAAAACCCACAGGAGAAATCTAATATTGTCTCCACAGAAAAAGGACTAGATTGCTATTCATACTATCAGGGTTACAAATATGTCACTGAGCGGTGTTCTCTGCAAGTAAAATAGAATAGACCCACATCCATAGAGGAAAATAAGGAAAAGTGAGATAGAAGAAGGCAGATTGTATCTACTAAGAAAATACATAGTTTGAATCATGGTCATAGGGTAAGACCCACATATGTCTAGGAAAAAGTGTCAAGACTTTAAAGTCTTTTCTGTTTTCTTATATGTACCCATTCTTTGTAGAGGTCATGACAGGCATTCCCCAGTCGAAATTAATCATAAGGGGAGAAACTTACATGGTCATGGCTCCCATCTGTTTAATAAAATAGTGTGGATGGTAGTGGTATTCTCTATGCTTTCGGACGCATTCCCACTGCTAATGTGTTATTCTACACTCAGCAAAGGAGCATATAGCCAGCAATTTAGATTTTGTGTTTTTACAAAAGTGGTCAGGGATATTACCAAAAACAAATGTTAAAAAGGTGTTGTAGCTACTTGGTATGTCTGAAGCCACCTACGTAAATGTTTACCTTTTGAACTACTTCCTGTTCTTGAACTAAGGTGGGTTTATCTTCCCATGAGCTGAGAATTCTACAGCGTAATCGTGCGGGTTCAGCTACGGTGCCATCCTTCGTTTTATCATCTGTACACTCCCTATAGGGGCAGTAGATGTCATTAGTGAAGCCATAGTCGCTACTAGGCGCTGTTTTTACATATAAAACTAATAATAGTTTCAAAGAAAGAAGGAGCCTTGTTATTTTCAAAAAAGTAAGTAACAAATGACCTACTTATCCACTTATGTATCTCTGGATATCTTCTAATGCTGTCCTCTGTATTTGTTTCTTAGTAGTCACAGCATCTCAGGTTCGTTCTTAGAGATCGATAGTTCCCTCATATGAGACAATTCTGATGGTAATACAAAGAAAAATGATACTCACAAAATAAAGAACAAACTTCTCGAGAATGATTGTACTGCGAAGCGGTAAAGAAAATATTGATAATCCTAGAGGACATATGTTAGCCTATAGTGCTGGCGGCTAGTAGTGTGCAGATTTTTCATACGATGTTGTATGGTATTCTGGACGCCTGGAAACCAGCTACTCTATGCTCCAACTGATGTTTAGAGCACCTTCCTTTTTAAATCATGAGTCTTTTCTCATGATTATAGTGTAGGGAAGTATTTGTTAATAGCTGTCCTGGCTGTCGATTAACTCTGCATATATGGCCCAAGGATACGGCTATAGTGTTAAAATACAGTCTCATGGGAATTTGGTGACTCGTCCGGGGTCAAGCTTTAATTCAGGATAATATTATACCCCTATGCTGTTGGGGAAACAAAGCCTATTATTCAATTCTCCGAGTTGTCCGATAGCGATTAAAACCCATTCTTACAGTGTCTACAACTAACGCCTACAACGTACCAACAGCATACATCTTACCTTTGGAGAGTGAGTGAATTGGCATTAACGGCATCCCCTGCGTGGTATCGGTACCTCACATACGCGATGGTTAGTTCCACCTATATATACCTTAGATGGAATTGGCAAATTCTCAAATGCGAGGCACCTGCGAGGCGCCTTGGCGTCATTGCGAGTGCGTCAACTCTCTCTATGTGTGGCTCGATAGCTATGCAGTCTCCTGACGCCATCTTGGAGTGTATCCAGGAAGTAACCGTATTACATCTATAGACCTATCCTTAAGCAAGGTTGGTGTGTCCTTATGTGTTTGTTTTATCTCTAAAAACCCAAAAGAAAATTTTTCCTTTATGTTCTTAAACAAACGATCCCATATCCTGGTTTTTATACCCAGAAGGAGATCTATCCGTGTGGTTTCCCCGCTTTTGGGTAAAAAACGCCGGCGCCATCTTTGAATAGGAGAATACAACCTGAGTCGAAGGGAAATTGGGCTAGTTATATTTATAAAAAGACAACCATAGTTGGAAATTGGTAGAATTTATAACAACTGGTACTGTCTACGAGTAAGAGTACTTACTTTACATATTAAGATTGTTATCACCTGTGACAACTTGCCCAGGAGAAGAGAAAAAACATTTTTTTTAAACGAAGCATGACTCTTGCATCGAGGTGTCAACATGTGATTATTTGCATATCTTTGATCGAAGTCTGTTGGGGGCAAAGTACTATACACTCTGTTATTGATCGAAACATGAATGCTACGGTCCTATCATAGAGTGGCCCCGCCCACTCTAGGGCGGTTTTTGCAAAGATGAGACACCATGGGTAATGAGGCAGACTTAATGTGACAAATCATGATGTTATAAGTACAATGTGAGTAAGTACATCTTGTCTTCTCCTTGTCTGGTTCGTATCTGATTTAACCAAGTAAGAAAGAAGGGAGGATCTCAAGGGCAGCATAATAAGTCTATGATTGTTATGCTTCATGTTGTGTGCCACACTATTTCTTCATTTAAACCGTATTTGACAGTATCCAGAGTGTAAATCCAATACGTTTCTCGTTCTTTCCGAACCTCTTTTATATCTTTACCTGGGGTGTGTCTTGTCTTCTCCAGGATTAACCATCTCAATTCATTTTCGTTGTGTCTGAGGTCAATGCAATGTTGGACCATTGGGCATGATATTTTACGTGTCCTGATTGCCGACCTGTGTTCGCCGTAGCGAATTCTGAACTCGCGACCCGTCTCACCCACGTATCCCAGGGTGCATGGGCATAGGATGAGGTAGATAAGATTCTGACTCCTACAGTTGGTAAAGTCGCGTAGTTTCCCTTTCTTGCCGCGATAGCTCCAGGTTTCAGTAACAATGGCACTATCACACGCAACGCATGTACCACATTTATGGTTCCCCAAGATGGGAGGACCTACCAAGGTAGTTTGTGAGACAGATTGTTTATACTTCGGTCGAGTATGGACTAAGTTATCTTTGAGATTCCTGTTTCTACGAAATGCAAGAATGGGTTTCTGAATAACCTCCTGCTCATCATTCGTGTTCAAGACATGCCAGTTTTTGTCCAAAATTTTTCTGATCTTAAAATTCAAAGTCGAATGATTTATAACCAAGCACCTATTGCAATAAGTTTAAACTTATGCAGGACATCTTTTCCTTTTTTAGAAAAATTAGCCTTAAAAAATTCTTTTCGTGACAAGAAGAGAGAGACAGAGATGAGAATCTCTCAGGTTGTAAGCCGAAATCGACTTTTACCCCCACCCTAGAAATGGTAGGTCCAGAGGTGGCTGTCTTTGAGAAATCCGTTCTAAATGACATTAATAGACTAACTGGACACAACTACAACAGTAAACCAAATTTATCAGTTGAAGAAAGAACGGCCCTCCACAAACTTCAAAACACTGCTGATCTCACCATAAAACCTTGTGACAAAGGTGGTGGCATAGTCCTTATGGATACTGAAAAATATGAGGAAAAAATCCATAAAATGTTAGCTTTGGTTGAACATTACAAACCCATCAAACAGGGTGCGATGACTAAATTGAAATAACTAATTGACCACACTACTAGCAAAGCTTATGCAGAAGATACTATTTGTGAGAAAGAATATTGGTTTTTGAATAAAACCAACACAGTAACTCCAGCACTATATGGTGTGCCTAAAACACACAAAAACACCATAGACCCACCATTACGTCCAATAGTATCTTCAATAAATTTCCCCACTGAACCCTTGTCCAAATATGTGGGTACGTTCCTGTGCCCATTGACAACTATGTATAAATCTTACATCAAAGACACAGGTGACATTATAAACAAACTAGAACACGTGCCATATAACCCCATTTGCGAGATCCTAGTAACATTAGACATCGAAGCATTGTACACAAACATACCACAACAACAAGCGGTGGAAGCAGTCAGGACCCTCCTAGAAAGGACACCAGGAGACAGACCCGACGCTTTCATAGTAGAATGTTTGGAAATAGTACTCAAAAACAACTACTTCGATTTCAGAGGTGATCTATACCATCAAGTCAAAGGGACAAGCATGGGGGCATCATGTGCCCCCAGTGTTGCTAACATCTACATGGGGGAGTACGAACTGAAAAACATTTTTAATGAAATGGCACCGTTCTATGAGAATGTCCAAAGATGGCACAGATTTATCGATGATATCTTCTTCATCTGGCGAGGTGATGAAGAGACACTGACCACTTTCATTGACTGGCTGAATGCCAGTGATGAAAATCTGAAATTCACCTGCGACAAAAGTACCACATCGGTAGAATTCTTAGACATTATCATCCAGTCTGATGGGGGTCAAATTTCTGTCAATTTTTTCAGGAAACCCACATCTAAAAACAACATTTTGTCTCACACCAGTTACCATCCAAACTGTCAAAAAGACTCCATCCTCTTTGGAGAGTTTTTGCGAATCAGACGCAATTGCTCTAACATCAGGGACTATGACATAAATGGGGAAGACTTAAAACAGAGATTGCTCGCACGCGGCTATCCAAAACGCTTGATTAGACAAGCCTACAAAAGGGCACGTTATTATAATCGCGATGCCTTACTAGCTGGGAGCACACGTCCCAAGAATGACAGAATGGTGTGTGTTATAAATCATTCGACTTTGAATTTTAAGATCAGAAAAATTTTGGACAAAAACTGGCCTGTCTTGAACACGAATGATGAGCAGGAGGTTATTCAGAAACCCATTCTTGCATTTCGTAGAAACAGGAATCTCAAAGATAACTTAGTCCATACTCGACCGAAGTATAAACAATCTGTCTCGCAAACTACCTTGGTAGGTCCTCCCATCTTGGGGAACCATAAATGTGGTACATGCGTTGCGTGTGATAGTGCCATTGTTACTGAAACCTGGAGCTATTGCGGCAAGAAAGGGAAACTACGCGACTTTACTAACTGTAGGAGTCAGAATCTTATCTACCTCATCCTATGCCCATGCACCCTGGGATACGTGGGTGAGACGGGTCGCGAGTTCAGAATTCGCTACGGCGAACACAGGTCGGCAATCAGGACACGTAAAATATCATGCCCAATGGTCCAACATTGCATTGACCTCAGACACAACGAAAATGAATTGAGATAGTTAATCCTGGAGAAGACAAGACACACCCCAGGTAAAGATATAAAAGAGGTTCGGAAAGCACGAGAAACTTATTGGATTTACACTCTGGATACTGTCAAATACGGTTTAAATGCAGAAATAGTGTGGCACACAACATGAAGCATAACAATCATAGACTTATTATGCTGCCCTTGAGATCCTCCCTTCTTTCTTACTTGGTTAAATCAGATACGAACCAGACAAGAAGAAGACAAGATGTACTTACTCACATTGTACTTATAACATCATGATTTGTCACAATAAGTCTGCCTTATTACCCATGGTGTCTCATCTTTGCAAAAACTGCCCTAGAGTGGGTGGGCCACTCTATGATAGGACCGTAGCATTCATGTTTCGATCAATAACACAGAGTGTATGGTACTTTGCCCCCAACAGACTTCGATCAAAGATATGCAAATAATCACATGTTGTCACCTCGATGCAAGAGTCATGCTTCATTTAAAAAAAAATGTTTTTTCTCTTCTCCTGGGCAAGTTGTCACAGGTGATAACAATCTTAATATGTAAAGTAAGTACTCTTACTCGTAGACAGTACCAGTTGTTATAAATTCTACCAATTTCCAACTATGGGTGTCTTTTTATAAATATGACTAGCCCAATTTCCCTTCGACTCAGGTTGTATTCTCCTATTCAAAGATGGCGCCGGCGTTTTTTACCCAAAAGCGGGGAAACCACACGGATAGATCTCCTTCTGGTTATAAAAACCAGGATATGGGATCGTTTGTTTAAGAACATAAAGGAAAAATTTTCTTTTGGGTTTTTAGAGATAAAACAAACACATAAGGACACACCAACCTTGCTTAAGGATAGGTCTATAGATGTAATACGGTTACTTTCCGGATACACTCCCAAGATGGCGTCAGGAGACTGCATAGCTATCGAGCCACACATAGAGAGAGTTGACGCACTCGCAATGACGCCAAGGCGCCTCGCAGGTGCCTCGCATTTGAGAATTTGCCAATTCCATCTAAGGTATATATAGGTGGAACTAACCATCGCGTATGTGAGGTACCGATACCACGCAGGGGCTGCCGTTAATGCTAATTCCCTCACTCTCCAAAGGTAAGATGTATGCTGTTGGTACGTTGTAGGCGTTAGTTGTAGACACTGTAAGAATGGGTTTTAATCGCTATCGGACAACTCGGAGAATTGAATAATAGGCTTTGTTTCCCCAACAGCATAGGGGTATAATATTATCCTGAATTAAAGCTTGACCCCGGACGAGTCACCAAATTCCCATGAGACTGTATTTTAACACTATAGCCGTATCCTTGGGCCATATATGCAGAGTTAATCGACAGCCAGGACAGCTATTAACAAATACTTCCCCACACTATAATCATGAGAAAAGACTCACGATTTAAAAAAGAAGGTGCTCTAAACATCAGTTGGAGCATAGAGTAGCTGGTTTCCAGGCGTCCAGAATACCATACAACATCGTATGAAAAATCTGCACACTACTAGCCGCCAGCACTATAGGCTAACATATGCCCTCTAGGATTATCAATATTTTCTTTACCGCTTCGCAGTACAATCATTCTCGAGAAGTTTGTTCTTTATTTTGTGAGTATCATTTTTCTTTGTATTACCATCAGAATTGTCTCATATGAGGGAACTATCGATCTCTAAGAACGAACCTGAGATGCTGTGACTACTAAGAAACAAATACAGAGGACAGCATTAGAAGATATCCAGAGATACATAAGTGGATAAGTAGGTTATTTGTTACTTACTTTTTTGAAAATAACAAGGCTCCTTCTTTCTTTGAAACTATTATTAGTTTTATATGTAAAAACAGCGCCTAGTAGCGACTATGGCTTCACTAATGACATCTACTGCCCCTATAGGGAGTGTACAGATGATAAAACGAAGGATGGCACCGTAGCTGAACCCGCACGATTATGCTGTAGAATTCTCAGCTCATGGGAAGATAAACCCACCTTAGTTCAAGAACAGGAAGTAGTTCAAAAGGTAAACATTTACGTAGGTGGCTTCAGACATACCAAGTAGCTACAAAACCTTTTTAACATTTGTTTTTGGTAATATCGCTGACCACTTTTGTAAACACACAAAATCTAAATTGCTGGCTATATGCTCCTTTGCTGAGTGTAGAATAACACATTAGCAGTGGGAATGCGTCCGAAAGCATAGAGAATACCACTGCCATCCACACTATTTTATTAAACAGGTGGGAGCCATGACCATGTAACTTTCTCCCCTTATGATTAATTTCGACTGGGGAATGCCTGTCATGACCTCTACAAAGAATGGGTACATATAAGAAAACAGAAAAGACTTTAAAGTCTTGACACTTTTTCCTAGACATATGTGGGTCTTACCCTATGACCATGATTCAAACTATGTATTTTCTTAGTAGATACAATCTGCCTTCTTCTAAATCACTTTTCCTTATTTTCCTCTATGGATGTGGGTCTATTCTATTTTACTTGCAGAGAACACCGCTCAGTGACATATTTGTAACCCTGATAGTATGAATAGCAATCTAGTCCTTTTTCTGTGGAGACAATATTAGATTTCTCCTGTGGGTTTTTTAACACATTAATACTAAAGTTGAAATCCAACTAAATAACAATTCGTATTGTTTTTCAGAAAATGTATCCCCCACCGACTTGCCCGTTACCAAATTGTAAAGTAACAGGTCTTGAAGAAGATGGCATTTAAAGAGGATTAAGCCATCGAAACGCGCGTCGACCAGTCTGTATGACACACCACAGCGTTCAGCACAATATCAGAGGGTTGAGCACCTCACCCCTGTTAGCTAGCCTTTGTGCATGCTATTTGGCTCTGGGGTGTGTAGTATGCATGAGATGAGTGTTAGTGATATGAATGTGAAGTATGTAGAGGTATAAATGGTATGGGGATTTCTTGTTTTTCATTATTTGATTAATGCCAATATTTGGATGTTGGTTCTAACAGATATAATTATTCTTTTCATCCATTTTGGTATAAAACTCAGGTTTTTTTCAAATGTATTATATATATGTATAGACTGTCACATTTTTGTATAACTTGGACTGCTTGTTAGATGAAAAGAATTTGTTGTATGTTCTTTTTTTTACAAAAAAGAGATGAATTGTACTTATGTGCTAAAATGACAAAAAAAAAATTACATTTAAAAACAGACACAAGTAATATGTTTCTTGTTTGTTATGTGTGAGCCCACAAAAACAATTTGATATAAAGCAATCTAGGTCTGGAGAGACATATTGTATTGTATCCATGGGCATTGATTACATAACCCAGGAACGCTATCTCGGCGACGTGAAAAAGACAGTTTTCCAATTTGGCATACAAGGAATGTTGCCGGAGTCTGTCTAGAACAATTTTCACATGTTCCACATGTTCCTGGATGGTCTCGGAGTAGATGAGGATATCGTCTATATAGACTATGCAGATGGTTTCCAACAACCCCCGCAGCACGTCGTCCATGAAATATTGGAATGCGGCGGGGGCATTGCAGAGACCAAAGGGCATAACCTGGTACTCAGAGTCCGAATTTGGTCCTGAAGGCCGTCTTCCACTCATCCCCTGTTTGGACCCTGACCAGGTGGTATGCCCCTCGGAGATCCAATTTCGTGAAAATACGTGCTCCTTTTAATTGGTCTAAGAGGACAGGTATCAGTGGCAGTGGATATCGATTTTTGACCGTAATCCTGTTGATTGCCCTATAGTCAATGCAAGTTCTTAAGTCATCGCAGTCCTTCTTCGATATAAAAAAAAAGGGGGGGATGCGGGAGACGATGAGTGCCGGATGAAACCGGAGGCAAGGTTTTCGTCTAGATAGTTCTTCAGGTACCGGGTTTCAGGCTCGGTGAGGGCATATACCCGACTACAAGGTATGTTTGCTCCTGGTTGGAGGTCAATACGGCAATCGTACGACCGATGGGGGGGCAAACGTGTGGCTTTTTCTTTATCAAAGACAGATGTGTACTCATGATATTCATCAGGTAGAGTGGTAGTGCAACAGTAGGTGGCTTCCCCACATCCTTCCGCCAATACACCTGCCAATGGACCGCTCTCCATAACCGAAGATTCAGACTTAGCGAGGCAGTGTACCCGGCAGTACTCCGAGGTAAGGGATACGGAACGTTCCGCCCATCGGATAACGGGATCATGCAGGGTGAGCCATGGCATTCCCAGTATGAGTCGGAAGTGAGGGGCATCAATGAGGTAAAATTGCAACGTCTCGTGGTGATTCCTTCCCACCCGCATTTGAAGAGGCACGGTGTGATATCGGACGGGCCCGGAGGTAAGGAGTTTCCCATCAACCGCTTTTACGACCTCAGGGGCATCTTTCCGAATATACTGGACTCCGATGGCGCACGCATAGTGTTGATCGATAAAATTCCCGGTAGCACTTGAATCCAGGAGAGCGGCCACCTCCGCGGTAGTGGTGTTGCCGGTCCATAAGGTGACATATACATTCAGATGCGCTACCGAAGGTTGGATGGTGTTGGCAAGAGAGGCTGAGACCTTTTCTATGTCTGGACCCAAGGAAGAGGTCTCCTTCTGTCTTGGGCGATTTAGTTTTCCGTCTGTGGGAGGAGGGCTGCGGCTTATTTAAGGGAAGGGGTTGGTCTGTCCGATGCGTTGGCTCTGGCACGGCACTCTCGGATGAAGTGACCACTCTTCCCGCAGTATAAACAGAGCTTTTGTTGCCGGCGTTTGTCTTTTTCTTCAAGCGTCAGCGGTCCTCGCAGTCCCCCAAGTTGCATAGGCTCTGTCCCATCGTGCGGTCTGGCAGGAAGGTCAGACGAGGCTTTTGTGCGCATCGGGAGAAAACGTTCCTCGTTTCTTCCCTTCTCTCCTTTTCGTTCTAGTAAGCGATGGTCTAACTGGACCCGTTGGGTCTATCAGTTCTTCACAGGTATTTGGCATCTGGACAACCTGGGACAGCACGTCCTTTAATTTGCCCCTCAGACCCTGAAAGAATAACGTTGTCCTTTTTTCTTGGGGCCAATCTGTTTCCACAACTAGGCGATTAAAGGATGTGATATAAGTAAGCAAGTCCTGTGATCCCTGTCGAAGGGTTAGGAGTTCTCGATCAAGGGACATCATATGGGATTTGCGGTCGAATAATTTCCTCATTTCTTTGCAAAAGTCCTGAAAATTATGGAGAACTGGATCGTTGCATTACATCAAAGGGATGGTCCAACTGGCTGCATTCCCCCCATGTGCGACATCATAAAGGAGGTTTTAGCCTCATTGTCTTGGAACACTGACGGTGTGCATAGAAAATGAAGCCCACTCTGGTTCAAGAAGATCTCGAACTTTTTGGGATCCCCGAAGAATCGCTCAGGAGGAGCAAGAGGAATGCTACGAGTCTGTAGTACATGGAACGTCGGAGCTGTGCTTTCGTGGGGAAGGGTTGCAGATGGCATGGAAAAAGTCCCTGGACCTTGTGCACCTCCCCCGGTTGCTGGTGGAGTGGTTGAGAGTGGAGGGGGAAGCGTCCACTCCTTTATATACGACCCCTTTCCTTTGTCCTGTCGGGAAATGCATGCAACCTCCCTACGCAGTGTCCCCAGCTCCTTTTTTAATTCTTGATTCTCTAATCGTGAGGTATGCACCTCTTGCTGTAGAGCCGCAAGGCTCTCAAGCAGGGAGGTCAGGACCATATTAGTATCCATCGCCCGGGCCGCCTAAACTACGTGGGCTTGACAATCTGTCGTGGCACTGTAGAGGCACAACTGTTTGCAAGCCACTAACCTGACAAGAAGGCAGCAGGGACGATGTTCAGACGAATGTTCCCTCCTTCCCGAAGGCGCGCCGTTCCTCAGAGAGAAGTACACTACTCTGTGGGAAGACGCCCCCCCCGGGGGAGAAAGGAATAATAAAGGATGGCTCTGTGAGGTACCCCTTCAGGACGGCTATGGAGAGTCTCTGTATCGGCTCGCGTGTTGTGAGAGTGCTGAACGCGAGTAGGTTGAACGAAAGAGCCCCCCGTGTGATGAGCTACAATGGGGAAACAATAAGTCTATTGCAGGTAATCCTCCTCGCACCAGTGGCACCGAGAGGCGTAGTATTCTCAGCAGTTTAGCCTTACAAACACTCACTCTGTTAGTAGCACAACGGGGGTAAAGTAGCTCAATGTCACTGCCAAATGACTCTCTCGCAGTAAGTGACCCGATAATTTCAGGGAACACGCGTCGAGATGCACGCGAGAAGGTCCTGAGTACCTAGGTTAAGGGAGGTTTGCGAGTGGCTTCCTGGATAGTAAAAAGCGAGGGTCTCGCACGGGCACGGAACCCTACCTGTTCCGGTTGCAAGGATTGCGTGAAGATCGCAGAAGAGGGCGCCCGACCTCCGGCGGGGAAGCACCATCCGCCTGGCGCTCGCCTGAAATGCCGCAAATAGCTCCAGGAAGCCTCGCTGCAAACGGGGTCTGTGAAACTTGGAAAAGCGCCCAACCTCCGGCGGGGAAGCACCGTCCGCCTGGCGCTCGCGGGTTGCTTTGGATCGGAATAGATTGTCAAGCCCCGTTTCCTGAAACAGGCGGGGCTATATAGCCGCCCAATCAGGAAGCTCGCTTGTTGTGGTGCTGTGTAGGAGTCGAAGGGGGTGTTCTGGGAAGTGTAGTTTTTTGGACTTGGCTTGTAGATTATACGGGGAACTGTGTTTCGGCGGCCGTCCCCTACGCAGGTCATGACACTTACCTTGTGAATTAACCCCAGGCGTCGGACTGCATCCGGAAAAATTTTTGTCAGCCATACCCCTGCTCGTCGAAAGGTGACGACGTTCAGATCTACGTTCGTCGTTGGCGTCGTGGTCGCCGGGATGACGTCGCGGTAGCTATTTAGTCGCTGGACTCGTGCGCTGACATCAGGTTTTTTTCCCTTTTTGCCGACTTTTGTCGTCGTCATTTTTGAGTCTACGACTCCCGGTGCACATCAGGGATGGCCGGTTTCAAGGCTTGCGGTTCCTGCCGACAGTTGATGTCTGTGACGTATCCTTAATACGTGTGCCTGTTCTGTCTGGAACCAGACCACGACTCCAAATCGTGTTCTGACTACCGGACTATGAACCCGAAGTCTTTGCGCGAGTGGTCCCGAAAGCTTCTCGAGGCCCAGCAGTCCGCTCCGTGCCGCGTGTGGTCTCGGTCGTATGGGAGGTCGAGGAACTGGTCGCAGAGCCACCACCACCAATAATCTTCTTCCAAGTCTTCGCACTTTTCCGGTAAGTCGAAGCACAAGGAGAAGTCAAAGAAGTATCATTGCTCTTAGACTTCTCCCCGTCCGGCGGCTGCAGTGACAATGGATGCTGGTGGTGCCCCTCCCGCGGCACCGCGTGCAGAGCCCGCTAGGTCGACTTCAGATTTCCCTCCCTTCCCAGGACCTGGTGCCACCCATTCCCAGCTTTGAAGTTTTTATGAGGCGATGCATGCCATCTTTGGGCAGCCCGACTTACTCGGTGCGCCTTCGGGGCCTGTGGACTTGACTGTGGACCCTGGGCCCTTTGACGCCAGCGGCTTGGGCCCCGGCACCGCAGGGTCCCCTTGGATCCACCACGTCCGCAAGAAAGGGGTGCCCCACCACATTCCACCCAGAGCCACAGGCCGGCGCAAGCTGTTCAGCCCCTGCGCAGCCAGGGACGTGGGGAACCACCGCCGTGGGTCTGGGGGGCAGCGCGCAGGCCAGTCCACCACAGCCCCCTCTGCAGCAGTCTCCAAACCCTCCTAGTCAAATCTTTCAGGGCCACCAATCGTCAGTGGGCGGCAGGATTCGCCATCACCTCCCCCACTGGTGCACCATCACGTTGGACAGGTGGGTTTTGCTGATAGTCTGAAGGTTCTACTCCCTCCCCTTCGAGACTACCCCTCCATCCATGCCAACTCACCTCTATCCCGGGTTTCTGTCAGGGTGACCCTATGGCTGCTAGGACTCCTGCATCCTGCTGGTGGATCATGCCAGATGGCTTATGCTGGCTCTGCAGTGGGACCTGAAGTTCCACTGGGTACAGCATCAGGGGAACCTTTCCAATTGCATCCAATCTCGGAGGGCACTGCATGTCAATTGCAGTGGTGGCTAACGAACCACGAATGGCGTCTTCACTCGGAGGTGGTGCAAGGTGTCTTTCAGCAGTGGGGAGAGCCTTGGTGCGATCTATTTGCCACCGAAGAGAACGTGCAATGTCAGCAATTCTGCACGTTGGAATTTCCAAGGCGGCACTCGCTAGGTGACGCTTTTCGTCGCAAGATGAGTTGCGGTCTTTTATACGCCTTTCCGCCTATACCACTTCTGCCCAGAGTGCTCAACAAGATCAAACGCGACCGGGCCCAAGTCATTCTTGTGGCTCCAGATTGGGCACGAAGAGTCTGGTATCCCGAGCTGCTACACATGGCCATCGAACCTCCGATCAGACTGCCTCTTCGGGAGGAACTCCTATCTCAGCAGCAGGGGACAGTCCACCACCCGAACCTGTCCAGCCTCCATCTCCTTGCGTGGAGATTGAGTGGCAGCAGTTGAATGCTTTTGACCTGCCTCCCGAAGTTTGTGATGTTATCTTGGCAGCCAGGCGTCCCTCCACCAAAACAGTGTACGCCTGTAGATGGAACAAATTTGTGGCATGGTGCGCAGCAAAAGCTGTGGATCCCCCTTCTGCCCATCGTACTGAGGTTCTCTTGTTCCTTCTCTCTTTGGCCCAGCAGGGCTCTGCTCTGGGCACTATCAACTCTGCTCGCAGGGTGAGTGAGCTCCAAGATCTTTCTTCAAAGCCACCTTTTCTGGCTGTTCATCCGGACAAGGTTGTCCTCAGAACTAGACTATCCTATCTTCCCAAGGTGGTTTCTTCTTTCCACATTGGTCAAACCATCACTTTACCCACCTTCTTTTCGCCTCTGCATCCTTTTAAGGAGGAAGAGAGGCACCATCGTTTGGATCCAAAACGTGTGCCTTCCTTTTATTTCGATTGCACCAAGCAATTCTGCGTGGATGACCAGCTCTTTTTTGGCTACGTGGGCGCCAAAAAAGGTCGGGCCATGCACAAACGGACTATCTCTAGGTGGTTCGTTTTGTGCATCAAAGCTTGCTACTCTTTAGCAAAGGAGGAGTCTCCAGTGGGACTGCGTGCCCATTCCACCAGGGCGACAGCAGCTTCCACTGCTTTGGGACGGGGAGTTCCCCTCAGTGACATCTGTTAGACAGCTACGTGGGCATCTCTTCACACGTTCACAAAACACTACTGCCTGGACAGCCAAGTCCAGAGAGATGGCTTCTTTGGCCGTTCTGTTCTACAGGACTTTCTGGTGTGAACTTGGTTCGCAGACCCCACTCCGGGGTTGGTATTGCTGGGGTATCTATTCACACGGTAATTAATCTATAACTAATTGTCTCTTTCAGATGAACAAGTTATTTACCTTTGGTAACTATATATCGGAGTGAGGCATAGATTATTTATAGATTCCTTCCCCCCCCCCACCCATCCGCCCTGTTCTGCGAACTGACTTATAGGGTTAGAGAATCCCTTTCATGGCCCTAGTTTTGTGCACCAGTGGTCAGTGTCTTGCATGGCTCTGCACTCCTGGCGTGGAATGTTGGTGTAAAGAACTGATGTCCGCGTGGCATCTAAGTAGCTACTACGACACCAGCGACAAACACGGAGCCAACTAATGCCACCTTTCGACGCGCAGGGGTACTACTGAAAAAGTTTTCTGGATCCAGTCTGATGCCTGGGGCTAATTCACAAGGTATGGAATCTATAACTAATCTATATCTCTTACAGATATATCGTTACCAAACGTAAGTAACTTGTTCTTTACGACAAGACTAATTTGTTTTTCTTAATGTTTGACATGTAAAGTCGCATTGCCATAAAAAGCGGACACCTGCCTGATTCGGAGGTTTACTAAATGTTATGAGGATATATGTACTAAATCACTGCATGGCTAAGTGGCTTTTTGTGACTGTTCATCTTTGAAATCAGCTTTACCACTTGTCTATCTTGTTGGCATAATCACAATTAACATTTGTGCTGACCTCTCCTTGGTTTCTTCCTTTTTGTCAGAAACTCCATGAGTTGGTTGTGCCGTTGCTAATTCACCTGCAGCAGAGCATAGGACAGATGACCAGCCCATATTCTTCTGCTCATTGCCGCAAGGAACTTTATCGACTTCTGCTCAGTCTTCTGCTGGCGCCCAACCCACGTTTACCACCCCCTCTTCACTGTGCCGTCCGCCTTTTTAGCCTTGGCCAGGCTGAGAAGAATACAGAGGTAAGACCATGATTATCTACTTCCCACTGGTCTGCACCTCCATAGCCTTCACAGATTTTGATCTACAGGCCTGCACTGCCCTTTTAGTGGTTGCTACCCACCTGAAAGGATGCACTTGCCTATCCACCTAAACCTCTGGTGCTTTAGTATTCTTCACTGCAACATAAGTGCTGGATCGCGGTTCTTGAATAGCTTAAACATAAAGCCTTAATGTGATCTTCATCAGGAATAAAGAGCTTCACCTTTGTCCAGACATTGGAGCACTGTTTACACAGCTTGCCCTGGAGCAATCAAAACAAGGGGGCCGTGGAAATTTCCATAAGAACAAGGAACAACCTCAATCAGTTTCACTCCTACTCATTGACAAATCACAGTGATCTTTCACAATACAGTGAATCTGCCCACAGCCCAAAACAGAGGGATTGTCACTGCCAACCAGCACACTAGGGTGACCTGCTGATAATATGGCCAGTTATTGCGTAAAAATCTGAAAATACTAGGTAGTCTGGAAAGGCAGTCATTACTGTGCATATTCCTGCAGATTTGACACAGAGCTGCCATTTATTTCAGTCTTCATTTACTCTCAATTCTCAGCGGCTTCTCTTTCTGTTGAGTATATTCTCACTGTTATACTCACTGTTGTTCACCTAAAAGAAACCGGTCTTGTCCTAGAATGACTCACTGCCCATCACAGGAGTACACTCTTTTGGCACTCAGCTTCTGTTCATTTGCTGCCAAGATGCAGTGCTTCAGAGATCCTTTGGGTGCCATTGTCTCTGCAGGAAATGTACTAGAGTGCATGTTAATCTGTATCTGTGATTGATTATTGGGATGCACAGCCTGGCTGGGCTTTCTTTTTATTTTTTATTTTTGGGGGGGTTGGGGGGAGTTTTTGTCAAGAATTCCTGTCATGCGAGGGGAGGAAAACGATCCTGAGACGTTCAGGGCGTTACAAAATATCCGACCTTAATAACACGAACTGTCTCCCGGTCGATAACAGACATGGCAACACTTGATGATGTGGTGGCTGCTTTAGCGACCGTGCAAGTTGAAGTGGCTGCCTCTAGGCAAGAAACAGCCGATGTAAAAGCCAGACTGGATGCTATCCAATTGGACCCGCTCACGCCCAGCACCTCCCTCACGAACCAGACCCCTGCGGTAGTAGTGGAAATGCCGGTAGCCATCCCCTTGGCAACACCAGAGAGGTACAGTGGGGATCCTAACACAGTGCAGGTATTCCTCACACAAGTGGCACTACATTTATCGTGCAAACCAAAGGCGTTCCCCACGAGTCAGGCTCGTGTGGCTTTCCTTATTTCCTATTTGGCTGGAAACGCGGCACAATGGGCCGTACCTCTGGTGAGCAGGGACGACCCCATCTTATGTGATTGGGGTGCTTTTCGCGAGGAATTCCTGAAGGTATTCGACAGAAGGGCTGACTCGTACACGGCGGACCGTGAAATGCTTGAGTTGAGACAGGGATCCAACGACCTGGTGCAGTATCTCAACGCGTTCCGAAGGCTGGTTGCGGACACCAAGTGGCCTGTTGCTAAACAGACGGCGCTCTTCCATCAAGGGCTGTGCGATGAGCTCAAGGACGCCGCGGCTCATATTGACCCTCAACCCAAGACATGTGAGGGCCTTATCAACCTGGTATTACGGCTGGAACATAGGCTAAGTGAAATAAAGGGGGATCATGGGAGAAAAGGAAAATCCCTTCCATCCTATGTGACGGTGGGAAGTCCTGAAACTTCCACCGTATCCAAGGGAGAACCCATGGACATCGGCGCAATACGAGCGAGCCTCACAGCCACGGAGAAAGAGTCACGCCGTAAACAAGGATTGTGCCTATATTGTGGCAAAAAAGGCCACTACGTACGTGAATGCCCTGCCAAACCGAAGACGTCACGTTATCGGGCCAACCGGTCGGTAACAGCCGTGGTGGACATACCGGCGGAAAACTAGAGGACTCCCAGACCAAAGAAGGGGCATCTCGGAGACATTCATCCATCCCTTCACTTTCCAACTCGGTCACTAAGGGACAACGACACCTGTTTCTCACGGTGCACGTGGGAGTGCATGACCAGTGGATACCCGTTGTGGCCATGGTGGATTCAGGGGCCACTGGCATGTTTATGGACCACAACGAGGCATGCAGGCTAGGGCTAGTGCTTCTTCCCAAAGCTGTACCCGAAGACGTCTATGCTGTAGACGGAAGGCGATTGGTGACGGGGCCCATCGGGCAGCACACGGGGGTCCTTCCGATGAGATATGGGAGGAACCATTTGGAACAAATCGATTTTAACATCATCCGAGCGCCCCAATATGGCGTCATATTGGGATTGCCGTGGCTACAGAAACACAACCCCTCTGTGGATTGGCCAACACATCGCATCGAAATGACGTCACCGTATTGCATCCTGCATTGTGGAATAAGAACGGAATCCCTTGACGCAGATGAGAGCGGGAGTCAGACGGTGGCTACAGCGGCAGAAAAAGATGTGGCTCTCCCCCAGGCTTATCACAGTTTTGAGGATGTATTTGATGAGGTGAAGGCGGAAGTGCTACCACCACATAGACAGTTTGACTGCCAGATCGACCTGGTGCCAGGGGCCAGCGTTCCCAGCGGCAGGCTGTATGCCCTGACGGAGCCTGAAAACGTGCATCTCCGGGGGTACCTGGATAAACTCCTCAAGCTAGGATTCATCCGCCCATCCAAGTCTCCGGCCGCCTCGCCACTCTTCTTCATCCCGAAGGCTAATGGGGAGCTGAGAGCCTGTGTGGACTTTAGGGCATTGAATGCGATAACCATAAAAAATCGGTACCCCTTGCCTCTCATCAGTGTACTTCTGGAACAGGTCAAGAAAGCTCGTATCTACACCAAGTTGGATTTGAAAGGGGCATACCATCTGGTGCGCATGAGGGACGGAGACGAGTGGAAGACCGCCTTTAAGACCAGGTTCGGCCTTTTTGAGTACCTCGTCATGCCGTTCGGTCTGTGCAACGCCCCGGCAGCCTTTCAGTACTTTTTGAATGAGGTATTCAGAGAGGAGTTGGATATCTACGTGGTCGTATATATCGACGACATCCTCCTCTATTCGTCCAGTGTGGAGGAGCACGTACACCACGTCAAAGCTGTGCTCCAAAAGCTGAGGAAAAACATGCTGTTTTGTAAACTCAGCAAGTGTGACTTCCACGTCACATCCGTGGAATTCCTCGGAGTGATGCTGAGTCCAGAGGGACAGGAGATGGCAGAACGAAAGATCAAGGCGGTGAAAGAATGGCCGGTGCCCCAAAGCGTGAAGGACGTCCAAAGTTTCATTGGCTTCGCCAACTTTTACAGGCGGTTTATAGATGGATTTTCAGGATTGGTGGCCCCAATCACACAGCTACTGAGGAAGTCCAAGGAGTTTGTCTGGTCCCCTGAAGCGAACAAAGCCTTTGAGGCCCTGAAAAGCGCCTTTGGTAAGGCGCCGGTGTTGGCTCACCCCGATCCGGATCTCCCCTACGTGGTGGAAGCGGACGCATCGGATGTGGCGCTGGGGGCTATCTTGTCCCAACGCAACCACGACACAGGGGTGCTTCATCCCGTTGCGTACATGTCCCGCAAACTCAACGACGCCGAACGCAACTACCATATTGCGGAGAAGGAGCTTCTCGCAATCAAGGACGCCTTCACCGAATGGAGGCATTGGTTGATGGGGGCAAGACATGTGGTATCGGTGTACACGGGCCATCGGAACCTACAGTTCATGACGGCCACAAGACACCTTTCTCCCAGGCAGCTGCGGTGGATGATCTTCTTTGCGGGGTTCAACTTCCGCATCACATATCGGCCGGGGACGGAAAACCGGAAGGCGGACGCCCTGTCCCGTCAATCTGCAGTTAAGGAACCATTGCCTGCGACCGAGCGTTCCATCATTTCCCCGAGGATGGTATTGGGGGTTATCCAACCGGATACTTTCCTGAGGGGAATAAAGAGAGGGATCAGGTCATTCGCATGGCGGAGGTGGCTCCTCAGTCACAGAGAATGGCAGCTGAAGGACGGGATACCCCTGAAGGGCAGGTGCCTATTGATACCCACGCCTAGGCTAAGGAAACAAGCATTCATCTGGTGCCATGACTCTCCATGCGCAGGTCATTTGGGCTTTGAAAAAACGGTGGCTAGCATGGGACGGCATTTCTGGTCGCCAACCATGAGAGTGGATGTCAGGAGGTGGGGACAGGAGTGTCCTACGTGTGCTACCATGAAGGCCGACCATGGCCGAACCCAAGGGCTCTTACATCCACTTCTGACCCCGGATAGACCATGGGATAGCATATCACTGGACTTCGTGGTGGGCCTACCGGTAGACCAGGGGATGACGGCAATACTGGTGGTGGTGGATTACTTGACGAAAATGGGGCACTTCATCCCCTGCAAGAGAGTCCCTACGGCCGGGGAATTGGCGTCACTACTCCTAAAGAATGTGGTACGACTGCATGGATTACCTGGGGTGATCGTGTCGGACCGGGGGTCGCAGTTTACTGCGCAATTCTGGAAGACTTGGTGCACTGCGCTGCATGTTAAGACCGCCCTGTCCACCAGCTACCACCCTCAAACGGACGGCCAAACCGAGCGCCTGAACCAAACGCTCAAACAGTATCTGCGATGTTTTGTGGACCAGGGCAGGGAAGAATGGGTCGACTTGCTATGGGTTGCAGAGATAGCCTATAACAACGCCACTCACAGCTCCACACAGTCATCTCCGTTCTATAGCAACTATGGCCAACATCCCAGGTTCTTCCCATTTCTACATCCGTTCAGAGAGGACAGGATTCCCGCCACAGCGGACAGGGTGGCACACATAAAAGACACGTTGATGCGCTCAAGGGCTGTCCTAATAGAGGCCAAGAGAAGATACAAGGCTGCGGCAGACAGGAAGAGAAGGCCCGGGCCACTGTACCGCACTGGAGACTACGTCTGGATATCCACAAGAAACATGAGGTTTCGAAAGAACAGTGTGTTCCATCCCAAGTACATGGGCCCCTATCGAATTACCAAGTGTATGGGTCCCGTGAACGTGAAGGTGTGCTTGCCCCAGTCATTGCGGATACACCCTGTCTTTCATGTATCATTGCTCAAACCAGCACCCTCCAAGCCGTCTGGGACACCTAGGCCGGTATGCGTGGAGTCGGAGGTGGAGTATGAAGTGTCGGGCATACGGGCGTCCAAATGGCGCAGGGTGAAGCTGTGGTACCTGGTTGCGTGGAAAGGCTATGGCCCGGAGGAGCAATCATGGGAACCGGCTGAAGGGGTTGATGCTCCGCGCTTGGTCTCCTTGTTCCATCGGCGTTTTCCTGCCAGCGCTGGATCCGTGGGGAGCCGCTGAGAGGGAGGATGTACTGTCAAGAATTCCTGTCATGCGAGGGGAGGAAAACGGTAACCAGCGAAAACGGACTACATCTCCCAGGATGCTTAGCGGTTGAGAGGTTATGTAAACAGGAGAGCTGTTACATAACTCAAGGAAAACACGCCCTTATGTAAACAGGAGAGCTGTTACATAACTCAAGGAAAACACGCCCTATAAAGGGAGGAACCGGGAGGTACAACGCTGTCGGATATTGTGTTTACACCGACGTACCTGCTTCGTGAAGAGCAGTGTTCCGGAGTGGTGCTCCAGTAAGGCAAGAACGGAGGTAGGTCGAGTCGTTACTCCCTGGGCCGTGTCTTGCCCCATCGTCACCTGTGAAGGACCCGGAAGCTCTACCGGTCAACCATTGAGCTTCGCTTTTTGACTCGGCTGAGTCAAAGCGCAGTGGCGCTTTTGCTGGTTGGAGTCGTAACTCCCAGCCCGACCAGACTTACAGGGACTGCCAGCTGTAACGCACACCAGGAGGTGTTTGCCGTGTTACAGACTCGGAAGTCCACAGGATCGATCGAGCGGCTGCTCTCGGTTCAGTCTTCTTGCTTTTGATTGGGGTATCGGTGACGCATCACCAGGAGGTGACTCCGCGTCCCGGTGCAGTCTGAGGAAGAGGTTGAGCGGCTGCTCCCTTCAGGTAGAGACCCCGGCTGGGTGTTTCCCTGACTCCTCGATTCTCCCCAACACTCTTCGTGCCCCTCACAGCCTACCGATTGGCATTGTCGGCCATTTCATTTCTGCCCTCTGTTGGCATACGCCGGGATCGGCGTATATGCAGAGGACGGTTAGGACCATCCGTGCTGTGGGCTGGTAACGTACTTAGCCTGGAGGATTCCAGTGACTATAACTTTTGTTTATTCTTTGTATTATTTTTGCCTTCATTAAAATAACTAACCCTTCACAAGTGGTTGTGTCCTCATTATCGTGTCTGTTAAACGATCCTGAGACGTTCAGGGCGTTACAGTTTTATATAGCGCAGACTTGACCCGAAAGTATCAGAGCTCTTTGCATGAGCACCAGTTGCGTTAGACGGACACGTTCAATTAGTTAGGCATGGGGAGATTAAGTGATTTGGCCAGAATCCCAGGATGTTGAGCTCCCCTGCCGAGACTTGAACCTGGTTCCCCAGCTTCGAGGACAAACTCTCTAGCCATTATGCCACAGACTTTGTGGGCTTAGTTTCCTCTGTATTTCTTATTATTAGTGGGCAGAATAGGATTATTTTTTCTTTCAATTAAACTTTTTTATGGTGTCATTATCTGTGAAATTTGTGGAGCTGAAATATTTTAGAATCGGTCTGTAGAGTCTGGAGAAAAAGATGTCTGACAGTCTCAATCTGCCCATCAGAGCACAGACTAACTCCAAACCAGCTTCCAGTCGCTTGACTCTTGCAGATTATAGAATGCCAATCTTCCAGCAAATTCCGTTTGCTGAAACGATTTTCAGCCTTAACCGATATCTGCCTATCCAGACTGAATTACCAATAATACACCAGCATCCTCGATAGTTCTCCAAGCCAGATAATTTACCGTACTCCAGAGATGTTGTCAAAACAATGCAGCGCCTTAACCTTCCCCTGATCTATATTTTGACTGCAAAGGAGACCTCTAAGAGCTCCTGGCAGTTGCTACAACAGTCCAGTACCTGTTCTTGACCACCTTCCTTCTTAAGATAATTCCCACATCTTGCAGATTACTCACCTGTAGAACAACCCCAGGTTTCAGACTGGATCTGGAAAAATGTATAGTAATTAAGTTTTGGTAGAGGACACTGAACTCAGGTGGTGCCAGAAGTGGCACCCGCCGCATTGACACAAAGGTCTGGGTCTAAACACTGTAGATCCCCTTCCCGGTTTCTTTTGTGTGTCGAGTTCGACCATGACCCTAAATCATGCTCATCGTGCCTCAGCATGCATTCCAAGGCTATCAAGGAGCGGCAGGTCAAACGTTTTATGGCCCAAGCATAGGATGACTGTTTACTTCGAAGACATTCCTGACACAGTTCCTGCTGCCATTGTCCTCTTCTGGCAAGAAGGAGAGAAAGCACAGGAGAAAGGAGAAGAAACGGTCTAGGGGTTTCCCCATCTGTCTCAGTCTCCCAACAGGAGCTTCATCCTTAAAACTGGAGTTGGTCAACATAACTCCAGGGGATCCTCCATGCAGCCCAGCTCTGGTCCAGGTTCTCCCTGAGTTCCCGTTGCCAGGAGCATACCTGGCAGACTTTCACAATGAGAAACTGTTTTCGCAAAGGCCTCGTCGGCATCTGCTGCACCTTTTGGGTCCAGTGGACCCACTGTGTCTGCTACTTTTTATGCCGTTTCAACCAACGCCCTGGGGCACCGTTCACCAGTCGCTGTCCTCACCATATTGCTTTAATCCCAAGGCCTGCTTCTCGGCACAACAGCCAATGCAGTGGACGGTGCTAAACCCACCCCCACCACTAAAATCACCACCACAGCTGCGGCCTCCTCTAACACCCCAAATACGGCGATGCAACCTGAGGGCAAGTTGGGGACCAAGTTAGCACCAATGGGGCACCATCAGCGGCACCAGGGCGGCCGGGTGCAGGGTGCTGTTTTGAGGTCGGGTGCTCTGTTGATTTCAATGGAGATTCTCCGGGACAAAGAAACACTGCAGGCTCGGGGACGAGGATCCTTCAGGAGTGACCACCACTTCGAGGGGTAAGTTGGGATGTTGAGGGTTGGTTAGGCACCACTGGGTTGGGCACACAAGGCTGTGGGGCATCGGGTGCAGGGGTGCCTTGGGACTTCGGATTTTCTTACCCGCTCTGGTCGCAGTAAGGGGGTGTCCTCTGGATTGAGGCTTCAGGCGTCAGGAGGCTTGAGGCAGGTCAGGGGTTGCCGGGTCGCGAGTCAGGATCTCCGGGGGGACCTCCTCGTGGTATTTGTCCGCTCGGGCTGGATTCAGCGGGTGCAGTGTGTGCGGGATTCGCAGTTCCTGGCTGGTACCAGAAGCTGCAGTTCAAACACGTCCGGTGTTCACGAGAGAAACAGCTTGGAAAGTGAAGGCAGGCAGGTCCTCCGGGGTTTTTGAGGTTGCTGGCTGCTGGACACGCCAGGATTTCGCAGGAGCAGGTTTGAGGGGAGACAGGCCTGTAGGGCTGGGGCAAAGTCAGTGGGCGTCGTCCTCTTGTTAGCTCTGCACAGCTTTTCGTCCTTCTTCTATTCTTTTCTTGTGGTTACTGGATCTGAGGAAGGAAGGTTCAGGGTGCCCCTAAATACTAAATTTAGGGGCGTTACAGGTAGGTAAAGGGCAGGGACCAATGGGTCCCTTCCCTGGGGTGAGTCCACCCCCTATTCTGACCCTCTCCAGTGGGAGGGGGGCAGGAGCCTGTCCCTGGTTGGCTGGATCCCCCCCCCCCCTGGTTGTGCATTGTTGCAGGCCCTCGAAAGCGGATGGCTCTCGACCCAGGGGTCCAGCAACCTGTCTGGTGGGTGGCAGCCTAAGCAGCCACTCAGTCGGGACACTGGTTGTGGGTCGAGTTCAGAGGGCATTTCTAAAATGCCCTCTTGTGCGTTTTACATTGAAACCCACACTGGCATCAGTGTGGGTTTGAAACCCACACTGGCATCAGTGTGGGTACAATGTGCTGATAAGTTTGATACCAAACTTCCCAGACTTCAGTGTATCCATCATGGTACTGTGGAGTTCGTAATGACAACCTCCCAGCACCATATACTCTTAAATGGTACACTGCACTTACAATGTCTGAAAATGAACTCAGATACTGTAGGGGCACAAGGCTCATGCCTCTGTGCCCTCACCACTGGAATAGTGCACCCAGATAGAGGGGTGACTGACCTAGGCCAGGGCAATGGTTGGTAGGCATGGTACACAGGGATGTGTGCCATGTCGACTCTTCACTTTTGATCTGCACCAAGACACGCAGCCTGCAAGGCAGTGTGTTTGTGAAAAGGTACAAGGTCCCTAAGGGTGGCACAATTGGTGCTGCAGCCCATAGGAGCCTTCTCTGGTCACAGTGCCCTGGGTACATGGGGTACAATTTACCAGGGGCCTACCTGTGGCCAGATTTGCCAATTGGGTTTTGTTTTGGGGAAATAACCCAGGCCCTGGGGTCCTGATTGGCAGGGCTCCAGAGCACATCAAGCCAAAGAGCATCAGTAGTCTGGCAACAAAAAAAAGGGGGGGGGACGGGTTTACTGCAACAGAAACCCACTTTCTCACAATATGAAACCCAGTCTACGTGGCAAGAGGGCACTCGCTCTCCTCAGCAACCACTGCAAAATGTATAGAGTTAGAACAATGACACAGACTCATCCATGTTCCCCACATAATCTGAGAATTCCCCAAAAGTCTCTTGGCCTAGAGGTAGTCAGAAGTTGCTCAGCATATGACTCGGCCAGTTTACTACACATAACCATGCCCTTCAACCAACCCTTGAAAACTGGGGCACCTTTGCTCCCCCATGGAGATGGGTTGCACTGACAACCTAAGAGGGATACAATCGGCAACAGTTTCCTACAATGTTTCAGGGCATCATCACACCACCCATTAAAAGCAACAAAGGAGTAATAGTGGCCGCACTATCCACCATGATGTCCAGGGTCTGTTTCACTGGAGCCCAGAAGGCCGCAATTTTGGGGCACAACCATGCAAGTTGAAGAACGTCGGCAACAGGAGCTGCACATCTACGACAGGTAGAGTCAGACGCCAAACCATGATTCCACATGCTAACCAGAGTGATTATATACCCTATGTAAGTATAATGGATCAGTCTATATTTGTCATTAGGAGATGTATCTTTGGTGATAGCATAGCAAAAAGACAATTTTTTTATCAGTAATGTCAAAGTCCAGATCTGCAGACCAGTGCATATGGGTGTGCAATTCTGGTTCGGAGGTAGCCTGAGGGAGCATAGTATAAATGTGGGTGACAAAATGTGTAACCAAGGGATTGGCCATCAGGAAAGACTGGGGCTCCCACTCCACTGGGGCATCCCGAAAGGTAGGAATCGGCCTTTTTAGGACTTGTTTGAGGTTATAATAGCTGAGCATATCTACCTGGAGAGGTTTCAAAGTCAATGAAGTCCTTCAATGGAAGGAAGCTATGACTGTGGAACAAGTCTCCCATGTATTTAAGCTGTTTAAGCTGCTGCACAGGAAAGCGTGCCGTTTGAGAATCAATATGGGGGTATAGATAATGAGCCGTCTCAGCCTGTGATGCAAATCTCACTTGAGTTCCAAGATCCGAGTCGGTGCCCAGCCAGAGCATTTGACTATGTGGATCTTCCTATCTGGACGAGGCGACAAGCAGTACAGATGTACCTGGATAGGGGCAGATTCAACCAGGCCGTGTTCTAGATCTAAATGCGGCACTCAACAGACATTATAAATCCAATGATGAGAAAACTGAACTTCGGCAACTTAATAGTACAGTTCAAAATTCGGTGCGCTGAAGCAACCCTTGTCCTATGGCTTCTGTAATTTAGCCCTGTCAGTCTTTGGCTGTTTGCCAGCCCATGCTTAAGTAATCATAAGGGAATGTAGATCAGAAAAGAATGAATGTAGGAAAGTGCCCCTTTTTTCCATGGTTGCTCCCCCCCACACACATTTTGCTTAATGTTGATGTACTTTGACTGTGTGTGCCCTGGGTTCCTGCCAACCAGGTACCCAGGGCCGATGTTTGTTCCCTAACCTGTACTGTTGCAAAACCCAATTGGCAACTCTCTGGCCACATGTAAATCCATTGTAAAAGGTACCATAGATTTATATATCGGAGGGCTGAAACTTTATCCGTTTTCAGGACTCAAGACTGAATCCTGTTCCTTGTCCAGCACTGGAACACAAACGACCTCGCCACAAGTGCTGAACAGTTGTTGTGCAACGCCTGCTCCTGCACACGACTACCGGTGGAAACATCTCCACACTGAGTGCCCCAACCAGATCTGCTGCCGTCGAATTCTATGACCATGTCGGGAACCAATCCAAAAATAACTCTTCTGTCCCTTGCCTCCATGTTAGAGAGCCACCAATGAATTTCTTCCTGTACTCCGTCAGACAACACCACTGAGTGAGAGTAAGTGAGGCCTTTTCTTAAATGCACAGCTGCAATCTCTGCAACTCCAAATATTAGAACGGTCCTGTGAAGATTGCTTGGATGGAGGCCAACAACAGTCCTATCAGGGAGCAATCTGCCGCAATGACACCCTATGCCTGGCTGAGGTTCTGCACAGCTTCTGCCTGATCTTGCATATCTTCCAGGAAGGGAGGCTGAGAGTGGCTTTGAAGGAATCCATGACAAAGCCCATGAAGGTTGCTCCCTGCAAAGGCACAAGAAGGGACTTTTTCATGTTGATCCCATAACCAAGACTCTCCAACAGGTCTACCGCCTGTTGCAATTGCTGCGCCAATTGTTGTGGATCTTGAGCCAAAAGAAGCAGATCTTTTAGATACACAATAAGGTGAACCCAATAAGGTGAACCCTCTGCACTCAAAGGTATTCCACGACAGTCTTTAGCACCTTCGTGAACCACCAGGGAGCGGAGTAAAGACCAATAGGCTGATGGAATGAAATGGAATATCTACTGAAACCAGGCAAGCTGGAGAAACCTCCTGTGGGGAGGAAAGATTGGAATAGCTTAGTTCGCATCTTTAAAATCTAATCATACCCGCCTGTCTGCTGGCCGCAAAACGACCCAGAGGAGGTGTTTTTCTTCCATTTTGAAGCGACAGTATACCAGCCACTTGTTGAACTTGAGCAGGTTCAAAACTGGATGCTGAATCCAAGCTTCCTTGTCGACTAAGAACATTATGCGGATGAAACTATCTGGGTGAAGGGAGGGAAGACAAATGGCTCCTTTCTCTAGGAGTGAGGTAACCTGTGTCCACCAATCCTGCCTTGTGCCTCGAAAGCTGAAATGGTCTGGCATGCAAACAACTCTCTGGAAACCCTGAACCGTCTGTAAGACCCAAGCATCGCTGGCGAGTGTCCCCCAAACATGTAAAAAAAAAAGTTTTCAAAATGACAGGCGACCTCCCACACTTGCCAGGGAAGAAAACACACTTGCCAACATTTGAGGCAGTGTCGACACTCCTGAAACCTCATCCTCTTGACCGCCTGCCGCAGGTTGGGCAGAAATTTCCATAGCAGGATTGATCCTGGAATTTCCCGTTCCTGGGGTTTTAACCCTCTGGAGTTTTGGAAGGACTGGCCGGTTGAGCGGCCCTTGTCTCGACCAGCCCCACAGAGAACCCTGGAGGAGAACACTTGCTTAATCGAAGACTGGGCCTTGTCCAACAATGTAGAAGTATTCACGTTTCCCAAGCTCCTTTATAAAGGGCTCACCAAACAGTCCCAGTTGGGCCAAAGCCCTAGCTTCAGAATCTGCCAAATCCCCCAACTTGGAATCAACCTTGATGAGACAAGAACGTTGCCACTCAGTAGAGAGCGCGTGGTTAGCGTTGCCCAAGAAGACCACTGCACGTTGAGCCCAACTAGAGAGAGAGACTTGGAAAATGAGGGCACCTGAAGCTTTGGTTTCTTCTGCAATTTCTAGGATCATTGTTATGGGGCCGAGGCGTCCAAGAGTTTATCCTGGTACGCTCTCGCGTATCTATCCCCTCCTTTGGGTCCTAAATAAATTTGGCTAAAAAGGTAGCCATCCTGGGGTCCAATAACGGGGTCTGAGCTGCCTTGCCGTCAGAGAGGGACGAGGACATTCAGTCCTGAGATGGCTATGGGCTTCTTTCCCCATAGGGATTCTGATCTTACTTTTGACAGAATTTGCCACCTTTTGTGAAAGGCGTCTGTTTGGACGTCTTGGGGTGGAGGATCTGTTCTGGTCCAGATTGTCCGACCCATGCCCTGTGACCTGGGGCTCAGTAGACAAGGGCTTAGGGAAAGGACTCTTCTGTGTCCCCTTGGGCATCGTCCCAGGGCTGATTGTCTGAAACCGAAGTTGGAGACGACTTGGGCAGGGGTCAGAAGGTGCTATTAGGGATTAGTTCTGGGCCAGAAACGCTTCACGTAAACGCGCAAAGGCATCGTGAACCATTCCATCTTGTTGGAGCAGCCGATCTGGTGGCTGGGTTGTAGCTGGGGGTTGAGATGCGCGACAGTCGGGCTCTGAGCCCACTTTACAAATTCCTGAACAATCTGTTGCACCAGGCGCTGCTCCACTAGGGCCTTCACCTCTTCCACTGCTCCGTAAATGGATGCATCTACCTAGTGGTCGATGACCACACACCGCACTGTGCATCACCGGGGAATTATAATTATAAGTTCGAGGCATATGAGCTGCAGATTGTACACTTAGCATAGATCGCCATCTGGTGTTGGGCCTGGATGTTTGCAGTTTGTTTTTGTTCTTTGGACAGTCTTTGGAAGTCACGAGTTCGGTGACTCCTCCTTCGGTCCGTACTGCGCATGGGCTTCGGCTCCATCCTCAGATTGTTTTTTTCCTCCATCGGGCTCGGATGCGATACTTCGTGCTCCGGCTTCGAACTTCTACGGTTCCAGCCTCGACGGAAAATCCTCGTTCTTCGAGTTTCTTCATCTCTCGAAGCGGCACTTTTCTCCATTCCGCACATCGGCACCGGCCTTCGGGCCCTCCTCGACTCCGGTCCCGGCCGATGGATAGGACTCCGTTCAAAAAGTGCCCAAAATGTGGGTCTAAGTTTCCCCACACCGACCTCCATCAGGTGTGTAACCTTTGCCTCTCCCCAGAACACGAGGCTAGAGACTGCCCCGCCTGTAAGTCTTTTCTCTCCAAAAAGACCATCCGGGATCGAAGAGCTCGACGCACCATGGCGCACTCATCGACCGCGGCTCCACCGGACATCTTCGGAGACGACACCGGAGCTTCGGGGCAACAACACACCGAGCAGGAGGAAGACGTCGTCAGCGCTTCCGAGGCCGACGACTCCGACGTGGAGGACATCACACCGGCGCAGAGGGTCGTGAGTACTCTACCCCCTCCCACCCCCGCGCCCAAAACCAAAGAGACTCAGGTTACACCCTCGCCTGCAGGCCTGGGTAAAACCAACCACACAGCTTCTATCACCCCACCTTCGGGCCCGGTGTCGAAGCCTCACAAGTCTCACGGCAGCTCTGGCTCGAGCCAGCCGACGCCTGGTGCCGATAAACATCGTCCGGCACTTAAGAAAGTGACGCCCAGCTCGACTCCGAAGCCACCGGTGCCGAAGCCTGGACTCTCGGTGCCGACAAAACACAAACACAAATCCCTCGGCACCGACGCTCCGGCGCCGAAAACTACTTCGACGCCGAAAAAACTACTTCGACGCCGAAAAAACCGGAGGTTCCAAAAAAGCATGGCGCAGACAAACCATCATAATCCTCGGCTCTGAAAACATCGGCGCCAGCTGACGATTCGGTGCCACTGGACCTCTTTACACCAGATCCTTTACAAAAGACCTTATTTAAGGATCCAAAGACTGGGCTATTGACTTTAGTTGTCAAGAAAAGGCGTCTTGACACACCGGCTCCTCCTCCACCGCCCAAGCGGAAGTACTCTGCTACTTCTCCTCTCAGAGTGCCCTCCCCACTACCTCCTCCTCCCCCTCCTCCACCTCTTCCACCCCCTCCCCCTCCCAGGTCTCTGCCACCTTTGCCTCAACATTCCCCGACCCCGTCCCCAGATCCGGATTACGGGGATCCAGATTATGACCCGGCGGATGCCCCCATGGACCCCACTCCACCGGGGACCCCAGACCCATGGGAAGACTACCAAAACCCTGACATACCGGATGTGCCTCAGGACGACCTATACCCATCCAGGCCGTCTCCCCCAGAGGACTCATTAGGGTTTCACCACTTAGTGCAGAGAGCAGCACACTACCATGGGGTGGAAATGCATAGTGAACCAGTGGAAGATGACTTCTTACTGGATACATTCGATATTCAGGACAAGTCCACAGCTATCTTGCCCATGCTTAAGGGTGTCACCAAGCATGCTGCAGAGGTGTTCAAAGACCCTGTCAGGGCCAGGGTCTTAAACCCTAGAATAGAAAAAAAGTATAAAGCGGCACCCACAGACCCTACATACATTAAGGGCCCTGCTCCCTTAGATTCCCTAGTTGTGTCCACAGCTAGAAAGCGGTCTAACTCCAGTCCTCAGGAGAGGCCCCACCGCCAGATAAGGAATCTAAACTTCTAGACGCGTCTGGCAAACGCACCGCCTCACAAGCCGCGAACATTTGGCGCATTGCAAATACACAAGCGCTGCTTGCGCGCTATGACAGAGCACACTACGATGAGCTTGAGGCTCTTATACAGCACCTCCCAGAAAAACACAAACGCAAAGCTCATGACCTGATACAGGAGGGTAAACTAATTACTAACACCTCCATTAAGTGTGCCCTCGATTCAGCCGACACTGCTTCTAGAGCCATAAATACCAGTGTCCTACTTCGTCGTCATGCCTGGCTCAGGATCTCAGGGTTCAAGCCTGAAGTCCAGGCGTCCATACTAAATCACCCCTTTGACCAACAAAATCTCTTCGGGCCAAAGGTAGACGAAGCATTAGAAAATATGAAAAAGGACACAGACACAGCAACGTCTATGGGGGCATTGCAATCACAAACCCCTAAACGCTCCTTTCGACGCTCATCCTTTCGTGTCACAGGCAGAGGCTACTCCACCGATAGCGCCTCTACCTCCTACAAATCCCCTCCTCAAAATACCTTTTCAAAGGGCTACCAAAGGGGTGGTTACAGAGGCAACAACAATAAGGGCAGGGGAAAAACTAACACCACCCGTTCTGCCACCCCGCCAGCACAATGACTTCCCTCCGCTCCCCCCAGACCATCCCACTCCGGTCGGGGGCAGACTACAAAACTTTATCCACGCATGGGAGTCTATAACATCAGACAAATGGGTGACCCAAATTATTCGGTCAGGGTACTGTCTCGAGCTAACATCTACCCCACCCAATATCCCACCAAGGCACCGTCCAATGTCTCAAGAACATTCCACACTGCTCAAACAGGAGGTGCTCTCCCTCCAAAAACACGCTATAGAGCAGGTCTCCGTCAATCAGCAAAATCTAGGGGTCTACTCTCTGTATTTCCTAATACCGAAGAAAGACGGGACCCTGAGGCCCATTCTGAACCTCCGGCCTCTAAATACATACATACATTCAGACCATTTCCACATGGTCACCCTACAACAAGTCCTCCCGCTCCTCTGTCAGGGAGACTTTCTTACTACCTTGGATCTGAAAGACGCATACTTTCACATTCCAATACACCCTTCTCACAGAAAGTTCCCCAGGTTTGTGGTGGACGGTCAACATTACCAGTTCACAGTTCTCCCCTTTGGGGTCACCACCGCACCACGGGCGTTTACCAAATGCCTAGCAGTTGTAGCAGCACACCTCAGACGTCAACATATTCACGTCTTCCCTTACTTAGACGACTGGCTCATAAAAGCTGCGTCCTACAACCAATGTGTGCAACATACCAACAGCACCATTCAACTGCTCCACCGGCTAGGCTTCACGGTGAACTACCAAAAGTCCTACCTCCTACCATCTCACACAAAGCAATATCTCGGGGCCACTATAGACACCTCCAAAGGTATTGCCTATCCAAACTCAGCCAGAATCGCAAGCATACAAGCCTTGCGCAAAACATTCCTTCCTCAACACTCTCTTCCAGCAAGAGTGTTTATGAAGCTCATAGGAATGATGGCATCTTGCATTTTCATAGTGCCCCATGCAAGACTCCACATGCGTCCACTCCAAGAGTGCCTAGCACGACAGTGGAACCAAGCCCAGGGTCAGCTGACGGATCTGGTGTTGGTGGACGGCCGCACCCATCACTCTGCAGTGGTGGAACACCACAAACCTTTCCAAAGGGCGGCCGTTCCTGGACCCGGTTCCTCAGGTGATTCTAACAGCGGACGCATCGCTCTCCGGCTGGGGAGCGCACCTCTTACACCTCACAATGCAAGGTCTATGGACGCCACAGCAAAAGTTGCTCCACATCAACCATCTGGAGCTCTTGGCGATCTTTCTAGCCCTAAAATCTTTTCAAAAACAGATTTCGGCCAAAGCAGTCCTCATTCGCACAGACAATATGACTGCAATGTATTATATCCAAAAACAGGGGGGACACACTCTCCCCAGCTCTCCCGCTTAGCCCAGAGCATATGGAGATGGGCAATTCCTCAAAACATCTTTCTCCTGGCACAGCATGTTCCAGGCGTACAAAACACCATGGCAGATCTGCTCAGCAGACAAACGCAACAACTACACGAATGGGAACTGCATCCACAGGTTCTTCGCCCATTCTTCCAAAAGTGGGGGCATCCTCAAATAGACCTCTTTGCCACCCACGAAAACAAAAAATGCCCAAGCTTCGCCGCCAGATACCCACACCCATTGTCCAAAGGCAATGCGATATGGATGAACTGGTCAGGCAAATTTGCATACGCCTTTCCACCTCTCCCGCTAATTCCATTAGTGGTAAGGAAGCTACAACAGCACTCCCTCACACTCATTCTGGTAGCTCCAACATGGGCCAGGCAGTCGTGGTACACCACACTACTACAGCTCTCAGTGGTACCACATCAAAAACTGCACCTGTCCCCATGCCTCCTAACTCAGAACCATGGAGAAATCAGGCACCCGGACCCAGCTCAGCTCAACCTTGCGATCGGGCTCCTGAAATCTTAGAATTTGGGTACCTTAACCTTCCCCCTGATTGCATGAACATTATCAAGGAAGCCAGACGTCCTACCACTCGAGCATGCTATGCCGCAAAGTGGAAGAGATTTGTGATTTACTGCCGTAACAATACAATCAACCCTTTAGATGCATCCATGCAGCACATCATATGCTATCTGCTCCATCTTCACAAGTGTAACCTGGCATATTCATCCATACGCCTACACCTAGCAGCGATCGCTGCTTATCTACAAAACAGACAGCATTTATCTCTCTTCAGAGTGCCCGCTATTAAAGCCTTTATGGAAGGTCTTAAACGAGTAATTCCTCCCAGGGCACCACCTTCCCCTGTATGGAATCTAAATGTAGTTCTTACAAGGCTAATGGGTCCGCCCTTCGAACCAATGCATAAATGTGAGCTACAGTTCCTCACCTGGAAAACAGCTTTCCTCGTAGCTATCACTTCCCTTAGAAGGGTTGGTGAAATACAAGCGTTCACTATACAGGAACCTTTCTTACAAATACATCACAGCAAAGTAATACTTCGTACAAATCCAAAGTTCCTGCCCAAGGTCATTTCCCCCTTCCATCTTAATCAATCGGTGGAATTACCTGTGTCTTTTTCTCGCAACCTCAATCTGTTGCGGAAAGGGCCCTCCACACACTCGATGTTAAAAGGGCTTTACTGTACTACATACAGAGGACACAACCTTTCAGGAAAACTAAACAATTGTTTGTTTCCTTCTCTCCACCACATAAAGGCAACCCCATCTCTAAATTAGGGATAGCTAGGTGGATTGTAAAATGCATACAAATTTGCTATCAAAAGGCAAAAAGAACATTATCTGTTCCACCTAAAGCCCACTCTACTAGAAAGTTAGGGGCTTCTATGGCTTTTCTAGGGAACATACCCTTAGATGACATCTGCAAAGCAGCCACATGGTCAACACCGCACACCTTCACAAAACATTACTGTGTAGACGTGTATTCCAAGCAGCAAGCTAGTGTGGGCCAGGCTGTACTAAAGACACTTTTTCAAACCGCTGCAACGGATACCGGTGGTCGCCGCTAAGGTTGGGTACTGCTATATAATCTATGCTAAGTGTACAATCTGCAGCTCATATGCCTCGAACGGAATATGCTACTTACCAGTATGCATCTGTTCTTGGCATGTAAAGCTGCAGAGTTGTACACGCCCACCCGCCTCCCCGGCTACCTGTATCCGTTCCAGTCCATCTTATTTAGATACAACACACATGGGTTTCTCACTGTTATTACTACGCTCCATCATTTCCCTGTTGGCGAAAATCAATCTGAGGATGGAGCCGAAGCCCATGCGCAGTACGGACCGAAGGAGGAGTCACCGAACTTGTGACTTCCAAAGACTGTCCAAAGAACAAAAACAAACTGCAAACATCCGGGCCCAACACAAGATGGCGATCTATGCTAAGTGTACAACTCTGCAGCTCTACATGCCAAGAACAGATGCATACTGGTAAGTAGCATATTCCTTACTGTCGTGTAGTAGCGTAAAGCAGTTCCACGATGCACCACTCATACACCCAAACAGTTACTACATCAGTGACACCATTGCAGTAGTGTAAGAGGAAGGAAAACTGATACTTAGCTTGGCTGCAAAAAGCAAATAAAGAGGATTCCCAGGATAGAGACAAGAGACTTTATGGAGGATCCTGGCTCCTGAATGGTGGATGGGTCTTACAAGACTGTTTCTGTTATTCATTTTTACCAATTTGTCTGTGGTTCTTGGAAATGTGGTTAGTTAATACTTTTAAAAAAAATGTGTGCTATGCAAAAATAAAGTGGAGAAAGTACAGCATAATCGGAGCCTCCGGTCCTGACATAGAATCAAGCTCGCCACCCCTCGTGAGTAGGGTAGAGTAAGAGGCAAAGTATCTATGGTTACCCCCGGCCTTAATGCGGGGCTGAGTTGAACCAGAAGCCAAATGCATTTTTTGAAGAAAGGCCAAAGTAAAATGATGGCTAGTCACATAAGCCAGAATGTGGGGTTACTTTCATGGGTTACCAAGGCCCATAATATTCCAGGTAACACATTTTAAAGCCATGATAAGGAATGGGTAGAAGAGGACCTGTAGCAAGCAGGAACAGCAACCATAAGGACTGCATAGGGCAAGCGAGCAGGCATGAGTAAGTTGATGCAAATGGGTCAGCATGATAACAACCTGAAACAAACGTCCCACACTGGGCCCCAGTCGCCTTGTGAATGAACTCTAAAGCACCCCTCTTAACCTCTTCAGTGCCCATGACGAGATAGTCTCGTCATGGAGCACGGTTGCGCTGTGCCCATGACGAGACTATCTCGTCATGAACCCCGCCCGCTAATGTAACGCCCGGCACAGGGCGGGGAAAGGGCGTGGCACTGAAGGGGTTAAACAACATTAGCAAAAACAGTCAAAAGCACTTATATCAGTGAGAGCTAGTGGCACTTAGCCTAGAAGGGCCTGAGGACCCAATATCAAATAGTTCATTACAGACCTCAAAGAACCAGAGGAAACCATGTTGTCTCTGAACTGGACAATATCAGAGAATAGCGATCAATGAGTCCCCACTACCCACAGGGTCTGGACCCCCAAATTCTTATTGAACATAGCCAAGCGCTCTACTCATCACAGTCTGACATAAAATGTAGGCGTGCCTATCAATCTCATTCGACATTGCTAAGGCACAGGTCACGTTAGCTGGAGTCAGCTGAAGGAGGACTGCAGGCAGTCTGGAGGTGCTTGTTGAGCAGTGAAGAGGCCTCTTTTGGGACTGTACAAATCAATGTCTTCCCCTTTAGCGTGAAACGTAAGCATGCTGAATACAGTATAGTGTATGAAATGTCAAGCTTTTAACTGTAGAAAATATTTGGCGTGCATCTTTCACGCTTAGAGTGAAATCTGGAAACGGTGACCATGATATGCCCTCGTAAGTGAGAGCACCTTTCCCTCCCAAGCTGCAAGATGCTATCCCGTCCCTATAATTGAGCAACTTAGCGATGATAGGCTGCGGGTGTGCACCCGGGATCGACAAAGGGGCAGCGCGCAGTGTGCTAGTTTCACTATAAACATGCAGAGTGAGAGTCCGATCCAAACATGTCACGCAACAGTTTCTCAACACAGTCCAAACATAGTCCTCCGTTCTTTCCATCACCGTGATCTCAACCTGATGAAGGAGCTCCTTAAGCACCTCCTGGAACAGTTCAGGAAGAGGACGTGGGATCATTTTTGGAGGGCAAGATCATCACTGCCAACATCAGTTGCCCATTGGATGCCTCCGACAGTCTCCAGGGGTGTCAACACTACCTCCATACCTGGCTCCGTATCTCTGTTGAAACCTGAGGTGCAGTTGCATCTTAGCCTCGTATTCCACTTGAGAAGATAAGGAGACCTCCAAATCCAAGGATACAAACACAAGGAGATGATGGATGGAGCACTGAAACATTTCAGACACTCTCCCCCAGTCACAGATCTGGGTTGAATCCATCATCATTCTTTAGCTCACTTCGCCACCCCAGTTCAGACCCAGCCATATGCAAATCAGTCTTGACCCTGTTCTTCATGGGAACAGTCCAGCCCAAACTGCCAAGCCTGGTCTTCCTTCGACCGCAAACAAGCATCCTGGCACTGGTTTCGGGGTAACACCCATCATCAGCCAGGCTAGCTTGAATGCAGTGGCAAAGTTAGGTTAGAAGATTTGTATATCGCATGGCTACCCCAGCAACGGGGCGTCCCAGCGCTAAGGTAAACTACAGGAGACGTGCGTTGCAGGATAATGAGCATAGGGGCTGTGAAATTAGTTCAGGAAGAGCCAGGTTTTTATGGCCTTTCTAAAGGCCAGATGGTTGTTATTTCTGATGGATAAAGGTAGGGAGTTCCAGAGTGTAGCTGCAAGCGCTTTGAAGGAGTGACCCCCGGCTCGTGCTCTGTTGACTTGGGGAATGCAGCTAAGTGCAGATCTGCTGAGCGCAACGTGCTTCGCGGTGAGTATGGCTTGAGCAGGCCAGAGAGAATAGAAGGGGCTTGCTTAGTGAGAATTTTATGGGCAAAGCATAATGACTTAAAATGTATTCTCTTATAAATTGGTAGCCAATGTAATTTTGTAGATGTTTTTTGATATTGAGCAGATTTAGGGAGAGCAAGAAAGGCTCGAGCTGCAAGCGCTGAATTCCATCTTTATTTGTGCCTTAATAAAGAGAGTTGCAGTAATTCAGTCTAGAAAACATCATCGCTTGGATGATCTGGCGGGCTTGTGAACTAAAGAACCCTTTATACACTGCTCCGATTAGGAGACAAAAGGGTCTGAGGGAAGATTTACCGACCTGATCTAGTTCCAATCCCCAATACTTATACTGAACAAACATATAGGAACTGATGGTCTAAAGGAAAAAGGCTTGTAAGAAACTACACCACCTCTAGTGTGTGAAGAGAAAAGTAACTATACATCTCCAAATAAACATTAGACAAGAAACACCGAGAGTTGTCAGGATTTCCATCAACTGCCAAAGAGAGGCCAGTGTCATCATCTGGTCATCCTTCAATCATGGCCACTTTTCCTCAAAGCCTTGAGGGGAATCATGTGGCTACCAGATTGCAACTGATCCAACAAAGTATAGTCATAGAAGGAAAGAAACCAGAGGTAACTGATGATTGTAATGTTGAGATATAGTATGTATTCTCTTATTTGGTGGAGATGGTAATCGTGCAGTGCAAAAATAGTGAAACATAAAAAGGAGTTGGAGAAGAGAGAAACAGCCTTTAATCACTATCTCTATACCACTCCTCTTAAAAACGTGCTAAAGCAACATGGAACAAATAAGTTGCTTCACAGTGACAACTCTGCAGCTTTACATGCCAAGAACAGATGCATACTGGTGACTATACTTTGTTGGATCAGTTGCAATCTGGTAGCCACATGATTCCCCTCAAGGCTTTGAGGAAAAGTGGCCATGATTGAAGGATGACCAGATGATGACACTGGCCTCTCTTTGGCAGTTGATGGAAATCCTGACAACTCTCGGTGTTTCTTGTCTAATGTTTATTTGGAGATGTATAGTTACTTTTCTCTTCACACACTAGAGGTGGTGTAGTTTCTTACAAGCCTTTTTCCTTTAGACCATCAGTTCCTATAGGTTTGTTCAACTAAAGAACCCTAACAAGGGTTTGATTCCATGTAGAAGCCCAAAACCGGTTCCTGCAACCACTTTCATTTGGATTTCGAAGAACAGAAGGCTATTCACCCAAACACCTAGAATTTTGACAAGCACCTGCCCACCATTATCTGTCCACAGCTGGCTATTTTTCCCTAGCAGCAAGATCTCTGACTTGCTGGCGTTCAGCTGTAGACAGTTAGTTGTCCTCCAGTCTGCTATTGCATTCATATCTTCTTTAAATTTGAGGTTATGTTTGCAGTTGTTGGAAAAAGAAATGGCCAATTAGGTTTCATCCATATGATACCAATGGCAACCCTCTGTTTTTAGCCACTGTCGCCAGAGGTTGTAAGTAAATATTGAAGAGCGTAGGACTCAGCATTGATCCCTGTGGGACTCCGTAATGTTTGGCATATTCCCGAGAGCAGTAGGGGTGTGTAGTCACTTGAAATGTCCTGCCCTCAAGAAATGATTTGGGCCAGGGCCCTGCCACCTATCCCCACCTCCTGCAAACTACGCAGTAAAATCTCATGAGACACCGTATCAAATGCAGCTCTCAGATCGAGGGGAATCAATGCTGCAGAGTTTCCTTCATCCAGAGTGCAACTTAGTTGCTCCGTCACCACCAACAAGGCGAATTCAGTGCTGTGATCTGAAACCATTTCGTGAGGTGTCCTGTATCTCATTGGTCTCTATGTACTTCGTGAGGATGGAATGCACATAGCATTCAGTGGCTTTAGCCATAAATGGGAGCCGGGATATAGGACCGTAGTTTCCGGTTTGGATGCGTCCAAAGAGGGCTTTTTTAAAAGCGGGCCGTCTTTGGCATGCTTCATGCGAGCGGTGCTGTCGCCATGGACAGGGATAGGTTAATCAACTCCCCACTGACCAGTAATATGTGTTTCTGAAATTACGGAACTGGTCTGGTTTCATAGGGTCCACTGGAGAGCCTGATTTGATTTTTTTACATAGAAACTCGACCTCTGTAAGAGCTAGTAAAGGAAAGAAGTGTCCCTCCTTTACCATTCACCTTGTCCTGTTCTCCTTCCGTTTTACTCACATTATCACTTGAGACTGGGAAATTTTTATAAATATTTTCCACCTTGTTCATGAAGTGTCTGGCCAACATATCACACTGGGTGTTAGAAGTGATAGTAGGTTCGCCTGCCGACTTTGGATTCCTCATATCATTGAGAAGGGAGAAAATAGCCTTTGAAGGATTGCTGCTTCTTTAATTTTAGAGGTAACCTATTCCGCCCTGGACTTGCGAATTAATTTGTGGTAATCCCTAGGGGCTGTGCGGGACTGGCGTTTGGCTTTTGGGTAATATGCATGTCTCCACACTCGTTCGAGCCCCTTATAGTTTTTCTTGCACTGGTAAGAGACTCATTAAACCATAGGTTTGAATGACTTCTCTTCCTGTGACCAAGCTTGGCTGGAATCCAGCTATCCAGGGTTTGGGTAAGCCAGTCCTGGAAGAGGTAGAGTGCCGCATCTATGTTTGAGGGCAGTTAGGGTTTCTGTGCCTGCAGTAAATTACAGAAATGATCCTGATTTAATTTATTCCATGGGCGTTTCAGCGTAGGCTGAGGGCAGATCGTTTCAAGTGACCTTGCCAGCGTAGGGATATGGAGATGAGAAAGTGGTCAGACCATATTCTAGGGAGCGGAAGAAGGATCTTTATAACGGGTAGATTAAGAAACACTGGGTCTAACAAGTGCCCCGCTGAATTTGTGGAACCAGGGACGTATTGCAGCAGCTGTCATGCTGCTAGGTCTGCTAAAAAACTACCGGTCTCCTTATTTTGGTCATTTTCCAAATGGAGATTCAAATCTCCCAGGATGTTGAAATTGGCAGATTTACTAGTTAATATGGTGACCAAGTTAACCATCCCATTGCTGACTCTGTTTAGTTTTTTCATAGCGTAGCCTTTGGGTAGAGCCAGCCAAGGTTCAGATATAGAGTCTTGTGTCAACCAGTCTTCTGTTAACACCACCACTTTCAGGGACTCCTCTTGTTGTCGGTCAAATACCTCTACGCGGTGTTTGACCAACAACCAACAGTTTAGGCCGAGAATCCTAAACTCCGGGTTATGAGGAGATGGTGCAATAATGGAGCCGCCCATCCTTATTTTAAATCCACATTTTTCACAGATAATATGGCAACAGTAGGGGCTCAGGCATGGTTGAAGATGTTGGCTTTAACCTTAATGGATTAAAGTTCACACCGTGAGTACGCTAGCTTGTGGCTATTTGAACAGACGGTGCTTCGCGCCTGGTGACGTCCAGGCACGGACGGGCTTGCCACAGCGCGTCCGCATTGTGGCGTGCATCAAAGAGCTGGGAGGCACAACTGGCTCCGCACAGGTAGCGTCTGATTGGCCTAGGTCAGCCAATACGCGCAAAGCACGAACTGTAGGCGGAGGCAGGAAGCTTCTGGCTAAAGAGTTTAAAGTGCAAGTAATTAAAAACTTAAGTCGTACGATAAAAGCATGAAAGAAAATATGCCATGAATAGCGCGACCCCCAAAACTAACAGAACATCCTTCAAATACTTTTATGCAGCGTCAAGTACCTGGTATGAGCAAACACAAGGAGATGATGGCTGGAGTACTGAAAGTTTTCAAAAGTTACCTAGACTCAGTGGACACGGGCTTAGGCATCACACAGCCCAAAACGTCAGCAGACATTGGCCAGGCCATCCAGAAATTCTCTGCCTGGATCACCAAATGCGCCGACAGAGGTAGCACAATTGAAAGTTTCAAAAACTGGCAAAACCTTAAAACAAGCCCAGCTATCAGAACCACAAAGCAGCGCTGCTCCTGACTCGAGGAGATGACTCGCCACTAAAAACCCCTCTTACAGAGCCTTTAAGAAAGCAGCTCTCAGCAGCTGCCACCTGCAGCTCAAGGAAGCCAAGAGAGCAGCCATCACTACCTGCATGGATGCCTCTGCCAACCACACAGAGGAGCTCTTCAAAATAATCAAGAAATTCTTCAACTCGAGAGCCGCAGAGAACACCATCCACCCTTCCCAAGAACTCTGCAACACCCACTTGGCCTACTTTCACAGCAAAATCATCACCATATTCCTCAACTTCGACCGCCAACTCACCTCTTTCAGCCACAACCCACCAGCGAACACCAGCAAAACGCTCACCACCTGGTCTCCACTCACACCACCACAGCCATCATGTCGTTCATCCAGTCCTGTGCTCCCACCAACCCCAGGCCTGCCATTTCTTCTGTCTCTGAACCAACACAGTCGGCACCGAACTCACTAGCATCCTCAACACCTTCATCACCACCTCAACCTTCCCGGACAGATGGAAAGATGTGGAGGTCAGACCTCTCCTAATGAAACCTCTCGGCTGACTTCGGCAACTTCAAATTATTGACCGATCTCCCTGCTCCCCTACCCAGCCAAAATAGTTATGAAAGCCATCAACCAACAGCTCTCTGAATACCTGGAACACAACCACCTCCTCGACGCCTCAATCTGATTCCGTGCCAACCACAGCACTGAGACCGTACTGATTGTTGCCTCCGATGGCATCAGAACCCTCCTCGACTGCGGAGAAACAATGGACCTGATCCTCCTCAACCTCTCTACTGTGTTCGACACCACCTCCCACCCCACCCTAATCAACGGACTCTGCATCATCAGAATACAGCAAAACGCCCTCAAAAGGACCACCTCCTTCCTTACAGGACAAACACAGAGCATCTGACTGCCTCCTCTCACTTCCACGCCCAAGGACCTCACATGCAGCATTCCCCTGGGATCCACCCTCAGCCCCACCATCAACTCCTACATGACCCCCCTCGCAGACATTGTCCGATCCCATGGACTCCACATAATCTCTTATGCAGATGAAACTCAACTACTCCTCTCGCTCACTGAGGACCCTTTCAACCCCAAATCAATTTCTGCAACGCCATGACCAACGTAGCCAAATGGAGGAGTGACAACTGCCTCAAACTCAACTCTGACAAAACAGAGGATTTGATCTTCAGGAAGAACACCTCCGCATGTGACTACACCTGGTGACCTGCAGAACTTGGACCTCCACCAATACCGACCGACCATGCTCGCAACCTCTGCATCCTACTCGACTGCCAACTAACCATAAAACAAGTCAATGCAGTCGCTTCCTCCTGCTTGTACACGCTTTGCATGCTCCTCAGATTTTTCAGATCAATCCCAAGCAACACCAGAAAGACCGTGACGCAGGACTTCATTACCAGCTGCCTTGACTACGATACCGCTCTCTCTGCCGGAATCCCCACCCACCTTCTCCGCAGTCTCCAGACCATACAGAAAGCTGCGGCCAGACTAATCCTGGACCTCCCCAGTCTGACACACATCACTCCACACCTCAGAAACCTCTAATGGCTCCCCATCCAGAAGAGATCAAAGACCTTCCTACACCAACCAACATCTGAAATTCTATCTGCCCTCAAGATATCTGCGCTCTGTCGCACTCGCTCTTTCACACACACCCCGCGTCCGACTTATCCGCAGCGAAGGCTGATCCTTAACCTGCATCGCCGCCAAGACCTGGAACGACCTGCCCCTCCACACCCAAACAGCACCCTCCCTGTAGGACTTCTGAAAGAAACCCAAGACCTGGCTTTTTGGCAGAGGCATTGTACCCTCAGCGCCCAGATACCCTTTGGGTGACAGTGCTGCGCTTTACAAATTCTGACTGATAGATTGCCATAATGAAATCTCCTTGTTCAATCAATCTCAAAGACACCTGTTTCCATATTCCCATCTACCCTGCTCACCGGGTTATGTGGGTAATTCTACCAATTCAAAGTCTTCCCTTCGGAATCACCAGAGGCCCAAGGGGGTTAACCTATTTTCAAGTGCTGGTGGTTTATTTGTGCAGGGAAAGATATTCATGTTTTCACTTCCCTGACGATTGGCTGTTCAAGAGCAGCTGCAGGCTACAGTGTCTCGTATGCATTCACATGGTGGTGTACTACTTTTCATGATTTGCGCTTTACTATGGATGCCAGAAAATCCCATTTGCAGCCTTCTCAAATACAGCCCCTCGTAAGCTTCTTCTTGAATATGGTCACAGGCAAAACATACACCTATGAGCAAAACATACACCTATGAGCAAAGGGTCTGAGCTTTCAGCACCTGCTGCCTCTCTTTCAACTCTGTCATCAGATCACAGTTTGCACGGTTCACTATCAATGTGCTGAAGTCACCCCAGACTCCTTCTTCATCTCAGCCATTCTGGACACAGTTTGGTTTTGTGCCTTTCCCCAGAAAAGTGTCCAGGACCTTCCGGCTCGGATTTTGTTTTTTCAGCCTCTACCTCACTTAAATCCAGGACAGATTCTGAGTCTAATGGGACTTATGACTTCTTGCATCCTTGCTGGTCAAGCATGCCAGGTGACTTATGCAGCCTCTACAGTGGGATCTGAAGTATCAGGGGATTTCTCAGACTATGTCCAGATCTCAGAGGAGACTGTGAAAGATCTGCAGTGGTGGTTACTGTATCTTGATTGGGTCTGCAACGGACCTCTCTCCTTACCCCACCCAGGGCTGACAGTAGTGAGAGATGCGTCCCTTCTGGGTTTGGGCGGCCATCTGGGGAGTTGGAGATAAGAGGCCTCTGGTCTCTGGCTGAAGCCCGGCTCTATATTAACCTTCATGAGCTAAGGGCCATCCTCTTGCCATTAGAAGCCTTCCTTCCATCCAGGAGGCTTATACAAGTCCTCACAGACAACGTCACCGGCGTGTGGTACTGCAACAAAGAGGCGGACGGGTACAAGGTCCTGTGCCAGGAGGTCCTGCGTCCTGGGAAAGGGCTGGGCTACCAGGAGATTTTCCTGGTGGCAAACCAACTGGCCATCTGTCAGGATCATTAAATGCCAGGGTAGACTAGGTCAGCTGTCGGCACCTATCAGATAACGAGTGGTAGTTACACACTGAGGTGGCGCAAGGTCTCTTCCCCATATGGGGAGAACCTTGGGTCAGTCTGCTCACCACCTCCAATAGCATGTAATATCAGCACTTCTGCGCTTTGGAGTTCTGCCTCAAGTGGAACTCTGTACTCCTGTATGCATTTTCACCAATACCAAAAAGCTCAGGACTGACTAGACCCAAGTCGTCCTTGTGTCCCTGGATTAGGCACAAAGATTTTGGTATCAGGAACCCCTGTAATTGAGCATCTGTCCTCCAACAAGGCTGCCCCTCTGGGGCAGAACCCTGCCTTGTCGCACCAACAAGGCAGGGTTCTGCACCCTGTCCTGCGTAATCTCCAACTTCATACATGGAGACTGAGCTTCGACAGCTGAATACCTTCCTCTGGAGGTGGTTGATGTCATCTTGGCATCCAGGCGTCCCTTGACAAACAGAGTATACACTTGCTGTTGGGACAAATTTGTGTCTTGGTACTGTGAAAATAGACACCCTCCAGCAAAGTTTCCTTCATGTTTTTTTCCCTTGCCTGGCAAGGCTTTGCTCTAAGCTCAGTTAAAGAGAACTTTAGGCAATTTTAAGGTTGCTGGATCAGCCCTTATTGTTAGATTATCTGATATAGATTTCTACCCTCTGATTCTTTACCTTTGAATATCCGCATGTATCGGACTAGATCAGGAAGATTTCCATGCAGTACGCCTACTTGCCGGTAGGTGGCACAGTTCGGCTCTGCATCATGAGCCGTGCCTGAAGTGACTTGCACAGGACCTGTAGAGTGTCACCTCGGTGCACTGATGTCAGTTCTTTCTTTTCCGCATCAGATAGGGCTGATCCAGATTGACCTGCTCCTCAATCACGTTTTGGCTGTCTTTTTTGTCAACTTTTTTTTTTAGATTTCACCTCCAGTTGTGAGGATGTCACCATTGACACCAGCTGGTTTCAAACCATGTGTCATAGGCAAATATCGATGACTGACCCCCACCACTTGGTGTGTTTGTGGTGCTTGGAGGCAGGATATGACTCCAAGGCATGTGAGGGCTGCCGTGCCATGCACCTGAAGGCAATGAGGGAGCGATCCCTCAAGCTCCTTGCCACCCGACGTCTGTCGACTTCGTGATGCTCAAGGACCTGTTCGCGTGGGAGGTCACGGGACCATTTGCAGAGCCCCACCCACCATTCTTTGTCACATTCAAAGTAATCAGGGAAGTTGGGGAAGTTGCACAAGACGTCAAAGAAGTCCAAGCACCCTCAACTTCCCCGTGTCCGTCAAACTCCTCCGAGGAGATGAGGGAGCTTTGGCACTCTAGGTCTCACAAGTCAATGGGGCCTTACCTGATTTACCTAGAGCTGGGGTGACCCCCGCCCACCTGAAGGAATTTTATGAAGCCATGCGCCTCATCTTTTGGCAGCCCGACCGCTCCGGAGCACCTTCAAGCCCCATGGGCGCTGGAGGAGGGCCCCTACTGGAACCACACCCGCAGGTTTGCCCTTGGTGCCTGTCTGACAACAAGGATCCTTCGCAGGATTTGGAGTGGAGCTGCCTGTGAGACCGAGAACTTTCTCAGCGCACGCTCCAGTGCTGACACTTCTAGGCTATGCAATCCCCATCTAACTTCCCAACTCAGACACAGAGACGGACGGGGGTTGTCCAGCGCCAACCGAGAACATCCTTCACGGAGCAGAGCCAGTGCTTATTTTAAAGGACATGCCGGGTGAGGGAGACATTTGGAAGGGTTCTTTGGACCCATGGAGAAGATCCAGTTGAGGAGGACAACTGGTATGAGGAACTGGGTGAGGCCAGTGGGTTGGACATCTCACCTTATACTGGTCCATTTTCCCCTCCTATTGTGGCTACGGACAGGAAAGCCTCTTTTCCAATAGTGGTGCGGAAGGTCGCTGAGGTCCTGGACCTTGACCATACCTTCCCAGCCAGCAGGCATCCCAGCCTTTTCCTGGCCAAGGTCAGTTGACCACCCCCCTACATGACAGTTGTTGCCCCCAAGTCTCTTTAGTGCACCCTCAGACCAATATGGGCACCCGGTGAGGAGGCAGGATACACCATCACCTCCCTGGCTGGCAATCAGTAACATCACACTCTTGGGCACTACAGATAGTCTAGAGGGTTAGTCACTCCCCTTTGTCACACCCGCTCCACCCATTCCACCCACTTACAATTGGTCTAACAGAGGACCATCTTTCCTTGTTCCTTCAAGATGTGCATGCCCTCTTGGCCAAGGGAGCTATAGAGGAGATGCCTGCATCAGACGGAGGCCATGGTTGCTATTCCCGCTAATTTCTGGTGGCAAAGTAGGACCGAGCACTTCATCCTATACTAAATCTGCACCTTCTGAACCTCTTCTTGAAGAAGGGGAAATTCAAAATGCTCACACTTGCCCAAGTCTCAACTACCCTAGATCCGGGAGACTGGATTGTTGCATTAGACGTGCAGGACGCATATTTCGACATCCCCTTCCTGCCAGCCCATAGACGCTCTCTGAGGTTCACAGTAGGCTGTGAGCTCTGTTTGCTGTGCCACCTTTCGGCCTTACCAGTGCCCCTCGGGTGTTCACCAAGGTGATGGCAGTGGTCGCAGCTCATCTGCAGAGGTCTGGGATTAGTCTTCTCCTACCTCCACGACTATTTGTTGAAGGCGGGTTCACCTGAGGAAGTTGTCTCTCCCCTTCAAACTATGGTGAACCTCCTGCGCTCGCTGGGGGTTCACTATTAACATGCCAAAGTCACACCCGACTCCCTCTCAGATTCTCCCTTTCATTGTAGATCTCTGGACACTGCATTTTCAGGCTTATCCTCCAGAGTGGCGAGGTGAGTATATTCAGGCTATGATATTAATGTTTCAGCCTTAATTCTGGATTTCGGTGAGACTGACTGAGGCTGTTGGTCCTCATGGCTTCCTGCATCCTGCTGACGACACAAGCATATGCAGGCTTTACAGTGGGACCTGAAGTTCGCATCAGGGGAATCTCTGCGACATGATCCAGATCTTGGAGGAAACTACAAAACACCTGCAGTGGTAGCTTATGAACTGTGATTGGGTCAGTGGCAGACCCCTCTCCCTTCCTCAACCAGATCGAATGGCGGTGACCGATGCATCATTCTGAGTTGGGGTGGTCGTCTAAGAGACATGGAGCTCAGAGGGCTCTGGTTTCCGGTGGAGTCCAAGCTTCCCATAAACATGTTTGAACTACGGGCAATCTGCTTGGCGTTAAAAGCCTTTCTGTTTTTCAATCAAAGGGATGCTGATGCATGTGTTCATGGACAAGACCACTGCCATGTGGTACTGCAACAAATAGAGGGGTGGGCTTGTGGATCCTGTGTCAAGAGGCTCTGCGCCTTTGGAAATGGGTGAAACGTCAAGGTATTTCCCTGGTGGTGCAGCATCTGGCGGGATCTATGAATGCCAAACAGAACAAACTCAGCCGAAGATGCCTAGCGCAGTGGTTCCCAAACTCTTGACTCCTGAGGACCCCCACTGAATCACTACTGGAGTCCGGGGACACCCAAGCAATTTTTACAATTTAAATTTAAAAAAATTAAAACAATAATTCGCAAAAAATACACAAACAAGTACACACCAAACAAATACTTGCATTACTAAAGCTTTTATTATTTTATCTTGAAAAATATGCAAAAATGAAAACATTTTAATGGAAAGGATGGTGCTGCATCTCGGCGACTAACTTTTCAATGTTTGGTTTTATTTCAGAAAGTTGAATCCTTAGGTCAGATTCTACATTTTGCAAGCGATTTCTGTTCTTATTTTTAAGGTACATAAGATTTGAGAAAGCCTTCTCACATAAATATGTGGTGGGGAAAGGAAGTAAAACCTTAAGTGCCTTGTTTGATAATTCAGGATAATCTGATCGTACTTGCAGCCAAAAGTTTGTCAGTCTCAGATACTTTTCCTTGAATTGAAGTTTAAGTGCACTATCTGTAGAGATTTCAATCAAATCGTTTTCTTCAGATGCTGTCAGCCCCATTAAATTGTCAATATCTACATTAAAAGGATCTTTAATCCAGTTTTTGCTTTCATCCGGAAGTGGAAAGTACTGACGGAAACTACACCGCATATCTTGGAGATGCTGGATAAAGATTTCTAGGACTTTGTTCGATAATTCATCATCAGCAGATTCCAAGAATGTCTTCAGGTTCTGAAAAGAATCAAAATGTCTTTGTGTTAAGCGACGAGCCCATAAGTCTAACTTTTTTATCATTGCCTCAATCTTGTTTCAACATTAAAAATTGTGATACCTACTCCTTGCATACTCAAATTGAGTGCATTTAAATGTGTGAAGATGTCTGCCATATATGCCAGCATAGCTAACCAAGTATGGTCATGTGAGCGCTCACCAAGTGGAAATGGAGATTCCAGTTCAGTGACAAACTCTGATTTCATCTCTTAATTCAAAAAGGCGAGACAAAACACTACCACGAGGCAGCCATCGGACTTCTGTATGCAGCAAAAGCTGATGATGATCTCTATCCATGGACTGACAAAGCTGTTCAAAAAGCCTTGAATTTAGTGATCTAGCTTTGATAAAATTTACAATTTTGACGGACTCATTCAAGACCTTTTTTAATTCCTCTGGTATCTTCTTAGTGGCTAATGCTTCTCGATGAATGCAACAATGATGCCATACAACTGAAGGGTTAATTTCCCTTATTCGTGCTACAAGTCCAGTTAGTCTCCCAGACATGGCACGTGCCCCATCTGTGCTGATTCCTATGCATTTGGACCACTGAATTCCATTTGATGTCAAAGTCATTGAAACTGCTGAAGACCTCTTCAGCAGTGGTATGTATCAAATAGCGGCAGAACAGTAAATCCTCACAAATGTTCCCCTCAAAATCGTATCTAACGTAACACAGGAGATGAGATTTATTTGCTATGTCCGTACTTTCATCTACTTGTAGGCTATAATGCAGACTTTTACAAATTCTTTCGATCAACTGTTCCTTCATGTTGTCTGAAATTTTGTCAATTCGCTTATTTACAGTGTTGTTAGATAATGGCACCAAATTTAAATCTTTTGCTGCTTTTTCTCCAACCATTGCTGTTACCATGGCTTTAGCAGCAGGTACTATTAGGTTCGAGGCATGTGTGCTGCTGAATTCATATCTGTGCATAGATCGCCGCCTAGTGTTGGGTCCGGATGATTGCACATTGTTGTCCTGGAAGAGTCTTCGAAGCATCCTGAGATGGGTGACTCCTCCCCTGGACCACAGTGCGCATGGGCATCTTCTCCATCCCCAGATTGTTTTTTTCCGCCATTGGATTCGGATGCAACTATCTTAGCTCAACTTCGGAATACTTAGTTTAGGCCAAAAGGCCTATAGTTTTCGTCGGTACAGTTACCGTTCGGTGTCGACTACTAGTCCTAGTGCTCCACACCCTTTTGAAACTTTCGATTCGAATTGGTCCAAACTTCGACGCTCCATCGACGATGGAATCGAGAACTCCGTTCAAGAGGTGTCCGTTGTGCCACGCCAAGTACCCTCACATCGACGTCCACCCGGTCTGTAACAAATGTCTCTCGCCGGATCACGACGAATCAAAATGCATGGCCTGCGCGCGGTTCCGATCCAAGAAAACTCTACGGAACCGACGGGCAGCGAGGCTCTAGGCGCAGCAGGCAGCGCCCGCACCCACCAACATATTCAGCACCGAGGACGAGGACGCCGAGAGCGTGGAAGAAATACTATCTAGCCCCGCTTCGGAGCATGGTTCCCGATCGGACGACGATGACTAAGAGTTCTTTCGACGTGAAGAAGCCGTCGACGAGGTAGGGGACATCGACAAAGCCTATGGGGCTGAAGAACACAGCTCTCCCGAGGAGTTAGGCCAATCCGTCGAAACGGAGGCCGAAATTAGTCGTCGGGCTCCGGTCGAGGGATCGCCTTCGGGCCTTACCCAAGACCTAATCCATGGTTCCTCGGCCCCGCCTTCCGGCCCGGCACTGAACACTATGCAAGAGCCAATATTACCCAAGACGACCGGGTTGTTAAACCCAAAAACATCCATCGCTCCAGTCCCTTCAAAATCTAAAGCGAAACTGGTGGTGGTCGGATCAAGGGCGTCGAAACAGTCCGCTGCCCCGGCACCGACGCCGAAAAAAGTAGTCGGCTCCGAACGCGTACAGAAAGACTTCGGCGCCGAGCTCACCGCAGCAGACGCGGTCGACGCTCAGAAGAGGCGCGCCCTCGTGCACCACAAGGCACCGACACCTTCGGCGCCGACACCGAAGCCCGTCGCCTCCGCAGTCAAAATGGCCGCCTCGGCAACGTCGACGCCTAAAGCACCGATGCCAAAGAAGTCCTCGACTACGTCGACTATCGATGCATCCCTTCAAGCCAGTGACCCCCTTCCGACAAAAAAGTCGGGGTCGGCCTCCACACCTACTACCAAGATGCCCACCAAACCACCATCTCAGTTTGCTGTGCAGCAGGTCTCTGCATCTCTCCAACGTATCCGGGACCAGGTAGCCCTACACTCTACCTCGGGTCCCCACACTACCTCACCCGGTACAGTGCACTCGGAGCCCACCAACATCACCTTTGGGCTGCCACCGACATCGGCACCGAAACTCTTTCAAATTCGGACACGTGTCCTCCACACACAGTCCACCACCTCTGGCCTAACAGAACACGACCCTTCAGGGCCACAGTTTATCGACGCCGACACTGGCAGGCTCATGCTCCACAAGCGCAAGATCACGCCAGTCAGGGAAGAGGTGCCATACAAAATTCCTCTTAAACGCAAGCTACCGGCGGAGCAGGAACCAGTGCTACAAGAACACTTCCATCCCCTCCAACTAGCTCCGCAGTCCTTTTCTCCTACCCCTTCTGAATCGGACCCGATGCAGGAATACGGTGGGGACGATACCATCTACCCCGGGGACGCAGATCCCGATGACACACAGGATCCTGATCAGGCATGGGATGACCCCACAGACCCAAGTGTCACGCCACATGCTCAGGATGCGCAACTCTACAATATTAAAACTTCTCCTACAGAGGACACGGCCGCATTTAATGCCCTTGTCGAACGGGCAGCTGCTCATCATGGGGTGGAACTGCACTCTGACGCCATTGAGGAGGACTTCCTGCTTGACACTTTGGCATCTTCGGAAAGAACTGTCAAGACTCTGCCCATGCTTAAAGGGGTTCTGAAGCCTGCCAAAGACATTTTCAAGGACACCACAAGAGCCCGAGTGTTAAACCCCAGGATTGAAAAGAAATATAAGCCTGCACCTGGTGACCCTAAATACATTAGGGGTCAGTTGCCATTAGACTCTATGGTGGTTGCCAACGCTCGTAAAAGAGCCCACTCACAGACAACTGGTGAAGCTCCTCCCCCAGACAAAGAGTCAAAGGTCCTTGAAACATCTGGCAAACGTGTGGCAGCGCAAGCAGCCAATATCCTGCGCATTGCCAATACACAAGCACTCCTGGCACGTTATGACAGGTCACATTATGACACCCTAGAGTCACTGCTCCAACACCTACCAGAGGAGTATAAAGAGTCAGCGGAGCTCCTCATTAGAGAAGGGCAACTCCTCACTAATGCGTCCATAAAATGCGCCCTAGACGCAGCTGACACAGCGGCCAGGGCAATAAACAAGTGTCATGTTACGACGTCCTGCCTGGTTATGCATCTCAGGCTTCAAACCCGAGATCCAAAACAATATCCTCAACTTACCGGTTAACACGGAATTTTTATTTGGCCCAGACGTTGACACTACCCTAGAGAAAATAAAAAAAGACACAGATACTGCCAAATCTATGGGGGTGCTACAAACCCAACAATTTCGTAGTGGCTCCTTTCGTCGCACTGGAAATAGGGGAACGTCAAGGGGCCAGGGGTCACAACAACAGTATGCTAAAGGTAGCACACAAACCACCTACGACAAAAACAGGGGTGGATATCGTGGATCCAGCGCCAAGGGTAGGGGACGTGGATATGGCAACACCAGGTCCTCCCCAAAAAACAAACAGTGACGCCCTCTCCCTACCCCCCGACCACTTAACACCTGTCGGGGGACGACTCCAGCATGGAAGAACATCACCACGGACAGGTGGGTCAGGGACATCATTCAACATGGGTACTGTCTGGAACTAACTTCCACTCCACCCAACATACCACCAAAGCACCGTCCTATGTCAGCCGAACACTTAGATTTACTCCAGCAAGAAGTGCTTGCTATGCTCGCAAAAGGGGCCATAGAAGTAGTGCCCACCGCTCAGCAGGGCACAGTAGTGTACTCTCTGTACTTCTTGATCCCAAAAAAGGACGGCTCGCTCAGACCTATCCTAGACCTGCGACCCCTAAACCTATATATACTGTCGGAGCATTTCCATATGCTCACCCTCCAACAGGTTCTCCCACTACTCACTCAGGGGGATTTCCTAGCTACCCTAGACCTGAAGGATGCATACTTCCACATACCAATACACCCTTCACACAGGAAATACTTCAGATTCACCATTCAAGGGAATCGCTATCAGTTCAAAGTTCTCCCCTTCGGAGTAACAACAGCACCCAGGGTCTTTACCAAGTGCCTGGCGACAGTAGCCGCACATCTGCGAAGACAAAATATTCACGTCTTCCCTTATTTGGACGACTGGCTAGTTCAGGCCAAATCAGCACAACAATGTGCCGCCCACATGTCCCACACCATTCACCTTCTTCACGATCTGGGATTCTCACTAAATTACCCAAAGTCAAGTCTCCAACCTGCCCACGTACAACAGTACTTAGGCGCTACAATCAACACTCTGGCTGCCACAGCTCAGCCAACTTTAGTGAGAATCAACAGCATGCAACTGCTGATCTCAAAATTCAAACCTCAACACTCCCTTCCGGCGCGAGTGTTCATGCAGTTGATAGGCATGATGGCCTCCTGCATCTTCATAGTCCCACACGCGAGACTACATATGCGCCCGCTTCAGGAGTGCTTAGCACGTCAGTGGAATCAGGCTCAAGGACAGTTGAAAGACCTAGTGTTGGTGAGCGGTCGGGCATACAACTCTCTGCATTGGTGGAATCCACAAAACCTTTGCAAGGGCCGACCGTTCCAAGAGCCTGTTCCACAAATAATACTGACAGCGGACGCGTCTCTCCAGGGATGGGGAGCTCATGTACTCAATTACACAGTGCAGGGACTATGGACTACACAACAAAAGAAGATGCACATCAATCTTCTGGAACTGATGGCAATCTTCCTGGCAATGAAAGCATTCAAAGTACACCTGTGCAACAAGGTCGTGTTGATCCGGACGGACAACATGACTGCCATGTACTACATACAGAAGCAGGGAGGAACACACTCTCCACAGTTGTCTCATCTGGCTCACAGCATGTGGAAGTGGGCCATTCAGAGGAACATCTTCCTCATGGCGGAACACCTCCCAGGCAAAGACAACCAGATGGCAGATCTGCTCAGCAGGCACAGCCACCAGATGCACGAGTGGGAGTTACACCCATCAGTACTCCAACCGTACTTCCAGCAGTGGGGTCATCCAGAGATAGACCTATTCGCCACAAGGGAAAACGCAAAATGCCAAAGCTTTGCCGCCAGGTTCCCACAGCCACAGTCGCAGGGCAATGCGATATGGATGAACTGGTCCGGCAGATTTGCGTACGCTTTTCCCCCAGCGCCGTTGATACCGCTGGTGGCACGCAAACTGCGACAGCACTCTCTGACACTCATCCTGGTTGCTCCAACATGGGCACGCCAGCCTTGGTACACCACCTTTCTGGAACTTTCCGTGGTGCCGCATCAAAGGCTACGGATCAAACCCGCGCTTTTGACGCAGAACCATGGAGAAATTCAACACCCAGATCCGCAACAGCTGAACCTGGCAATCTGGCTCCTGAAGTCTTAGAGTTTGGCTACCTAAACCTGCCACCTGACTGTATGGAGATAATTAAGGAAGCTAGGAGACCCACTACCAGAGCTTGCTATGCAGCCAAATGGAAGAGGTTTGTCATTTATTGCAACAACAATCACATTAACCCGCTAGACGCATCTATTCAGAACATAATCTGCTATCTATTACACCTATACCGATGCAATCTGGCATACACCTCAATACATGTCCATTTAACAGCAATAGCAGCCTACCTCCTAAACAGGCAGCACCTCTCTTTATTCAGAGTGCCTGCCATCAAAGCCTTCTTGGAAGGACTTAAACGGGTGATTCCCCCACGGCACCCCCCAGCACCGGTGTGGAACCTCAACTTGGTCCTCACCAGACTAATGGGTCCACCATTTGAACCTCTCCATTCTTGTGAGATTCAATTCCTCACCTGGAAAGTGGCTTTCCTGGTTGCCATCACTTCCTTAAGAAGAGTTAGTGAACTCCAGGCACTAACCATTCAGGAGCCATTTATACAAGTTCACGCAAACCGGGTCGTACTACGTACCAACCCCAAATTCATGCCTAAAGTAATATCACAGTTCCACATGAACCAAACCATTGAACTGCCTGTTTTCTTCCAAAACCCACAAAATGTCGCTGAGAGGATGCTCCACACACTAGATGTAAAGAGGGCCCTCATGTACTATATTGACAGAACTAAAAACTTTAGGAAGACTAAACAACTCTTCGTTGCCTTCTCTCCACAACACAAAGGCAACGCCATTTCCAAAGCAGGTATAGCCAGATGGATCGTTAAATGTATCCAAATTTGTTATCAAAAAGCTAAACGCACATTAACGATTCCACCACGAGCCCACTCAACACGGAAGTTAGGGGCGTCCATGGCTTTCCTGGGAAACATTCCTTTACAAGAAATATGTAGAGCAGCCACATGGTCCACTATACATACATTTACCAAACACTACTGTGTAGATGTACACTCAAAACAGCAAGCTGCTGTAGGACAGGCTGTTCTCAAAACTCTTTTTCAGACTACTGCAGCTGGCACGGGTGGCCGCCGCTAATAGGAGGTACTGCTGTGTATTCTATGCACAGATATGAATTCAGCAGCCCACATTCCTCGAACTGAATATGCTACTTACCAGTATGCATCTGTTCTTGGCATGTAGGGCTGCTGACATTCATATCGCCCACCCTCCTCCCCGGCGCCTGTCGCAGCTGCAGCTCTCAGAATTACTGTATAGCATGGTCATCACTTCCTGTATCTACTCCATCACTGCCACAATGGCGAAAAACAATCTGGGGATGGAGAGGATGCCCATGCGCACTGTGGTCCAGGGGAGGAGTCACCCATCTCAGGATGCTTCGAAGACTCTTCCAGGACAACAATGTGCAATCATCCGGACCCAACACTAGGCGGCGATCTATGCACAGATATGAATGTCAGCAGCCCTACATGCCAAGAACAGATGCATACTGGTAAGTAGCATATTCATTCTTCAGCAATTGTATGCGGTTTTCCAGCTTTTGCTATGAGCATGGACACTTCATATGAAGTTTTCAGAGCATTTTCATTAACGGTGCCCGTTGCAGTTTTCTTAATTATTTTTCTACTTTTTAGGAGCTCTTGCTCTTTATTCTTGAAGAATTCTATGGATTTAGTTGCATGCTCTTTATGCTTGGTTTAAATTTGAAGGTTTCAGGGCCTCATTTGACAAACTTTCATAGCATAGCACGCATTGTGGTTGCTGTTCATATTCTGAACCTGAACATGTGAAATCCAATGTTAAATATTCACCATCGTACTTGCGAAACTTCCTTTTCTTTTCACATAACTCCCTTTGTTTTGAGCATGATGGCCCATCATTGATGTCTTCAGTGGATTTTCGCTTAAGGTTAAGCCAGCGAACCATCGTCGTTTTTTTAGGATACCCACAGCTGCCCAGTCTATATTGAATGACATTCGGTTATGTAGAATAATTTTCTAGCAAAGCTATTTGGTAAAGCACATATTTAGACCTTCACTACTTAACCTACTACAGGCTGCCCTCGTCAGATGTTTCCAGACTACATATGCTTTGACGTTGAGAGATTAAGCAGCACCTGTAAGAAGATTTTAACACTGTATGAGCACTGCTTTCAAGGAAAAGACAGAGGACACTAGCAAATCATATGCATGGATATGGCAATTTTATGTATTGTGGGTTCAAGATAATTCCATTTGCTCAGTTTAATTATACATAGCTCATTCACTGTGAAAGCAGTCCATTGTTGATTGCACAGAGAGGTTCGCACAATAGTATGGGAAAACATGACCAGGGTTGGAGTTAAGCGAGAACACTTCAGAAAGTCATTTGGCTGCTACACACTGGCTGTAAATGTGTTGAGGTTGTAATTAAATTCAAACCAGGATGTCACAGACGTTTCCTATGTGGCTTGCTGGCAGCCATGGCACATGGCATGAGCAGCTGATTTGACACCGAGAATAGTAAATTAAATCATACAAATACATGCCTACATTTTAGAAGAGGAAAGTGGGTTATTTAAAAAAAAAAATATATACTTGGGAGAAAGCATTTCCTCCTTTTACATCCATTGAAGAAGAGGAAATGTCATGCGGGAGACAGCCTGAATCAGGACTATTGGAATGTATGACTGCAGTGGTGTATTTAGCAGTACAAGGCTTCTGCTCTCCGCCATACCAAACACAAGGAGATGATGGACGAAGTGCTGAAACATTTTGGACACTCCCATACCCTCCCCCCCCCGCCCCCCCCCACCCCCACCAGTCACAGATCTGGGTTGATTCCATCATCTTTCATTAGCTCACTTCCTCACCCCAGTTTGGGGCCCATTTGCATATGACTGGGTCCAAACTGGAATGGCATGGTGAGCAAAAATACGATGGATTTAGGCCCAGATCTCTGTACTGGGGTGAATGTATGACATTGTTCTGCATTCTGTCCATCGATTGTTGTTTTGCGCTGTTCTCTTTCACTTCCATGAGGCTGATAACATAAATAAAAAGGAAACACTTTTTAAATGCGTGCATATGCTTTTAACATATGCATATTTCATCAAGGCAGGGCTGTGTCTCCTGCGGGGGAAAGTACTTGGTGTATGATGTGACATTGTGATGACAATCACGCTGCACCTGCTTCGGGCAAATACAGTTTTCAGAATGAGGATTATCATTACATCATTACACGCATTGATTGCATAATGTGCCATGAAGAAACCATTTTAAAATAAACCATTTTAAAATCAATGCAATAATTTGGGGCGGACTACACTTGCAGCCACACTTTTCATGAAACCAACCCTGACGGCGGGAATAAACCATAATGTCACTGCCACTAGCACACAAGCTGATCACTCGTCACACACGAGAAGAATTATAGAAAGGCTGCTGCTAAATCATAGCTGCCAAGGTTTCAGATTGCTGTGTGTGATATTGTCATAAATACAGTGTAATTATGAGTGACATTTCAGTGACTATGAGTGACACTTGCTCACAAGCAAAACAAAGCAATGAAGATGAGGGAAACATAAATACCAGAAAATACACCAATTTGGGCAACAAGACAGGCTAAGTTAACTGCTTCAAAGCATAATAAACAATTAATTTATCAGACCACATTAATTGCCAAGTTTTTTCTGTCGGGTTTTACTTTTCCAGCCAGAATAGCGTTTTAACCAAATGCATATTACATTTTCGTGCTAGCAGTTAGTCATTTCACTTGTAACACTAAAACACTGAGCTGCCCAGCGCCTACAGATTTACTGTGTTTCAAATATTCAGATCATGATAATATCACTCTTAACATTCTACAAAAGGAGTGCACGAATATGCCAACATTAAAGTAAACAGACTTTGAGAGCAGCAGCACAATAGCAGTCTGTACACATTGCACGGATACTGACTGAGGAGAAAGCAGACAAGTCATAAAGCGCAAATAGGTACAAGTTACCAGGCATACGCAAATGGTCACCAAACCCAGACTGAGTGATCATAAGCTAGAAACAGAACCCTCTCAAACAGATCTAATGAGAGAGGGCAGAATCCGCCAGCAGCTTGACCTGCAGGAACATCTGAGAGGCCTTTTTTCCATATCTGCCCTGAATAAAACCTTATTTGTTACTATCCTCAATCTGAGACGAAATTTAAATCGAGCAAGAAAAATGGGGCACGATAAATAGCATCTGTTTTGAGTTTTTGGAGACTAACATGCAGATTGTGGTACTTTGGTACTATAAATAGCACACTTTTCCCCTGTAAGTTTACGGCAGGTTTGACCGTCCTAAATTTTTAGAAAGGTGCAATATTTAACATACCTGGTAATTACGTCATCTGCAATAAATACCACCCAATCACTGCGCAAACAGGGCTTACCCAGAGGTGGGACAATTCCAACCAAATTGTAATGTATTTAGTAAGTACCAGAGGCGCAACTAGAGCCAAATTTCGTGGGGGGCAGGGGGCTAAGAAAAAATTTCGGGGGGGGGGGGCTGAATCTTAAGCAAAAGGCAGAGTGGAGCTGCAGGGTCTATTAGAAGGGGTGAAACAAAATTAACGTGCAAATAGTCTTTTAAAGACCTGTGAAGTGCTCGGGTGCGGTCGCATCCCGGGCTGAGGGCTGACACACACAACATAGGCAGAGTGGAGCTGATTTCGGGGGGGGGGGGGGAGGGGGTGGCTGAATCTAGTTTAAGCAAAAGGCAGAGTGGAGCTGCACAGGGCCGGCTTTAGTGCTGGTGGCGCCCTGTGCGACTATGTTTGTTGACGCCCCCCCCCCCCCAATGACCACCTCCACCACGGATTCTCTCACTAGCACCCTTTAACAGTGACCAAGTCTCCATAACCACACACACTCAGATGCATTGAATTAATACCAGTGTAGTGTGGGTGTCCGAGCACTTTGCATCACACACACATTACACAGAGACAATCAATCATACGTGTGTAAAAGTATAGGAAATATTACATAAGACAAAGGACTGAAAGTGTTGGAGTCACATGTCATCCATACTGGTAGGCAGTATAGTTTAGTAGTTCTTGGTGTGGAGAAGCACAAACTCAGTCGAAAGAGAAACAGCATAGTTGGGAGTTTTCTTTAATAATAAGAATCGATTTCTAGCCAAATTAACCCTTTTTGCAACATTAATCAATGTTCTAATATTGTATACTTTGCAGTGTGTATGCAGTGCAGGGTGAAAGTTAATAGCTAACTATTCTTTATTAGGAATTTAAGTTATAAATTGCAAGTAACAAAAGGATGTCTCTTTTGAAAGCAGTAACCTGCTGATCTGTTAATACATCATACCCACTCTAATCTACTTGGCACACATTCTTTGCAGCAGGAATATTAACCCTCTGCACTAACTTAACAGAAGTCAAAACCTCAACTATACAAAATGCTGATCTCTCTCCAGGAAGATAATTAATCACAGGAGTTAACTTGACATTTAATGTGAGGCCTGGTAATTGCCGGCGGAAAGAAACGCTGCATTAGGTGCTACAAAAGGATAATAAACTTTCAAACACGGCCCCAGGAAGCCAGCGCCCGGTGCGGTGGTACCGGTCTCACCGTCCTAAAGCCGGCCCTGGAGCTGCAGCGGCTCTTAGAAGGGGTGAAACAACAGTAAGGCCTCATTAAAGTGCAAATGGTATTTTAAAGACCTGTGAAGTGCTCGGGTGAAGTCTCATCCCGGGCTGAGTGCTGACACACACAACGTGAGTCCAATGGGTGTTGCGCAACTGGTACACCCGGCCTAAATAAACACGGCGTCCTAATTCGTCTGGCCTTGCCCACTAGCTGTAAAGGTAACATTTTTTTATTATTAATTAATTAATTAGAAATAAACACTCACGTGCTCGAGTGGTCCGAGGTGCCGGAATGCTGGTGTTTAGCGAGCCGAAAGCGGAGACAGGGCATTGGGCGGCAAAATGCTCCTGGGTTGGCTGCAGACGCGAGGGAAGACGCACTGCCGTGCGAGCGTGCGCGGCTATAAAATAATAAGCCAATCACCCTTCAGCTTCCCCGGCCTAAGCTGAAATGGTGATTGGCCCGATTTGTTTTGGTCCCGCCGCCCCTGCGCTGTCATTCACAGTGCGTGAATGCTTCAATATTTAAATAGTTGACTCGTCCAGTCCGCGGACCCCCTGGGAATGTGTCACGGACCCCTGGGGTTCCGCGGACCACAGTTTGGGAAACGCTGGCCTAGCGGATCGTGAATGGCATCTCCACCCAGAGGTAGTGGAAGGCCTCTTTCAGCAGTGTTGTCATATTTAGATCTGTTTGCCACCAGGAGAACACGCAATCTCAGTAGTTCTGCTTGCTGGAGTTCCCAAGTGAACTCTCGCTCGGAGACGCTTTTCGTCTCGAGTGGAGCTCTGGCCTTCTGTGTACGCCTTTCAACTAATACCCCTTCTGCCCAGAGTTCTCAACAAGATCAGGAACGGTCATTCTTGTGGCTCTGGAAGGGACACAGATTATCTGGTATCCAAGACTGTTGAGCATGACCATCCATCCCCCAGTCAAGCTGCCTCTTCCGGAGGATCGTCCATCGCAGCAAAAATGCAGGCTTCTGCACCCAAGCCTGCACCCTCCAACTCCATGCCTGGAGATAGAATGGCGACAGTTGACTTCTTTCGACCTTCCGACCAAAGTCTGTGATGTTATTCTGGCAGACAGGCGTTCCTCTACCAAGTTGTTATACGCCTGCCGTTGGGAGGAATGTGTGTCATGGTGTCCCACAAGATTGACAGCCCATCTGCACCTCTCTCACTAGTGCTCTTGTTTGCATTGTCTGTGGCACAACAGAACTCTGCATTGGGTCTAGTCAAGGTTTACCTGCCCTTCATCTCAGCATTCTTCTTTCTCTTTAATCTTTATATTGTACCAATAAAATTGAATCGGCTTAAGGTGGTGTACCAGATTTCTACTCTTCTCCTGTTTGCAGAACTTGAAGGTCTGCAAGAATTCTCCAATCATTTAGATGTTTTTTTCCAATTCAAAATCACTAACGTTTATGATGAGCTTGAATTATCAAAACTGAAAAATTATATGCTGCGGACTTTAAGCAGTGTGCTTCAGTTGGAACCTCCTAATACCTGAGTCTATGGACCAAGAGTCTAACTTGCTCACGTATTTTCCTCCTCTTACTCCTAAATTGCGAAACAGCACCTCCTCAATACCAAGTCAGGCTCGCCCCTGGAGCACTGCGGACCTTCAACACTGCACATGGTGGCTGGTACTGTCGCACACCCTCTTGCATCATTAATGAACAAAGCCATTTCTCTTGGCTGCTGTCCACAGCTATGGGAGGAGGCGGTGGTGAGGCCATTTCTTAAATAGCCCAATCTCGATCTTAAAGGCCTTAAACTATTGTCCAATTTCACTACTTCCATTGCCTGCTTAGATCCTGGAGAGACACCGGATCGGCCATCTGATGGAGTTTGTGGAAGATCAGGGATGGCTTGACATCTCATTTCGGTTTCCAGAAACATCATGGAACTGAAACTGCCCTGTTGTCAGCCACGGACTATATTCGGCGGCTAGTGGATGAAGGGCAAAGCACGACTTTGATCGTGTTGGATCTGTCTGCAGCCTTTGACACCATCCCCTCTTCTCTGCTGATTGAACACCTACAGGAAATGGGCATTACAGATAGGGCCTTTTCATTGCTTCCCTACTTCCGTTAGGATCGTTCCCAGAGGGGGGATGCTGAACCAGTATCTGTCTTTTCCTTGTCATGTGGAGTACTGCAAGGCTCATCTTTGAGCCCTTAACTATTTAATCTCGGTTTCTCCACTTGCCAACATCATCCGCTCTTTTGGGCTACATGCGATATTGTATGCTGACGACACCCAGATCATTGTATTGATTTCTAAGAACAGCCAGCTATCTCTGTTAATTTCTCATATATATTGTCCGGTGTAGCAGGATGGATGGAAAAGAATTGCTTGGAAAAAAAAATGAGGAGAAAACCGAGGTATTTATATTTGGGACAGAAGCCTTATTTGGAATAACTGGTGGATGGACACTCTAGGCACCCTCCCGCTCCAGCAGAGAAGACCAAAAATCTTGGGGTGATCCTGGATAGTGAACTTTCTCTCAAGGGACAGGTTAATCGTACAGTTGCGGCTTGTGCTTGGCTTATAAGAAGGTTGAAGAAAATGTTCCCCTGCATTCCCTTCTCGGTACGGAAGCAGGTCGCCCCGTGTCTTGAATTGATTATTAAAACACCCTTTATCTGGTTAATAATATCAGTACCTTGGCAGAATGGCAGGTAGCGTAGAATGCTCTTGCTAGGGCTATCCTTGACATTCCCAAGCGCCAGTCAGCGTTTTTGGGGCTATGTGAGCTGCATTGGCTCCATTTTAGGAAGCATGTTTAAGGCCCTTTGTATAGTACACAAGGCCATCCATCAAGCTAGTCCAGTTGGGATTAGGGAGATGTTCCACCAGTCCATTTCAGGCAGAAATCTCCGACAGCCCATCTTAATCCGGTCACTTTGCCTAGAGTCCAGAAATAGAGATGGGGTATTGGAGCTTTCTCAGTTGCTGCAGCCAGACTTTGGAACTCACTTCCCCAGTCTCTTTGATCAGAGGGCATTTGCCCTTTTTATGTTTAAAACGTTTTTATTGAGACAAAACAAACCATGGGGGAGGGGGACAGGAGGCAGGATACGTGGAATACAGTCAAAGAAGAAGGGATGCATCTCCAGAGGGTTGGCAATAGGTGAAGCGTTGGCTCAGAGGGAAGAACACAGTAAATGAACGCTAGAATTACAAGCTGTGGAATCCCACGCGCGTATCCGACACCCAAAAGCAGAGCAATAAAACCCCCCCCAATCAACCCCTCAACAGAACACAGTCCCCCCCCCTCCCATCCCCCATCCTCCCAGTACAAAAACAACAACACTCCCCCCTCCCCCCGTCCTATGGTCCCGCAGCAAAGTAGCCCTAACCAGGAAGCCCCGCACAGCCCCCCCCCCCCCCGCCGGGGGTCCCCATCTCACATGTAAGCTAGTCCGCCGGGGTCACCGGCGGCCGCAGCCTGAGAAGCCTAAGATACCTCGGGCAGGTGAGCTCCCGGAATTCAGTGGACAGCAGCGCTAGAAAGGGTTGCCATAGCTCCTCAAATTGGTCTATCTCCCCCGCAACCGTAAGCGACAGCTTCTCCATCCCCAGCACATGCCAGAGTCTGTGCAACCAACCGGTGATGGAGGGGGCGGTGGATGTGCGCCAGTGGATCAGAATGTTCTGAACCGCAGACCCCAGCGCTATCGCAATCTGCCTACCCCTGCGGGACTTCAGTGGGTACATTAGGTCATTGGGGAGGCCCAGCAGGACATACGCCGGGAGGCGCGGCAGCTCTATGCCAAAGTGCTCATCCACCTCGTCCAGAACTTCCTTCCAGTAGGCGGTCAGCACTGGGCAATCCCATAGGATGTGTGTAAGGGTACCTTCCTGCCCGCAGCTCCGCCAGCACCCCTTGTCAGTGTGTCTATGCATTTCATACAGTCTCTCCGGGGTGTAGTACCAGTATGTGGACACTTTAGTGAAGGTTTCCGTAAGGCCCGTGTGGTATGCAGAGTGCCGCGCCCGATACGCAATTTTGTCCCATTCCTTGTGGCTGAGTGTCCTACCCAATTCCCTGTGCCAACGCTCCCTCCCCGGATTGTAGTAGTGAAACGGCGGGGGTTGTAGGTGTTTGTACAGATCAGTGATCAGTTTAGCGTCGGAGGTCCGAGTAGCCAACCACCGCTCATACGGTGTAATTGGACGGGCAGCGGCGGCACGCACCTGAGGCTGGAGGGCCCAATGCCGAACTTGCATGTAGCGCAATCTGTCCAGCTCCGTCAGGCCGAACTCCTGGCGGAGTTGCTGAAAAGGAACCACTCCTTCCGGGCCATAGATCTGGAAGAGTGCCCTGCAGCCCGCCTGCACCCAGTGGGAGAAAACCCCCGGCTCCATCCCAGGGGAGAAGTCCGGGTTGCCCGCAATGGGCGTGAGCGGCGAAGGGAAGGTGGTAAGGCCCCGGGCCTCACAGACCGCGTCCCACACACGCAGGGGGACCCGCGTAACAAAGGAAGCGTAAAGATTAGCGGGGCGGTGCGCGCGGCGCAGGAATGGAACCTCTTGTAAGGTGCGGCCCGCCACTGCCTGGTCTTGGAAGAGCCAATGTTTGTCGGACTCCCACCTGCTCCACTCCACCAGATAGCGGAGCTGTGCCGCCTGAAAGTACTTACGGAGGTCCGGAATGCCGAGACCCCCCGCTTCCGGAGCAAGCGTGGAGAGGACCCTCTTCATGCGTGGCCTGCGGCCCTGCCAGACAAAGCGGGAGATGTCAGCCTGCATTTGTCGTATCCAGCCCACCGGGGGTTGGAGTGGAAGGGCCCGGAAAAGATATAGTATCTGGGGCAGCACCGTCATTTTGACCGCCGCGATTCGCCCCAGCCAGGACAGCAGGCCCTTGTTCCAGCGGCCAAGCTCGTCCTTGATCTTCCTGCTGAGGGAGGCATAATTGGCCGTAACCATCTCCGACAGTGTAGGCGCCAGCAGAATCCCCAGATACGGCACCGTGGACGAGGACCACTGCATGGGGAAGAGCCGTTGAAGATCCCTCCTGGTTTCCGCAGCCAGGGACACGTCCAGTGCCATCGACTTGCTCATATTCATTTTGAAGCCGGCCACCCCCGCGAAGGCGTCCAACTCTCGGAGGCAAGTAGGCAGCGACCTCCTAGGGTCGTCCAAAGTCAGCAGGACATCGTCCGCATAGAGACTGACGGTGTGGACGTACTGGCCCATCCGGACCCCGACAGCATCCGGATTGTCACGAATCCTCTGAGCAAACGGCTCCATGTAGAGGGCAAACAGGAGCGGCGAGAGAGGGCAGCCCTGCCGCGTGCCGCGCTCGATGGCAAAGCTACCAGAGCTACACCCGTTTACCCGCACCGACGCTGAAGGATGCTTATAGCAATTAAATACCATGGTGCGGAACTTATCGCCGATTCCCAGTTTCTTAAGGACCCGCTCAAGATACGGCCAGTGAACTCTGTCGAAGGCCTTCTCTGCATCAACGGACAACAACATCCGCTCCCCCGAGATCCTTGAGGCCTTCTCCAGAACATGTGTCACCCTCTTGGTGTTGTCAACCGTCTGTCTACCGGGCACAAAACCAGCCTGGTCCGCCTCCACCAGGTCGGGGAGGTGTGGACCCAGCCTGGCTGCGAGAATCCCCGTGTACAACTTGAGGTCGACATTTAGGAGAGAGATGGGCCGGTATGAGCCGCAAAGGGCCCGGTCCTTCCCAGGCTTCGGGATTACCGCGACCGTCGCCCTCAGGAGATCCGGAGGGATGGCTCCCGGTGCGGAGAAAGAGTTAAACAGCCGCGTAAGGACAGGGGCCACGGCCGTGCAAAAAGTCTTGTAGAATAGCGACGTGAACCCGTCCGGGCCCGGGGCCTTGCCATGTTTCAGCCGCGCAATAGCTGAAATCACTTCCTCCACATGGATGTCCCGCTCCAGGTGGTCAGCCTGAGCCGGGTCCAGTACCGGGAGGGTCACCGACTCCAAATAGCTATCGGTCTCCCGTGGCGGGGAGGGCTCCTCAGCATACAGCGCCTCGTAGAAGCCGCGGAAAGACTCCGCTACTTCCGCGTCCCCGGAGACAACCCCCCCGTCCGCGCCCACCAATTCTTTCACGACGCTGCGCTGTTGCGCGACCCGGAGCCGGTGTGCTAGGAGCTTGCCACATCTGTCCCCCCCAGTGTAGTAGGCATGTTTCAAACGTAAGGCGGCGTACTCCGCCCTATCAAGATCCAGAGCCGAGAGGAGCTTCCTCGCTGCCTTCAACTGCCTCCAGACCCTCGGCGCTCCCGTACGGCGGTGGACCTGCTCAAGCTCCCGAACTTGAGCCGTCAACTCATCCCTCTTCAGTTGTCGCTCCTTATTCTCGGCTGCAGAGATAGAGATGAATTCCCCCCGTAGGACGGCCTTCAATGCCGCCCACTGTGTCGCCTGCGAGGTGTCAGTGTTGCTATTGTGAGTGAGATAGTCCTGTATGACCTCCCCGATGCGTTGCACCACCGATTTTTTGTGTAGAAGTGTGTCCCGGAGGCGCCACACCCCCCGAGAGGGGGAGGCCGCCGGCCACTGGAAAACGCCGATAACTGGAGAGTGGTCAGACAGGGTCAGGACCCCGATGTCCGCCGCCGTGGCAGCGGCACGCATCGGTCCACTCACCAGGAGGTAGTCCAGCCGTGAGTAAGTGCGGTGTGCGTGCGAGAAGAAAGAGTAGTCCCTATCCGTGGGGTGCAGGGAGCGCCAGAGATCATGCAAGTCCATGTCCGCAATTCGGGCCTTCCCAGCCTGGGACAGTTCCCCCGTCTGCGGGAAGCGCTGCGCCGATCTGTCCATCCCAGAGTCAAAGACAATGTTGAGGTCTCCGCCCAAGATAACGTGTCGGTCCGGGGAAGCAGTGACATCCACCAGCGCGGAGTCTAGGAAGCGCTCCTGGTGCTCGTTTGGGCTATAAACGGAGCCAACCGTAAATGCTATGCCTCCCAGGCTCATGCGATACGCAAGGAGCCTCCCCTTCTGTTCAGCACACTTATGCAACACCTCCCCCCGAAAGGAGCTCGCTAGGAGAATGGCTACCCCTGCCGTCTTGTTCGCTGCCGAGGAAAAGAACTGGGTGGGGAACTTAGCAGAGCGCATCCTGTGGCAGTCTCGGGGCAATAAGTGTGTCTCCTGCAAAAGGCAAATGTCCGCCTGCGTCCCCTCCAGCAACGACAGGATCGCCCTGCGCTTCACCGGGTTATTCAGACCCTGAACATTAAGGGTCACTACCTTTAGGCCCGGCATTCCTCGCAGGGATCGGGAGCGCCATGCAATGGGTAGGGAATCAGCGGGTGGGGCGCGCGGGGCCGCAGCGCGGGACAAGCCAAGACAAAGCGGGCAAAGACAACATCGGACGGGACCTTCCCAACCCCAAAACAACCCCCTCCCCCACCCAAAACACAACCTTGGCAACTAGCCATCCCCAAACTCAAACACCCCATAGTCTCAGTCAAGCCCCAAAACGGGCAAGTCCGTAGAAAATAGCAAAGTGGACGTCCAGCCACTCACCTCCGCCCGCTCCCCCCCAACCCCCCCGCCCCGTGCCAAGCATGTTAAGAAGCTAAAGACATCTCCCCCCGGAGTGTATGTTAGGCCGTCAAGGCCACGCTAGAGGAGCCGATCGAGTCCCCGGCCGCCGCCCTCAGGGCGTCTGCCATGTCCGCCCTAATGGTAGGGGAGTCCGGGCGCCCTGCACTGGTCGCTGAGCGCCGCCTCGATGACCTCCGCCGATTCCGTCCCTCCGAGGACCTCCACGACGGCGTAGCTCCCTCTTCCTCCGCTGCCGTGAGCCCCAGGACACCACAAATGTCTTGCAAGGAGCGTAGCTGATGCAATACCCCGTTCCACCGAAAAATCAAGCGGAAGGGGTGACCCCAAGAGTACGGCGTCTCATGCTCGCGCAAAAAGTCAGTGGCAATCCTAAAGGACCTGCGTTTCTGTAGAGTGATGGCAGAGAGGTCCTGGTACAGCGCCACCGGCCGATCCCGAAAGGTCAGGGGCTGTTTCCTGCGGGCTTCAGCCATGATACGCTCCTTTAGTGGAAAGTCGGGCAGGAAGGCCAGAATGTCCGGTGGGGGTGCCGATGGCTGGCGCTGGCGGCCAACCCTATGCGCCCTGTCGATGCTGATGGGAAAGTCCGCGGCCTCCCCCAGGATTTCTCGGAACAGGGCCCGCAGATAGCCCCCCAGATCGGACCCCTCATCCGCAGTCGGCACGCCACGCACTCGGATGTTGTTCCTCCGAGATCTGTTCTCGAGGTCCTCAGAGTGGGCCTGGAGCTCCACACACTGTTCCCGGAGGCGAAGAACGTCCTGCTGGAGGTGGACTATCTCCTCCGCTCGCTGTTGGCCCTCCGTCTCCACCGCCTCCACACGCTCACCTAGGCCCTCCACCTCTCTGCGCACTTCTCGGACCTCGCTGGCCACCTCCCGCTTCAGTGTCTGGAAGTCCTCCCTGAGGGAGCTAAACAGTTCCTCCATGAAGGCCCTCGTGACGGGTGGCTCCCCTCCAGTCACATCCGCCGGAGCCCGGGAGGGCCCCGGCGAGGGCTGTGTCCTGTCCCGCAAGTGCTGGGCCCTGCCAAGCATGTCCGGCAGAGTACGGTCCCCTTTCTTCGGGCCTCCTTTCCCAGCCATCGTCAGCTCCGCAGTCGGGCCCCGATCCAGGCGCCCCAGAGATGCTCAGCCGCCGGCAAGCACTCGGGCCGGGGGATCCCCCACAAGTGAGGTCGCTGCGTCACAGGTGACAAAATGGCGGCCGAGCCCGGTCACCGTCAGCCGCAAGAGCTAGCGTGAGACAACCAAGGGGGCCGCAGCGAGGGGGTCCCAACAGCTCATCCCTCCGGTAGTCAAGACAGCAATATCGGGAGGTCGTGTGCAGCCAGCATCCAGGGCTCAGCGGAGGTCGCCACCACTGCTCCTTCGGGGACAAAATGGCGGCCGGGCGGAGCAAGCCACACCGACTAGGCCCGGCGACACCCCCGGGGCCTCCGAGGTGCCCCGCCGTGAAATAAGTTCCACCACCGGCCCCCGTTAGTCACGCACAGGGGGCCAGATGATCCGGCCCCAACAAGGAGTCCGCCGTACCTCGGCTAGGGGTCAGGGCCTCCGCAGTGCCAGGTGTCGCCGTCACCAGTCCGAGTGCCGGGGCACCCGTCCCAAGCCCTCCACACCGTCGGGCCCCTTCCCGCCAGGCTCCTTCAGTCACCGTCGAGCGGCGGGCCAGATCCCCTCCAGACCGCAGCTTTCAGCACCAGGCCCAACCGAGGCGCCCGGACAGCTCTCCAATACGCTCCGCCCCTCGGGCTCACCGCCGTCGTCCCCTGATCTCAGACGAACTTTTGGGGGGGTTCCCCCGGGGCGATCCGGACCAAAACAGCACCGATGTGTGCCCCTGATGTTCCGCCACGCTCCTCTCCCGCGCCGAGCCTCAGCGGGGGGAGAAAAGCATAACAAAAAGGCTTTAGCTTGGCCGGGCCGGAGGAGCTACGGGAGGAAGCGTCCGCTCACCCCGCCATCTTGGCCACGCCCCATTTGCCCTTTTTAAAGGCCTTAATGACCTAGCTATTTACCACATAGGCAGACCCATTAGCGGTGTTTAAGTGTTTAATTTTCCGCTAGATTGAAGCAGACTTCTCTGACTACAGCGCCTTGACGCCTTTGGGTATTTGTTGTGCTTTATAAATCCTGATCAAATCACATGTGGCTAGATTCCTTAAAGGCCTGCAACATATGTTCCCACCTTCACCTTTAATCATGCTTCAGTGGGACCTCAACCTGGCCCTTACCTTTCTCATGTGTGCACTATTTGAGCCTCTGCACAATTGCCCTCTTAGGCTATTAACTATCAAGCATGCCTTTTTAGTGGCCATAACATCAGCGAACTGCAAGCACTCTCTGGGCACCTTCCTTGTACCACCTTTTACCCAGACAGGCTCGTTCTCTGGACACATGCCTTCTTCCTTCCAAAGGGTGTCATTCCCATCCATGTAGGACAGAGCATCACCCTGCCTACTTTGTTTGCTCCACCTCATCCCTCCAAAGAAGAGGAGAGATTCCACCGCCTGGACCCAAAAAGAGCATTGTCCTACCTTGAGCACACATGAGCGTTCCTGGTGGACAATCAGCTCTTCGTGGGCTATGTTGGAGCAAATAAAGGAAAGCTCTTCAAAAGGGAACCATCTCACGATGGATTCTCCTGTGTATTAAGATCTGCTATGCATTGGCCACAAAACAGCCCCAAGAGCTTGTGGGTTCACTCTTCCAAATCCAAGGCTGCGAACAGTTAATTAGCACATGGCGTTCCTCTCCTTGAGATTTGTTAGGCAAGGGCGTGGAATTACTGCACACTTTCTCAGAACATTACTGCTTGGATAGTAAGGTTTGTAATGACATGCACTTCACCCGCCCCAGGGAAGATTTTCCTTACCAATCGTCCCTGCTATACGAACCGGTTCGAGTGTAAGGAACACCCTTTTCCGGGCCTTAATCTTTCCTACACCAGTGGTCAGTTCTCATTCTGGCTTCTGGTTTGGCAAGTCTTGAAAGTAACTGACTTCAGTGCACTGATGTGGTGCCTATATAGGTACAGTGCATGTCCTTTCCGGCACAAACGACACGACCTACAGTCTCGCAGGGGTAGTGCTTGAACAATTTCCAGATCCAATCTAATGCCTGGGGATATTCAAAGGTAAGGAATCTGCAGCTAGATAGTATCCACCAGATAAAGCGTTACCAAAGTTAAGTAACTTGTTTGTTGTGCGCTTTTTGAAAGGTTCCTGTCCTGGACATTTGCTAGGCAGCTGTATCGGCGTCCCTCCATGTGTTCACGAAACACTATTGTCTGGACAGTCCAGTTCACAGAGAGGGGCTTCGTGCCCATTTAGTTGTGCAGGACTTTCTGGTTTGAGTCCAATTACAGATCCACCGCCGAACAAGTACTGATTTGGTATATATTTAAAAGGTGAGATAGCTGCGTCTGGAAATCTATCAGAAGCATAAGTTATTTACCTTTGGTGATGCACTTTCTGGTAAATATTCTCTAGCTGCAGATTGGTTCCCTGACTCTCCCATTCTCCCCGTTCTGTGACTGGACTCTAGCCATTAATACGATCTCAATCTTGCAATCTGCACAATCGTCATGGCCAATTTCTTGTTGGGGCTCTGCACCTGGGATTGCAGACAGCTACCGTTAAAGGCTCTGCATGTCCTTTTCAGAGTGGAATGGTACCAGTTTGCGACTACATGGTGCCACCTGTCGACGTTCAGAGGTGCTGCTCAAACGTTTCCAGATAGTCTGACGCCTGTGGCATATTCAAAAGGTGATGAATCTGCAGCTACATAAAGTCTCTACAAGAAAGAGCCTTACTGCAGCTAATTAACTTTTGTTGTGTATGTATAGGCTGACCAGAAATCTGTTTAACCCGATTGTGCCTGACAATACCCTACCGGACGAAAAGAAGCTGACCCCAGTTTAAAAAGAGTATCATTGAGCTTTCACCTTTGCACCCCTTGGCCACTTGAGGGAGCCAAAGCAGTACAAAACAGAACTGTACTGGAAGCAAACAGGGAAAAATATGAGTCACCCCCATTAAATTAGGCAAGGTTGGTTGGCGGGGTTCAGGTCCTATTTTAAGTGCTGTGCAACTCTGTCTGGCCCCACACACCTCACACTGCAGACTACAACCGACAGTGCTCCAAGATCCAGCAGATACGTTCTGAAAGGGAGTTGCTTTATGGGTAAAGTTGGTGGGTCCTTGTTCAGTGGTGGTGGTGCATTAATTGACCTGCGCTAACGTTATGCACCTTCTTTGGCTTGGTATGCATAATGTGGGTGAAGGGCGATTATCTCTCAAATAATGCCCTCTGAAAAGCCAATGCTATTGTCGCTCTACTGGTCCTGGGCACCTGCCTTGCTGCAGGCCGTAGATTAGAAAAACAATTTAGAGAGAGAATGCAAGGTAAGGGCAGTGTCATACTCACATAATTAACCAAGTGCGCTTTCAGTTTACTCTAGAATTTCAACTATTTCTTTGCGTTTGGTGGTCATTGCATTCAGTGAGATCTGAAGCCATTGTGCGGCTATTTAGGGTTTCCACACGGAGGGCAAGTGGGGTTTAGGGAGACTGCTTTGTTCCAAGAGACTGTGGGCTTTGGGGTGCTATCTTCTTGTTCCGATCATTATAAAAACAAACGAGCATCCAAGCTATGAATCGGTAATTCCAAGCAACCGGGGGAGAGTTCTTCCACAGTGCCAGCATTTTTGGCCACTGAGATAGCTCGGCGAGTGGATGAGCCTCCTACATAGAGCTGGGTGTGGACACAGCGAATCCGCTAGCTGAGGAGGACTGGCTAATGTGTTTGTGCTGCAGGCCACTGCCTCTACAGCCCGACAGAGTTGTGGCCGAGTCTGTCACTTCAGCTACTGTCAGACAACAGTGACCCATTTGTAGCACAAGTGCATAAAATGTCTAAATGCAATTAGTATACAAAATATAAAATTTCTCAAGAGGCCAGTATATTGGTGACGGACGGTCTAATTCTGCTTTTCACCATTCCGAGGTCAATAAAACGAGTGCTATTTAAGTGAGTGTCCTTCTGTCCTTTAAGCACTATTAGTATTATTTTTAAGTATTGTAACAGGGATGGGGTCGTAATGATTATCAATTATAAAATTGACGTTGGTAATCGACCAGATGCACTCACCTAATGCGATGCCGCAGTAAGGAGGCCACACGTGTACCTGAATATAAATTGAGAAGAATTGCAGTTAGGACAGGAGTGCTGTGGGCTTAGCCACATTTCAAGAATGGGCAAAGCCTTTAATTTTAAAATCTCTGCTCCTCTTTCCTCTGCACGCTTTGCCCTTTCTGCTCGCACACAGCCCTTGCCCACCTGCTAACCAGTTGCTGCTTGTGATCGTAGAAAGTGGTGCAGTGTAAAGGGTGTCTGGAATTCCAGCAAGCGATTGAGACAGATTTGCACTGGGGTTTGCTGTTAAAAATTGAAAATGTGGCAAACTGTGCATTTTAAAACCAAAGTTCTACGAAAAATTTGCCAAAAATTCACATTTTGTCAAGGAGCTCTCCTGATATGACATATTTAACTACCCCTACTTGTCTCCTTTGCTATGTCTCTAGCATCCTTATTATCAACCCACTATTAAGCTTGACACAACTAGAAAAAGCACACATTTGAGTTTTGCAATGCACAGGTAGACCCTTCCTATCTCCTCTCTTTTATAAGGTATTGCTGCTTAAGTGTATTGTTTAACCAAGAGTATTACTAAGCAATATCAAATTATAAGGCTCAGGACCACTGTAATGTTGCGCCATGGCCTGACTGAACCGGCAAGGTGGAATAAATTATTTATGTAGCAAGAAAAGGTAAATTACCCCAGTATTGGAACTTTCATAGATTCTCATGCTTTGTATCATTCCCCGTCGTCGGAATGGGAGCCTCGGTAACAAAAATATATATATATATATACATATGTATAACCATAGAAACAAAAGAGAAAAATAGGCCTAGGCCTCATCTCATTTTGTAGTATATCACCCTCTTTGTGTAAAAGAGCCCAAACTTTTGCCAGGACCAATCAGCACAGCCTCACCCTCTGGAACCTTCCTGAGAGAGCTCAGAGCCTCAGATTTTTCTACCGCACGTTGTGCTAGGGAGTCTCCACTGAGCTCTGCTCAGTTTTTCTCAGAATTTAACTTTTGGATATCTTTATTGCCATCTTTTGTGACAGAATGTCAGAAAAGGAGAAGAAAGCTTTATTTAGAGCTTGTGCTTCTTGTGGGAAGAAGAGACTGTTTGTGGAAGACAAACATGAAAACTGCATATACTGCCTGTACCCGGAACACAAGGCCACAGACTGTAAAATTTGTCGGACCTTCTCGACCAAGACCTTGAGAGACAGAGAGGGGCGCTTGCTGACGTGGCTGCAGAAGATAAAGACCAGAAAGGAGGTCGTCTCTTCGGATGAGGAGGAATCTATCTCTGGTACCTCCTCCAGGAGATCTAAGAAGAGGGGTAGGTCATCTCCCTTCACTTCTGTGGAACCCCCTCTCAAAGTCCCTCTCAAAGCCCCTCACGGGATCTCTGACAGGTCTGAGGAGGCTGGTCCCATAAAATCTCCTCACGGCAGTGTAAAGGAGAGGCAGGGACGGGCTGCTATAGACATAGCACTTAAGGACAAGAAGGAGGTTGCAACATCATCCCCTCCGTCCCAGAAGGAGAAATCTGTGAAAAAACATGCTGCAGAAACTCCTCAGTCAGTTCCAGTGAAGAAACCGCGTCCGTCGACGCAGGCTAAAGCAGGTACGTCGACGAGGATCTCCTCAGTTAAGACTGTTTCCATGGGGTCGTCGACGAGACCGTCGACGATATCTACTTCCTCGTCTACGACGGCTACTTTCACGTCTTCGACGGCGGTGTCGACGACGAAGACCACGTCGACAATGACGACGACAAGGTCGTCGATGTTGCTGACTACAAGTTCGTCGACGAGACCGTCGACGGGTGCTCCGCCGACGATGAAACCTACTCCGTCGACGAAGAAGAAAGCTCCGTCGACGACTGCTCCGTCGACGACGATTCTAGCCCCGTCGACGACAGTTACCCTTCAGTCGACGATGTCGTCGTCTAATTCGTCGACGTTGGGAATCCCTTTGCCATCGACTCCGTCGACGGGACCGCCGACGGGACCGTCGACGACGAAAAAGTTGAAATTTGCCACCCAAAGATTAATGATTACGCCGGACATGACTTCTCCTAGGCGGGTCACGCCTTTGCCACCATCCATGCTTCTCGAGGACTCGGAGGAGGATGAAGAGGATTGGCAGTTTGGGGACGCATACAGCCCTTCAGACCTGAATGTCAAACAGCAGGACACGGATACGGAGGAATTTTATGGTCCAGAGGTGCAGGAGGGGTGCCAAAGCTTGACACAGGGATTACACCCCCGCTCTCTGAGGCAGGACTTGATTGCCTTGCCAGTGGCGTTAGTGTCGGATTTGCAACAGATGCTGCAAGACTATAGATCTCGTTTTCCGACATTGCCGGATCGCACTCCGGTGCGTCCTTCTACGTTGGTAGTGCCACGTGACATGCCAATGGACTTGCCACCTCTACCAAGGGACATACCTCGTACCGTTTCACCGGTGGTGCCCTTAGTGGTTCCCCAACCTTCAGGTACGGAACCTGCTGATGGAGACGCACAAGATGCAGATACGGACGAGGACGACGAGGGACAGGTGATCCCTCTTACAGATCCAGGGGATCCGGATGGGGACCCTGATGATACGCAGGATCCGGATGCTGTGGGCCGAGAGACAAATATATCGCCTCCAGCAGACATTGGTGGTTTCCATAATTTGATGGAACGGGCATCCAAGAGGTTTGGTTTGCCCTTTACGGTGGAGCAGTCCGACTGCTTCCTATATGACTTTAAAGCTCAGTATAAGAAGTCGGTCAGATCAATTCCCATTATAGAACATGTCTGGGATGAAGGACTTAAGACAATGCAAAATCCGGCGACAGTCATTCCGGTTCTTCCCCGGCTGGAGAAGAAATACAAGGCACCTGAAGGCAGTCCTGCGTGTCTTCTAGGTCAACCTAAGCCGGATTCCGTTATTTCACAAGCCGCACAAAGTAAGTCAAAAAATCAGTCCACTCCATTAACCACGCCTCCAGATAAAGAAGGCAGAAGACTGGACAATGTGGGTAAAAGATTCTCCACCATGGCCAGCTTGTTGGTGCGTGCGGCTAATTCTCTGGCTATTCTGGGCAGGTACGACCGCCAGATGTGGTGTGATATGGAGCCATTCCTGGACCAGATACCAGACTCTAGTCAAGAGGAAGCCAGACAGGTGCTGATGGAGGGAGAAAGATGCTCATCGCACAGTCAATGATTTCCGAAGGACATTGCTTCAACTGCTTTCAGGGCTTTGGCAGGGTCAGCGGTCTTGCGCCGTCAAGGCTGGTTGAAAGCGACCTGGTTTCGCCAGGAGGTCCAGAATAGGATCTTGGACCTTCCCTTTGACGGGGAGATGCTTTTTGGTAAGCATGTGGATGACGCCCTCCAAAGCATTAAAAAGGACACCGACACAGCTAAGTCCTTAGGATCTTTGAACTATCGCAAGGTGCCATTCAGAGGGGCACGTGGTCGGGGGTTTTCTAACTACAGAGGAAACCAACGTCAATATTCCACACAATCAGGACAGTCCTATAAAGGTCAATATTCCAGCCAGCGCCAAGGACAGTCGGCGTCTTTCTCTCTGCAGTCCCAGAGAGGACGTCAGAATCGTCAGGGACGAGACAACGCCAAGAGGCAATAGCGGCCTCCTGGCTCTGGCTACTGTTCCTCCCCTACCACAAACACCGGTCGGGGCAGGATATCTTTTTGTCTGGACAGCTGGGTGCGTTTAACATCAGACCGGTGGGTCTTGAATATAGTTCAGAGTGGCCATACGTTGGAGTTCCAAGATCTTCCTCCAACAAGAGCTCCAGACGCCCGTGCATCGAAACATCTCCGACTATTACATCTCGAAGCCCACCAGCTTTTCGTCAAGGGGGCGATAGAGCCCGTGCCGCTTTCACAAAGGGGCAAGGGGTTTTATTCCAGGTTCTTCCTGGTTCGGAAGACGGAGGATACATGGCGTCCTATACTAGACCTCAGGGAGCTCAACACCTATCTCATCAAACTCTCTTTCAGGATGGTCACTCTCCAGGATATTCTACGACTACTCAATCCGGGAGATTTTTTGGCATCCCTGGATTTAGAGGATGCTTACTTTCATGTTCCGATCCACCCAGCTCACAGGCAATATCTACGCTTCACAGTAGGCAAGAGCCATTTCCAGTTCAAGGTGCTCCAGTTTGGCCTTCGGTCGGCACCCCGCATTTTCACGAAGATGCTGGCACCAGTCGCTGCTTTTCTAAGGAAGCAGTCCTTGGAAGTGTTCCCGTACTTGGACGACTGGCTCATCAAGGCTCCGTCGTTCAGGGCAACGTCTCAGGCTGTGTCAACTTGCATACGATTGTTCGCCCATTTGGGTCTTCAGCTCAATGTGTCCAAGTAGGAACTGATACCCTCCAGGTCACGGAAGTTCCTTGGGGCTATTCTGGACACGAGACGATGCACGGCTCGTCCGTCAGAGGAGCGTCAGGGCAAACTGACCACTTCCGCTCGTCAAATGCTGCACAAGAAACATGTATCGGTTCGACAGTACAAGTCCTTGCTCGGATCAATCTCATCCTGCATACCTTTGATACCGCATTGCAGGCTTCATATGCGTCCTCTACAGGAGGAGTTGGACAAACAGTGGCGCCAGGCAGAAGGATCGTTCAACGACAGAGTGTGGATAACGCCTGCCATGCGCACAGCCTGCGAATGGTGGCTGGTGAAGGGGAACATTGCAGGAGGATTAACGTTCCGAATCCCTCCTTCTCCTATGGTGGTGACCACGGATGCTTCCCTAGAAGGGTGGGGAGCTGTCCTCCAGGAGCTTCAGGTCAGCGGTCACTGGAGTCCAGCAGACAGACTACACCACATCAATCTTTTGGAGCTGAGGGCCAATCACTTAGCCTTGCTGGCGTTCCTTCCCAGACTTCAGAATCGTGCAGTGCTGGTCCGGACAGACAACACGACGGCCATGCACTATATCAACAAGCAAGGGGGAACAAGATCGCGGACGCTGTCCAAAGAAGCTCAGATGATCTGGGATTTTGCGATCTCTCACAAGATCACTCTGCAAGCCGAGCACCTAGCGGGGTGTCTCAACATCACAGCGGATGCTCTGAGTCGGCAGACGAAGGGGACACACGAGTGGGAGTTGGATCAGGCCACGCTGGAGGCAGTGTTCAAGAGATGGGGTACTCCGACCATAGACCTCTTTGCGACCCCGGAGAACGCCAAGTGCCGGTTTTACGCAAGCAAGGTTCCCCAGCGAGGGTCTCTTGGGAATGCCCTTTCGATTGCTTGGTTCGGTGCATTTTGCTACGCCTTTCCTCCGATTCCCCTCATTCCTCGAGTTCTCAGGAAGGCCAGGGCGGAACCATGCAAGATGATTCTCATTGCTCCAGCATGGGCGCGGCAGTTCTGGTACTCGGAACTCCTGCTTCTCTCCCAGGATCACCCGATTCGCTTGCCACTGATTCCATCTCTGTTGTCGCAAAATCAGGGGCAAGTGCTCCATCCGGATCCGGAGTCACTTCACTTGTCAGCGTGGCTCCTGAGCACAGAGAATTCCGCCATCTGAATCTGTCTAAGGAGTGCAGGGATGTTCTATCTCAGGCGCGGGCACCAAGCACTAATAAGACCTACAGGGCAAAATGGAAGAGATTTTGCCTGTGGTGCCAGAGGAATAAACTCCATCCTTACAAATCCCTGCCACATCAGATTTTGCCTTACATCCTGTCTCTGGCTAAATCAGGGCTGGCGCACTCTTCGATCAAGGTACATCTGGCTGCCATATCCCGCTTTCGACGGAAGACATCGGGGCCATCTCTATGGTCCGCAAGGATTGTTAAGCAGTTCCTTAAGGGGTTATTTCGGATGTATCCTCCGGTCCGGCCACCCCCGCCTATCTGGCAGCTTAACCTAGTACTGGCTCAACTGATGAAAGCGCCTTTTGAGCCGATTCACAAAGCGGACTTGAAGTTCCTATCTTGGAAACTAGCCCTTCTCCTGGCATTAACTTCGGCTAGGAGAGTTAGTGAACTCCAGGCTCTCTCTATAGTGGAGCCTTTTCTGCAGTTCAAGAGGGATGTCATGATTTTGAGAACCAACCCAAAATTCATCCCGAAGGTGCCTTCGGAGTTTCATTTGAATGAACCCTTAATTTTGAACTCCTTTTTTCCGCGTCCTTCCACACAAGCGGAACGAACATTGCATTCTTTGGATGTCCAAAGATGCCTAAAATTCTATCTGGAGCGCACACGCTCTTTCAGAAAGTCTACTCAACTATTTATTGCCTACAGTGCACCACGGAAAGGGTTGCCGCTCACCAAGAGTGGCATTTCCCGCTGGATCTCCAGTGCGATTCAGTACTGTCATCAGGCTGCGGGCAAACCTTTGGATAAAAGGGCCCGGGCTCATTCTACGAGAGCGATGGCATCTTCAGTGGCTCTCTTTCCTGGAGTGGCGATCAAGGACATTTGCAGGGCAGCAACGTGGAGCAGTGTACACACCTTCACGAAGCACTACTGCCTGGAATCGGTGGGACGAGCTGACGCTGCTGTTGGTCAAGCAGTCCTCCGGAATCTTTTTCAATGAGAGGTGAGCTTTCCCTACAATCCCTCCATCCTGGTAAGCACATTTGTTTTTTAGTAATGGTTGTTTTATCATGTACACTGAGATGATTTTGTAAAGCCATGTATTTACCGAAATGTGCTTGTCGTGATCTACTGCTTGCTATTCTGATACAAAGCATGAGAATCTATGAAAGTTCCAATACTGGGGTAAGAAAACAAGTTACTTACCTGTAACTTTGGTTCCCCAGTATTGGTAACTTTCATAGATTCTCATGCGCCCACCCACCTCCCCTGGGAAAGCTCTGTCGGTTTACTAAGGTAGTGGCTGTTGGCACAACGGCTACGAAAATCTGAGGCTCTGAGCTCTCTCAGGAAGGTTCCAGAGGGTGAGGCTGTGCTGATTGGTCCTGGCAAAAGTTTGGGCTCTTTTACACAAAGAGGGTGATATACTACAAAATGAGATGAGGCCTAGGCCTATTTTTCTCTTTTGTTTCTATGGTTATACATATGTATATATATATATATATATTTGTTACCGAGGCTCCCATTCCGACGACGGGGAATGATACAAAGCATGAGAATCTATGAAAGTTACCAATACTGGGGAACCAAAGTTACAGGTAAGTAACTTGTTTTCTTATGCTGCACATTTAGTTTTATTATCATCTAATGGTCTGTAATATTATATTTGTGAAAATGACTTGTTAGATACTGATACATGCAGAATTTGGTGCAGTAAGCGCTGAATTCCCAAGTTAGCCCCCATTTTCTAATTGAAAACTTAAACTATGAGGTATTTAGCAAAGTCTAGTAAATACCTTACCCCAGGGTGTCCGTTTTTTACCGGGTGTGGTTAATATCTCACCACCATCCGACCAAAGTTTTATATGGCACGAATTCGACTTGAAGGTATGGGAGCGCTTTACATAAGCAACATTTACATTACCCAATGTACCCCTGAATCCAACTCTCGCCTCTAGTGCCATATTGCAAACATCCTTTGGTGCCTGTTTCCCCTGAGTGTCTGCAGAAGGTAGGCTTTCTTAACAAGGTGTGTGGATACTGCCTGGCCAGGATCGCATGCTGCGCCCCAAATGTATTTTACTTGTAAACATCCCCTCCATATGGGCGGGCACCTGGATTCCCCAGTGTTTTGCAAGGTAGGCCACATGTGTGCGTGCTTGCTGAATTCAATGCGAGTGAGGCTTTCAGGGAAATCAATATTAAAAACAGCTGGCTTGCGGCACGGAGTACATTCTGTAACCCACGCCACCCCAGCGACCCTTAAACCACAAACTCGAACCAGACAGCCTGTTCCCCCACCCCGTCCAATCCCTGAGACAAGTCCCCTTGCACTAGCGAATCAGCCCATACCATTACTCCTGCCACACCGCCTTTACATTAAATACAGAGATAATTTATGTTGTTTGTTGTTCTCCGACAGCAGCACAGATGGGAGGACGGAAGACATGAGAAATATATGTATAGTAATTGTATGTTCGCGGCATATGAGCTGCAGATTACACACTATGCATAGATCGCCATCTGGTGTTGGGCCCAGATGTTTGCACTTGTTTTTGTCTTGGAAAGTCTTTGGAAGTCACAAGGTATGCGACTCCTCCTTTGGACCATAGTGTGCATGGGCATCGGCTCCATCCTTGGATTGTTTTTTTCCGCCATCGGGCCTGGATGTGTTCTCGCGCTCCAGTTTGGAACCGTTAACGGTTTTCTCTTTCGACGCGCAATCCTTCCCTTCTCGATGGTATTGTTTCGATCGCGTTTTCCCAATCTACGCGACCTTCAACTTCGAAGTCTTCAATTCCGGTTGTCGACGAAGGCCTTCGGGCCTACCTGGGCCTCATCTCCAGATCATGGAAAGGATGCCGTTTAAAAAGTGTCCTCGATGTGGGTCGAAGTTTCCCCACACCGACCTGCATGAGGCGTGTAACCTCTGCCTCTCACTGGAGCACGAGGCCAGAGACTGTCCAGCTTACGCCTCCTTCCGCTCCAAAGAGACGATCCGGGACCGACGAGCTAGAAGAACAATGGCACGCTCGTCAACTTTGATCCCCGACGACCTCTTCCAAGAAGGCGTCGATGTTCCGGAACAAGGTCGGGTCGAAGAAGGCATCATCAGCACCTCTGAAGCAGATGACACAGACGACAAGGACATCACTTCTGCTCAGAGGTCCGTGAGTACAGACGTTGACCCCGACCCAAACTCCCCCTCGACACCATCAAAAAAGGCTTCGGTACCACCTTCACGCCCAGGTGCACACCGAGACACTGCTTCCCATGCCCCGTCTTCGGGCCCGGTAAAGAAGCCTACTAAGCCTTTAGGTGACTCGGGCTCGAGTCAGCCTTCACTCGGTGCCGAAAAACATACTCGGGCACTGAAAAAGAAGACGTCCTCATCCACGCCAACCGCTGCTTCCACATCTAAGCACTCGGCGTTGAAGGCTAGCACTGGTTCCTCGGCACCGACAACACCCTCGGAGCTGACCAAAAAACGACCACCAAAGGGCCCGACTCCCATTCTTCGAAGCCAAAGACCTCGGAACCAAAAACCAACAGGTTCCATCGGACACTGCAAAACTGCACGTTCCAAACCTAGAACCACTACCGAGTCTGCGCCAAAAACGCTTACGGCACCGAAGCCGTCGACTCCGAAGGATCTGCCTCCCACAGAAGAACTGTTTCGTCCCGATTCTACCCAAAAGACTCTTGTGAAGGATCCTAAGACTGGTCACTTAATGCTTAGCATCAAGAAAAGACCCTAGATACGTCTGCACCGGCACCACAACCGACAAAGAGACTTTGCTACCTCTCCATTAAGGATCCCTTCTCTTCCTCCTCCCCCTCCTCCTCCCCCACCACACCGCTCTGCTACACCATCACCTACCCCAGTAGGTGATGGTGTAGGGGGAGGTGTGGACGATCAACCCCTAGGGGACCCTACCCCTACTGGCTCACCAGACCCCTGGGATTAGTGTCTCAGACGTCCCTTACACCCCACAAGATGACATCTATCCCTCCAGGGCGTCCCCTCCAGAGAACAATATCGGCTTCAACCAGCTCCTTCACAGAGCTGCCCAGTACCACGGGGTTGCCCTTCATACAGACCCAGTAGAGGAATATTTTCTCATGGACACTTTCGACACCACACAAAGGTCCACCTCAATTTTACCCATGCTTAAAGGGGTCATTAAGCTTGCACCAGAGATCTTTAAAGACCCAGTCAGGGCTCGAGTCATCAACCCGAGAATAGAAAAAAAGTATAAGGCTGCTCCTACTGATCCAGCATACATTAAAGGCCCGCACCACTAGACTCCTTGGTAGTCTCTAATGCAAGGAAGAGAGCCAATTCCCAAAAATCAGGTGATGCACCACCACCAGATAAGGAATCTAAACTCCTGGGTGCCTCTGGCAAACGCACAGCGTCACAGGCAGCAAACATATGGCGCATTGCTAATACCCAAGCGCTGTTAGCCAGGTATGACAGGGCACATTATGATGACCTTGAGTCAATAATGCAGCACCTCCCTGACAGGTATAAAAACAGGGCCAATGAACTCATACAGGAAGGTAAAACCATCACTAATACCTCCATCCGGTGTGCCTTGGATGTGGCAGACACCGCCTCAAGGGCAATAAACGCCAGTGTCCTTTTGCGTAGGCATGCCTGGTTACGCATCTCAGGTTTTAAACCTGAAGTCCAGAGTTCCATACTCAATCAGCCATTCGATGAGCAACACCTATTTGGCCCTAATGTGGACGTATCACTTGAGAAAATGAAAAAGGATACAGACCCAGCCAAATCAGTGGGAGCCTTGCAGTCGCAAGCTCCCAGACGGTCCTTTCGTCATTCATCCTTCAGAACCACCCACAGAGGCTACTCCTCTGATAGCCCCTCCACTTTCTTACAAGGCTCCCACCCAATCCACCTTTACTAGAGGTTACCAAAGAGGTGGTTACAGGGGGAACAACAGCAAAGGCAGAGGCAAAAACAACAACTCTCGCTCTGCCTCCACCCCCACTCCCATCCCATGACTTCCCTCCACTTCCCCCAGACCATTCAATTCCAGTCGGGGGAAGACTCCACCAATTCCTCCCTGCCTGGGCAAACATCACAGGTGGGTGCAACAGATAATTCAATCGGCTACTCTCTTGAACTAACATCTACCCCCCCAACCATGCCACCCAAACAGCGTCCAATGTCACAAGAACATCTGTTACTGCTAAAGCAGGAGGTAATCTCCCTCCTACAAAAAATGTGCAATAGAATCAGTTCCCCTGCACCAACAAAACAAGGGAGTTTACTCCCTCTATTTTCTCATTCCAAAAAAGGACAGCTCTCTAAGGCCTATTTTAGACCTCAGACCCCTAAACCTATACATACACTCAGACCATTTCCACATGGTCACACTTCAGCAGGTCTGCTTTCACAGGGCGACTTCCTTGCTACCCTAGACCTCAAGGATGCCTATTTCCACATTCCCATTCACAGCGCTCACAGAAAATATCTCAGATTCGTAGTGGAGGGTCAGCACTATCAATTCAAAGTACTCCCATTCGGAGTCACCACAGCACCAAGAGTGTTTACCAAGTGCCTAGCGGTGGTAGAAGCACACCTAAGACCACCACACATCCACGTCTTCCCATATCTAGACAACTGGCTCATAAAAACCAGCTTATACAATCAGTGTGTACAACACACTCATACCACTATTCAACAACTTCACGACCTGGGGTTCACAATAAACCACGCCAAGTCCCAGCTGCAACCGTCCCACATGCAACAATACCTCGGTGCCACAATAAACACCTCAAGGGCGCTGGCCTATCCCAGTCCCACCAGGATAGCAAGCATACAAGCTCTTCTCACCAAATTCCAACCGCAACACTCTTCCAGCTCGAGTGTTCATGCAACTCACCAAGAACCTTTCCAAAGGGCGACCGTTCCTAGAGCCGATTCCTCAAATAGTTATGCCAGCGGACGCATCGCTCTCTGACTGGGGAACTCACCTTCTACATCACACCATGTAGGGCAGGTGGACACCTCAACAAAAGTTACTTCACATCAACCACCTGGAGTTACTAGCCATATTCCAAGCCTTGAAAGCATTTCAAAAAGACATATCAGGCAAAGCTGTCTTAGTCCGCACGGACAACATGCCAGCCATGTATTATATACAAAAACAAGGCGGGACCCACTCTCTGCAGCTCTCTCAGCTCGCACAGAGCATATGGAGGTGGGCTATACATCAGAAATTTTTTCTCCTAGCCCAACATGTCCCAGGAGTCCAAAACACAATAGCCGTCAAACACAACAAATCCACGAGTGGGAACTTCATCCGCAAGTTCTTCAACCGTTTTTACAGATGTGGGGGCAACCACAGATAGACCTCTTCGCCACCCAAGAAAACGCCAAATGCCCAAACTTCGCCGCCAGGTATACTCGCCCATTGTCCAAAGGCAATGCGATCTGGATGAACTGGTCAGGCAGATTTGCGCGCGCTTTTCCGCCTCTCCCACTCATTCCACTAGTGGTGCGCAAATTACAGAAACACTCCTTAACACTCATCCTAGTTGCTCCAACTTGGGCCAGACAACCATGGTACACCACATTGCTGGAACTCTCTGTAGTTCCGCACCAAAAATGACACCTCTCTCCATGCCTCTTAACCCAGAACCATGGAGAGATTCAACACCCAGACCCATCTCAGCTCAACCTAGCGATCTGGCTCCTGAAGTCCTAGAATTTGGTTACCTTAACCTTCCTCCTGACTGTATGAATGTCATTAAAGAAGCTAGACGGCTTAACACCAGAGCATGCTATGCAGCCAAGTGGAAACGATTTGTAATATACTGTCATAACAACAACACTGACCCCCTAGATGTGTCTATCGGACACATCATAGGCTACTTACTACACCTCCAAAGATGCAACTTAGCCTACCCGTCTATCAGACTGCATCTTGCTGCCATAGCAGCATATCTACAAAATAGACAACACCCATCACTTTTCAGAGTACCTGCCATAAAGGCCTTTATGGAGGGACTCAAAAGAATAATTACCCCCAGAGTACCACCTTCACCTGTGTGTAATTTAAACATTGTTCTCACAAGACTAATGGGGCCACCATTTGAACCTCTACATAAATGTGAGCTACAATTCTTAACATGGAAAACTGCTTTCCTAGTAGCCATTACTTCTCTACGAAGAGTTAGCGAACTACAAGCACTAACTATTCAGGAACCCTTTCTGCAGATGCATCATCTCCGAACTAATCCTAAATTCCTCCCTAAAGTAATTTCTCCCTTCGACCTCAATCAACCTGTAGAGCTGCCTGTATTCTTTTCGCAGCCACAAACAGTCGCAGAATGAGCTCTTCACACCTTAGACTTCAAAAGAGCACTGCTGTACTACATAGAAAGAACACAACCTTTTCGTAAGACCAAACAACTATTTGTGTCTTTCTCACCACCACACAAGGGCAACACCATTTCAAAATCTGGGATAGCTAGGTGGATTGTCAAATGCATACAAATTTGCTACCACAAAGCAACACGCACATTATCTATTCATCCTAAAGCCCACTCTACACGAAAGATAGGGGCTTCAATGGCATTTTTAGGTAACAATTCCTTAGACGATATCTGCAGAGCAGCTACATGGTCTACACCGCACACATTCACAAAACACTATTGTGTCGATCTGCAAACTAAGCAACAAGCTAGTGTGGGCCAGGCTGTACTCAAAACACTATTTCAAACTACTGCAACAGATACTGGTGGTCGCCGCTAGGAGGGGATACTGCTATACAATCTATGCATAGTGTGTAATCTGCAGCTCGTATGCCTCGAACGGAATATGCTATTTACCAGTATGCATCTGTTCTTGGCATGTAGAGTTGCAGATCTACACACGCCCATCCGCCTCCCCGGCTACCTTTATCTGTTCCATTATTATCTTACTTAGATACAGCATACATGGGCATCTTTCCTGTTTCTTACAAAGCTCCATCATTTCCCTGTTGGGGAAAAACAATCTGAGGATGGAACTGGTGCCCATGCGCACTCTGATCCAAAGGAGGAGTCACATACGTCGTGACTTCCAAAGACTTTCCAAGACACAAACAAGTGCAAACATCCGGGCCCAACACCAGATGGCGATCTATGCATAGTGTGTAGATCTGCAGCTCTACATGCCAAGAACAGATGCATACTGGTAAGTAGCATATTCCTTAAATAGCACCTACAACCCCAGATGAGACATTGAATTGCTGTTTTCCAGTTCGCAAAACCATCCTCTTCCCAACATTAAACTTAAGAGTGCAGTTGTATGTTTGAGTGTAAACAGTAAATGTCATCCCTAGGTGGGTACAAATTTCCAAATGTAATACGCCTACCACATTTACAGAAATACACATTACTCCCTTCCTAACTCACTATAATACAAGGCCCAAAACTAGAGCTGTGTAAGACAATAAAGAGCATTCATGATTCTTCCAAAATGTGTTATTCTAATAGCTCAGTATTTGGCATTAGAGTCCAAGAATAATTCTGGTACTAAAGCATTGGCAAAATCAAATGTCAGTTACCACAGTGAGTATCCGGCATTTCCAGGTCCCGAGATAATATTTGCACGTTACAAATATAAATAACATAACATACCCACCCCAAGTCTGACACCTATGAGCTACTATCCTAACACTTTACATAAAAATGCACTTCGGGGAAAACTCTATTACAAGTTAGTTAGTCTGCCAGGACAGTGTCAAAGAATTATACCATGTGGGTTCCATGTTGGAATGCTTGCCACTTGACAAGCAAAGAAATGTTGAGCAATTCGCGAAATTTTATTTTACAATGCATGAGAAATTGCTTGCAATGATGCATAGAAATGTCCCATCACCAACCATATCATTTGAAGTCAATGAAGGTGCACTGTGGTCCTCTGCATTAGTTCTAGATCCCTTCCGTAAAGAGGAATTTCTCAGGTCTTTGAAAAGTATGTCTTCATTTTTGACCGCTTTAATAACTCTGAGGGCATATGTGCCCAGTTCAATGCACATGTTGCAGAACCTGTCCCAGAGAATCGCAATCTTCAAGTGCACTAGTGTTGGTATGGAAAGATATGCCAGTGGCCATATTTTGCAAATTGTGTACTGGCTGTTTTGGCGTTGCCCGTCTCAAGTGCCAATGTTGAGAAGACCTTTTCTCAGACAAAAGTTTACATGGGAAGGAAAGAGTGAGCATGCATGACCAATGACTCACTGAATTGTATGGTGCACTACAATAAGTTTGATTTGTAGAAATGTATTTGGACCTCATATATACTGTACATACACTGTCTATATATCATGCAGTGCAGAAACGAAACGTTAATGAAAGCAAAACATTCCATAAACACCGGAAAAACGCTGTTTCTGTTTTTAATGGCGCAAAAATGTGTAACAACTGATTACCATTTTTTTTAAGGTATTCAAATCACTGGAAAACACTGAAAAAAAACTACCAGAATTTGCCAAAAATAGAAACTGAAAACAGGGAAGCCTATGTATGTATTTGAGTGTCCTTGTTGCATTATATCTAGGAAGTATTATCTTCTTAGTAGAAAAACACATATAAGAGCACCACAGAGCTAGCAAAAACATGTTTCCTGCAGCAAAACATTTTGAAGAAAAACATGGGAGTAACTGAATTACTGAAATTTGTTAGTATAAACAGTGGCCATCCACCCAAGTGATGGCGTCATAGAACTGAGATTATGTGAAATGTGATTACCATGCATCAGCTATTTGAACACATGCACACCCTAAGGTCTCAATGCAGAAGAGGAAATGGCTGTTCGTTTGATAGGGTAATCGTTCTACCTCTTCTGTCTACATGGCCTTGTTTTAATTTATGGGGCTATGGCCTCTTTGGGGCTTGATAGAGAATGTAAATGGGGGTCATTTGGACCAGTTTTGAAGGCACTATAGAGAATAGTTTGACTACTTGTGCCTACCGTCCCTTGGATCAGATTCTGTGCTAAGTTCCCTCAGAGGGCAGTCGAACATCTGAGACCAAACTAAAAGTGCAAGTCAGTCACTATATATTCACTGATCCATAAACGGACCAGTTTTAGGAGATAATAAAGAAGAGGACTAGAGAATGCAAATGAATAAAATTTTGTTTATTCAGTGTTTTTTCTTCTAATTTAATATCCCCCACGGTATGAAATGTTTACTAAACAGGAGTACATAAGTGAAGTGTTATGTGCAGCTGAATAGATTTTCTCCCTCATTCACTCTTTGAACTTTGCATTTTTCCTTTCACTTGCTTTCTCTCCTAGCCCAATAGAAAACATTAAAAGTGTTGGTCAAATAAGCCGAACGTGCAAACAAACGTGCTACTGTGCATCCTTGTAAGAAGTTTTCAACAGTTGATGCTAAAGACCTAATAAGATGAGTATGTATGGTAGTGTTGTAGCAATGGCTACATTAATGACTTACCAGAACAGCAGCATCGAAGTGGATATTTAACCTTTTATTTATGGTCTGGAGAATGCAGAAGGTTCAAATAAAACTGTGCAAAGAAATGTGTGGTACTTTAATTGTGAATTGTGGATTTGGTAGTTTTACTTCAGCTGTGTTTTGTTCTTCATTTTCCAGGTGTTGTCCTTCTGTGCTGAGGCCATGGTGATTTTAAGCTGTCTTATCCACCCTCGAGTGCCATCGCTTCAGATCCCAGTTGTCAGCTCAGGCATCACCAATGCAGATCTTCACAAACTGCCAACACCTGGACCACCACAAGTACAATCTCCATTCCGCCACTCTGTGTCCACTCCATTACCAATCCCTGCTACTTCTCCTCACCCACAGTCAAACCATATTGGTCTTCCTCTGCAAGGAAACTCAATGATCTCACGCCTTCCTCCTTCCATGATTCAGGCCCCTGTCATGCCACCGTGCTCTGTTGCAACAGAGAACCATAATTCACTGCCACATCTTGGAGGTGACCCACTACTGCAAGACATGCAGTCACCTACTGAGGAGCTGTTTGGTGGCAAAGCACATCGTCCATTGTTTATTCATTATGACAAGGAGGAAGCTTCCGATGTGGAGATTTCTTTAGAGAGTGATTCTGATGACAGTGTTGTGATTGTTCCTGAGGGGTTGATCTCCAAACCACCAGAGGCATCGCTTCCAACTAAAGGGCCAGAAGAGGTTGAAGAAGCACCTAAAGAGGCCACTGTTGTTCCAATAACTACAGCTGCAGTTGCTATTAGTGTGCCTCCACCTGTTCTTGCTCCAATTCTCCATCCACCTCCAGCTGTTTCTGTGCCCACACCACAGCTGGTGACCGAGAGTCCTGCTGCCACGTTGGAGGAAGATCTAACAGTTATCAACATCAATAGCAGTGATGATGAGGAGGAAGATGAAGAAGATTACCCAGAGGATGATGAGTTCTTTGATGAAGAAGAGGACTATGATGAGGAATTTGATGAAGAACTTGAGGAAGAAGAGGAAGAAGGGGAAGAAGGGGATATAGAAGAAGTGGAAGACATGGAAGATGAGGAGCTGGAGGAAGATTATGAAGGTGAAGATGAGGAAATCATGACTGAGGAAGAAGAGGATGATCTTCCACAAGATTTGACCACTGAGATGGATAATGCACAAACAGATTTGGAGCTGAAGGCAGAGCGAGTGCATGCAGTTGCAAGGGCAGCTCTTCAGCAACGAGCAGCTCTTCAGCAGCAGGCAGCTCTTCAACAGCGGGCCGCTTCTCAGCAGCTGGCTGAGCTGGAGCAGCGGGCTGAGCTGGAGCAGCGGGATGATCGGGAGCAGCAGGCCGAGCAGGAGCAGCAGGCCGAGCAGGAGCAGCAGGCTGAGCATGAGCAGCAGGCTGAGCAGGAGCAGCAGGCCGAACGAGAACAGGCCAGGCTAGAGCAGCAGGCTGAACTGGAGGAGCAGGTGAAGGAGCAGGCCATAGATGAGCAGCAAGCAGAACAAAAGCAGCAGGTTGAACCAGTGGAGCTTGCAAACCGGGAACAGCCGGCTGAGCGAAAGGAGACGGCTGAGCTAGATGAGTTGGCTGAGCGAGAAGAGCCAGCTGAGCCAGAGGAGCAGGCAGAGCAAGAGGAGCAAGCCGACCCAGAGGTGGCAACTGATTTATCACGGGTGGCACAACTAGAGGCATCAGTGAACCACCAGCAGAAAACTGAGGTTGAAGAATTGACAGCTGTTCAGGAGGAGGTACTCCAGGAAAAGGCAGACCTTCAGGAAAAAGTTGAGGTTCAGCATGAACTCTTAGAACAGAAGGCTGAGCTTCTCCAAGAGGAGATGCCACAGACTTTGGAGACCCAGCAGGAGGATACCCTGCAAAAGGCAGGCCCAGAGCAGATTGCTGCAGTGCCCATAGCAGAACCAGAACCAGAGCCACTGTCACTGGTACTGGAGAAGCCGACCTCTAAGCTAGAAGTGATGGAAGTTGAGAATGCAAATGAGCCAGAAGCTGTGGACATACGAGATGAGGCCCCTCCCCATCTATCACCTGTGCGAGAAAAAGTTGAAGAGGAGCCCGATCAGGACGAGGAACCAGAGCATGAAGATGAGGCTGATGCTGATGATGATGATGATGATGAACCTGAGGAGCATGAGGGAGATACAGATCTTTTTATGACCGTGGAAAGTGATGGTTGTGAAAAAATGCCGGGAGAGGAGGATGAAGAGGACATGGAGAGGGATGAACCTCCAACACTGCCTAAAGAGATAGAAAAAAATGCCCCAACAGATAAAAAATCAAGTCCGCCCCAAGTTCCTCGTGCATCTTCACCTCCTTTGCCGGTAGATCAGGAGGCCCCTGATTTGGAACCAGAGCCGAAGAACTCACAGCAAAGTTCAGAGACACTTGTAGGTGAAAGAGGCAGGTGCAAGGAATCCGCGCATGAACTCAAAGTCCAACAAAAACAAGAAGCAAAGATGGAGTCCTTCGCTGTAAAGGAAGAGGTTTGTCTATGCTTGAAAATGATTGCTGCAGGGGAGGTCTTCGGATTTGTGCTAGACAGGCAGCAATGGCTGTTGGGTGGTGCCACCTCCAGTAATCCATCCCAAATAATGAGATAGTCTTTGTCATCTATAATCATGTGTCCCAAAGGAAGCATTTGCTGGTGGGTGGTGCCTAGTCAGGTAACATGTGCTGCTAGTGGGGACAGGACAGAGCAAGACGAGGAGCAATCACTATTTGAGAACACAGGCTTGTCTAGAGAAGAAGTGATCCTAAGTTGCCTGGAACTGAGTGATAGGAAAATCTGAACAGTGCTGCTTTAAGGCCATTTTTGCACGTATTTGAACTCTGCCCATGGGACTGGATTCAGTGTATTCCGCAGCTGGGTGTCCTGGCTCCCATTTATCTTTCTCTTTGTTGCAGGAATTTGAGGATTTATTGCACAGTGGGAGAGGACCTTGCCAAGCACAGTGTCCTTGTGAGAGCATAGTGGAGAAGAAAGTATTCATAGGTATCCGAGGCACATGCTGTAGTAGGCTTTGTGGTCTGTACCGTTACATGTTCGGTTCAGGCCTGTTCTGGGCATTTGGTATTACATTCTAAGCAACCAGCAAACTACTGTGGGATCCTCTAAAAGAAGGCAGTGTTGCTGTGGCCAAGTCATGACTTTGGCTGTTTAGTGTTCTATATCGATCGTGTTTAAATTAAGCATATTGACGTTTGCATTATACAGTACTAAAAACGAAACTCCTAGTCACAGTAGTATGGTTCATGTTTCGAGACAAGCAAACTAAGCATGTGGTCTGTACTTTCACACCTTAATCATCCTGTATGCTAAACAGTAGAACACGCTAACACATCTTTAAGAATATCGCCTACCCTTAAAATGTATACACATTTTTATCTGGGTCAACTATGAGCTGCCTTTACTACCACTAATGTTATTATCCCTTTGTGGTACTCTCCTGAGTACAATGGAGTTGTCTCATCCATGTCAGTCCATCCCACACAGGTTTGCAACTCTGGCATCTCCATCATCCATATCCCCTGCTTTATTCACACTTTATGCTCTATGGAGGTCTGCTGTCTGAGGGATCTATCAACTTTTGAATCATGACTAATCACGCAGCCATGTCTTCTGTGACCTTGCCACCTTTCCTATAAATCCTGATGTGCATCTCCTCTGCCAGAGCAGACTCTGTAGACTTTGGCACACCTACATCATTGGTCTTCGGCGAGTGCAGCCAATGTCCTGCAATGTTATGTTTTGCCACTGCAGACCCCTGTGCTGCACATTTTTGCCTCATCTTACTCCCTTTAAGTTTAGAGATCACCCCCAGCAAACACTGTTTGCTAATTTTGGTATATTGCCCACTAGGGATTTAGTCTGGACATAAGACTTACCTGATCTTCTGTTGCGCTGCATGCCCAGTGCATATACGGACAATTGGCTTCTGTTTCACCACATCTCAGACATGCAGAAGGCCTTCCCAAGTAACTTTCCCTCTGTTCCAGTGGTGTTAGGTATGTTCTGTGCAGATAGTTAAAATTGCACCAATTTCAACCTGTATTACTTGAAACTTATGTGACATGAGATCATGCCACCTCCTAGTCGAAAATGGCTCTCATTAACTGTCTATACTCTTCTCAGGAAAGCATTCACCTTGTGTTAGCCCTTGGCCCACTTCTGTTTCTGTAAATACCATTCCTCTAGCTTCTACTGTTTCTTGTTTTGGTTTTTAATTCATAATTTCTGCTGATGACTCTTTGATCAATTTTAATTTTTCTCTTATTGACTCTCTTCTTAATCCGGGCAACATTTATCTTTCTACCACTGAAAGCTAGATGTTGATGCGTTTCCTAAAGCTTAATTCTAAGAAAACCTAGATTCTCTTCTTTCTAGCCTCTTCAGCACTATCTACCTCACCTCTTCCCTTTTCTTTGACTCTTTTTCCTCTTTGTTCCTCAGCTAGGAATCTTGGAACTGTCTTTAATTCTTCACTGACCTTTTGTTAGTTATCAAAAGCTGCTGCTTGTATCTTCACAATATTTGTAAAATCAAATCTTTCTACCTTCTCTTTCACTTAAACTAGGTCTTTAGTGTCTTTTTTTCCTCACATGAACTACAGTTCCTTTCTTTACATTGGTCTGCCAAAATATCTCCTCATTCTACTTATTCTAATTACCGTATCCTTCTTTTCTCTAGACTGTTCTACTGTCTCCCTTCATCTCCGCTTCATTGGCTCCAACTTAGATTCCGTTGTCCATGAATACTTTTTAAGGTGTTTATGGTCACTTGCTTCAACATAGCTATTTTCTCTGTTCTGTCTTGCAATTTCCCTCTGACTTAGATCCCCCATCTGCCTCTTCACGCTTCCTTTCCTTTAAACTCTTTGCTCCCTATCTCTTGAATAATCAGATTTTTATACTTTCTGCTAATGCTCTTAAAAAAACTACTGAAGGCAGCATCTGCTGACTGTAGCAGAGTTTGGGTAATCTTGCTGGATATATGTAGAACCATGTTTTTAGTTTTTTATTGTACTGCTTATTGGTTCCTACGTGTAGAGTGCCTTAGATAAAGGCACAAGAACAAACAAAAAAATAATAGAAAGTAATGTGTTGTGGTAGTCATTGTAGAGGATCAGGAGAATTCTCTGATTAGTAACTCCTCCAAATTAATTTCCTTGATCACTGCCTGACTTCGGAACCCAAGCCTTTTCTGAATCCAATGCAAATGCCAGTTTTCGTACTGTCATTGTGGTATAGTTATGTATGTGATTGCAATTAGTAGTCCGGTTCTTCTCTGATACTGCTGAGAATGCACATTTTTCTGCATATTTATCAGCAGTGGGCAAGTGAATGTACAAAAGAATAAGCACCTTAAAAGTAATCCTGTTAAAACTGAGTTCTTAAATATAGTTGTTGCAACATAAGTGCCCTTCTTCCTGGTCTTTGTTTTCCAAAAGTGAAGCTAGTTACCAGTAATTCCTTCCCAGAATCTGGGAGTAAGTGTGGAGGCTGTACTCTGTGGATCCCCTTATCTCGGATGTATCAGAAGTTGGAGTGTTCCACTCTGGTGTTTTTTCACCAAGCCTAGGGCTCGTCTCTTGTCTGGAGTTTATTATTTTCTGCTTACACTTCAAAGACTCCAGGATTGTCACACAGAGTTGATATCAATTCTGAGACGTATGGACTATCTTACTATGCCAATTCCCTACATACCTTGCCTTTCAGGGGAAAATACTCTTAAAAGCTGGATATTCATTAAGTCATTCAACAAAAGTTGAAGACCTAACTCATTCAGGAATTTCTTTTTTTTTTTTAAATGTATGCACTTTTAATGCCTCTGAGATCAGCAGAAACCTATGTACAGAGAATTTTAAGATTCAAAAGCGTTTGACGTATTGCTGCTATTATATTGGGGCCTGTGATCAAATCAGGAATTCGCTTATTTCTGGTTAACTGTAATCACCTGTCTCTTGGGAAAATTCTTATCGGTCCTGTCACTGGCAACAATCGAGCGGCCATATCAGGCATGACAGGATGCACATGTAGCCATTCATGTAATCCAGCATATGAAAGCCTTTGTTTGGCCACTATACAAAAGATATTGTATAACATAACTGCTGGAGTATGTCTATCCAGGTCGTGCTGGGAGTGATGATGTCTGGGCGATTAGGTGCTTACCAGTGTCACAACTTTTGTGGCACATGTGTATGTGCTGAAAAGGGAGCATTTCTCTTTGAAACAGTGTGTACAAACAGGAAGAGATCATAGTTTTGTTATTTTCCTCCTGCAAAACCTTAATTGACCATTAGAGTCCGTTTGGTGCGGTTTGTGGTCCGCGGGGGGCAGGAACTGCTTGTCCCAGACTTCCGAGTGGCTTGCATGCCGGCACCGCCATTTTGGCCGTGCCAGGAGGAGCTTAAAGCTCGCACAGGGCTCACACAGCGAGTGGAGTCCAATTGGTGCTGTTTGTGGTCTGCGGGGTGCAAGTCCCAGACTGCGGAGTGGCTTGCACGCCAAGGCCAAGGGCGGGTCTGTCCACGCCCAGAAGAGGCTGAGCTGGGCCCAGCTCTTACATCCCGTACTCTCACCTCTTCAGTTCAGATCCGACCCGGATGTGGTCCAGCAGATCATGAAAAGGAAGCCCTCCACAAATGGAGGTGAGTCATCAAACACTTTAGACGTTTTCCTCACTAGGGCCTCCGATGCACTTAACAAAGAGATCCAGATTGTGGAACGTAGACGATCTACGAGTGACCACATATCTGACTGCCCAAATGAGTGTGCCACTATTGACCCCTTGAGTGCCCAGGAGGCAGCTCTCGCTCTCGACAACTCAAGGTAGTTCCATCTCGTTCAAAATGCACAATCTCCCGCGCGAACACCACATCCGACTCGCCACCGCCCCATGCTGAGACGCCCTTAAAGAGGAAAAAATGGGTTGGAAGACCATTCATCAAGCCACCCCGCCTCCTCCCAAGGAGCTGAGACAGTCTATTCACCCTTAGCGGTCGACACATTTTGTAAAACTGATCAGTCATTCACTCGTATGCTTCAATCCATCCTAAATAGACTATCTAGAATCGAGTCTTGCCTAGAATCCCTAATCCCCACACAAACTGATATGATAAATCCCAACCAAGCAGGCATAAGGGCAGCAGGGCCCCCCTTGCAACTTTTGAAACCTGACTTGCCAGTGACACTTCAGTGTTCCTCTAATAACTGTCAGGACAACACATTTTTTGAAAGAGGGGGCCATAAGCCAAGAGATTCCCAACAAGCTGGTTCGATAGCCGGGGGATTGAACAGCCACTCCAAATCTCCAACATTGCAAGATCTTCAACCTCTCACTCAATCTTGTAGCAATATACCGAACCCACAGAGAGCCCGCAGCCCTTATATACGATCTATTGTGCTACCCACCAGAGGCCTTGATTATGAACCGGGAAATGGGGCTCAAGAAACTCGTGATCGAAGGCTCGACCTGCCCTAGCTGCATGCCCCTACATGATAGTTTTGGTGAATGTTCCCAAACAGGATCCAATCTAGAAACAATACAGAGCAGCTCATCACAAAGGCATGCCACTGGATCAGCAAACATGTAGGGGGTTGGGGAAGTTATTACCTTGTATTCTAATGGCAGAAAGGTTGCCTGGGTGGGGAACTCCACTAAATCAATTCAGGGGGACTGTGTGGTAGTTGGCTTTAATTCGCACCATCTGGTTCAGCTATTATATGGCCGCATACCCGACTGCCCTTCAAAGCATTCCCAAATGTTTGCACTGCCACTCGTCTACTTCTACAAACCGCATAATCCCTCTATTAGGCTTGTAGTCCTTTCGTGTGAGCCCAATGCTAACTATTACAACCCCTCTGCCCCCATCCTTTGCTGGGCCTACCTTTCACCCCTTTCCCTGTCAACAACCGCTTCAGCGCCCTAACTGATCTGGACGGGTGCGACTGACAGTGGGGGGGGAACAGGTTTTCTTCTAGTCCCATCCAAACCCTAATTAAATCGAATTTCCTACATCTTCCACGGCTAGCCGCTATCAACCACCCAACCCTAGTGATTGTGAAATTTATCTCCTGGAACATCGCCGGCCTAAGAACTAAAGTGTCTAATCCAGACTGGCTAGTAATCGTTGATAACTAGGATTTGCTATGTCTCCAGGAAACATGGGACACGGGACCAATCGAACTAGATGGCTACCACTCTTTTAACACTCCAGCTTGACCTGTTTCAGCCATGATAGAGAGGGGGATCCTAACTCTGCTAAAAAACACTCTAAAACTAACAGTTTTATTGTTTTCTAACGACTCACCTTACTACCATTTTCTCTTCCTAAAAGCCCTGAGCGGAGATAAAATCTTAATAATTATCTTTTATAACCATCATTTTAACGACATATGAAACCGGTTGTAGATGCATTGGAAAGGGATATTTTCTCAAACACCCTTAACCAGTCTCTAAAAATCTTATAGGTGGGTGATTTTAACACGCGTCGTTGTCCTTCCTCAAATAAAACAGGATGTGGCATGTCCAGTGAGTCAGGTGAGCCTACTTCGCACTTTGTCCATGATCCCTATGGTGATGCCTTGAATAGACTGCTTTTCATTCATGATATGGAAATTATGAATCTCGTAGACCCTAGCTCTGGCATCTTACAAAACACATTTGGTTCGGCTGAACAGGGCTCACCCAAGATTATATATTGATATCCACGTCCCCCAAAACATTTTTTTCCAAAACTGTAATTATGCCTTTTGGGTTTAACGACCATTGTGCCATAAACAGTGACCTGGAATGGGGGGGGAACCCACCTAGAGCAGACAAGGCAAACCAGACCCACGATAGCAAGGAAGAACGGAATCATCCTAAAATGGGCAATGGCTAACAAACCAAGAATCACTACAGCCGTGGTATGCAAAAGATATAACATCATTATGACTTGCCTGGCAGAGAACCCTTATTCAAGACAGATAGCTTAGGCCTTTGACCGGATATTGTTAGAGGCTAAACAGACCTTAACCAGGGTTAGTCCAACCTCGAACAAATCAGGTCCTTAATGGTTCGACCAGTCATGCACCAAGTCTCTATCCGCCTTCCATCAGGCACTCCAATCCATCCCTAGAGACGCTGTGTTAGTCAAGCCACTGCTATTTAGAGGCAAGGAAGCTGAGAACCCAAACCCTTAAGGAAGAGGCGTGGGAGCAGTTGCACGTAGCGACTCTTTCGACTAATGCCAGGGAGTTCTGGAGAGTCATTCATGCCCCTTTTCTTAAACCTCCAGAGGAGCCGAGTACAGATTGTCATGTAGATGAGGAAGCTTGGATTGTACACTTTTCTTCTATTTTTAACCCACCTGTGGAGGGAGTGGTCAGCCAGCAGGCACCTAGTATCTCCCTAACTAAGTCTCCCCTATTATTCAACTTACACGAAATTAGAAAGGCCCTTACTCGGTGTACGGCCAACAGAGCTCCTGGTCCGGACGGCACACCAATTGATTTTTTTATGGAGCAATCAGATCTTTGGGGTCTGGTTCTGACCAATGTTGTTAACACAATTGCAATTGTAGGATCTCCGGAGTAGTGGAAGAGGTCGATTAGAATTCCAATCCACAAGAAAGGCAACCAATCTGAGCCCAAAAATTACAGGCCAATTTCTCTACTGGACAGCACTGCCAAGTTGATCAGTCGCGTCCTTTTAAATAGGTAGAGGAATGGGCCACCTACAATGTTTTGATCCCAGTGCAATACGGGTTCAAAAAGGGTGGTGGAACTCAGGATCGGTGCCTCAATTTCAGCTTATTAATGGCAAAATATTCCCAAGTAAAGCAGTGGAGGTTATACCTGGCATTTATGGATCTTTCAGCAGCATTCAACTGCGTCACTCACCACCATCTGTGGAGTTAAATGATAGAAATGGGCATGGAGGAGGCGAAAACTCATTTAATCAGACAGCTTTACTCTTCGGCCTCGGCAAGTATACGTTATTGGAAACCGGGCGAGTGCTCTAGGTCATTGCCAATTAATAGGGGAGACCACCAGGGATGAGTTCTTGCCCCATTCCTTTTCTCAATCTATTCGAATGGGGTGGAATCATCGTTGCTGAACTCAACACAGGATGTCCCAGTGATTAATAAAACGCGCACCCCAATCTTGCTTTATGCAGATGACGGTGTTGATTGCCCACACTGGTCACGCCCTGCATCAGCTTCTGGAAACCTATGTTAGATACATGAATAGCTTAGATTTGAAGACAAATTAGACGAAGACCGTTGTCCTTATATCGGGGGGGTATACAAAAGAGGGCCCCAAATTTCCATATAGCACACACAGATAACTTTTCCTGTCTCGGAATAACATTCAACAGACAAATAACCTGGTCTCGCATGATCACAAATAGGGGTTTAGCGCTCAAGAAGAGCATTATTGCATTAAATTCTTTCATTACGAAACTGGCCGCAAAGCCCCTTGACAGGGTTAAAAAGGTTTACTCCGCTAAATCAGAATCAGTAGCAACCTATGGGGCAGGGATTTGGGGAATCGTTCCCATAATCTCCAGTCCATCGAGGACTCTTTTTGGAAAAGATTTGTTAGTCTCCCACCCAGCTGTTCTAATTTAATTTCCCATACAAAATTAGATATCCCTTATATTACTGATACAATTAGGTTGGCACCAACACTCTTATGGAATTCGATGTGGAGGAGAGAATCTGTGAATCTTACAGGGAGGCTGATAGAAGACTGCCTCTCTCTTGTCCATGGCCACAGGATTCCGTGGCTAACACAAAAAAAAACAGCCTCTCCCTTGGCTTAGGACATCTGTTCACGTCTCCATCAAACTGTACCACTGTCTCAAAAAAAAGAAATGAAGACACTATAATCCAAACGAAGAGCAGCTGAGTGATTTAAGATGAACAGCACAAAAGTGTCTGTAATACTATACCTAGCAGGCCCAATAGACCAGGAAGGCGTAGCCCCTTACTTATCTTTTGTCACCAATCCACGCCATAGATTTATACTAGTAAGGTTTAGAGTGAATTTAATCCCCTGCATGTTCTCCTATCTAGCTAGAATATATTCTATCCCTGACCTCCTCCCTTGTCCGTGCAATGGGTACTCTCTCCAATCAAATTTACATATTTTTTTTCTTTTGTAAATTCTACAAGGATCATCGCATTAGATTAATCCGCCCGCTAATGTGCAAACACGGTTTTACCCAATGTCATCCTGGGATGTACTTTTTACAATCCTTGCCTAATCAATTAGTGTGTTATTCCATGGCTTCTTTTTTACACCTCTCATGGAAGACTAGACGATTGTGCAATACTTCATGAATTGTGCATTTTCATTTTGATTGTAAATCGTTTTTTAAACGTATGTATTATGAAAGTTGCATTTTAAAGCCTATTTTTATAACGTGTACGTGCTTTTAAGATCTTAATTTTAAGTATCGAATAAAGCCATTTTAGGGACTATAAAGCCATTTTAGGGACTATTGGCCCGAGTCCGGAGGAAGCTATAGTGTTTCAGCCTAGAGCAAAAAGGGTTCCAGTCCTTCGGTGGATATGGTGTTTTTTTTTAGTTCCGTAGTGATTGATGGTGATTTGATGCCTAGCTGTGGCATGGGGAGGGCAAATCAGGAATGTAGGTAATATAAACATATTGTACCAGAGTTGTCATTACATGTTGTGGTGTTATCAGGGTCTGAGACTGACCTCGCTGTGTTCTGTTACAGGAGGAAGTTGATGATGCAGAGTCCATGATTGCTGACTTCATAGACTGTCCTCCAGACGAGGAGAGAGACTGCACTCCTGGTACCAGCTCGTAGCACATAGTTCCTCACCCACCCTAGGAGGAGCTTGCAGCCATTGTGAGCATTGTAAAGCAGATGGCAATTCTCCTGGTTCGAGTACAGGCCAGGAAACAAGCCAACAGACTCTTAACCAAAAAGTGCCGGTGTCTGATCCAAGACTAACCGATCAAGAGCCGAAGAGCCGTAATGAATGTCCTGACTGAGTGCTCAGGATAACAGTGGTGAACACTGCAAAGGCTCTTGACATAGCCCTGCCGTCCGAAGGACTTTTCAGTACCCTTTTTTTGGTTGTTTTTATGTTTTGTTTGTTTACTGTTTGGGTTTTTTTGTTTTTGTTTTTTGCTCTTTTTGTAGGTAAATTTTTGCCAGTGTACCAAGTAAGAATAAAGGTGTGGCAATAAGCATGTCTGTTGTATTTTGTAAAGGGAATTGAACATATTAGCCTGAACAACCTTCGAATAGTTGCCAGAGAAACTCGAGGCTGTTTTCTTCAAGGCAGCTGGGTTCTGCTCCTAGCTAGACCTTCGAAGAGTGGGAGGCCGAGAAGAGGTGTGTGCAATGTAAATATGAGGAAACTATAACCTGCTCTGAAATGCCAACGGTTTTTGGTTCAAGTTGTGTACGTTTGCATGAGCAGGTTTGGTGCAAAGTGCGACAGTATGTTTCTGTACAAAAATACATGCCTAATATCGTTGTAGTTTTTCATGTTGAAGAGTTTGCAAGAATATCTTTTTGTGAAGACGTTTCCGATAGAGGCGAACATTGCCTGGACTCGCTGCCAAGTTTCTAGAAATATGAGCTTGACTCCCACATTCAATGACCAATATTGGTACAGCTTTTGGCGGGAAGTCTACCTTTGTCATCATGAGTTACCAAAGTATATGATGGATGTGATACTGTCTCCGATGCATGTAAAATCATTTGTAATAACCCATTTAATGGGAGTGACCTCATGACTTTTACCCCAATGTGTGTGAAGCCTTATTAGTTGTTGGTGTAACGATCTTGCATGTAATTCTGGCGCCCTGACAGCCTTAGGCCGTCATGGACATCCTTCTGCCATTAATGTGTTTCCCGTTAACTGTCATTGATGCAGTCGCTATTATTGGTTAAGAGCAAATGTTCCCCGGTATGTGGTCTGTCCGCTAGACCGCTTCAGTTATTTACTAATATTTTATATTTATTCATTTGTTTAAAAACTATTAATCTGAGTTAAAGTTCTGGCTCCAACATATAAAACAGTTGGTACGCGGTGCAAACTGTAACTTAAACCTTCCCCTTGCGTTGTTGTGGAGCAGATTAATTAATAACCTGCTGGTGCAGGGATCACCACTTTGCCACGGGTTCTTAACAAGTAAGAAGGAATAGACACTGGACCATGGGTTATTTATTAAGCATTCATGAATGGATCTCCATCCGACAAGTACCATCAAGATACCCAAAGAGAGAACACACTGAACGATTGTTGCATGGGTTTTTATAGTAAAAATCATAGACCAGGAACGCCCAGAGGTAAATAGAGCTCTGGGAAAAACACACAATATCTCAGTCTAGATTATTTACCAATGTTGATGCAGATGCGGTGTCAAAGATAGAGCCAGGCTGAAAACAGGACAGGGGCGAAAATAAATGAAGCACAGCTTAATCAGAAAACGAGAGAATTCAGATTTTACATTTTAACAGTCCCTTTTCAGCTGTGCTGAATCTATTCTAAGGGGTATATGTATTAATCATGTACATTAATATTCATTAATTCATGAATTTCGGTACGCATAATAATTTCTCTATTTACTTCATGAACATTGATTGGGGAGGGTTTAATACTACTGCAGACATTTATACAAGTGGTGCATATCATAGGGGCACATTGAATGCAGCAGCAATAGGTGAGAAAGATGGCCACTATGATTACTATTCCCATTAACAATTTCCAACCCAAAGTGGAGATAAGTCCCTGTAACCAGTCCGACCAGGACCATGTTCCTTGATCTTGAGGTATTTCTGCAGCTATTTTGTGTAATTTAGAAATGGCGTCATAGACAGAAGGGGCGTGGTCAGGAATGAACACGCAACAGCTACTCCCTATGATGCAGCATGCTCCACCACGATCAGCGAGCACTACATCTAGCATAACAGAAGAGCCTGAACAGCACACCCTAATTCAATAAATGTTTTCAATCCCGCACTAATATTAGTTGAACAATGCATCAAAATCACAAATATTTGTCAAAAACAAAAGTGGAAAAGATCAGTTCCATCATTCAATGGTCATCCTTGATAATGAATCCAAAGCCCCTTCAATTCCAGTTGGTTGTCATCTTTATTTTATTTATAAAAAAGAAGAAATCCCAGCACACGAACCAGCCGACACGTGTTTCGTCTTACAAAGACTTTTTCAAGGCGATTAATACATAACGCTCATCTCCATCGGTATAGGTCAAACAATTCTTTCAGTAAGTCCAAGGTCCCTTACAATTAGGGATGATCATCAATCTTCAGCTAAAGCGTGTCGTCAAATCAGTATGTGTGTTCAATGATAACGAATGAGCTAATGTCCCGCTCAAGCGAAGTTCCGTGACACTCCCTGATACGAGTGCACGCGCTACCTGTCCCGGAGCGGAAGTGCAAAAATCCACACTCCAAAAGTTCCCGCAAGCAAATGGAGAAACCACTATTGTGCATGTTGTACACATGCTGGCGATGTCTCTGGGTAGTAGACATCATTAACTGCCTTTAGCACCCCAAGTTAACCCTGAACTGTTGAAATTACACGCCTTGACAAATTGTGCTTCATTTAATAATTGCATTTTGTATTCTGGTGTGCGGTTTTTCCTTTATAAGGAACACTACTACCTATTTTTTATAGCACTACATCTAGCACCATTCTATTTTGAAGAGTTACAATTCTTGTAATCTGGAGTTCTTCAGTAATGTTTCCTAGAGCCATTGCTGTCTGATTAGTTACTTTTTCTACTACTCGAGTTAGGCGTCTAATCTTTCTACTCTTTAGGGCTGCACCAATGAAGAAAAAGAGTCCCAAATTGAAATCTACATATTGCTGCAAGGCTGTATCGGTCTGATCTACTTCATCATTATTTATGGTAAGCTTGAATCTATTTTAAGAGATGTCATTAAATAGTTTCTGGTCTTTGTGATAGGAGTCAGGTGCTAAGAACACAGGGGGAAGCAGGAAAGACACGTAGCAAACTCCAGACCAACCAATAGGCAAATTATAGTAACCTTTGCTTCCACAGATAAAATAGGTATTGTGTGAGGACAGGAAGCTTCTATTGTTTGGTCCACTAGTGTTCAGTACTGTTGTACAGTCACTTTTTCCCACAGGGATACGGCCAATACTGCTCACACAAAGGTCCGCTCGAGCTCTAGTCACAGCAATAACAGGTGGCCCATTATCCTTGGTCGTTCGAGTGTTGGGGAAAACCTAGCGTGTGGAGGCATTTCCTCTGCGATATTCCTCCATTTCCCATGCAGTTCCTTTGGCTTGTGGGTCCCCTTCCTTATTGGGGTAACACACTCTGTTCAGTTTTGCATTAAGTCCTCCTACATCATAGTAATGTTAGCAATATCAGAGGCCCACAACAGTGCGAACTAGGCTCTGCAGGAGCCGTTATGTGAAAATGTCAAGGGAATGAAAGGCGTTCCTCCCTTTTTCTGGTGAGCTGGCATCATTCTGCACACCCAACAGTTGGTGGTGTTCGTAGCGTTGTGAGTATGATGCAACATCTGTATGAAAGTGTTGTTGAGGAAGGACATCAAGTGCTTTTGTTCGTGATAGGGAAGGGTATAGTACATGTGTTCTGTGGGGACAGGACTAGTAGCGGGCAATAGGGTTCGGGCCGGAATCACTTTCCATTGTCCAAAAAACTGCTGCCAAGATTATCAAGAGTATGATCAGAGTCACCATACATAGAGGCTTGTCTTTTGTTTTGCAACTGCAACTTCGATCCCAATTTCTGCATTGCTCCTTCTTGGTATTGATACAACCACAGGTCTGAGAGAGATCCAGGCACTACGGAACACTTATCACAATCCCCTCTGAACCTAGTTCAGCCAATTCTGTGATCCCGCCGTGTCGCAGCCGAACCGTTCCACTATTTGGAATCGTCCCTCTGGTATCTCTATCGGCTCCTTCCCTTTCTTGGTCGTAAATCGTACCGTGATGCCGATGGCACAGTTTGATCTGGGAACAGGGTGTCTTCGTTCAGAGGAGCAACACTTTTCTGAGTCTGCAAAATGTCTTTCAGATCATTTCTGGCTGGAGAACAGTTGCTGCAATTCGTTTGTAGTGGGATCCATGTATCCAGTGACGTCTGTTGATGACACTGACTGCAGTTCGGGTTGCCAACAACACCTGTTCGATGTTTTTCCAACGAGGTTCCAGATTCTTAGAAACTGGAAATTTCAGAGAAATACAAACTCTCCAGGTTGGAGACCATGGGCCGGACCCTCTTGATTTGTCTGGTATAGCTTCACGCACCTGCTGATAAATCAAACAGTTTTTCAGTCAAGTTTCTAAGATAATCACTCAAAACAGGGTACTGTATTTCTTTCATCATCTTTGGTCTTGGGGGTCCCCATACATGCATAGGCCTACCAAAGACAATCTTATAGGGAGAAAGTCCAATCTTACTGTGTGGGATGGAACGAACAGATAATGCTTTGCAAATGGCAATGCATTTGGCCAACTAAGACCTGTTGTTGCTTGGATCTTCGCTAATTTAAGTTTTAGCGTGGCATTGTACCTTTCTACCAAACCCACTGCCTGGGCATAATTAGCAGCATGATACTTCTGTTTTACCCCCAAACCCTTCCTCAGGTATTCGATTATCTGGCCCGTGAAGTGGGGGCCATTATCGCTCCATAAAACTCTACAAACCCCAAAACGGGAGAAGAATTCTTTTAACAGAATTTTAGCTGTTGTCAAGGCTGTGTTCTCTTTGGTGGGATAGGCTTATACCCACTTACTAAAGGAACAAACCACAACTAGTTTGTATTTTAAATTGTTACAGCGCTCCAATTGGATTTAGTCCATTTGAAGTGCTTCAAAAGGAACCTGAGGTGGAGAAAATCCACCAGTAGGGGTTGATACTCCCCTCCCAGGATTGTGCTGTAAGCAGATCATACAAATCTGAAAGAAACAAGTTAGTTAGATTCCTCACCTTCGAATATCCCCAGGCGTCAGACTGGATCCAGAAGATTTTTAGTCAGCAATACCCCTTGCGCGTCGCTAGCCGTCGTCTGCGGCTCCGCGTCCGTCGTCGGCGTCGTGCGCCGGAATGACGTCGTCGGCGTACTTAGACGCCACCCTCGCGCGCTGACGTCAGTTCTTCTTTTTTCCGCGCCAGTAAGCGCAGATCTGGGAGAGCTACCCCTTTTAGTCTTTTTTGACTAAGTTTTTTGATCCTTTTTGATCTTGTCTCGACTCCGGTGCCAGTAGGATGCCTGGTTTCAAAGCCTGTGCTGACTGCAACCGCTTGATGTCGGTTACGGATCATCGCCGCCGGTGCCTTTACTGTTTGGGCCTCGACCACGATGCGGAGTCGTGTTCGGACTGCAAGGCCCTGACCTCGAAGGCTAGACTGGAGCGGTCCCGTAAGCTCCTCGAGCTTCGCCACTCGGCTCCGCGCCCCTCTCGATCCCGGTCCAGGAGGAGGTCCAAGGATCGGTCGCGGAGCCGCAGCCGACGTCATCATCGCTCGTCTGGCTCCAAGTCTTCGGGTAAGTCGAAGCACTCCAAGAAGTCCAAGTGGCGACACCGCTCTTAGGACTCCCCTCGCCGGTCGCGCGACTCGGTGGTTCCACCCCCGCGGCTCCAGCGGAGCCGCAGGTACCGTGCAAGTCCCCATACCTGCCGGTCCCTGGGACTGACGCGATGCCGGCGGAAGTCAGTGCCTTCCTCTCGGCCATGAGGAGCCTGGCTCCGCCGTCGACGCCCGCTGGCGCGCCTTCGGGCCCCGCGGACCCGACTGGGCAACCTTGCATGCCGGCGGCTCCGGCCCCGGCGCCGTCGCCAGCTCCGGCCTCGACACCGCAGGTTACCGAGGGACTCGTCCCCGCCGACGCCGGTCGACCTCGTCACGCCTCCTCCGCCGGCGTCGACACCGGTTCCACCTCCGCCGACTCCGCTCGGCGTCGAGCCCCAGTTCAGCCCCGCTCCAGACCCGGCGCCGTTACGGCGTCGATGGACGCCGCGTACGGCGCCGTTAGAGACACATGTCTATCGTCCGGCTCCGATCCTTCCTCCTGTTTACCAGGAATCGGATGACGGGGGCGAATGGGAGGGGTCTGAGGATCCTATGGCCGTTCAGGCTCAGCTGTCACAGGACTGGGCAGATGAACTGGGGGAGGCCAGTGGTCTGGATACCTCACCAGACACTGGATTCATCTTTCCTCCGACTGTGGCTTCGGAGGAGCGTGCTGCTTTCTCTGTGGTGCTGCGCAAGGCGGCCGCAGCCCTTGGGCTTGAGCTGCCTGCCGTGGCTGTGAGGACTAACGTCCTCACTGAGGTGCTTCAGTCTGCAGCAAGCTCCACTGAGCCTCTGCTGCAGTTCAATGAGGCCCTCATTGACGTTCTGCAGGGCACCTGGTCCAAGCCCTCCACAGTTCCTCCTGTGGACAGGAACGTCGCCAGGCGCCACCGCCCTGCTCCGGGCGACCCCAGTTTTCTGTCCCAACACCCCACCCCCGAGAGCCTGGTTATCCAGGCTTCTACCTCCCAATCCTCCTTCCCGACCGCCGGACCGGGATTCCAAGAGACTGGAACAGTTTGGCAAAAAGCTGTTCTCCTCCCTTAGTTTGGGTCTGCGGTCCTTGAACACCGCCTGTCTTTTGGACCGTTATTCCCACTCTCTGTGGGATACGGTGGAGGACGTGCTGCCCCTGTGCCCGGAGGAGTCCCGGACACGACTTACCCAGGCTCTGGCCGATGGGAGGGATGCAGCACGAAATGCAATCAGATGTGGGCTTGACACTACGGACTCGCTGGGTAGGGCGATTTCTACCACAGTGGCGCTTGGACGTCACGCCTGGCTGCGGTCCATGTCCTTTTCGGGGGATGTCTAGAGCACTCTCATGGACATGCCCTTTGATGGCACTCGCCTTTTTGGTGAGAAAGCGGACAGTGCGCTGAATCGCTTTAAGGACTCCCGGGCTACGGCCAAGTCCTTGGGCCTCTCGGCCCCGCGGTCGCAAACTTCTGCCTTTCGCCCCTTTCGTGGCCAAGGAAGGGGTGCCTCCTCACGTCCGCCTAGCCACCAGCCGCAGAACCAACCTGCGCGCGGTCGCGGACGTGGTTTCCGCCGAGGCGGTTCTGGAGGACAACGCGGTCAGCCCACATCCACCCCGGCAGCATCCGCCTCAAAGCCTTCCTAGTCCAAGCTTTCAGGCCCATTCCACGCCAGTGGGCGGCAGAGTTCGCCATCACCTGCTCCACTGGCGGTCCATCACATCGGACAGGTGGGTGCTGCAAATCGTCCGAAGGGGCTACTCCCTCCCCTTCGAGACGACCCCTCCAGCCATGCCACCGCAGCACCACCATATCTCGGGGGATCATTTGAATCTTCTCCACGAGGAAGTTTCGGCCCTCTTGGCCAAGGGGGCCGTCGAGCGCGTTCCGAGCCCAGAAGTAGGTCGTGGTTGTTATTCCCACTACTTTCTGGTTCCCAAGAAGGGCAAAGGGGGCCTACGCCCTATCTTGGACCTCCGGAACGTCAATACCTTCCTCCGGAAGGAACGGTTCAAAATGTTAACTTTGGCTCAGGTTCTAGCTGCCCTAGACCCTGGAGACTGGATGGTAGCGTTGGACTTGCAGGATGCATATTTCCACATCCCCGTCCTGCCGGCCTCCGGCGTTACCTGCGGTTCACGGTGGGTCAAGAGCACTTTCAGTTTACCGTGCTCCCCTTCGGCCTTACCAGTGCCCCTCGGGTGTTCACGAAGGTGATGGCGGTGGTCGCAGCTCATCTGCGCAGATCAGGGGTTCCAGTCTTCCCTTATCTCGACGACTGGTTGTTGAAGGCGGGCTCGCCCCAGGCAGTAGTCTCCCACCTCCAGACTACGGCGGATCTCCTGCATTTGCTGGGGTTTTCCATCAACGTGCCGAAGTCACACCTGAGTCCCTCTCAGAAGCTCCTCTTCATCGGAGCGGTTCTCGATTCGGCGCAGTTCCGGGTCTATCCGCCGGAACAGCGGGTCCGGGATATTCAGGCCCTGATTCCCATCTTTCGGCCTCTATCCTGGGTTTCGGTCAGGCTAGTGTTGCGGCTTCTGGGGCTGATGGCCTCCTGCATCCTACTAGTGCATCACGCCAGGCGGCGCATGCGGGCTCTGCAGTGGGACCTGAAGTTTCAGTGGGCCCAGCATCACGGCAACCTGTCCGACCATGTCTTGATCTCGGAGGGCACTGCACAGCAGTTGCAGTGGTGGCTCACGGACCGCGATTGGGTCACGGGCAAGAGCCTCTCCCTTCCCCAACCGGAGCATGTCGTAGTGACGGATGCGTCCCTCCTGGGATGGGGTGGCCATATGGGAGAGGCGGAGATCAGAGGCCTCTGGTCTCCGGCGGAGTCTCGTCTCCACATCAACCTGTTGGAGTTGAGAGCGATCCGGCTTGCACTGAAAGCCTTTCTTCCCTCTGTCAGGGGAAGTGTCGTGCAGGTGTTCACGGACAACACCACCGCCATGTGGTATTGCAACAAACAGGGCGGGGTGGGGTCGTGGACCCTTTGTCAGGAGGCTCTGCGCCTCTGGACGTGGCTGGAACACCAGGGCGTCACCCTAGTGGTTCAACATCTGGCGGGCTCTCTGAACGCCAGAGCAGACGAACTCAGCCGCCGGTGCATGATGGATCACGAATGGCGTCTGAACTCCGAAGTGGCGCAAGGTCTCTTTCAGCAGTGGGGAGTGCCTTGGTTAGATCTATTCGCCACCGAAGAGAACGCGCAATGTCAGCAGTTCTGCGCGTTGGAATTTCCAAGGCGGCACTCGCTCGGCGACGCTTTTTGTCACGAGTGGAGTTGCGGTCTGTTGTACGCCTTTCCGCCTATACCACTTCTGCCCAGAGTGCTGAAGAAGATCAGGCACGACCGGGCCCAAGTCGTCTTGGTGGCTCCGGATTGGGCACAAAGGTACTGGTATCCTGAGCTACTCAGTATTTTGACCGATCCTCCGATACGTCTGCCCCATCGGGAGGATCTTCTGTCGCAGCAGCAGGGGACGGTCCTCCACCCGAACCTGTCCAGCCTCCACCTCCATGTGTGGAGATTGAACGGCGGCAGTTGATGCCATTTGACTTGCCTCCTGAAGTCTGTGATATCATTCTGGCAGCCAGGCGTCCCTCCACAAAGACAGTATACGCCTGCCGGTGGAACAAATTTGTGGCATGGTGCACAGCAAAGGCTGTGGATCCCCTTTCCGCCCCTCTTTCTGAGGTTCTCCTCTTTCTTCTTTCTTTGGCCCGGCAGGGCTCTGCCCTGGACACCTTGAAAGGTTATCTTGCTGCCCTCTCTGCCTTCTTACGACTTCCTGATCAGCCTTCTCTTTTCAAGTCCCCTGTGGTTCAACGCTTTCTTAAAGGCATTACTCATACGTTCCCTCCTGTTCCTTTCGTAATGCCTCAGTGGGACTTGAATCTTGTTCTCACATTTCTAATGTGTGCTCCCTTTGAGCCTCTTCATAATTGTCCTCTTCGTCTGCTGACGCTTAAGACTGCTTTTCTGGTAGCCATCACCTCGGCTAGACGGGTGAGTGTGCTCCAGGCTTTATCATCAAAGCCTTCTTTTCTCTCTGTTCATCCGGACAAGGTTGTCCTTCGGCCTCGTCCCTCCTTTCTTCCGAAAGTGGTGACTCCATTTCATCTTGGGCATTCTGTCACCTTGCCCACCTTCTTTCCGCCTCCACATCCTTCCAAAGAGGAAGAGAGGCTCCACCGTCTGGACCCAAAACGTGCACTCTCCTTTTATCTGGACCGCACAAAGCAGTTCCGGGTGGACGACCAACTTTTCGTTGGATACGTGGGTGCTAAGAAGGGGAAAGCTGTGCACAAACGGACCATCTCTCGGTGGGTCGTTTTGTGCATCAAAATTTGTTATTCCTTGGCAAAAAAGGACATTCCTGTTGGGCTGCGAGCCCATTCTACTCGGGCCATGGCGGCTACTACTGCTTTGGGGCGGGTAGTCCCTTTGCAGGACATCTGTCAGGCGGCGACGTGTGCTTCGCTACACACGTTTGCCAGGCATTATTGCCTTGACAGCCAAGTCCGGAGGGATGGCTTCTTTGGCCGTTCTGTCCTCCAGGACTTTCTGGTGTGATCTTGGTTCGCAGACCCACCACCGGGGATGGTATTGCTTGGGTATCTATTCTAAGGTGAGGAATCTAACTAACGTGTTTCTTTCAGATGAACAAGTTACTTACCTTCGGTAACGATGTATCTGTAAGAAACATTAGTTAGTTAGATTCCTCACCGACCCACCCATCCTCCCCGTTCTGCGAACTGACATCTAGGGTTAAGGTTATCCTTTTCAGGCCCCTAGATTTTATTTTTGGCACCAGTGTCGGTCTTTGCATGGCTCTGCTTTCCTGGCGCGGAAAGCTATGTACAAGAACTGACGTCAGCGCGCGAGGGCGGCGTCTTAAGTACTCCGTCATTCCGGCGCACGAAGCCGACGACGGACGCGGAGCCGCAGATGACGCCTAGTGACGCGCAAGGGGTATTGCTGACGAAAAATCTTCTGGATCCAGATACATCGTTACCAAAGGTAAGTAACTTGTTCTTTTTAACCAAATGCTCAGTCATTTTCCGAATAAGTGGACTATCCCAGACTGGATCTAATTGGCAAATGTTTTTGGCACTAACGTGAGCAGGTCCATGAGCCATAGTCTCAAAAGGCAATACATAGGCATAGGGCAATTTCCATTTTAACATGTCTTTTGACCTCCAACATCCCTCCTCATCTAATTTACCTTCCTTTTGCCATTCTGCCCTTTCCTGTTCAGTGGCTGTATTTCCTTGACCTCTGTATACATATTTTCCCATCTTTCAGTTTGGGATCGTAACGCATACATTTTACTTGCGAGTGCACTTGCGGTCTCTCGTGCAACTTCGTCAACAAAAGCATTTCCTTGTCCCACCTTGTCTGTAACCTTCTTGTGGGCACTACATTTGATAATGGCTACACTCTTTGGCAGTGTCAAAGCAGTAAAAAGACTATTCACCAATTCACCATGTTGTATTTTGGAGCCATGGGAGGTTAGGAATCCCCATTCCTTCTAAAGCTTGCCAAAATTGTGTGCCACACCAAATGCATACTATCTGTGTAAATATTCACTCTTAATCCTTCACTAAGTTCACAAGCCCTCAAAAGTGCAATGAGTTCAGTTGCTTGGGCAGATTTTTGTGGGATACGGGCTGTTTCTACCACAGTCAGTAATGTGGTTATGGCATAGGATGCAGAGGTGGTGCCATCAGGTAGTCTTAAACAAGAGCCGTCCACCCATAGTTCTCCCTCAGGGTCTAACAAATGTGTGTCCTTTAGATCTATTCTTCCCTTAGTCTGTTCTTCTGTTAAGAAAATGCAATCGTGCAAATCATGTGTTTGTTCAGCTGGAGAAGGTAGCAATGTAGCTGGGTTCAATATTCAACATCTCGAGTGTGATGTGAGGTGCTAAAAGTGTAAGTTTGTAGTCTGTGCGCTAGTCAAATGCTGTGTCTTAGTCTGATTCAGGAGTGCATCTACGGAATGCGGTCCCATAACCATAAGCTTGTTGCTCAACACTATTCCCTCAGATTGGCGTATAGAAATCGCTGTGGCGGCAACCGCTCTGAGACAACCTGGGAGTCCTCTGGCTACTGGGTCTAATACAGCTGAGAAATAAGCACATGGACGATGCTTATTACCATGTGGTTGTGTCAAAACTGACAATGTACATCCTTCTCTCTCGTGAACATATAGTATGAAAGGCTTTGTATTGTTTGAGTGCCTAACACTGGAGCAGAACAAAGGGTTGCACGGAGCTGCTGATATGCTTCCTGACATTCAGATGTTCCTGGTAGAGGAGCGGGAGTGTCTTTAGTAACAAGGGACAAAAGAGGTTTGATAATTAGTGAGAAGTTGGGGATCCACTGTCTACAGTAGGAAGTGATACCAAAAAGTGCCCCGACTTCTTTTTGTGTACTTGGAATAGGAATTTTCAGGATAGTTTGAATCCTGTCTTTAGTCAGCGTGCGACCTTCCTTAGACAAGAGGTGACCTAAATAAGTGACCTCAGACTGACAATATTGTAGCTTATTCTTAGAGACCTTATGTCCCTTAACAGCAAGATGATGCAATAGAGAAAGAGTGGCTTCTTTACAATGCTCAACTGTGTCTGCGGCTAGCAAAATATCAACATATTGCACAGGTGTAACTACTGGTGGCAAAAGTAGTTCATCCAACTGTCGTTTTAGTGCCTGACTAGGACAGGACAAATTAACTTTATTTGGCACACAGCCATAAAAGTTTCAACAAACAAACAATTCAAGTTTAAAATACACAATTCAAGTTTAAAATACATTTTTGTCCTTTGAAAATATTATTTAAAAAAATAAAAGTTCCTATACAAGCTAAAAACATGTTTGTACATAGATGAAGTAATGACCATTGAGTTTAGTTCCTATTTAACATAAAATAAATTCAATACATTTCCTCATTCCCCTTAGCTACTGCACTTCATATAATTTCCTAATGCCCATTGCTGATTTGATAAAATGTAATACGTCAGAGCAAATATCAGGATTAGTCAATGATTGTTAATATCTGAAGCCCTCTAAATATGTACATGGGTGAATGTTCTTTAACAAGGGCACCAAAAATCTGCTCCTTAGATCTTTATAAAGTGCACAAAAAAGAATAAAGTGCAAAGTGCTCTGGGTAGTACTATTGTCGCATGGGCAAGGAATAAGGTTATCTGTCCACCCGGATTGTTTATGAAACCCTACCAGAAAGTGCAACGTGCGAAGAGGGAATCTTGTTAAAAGAAAACGCATCTGGCTGTTCGTGGTGAAGGAAAGGTAATATCGCTGTTTATGCATAAAAGGGCATCTAGGGCCGGGTACCTCCAGCTGTAAATGGCGCATTTTTGCCCAGACACTATACTCCTCTTTAACGTTGCCCTTTGCATTAGTGGGGATGCTTGACGGGGTGTCAAAGCACTCACCCAGCCCAATCTGGAGTAACCTATCCCTCACACACCGTTGCCAAGGGATCCTCCGAGACTTGTCCAAGTTAATACAGTCTTCGATGATCTCCCTGGAAAACTGCAACTCTTCTGAGGCCCAAATTTTGGCCCACAAAAGCAAGGGGGCAGCGCCGAAGTGGTCTTCTATATATTCCATCCCCACTTCTCGGTGAGAAAATGAGGTGGCAGCTGTGCTAGGAATCATCAACAGGCGTTTTATGAACTTGTTCTCCACCACTTGCAACGGGCGGCTTCTTTGGTAACCCCACACCCCGCTCCATACAATGCAACTGACATGCATTTTACCTTGTATAAGGTAACAAGCTCAGGCACTGGCTTGTGGCCTAACTTACAAGCAAACCTAAGAAGCCCCTCTACTACTCTGCTTGTTTGCTGTGCTCTAGCCGTGATCAACGAATCCCATTTCATATCCTTATTAAACATGTTACCCAGATATGTAAACTGTTCCACCCTTTTAATGGGCTTACCCCTTACGTTAAATTTTCTAGTGCCTGACTATAAATGCTAGGGCTTTCTGGATACCCTTGTGGAGCGCTACAAAATCTAAATGAGCGGCCCGTAATGAGAATCCAAAAAGATATTGTCTCTCCATGTATAGGAAAAGAGAAAAATCATTTTTGAGGTCGATAACCGAGAATACAGTAGCTGTAAGTGGGATTAATGTCAACAAAGTCGTAATATCAGAGACGACAGGATATTGAGGAATCACGATTTTGTTGACTTCCCTAAAGTCAATCATAAATCTTGTCCCCTGTTCCATCAACCCGTTTTAGAATGGGTAGAATGAGACTATTGCATACATTAGAGGAAACTACTTCCAGGAATGAACTGTGGTGCAGCTTCCCTCATAGGTCTTATTCGAGAAGAGGAAGAGAGCTCATTACGATATCCAATTATCGTTGTTATGGCAGTATTTATTCTGCTCACAGGAAAGGCTCCTATCTGACACTGTCGATTAATAGCTCTAAAATCATCAGAGCCATTCTGTCCTGTAGTCCTCTCCCATTGGACCATAAGTTGATGAGAAAGCTTATTTATAAGACAAAGAAGCTCGCCCTCAGAAAAATCCTGTATCTGATCTATCATTTCTTCTACTTCCATTTCTAGATCACGTGACCAATTTAATACCATCAACCTTATCGCATCCTGACGTGATTGAGATACAGTAGAGCGAAGAACTCGAGGGGTCAGGGCAGATGCAGGAAGTACGGGATAATCAATCATTTTGGGTACAATGGCCTGAGATGGAAGCGCAGAGGCCTGGGATGGGGGTGCAGTGGCCTGGATTGGAGGGGGTAAGGAATGTGCCAGTACTGGTTGAAAAATAGGGAGCTGGACAATCGCGGGTAAAGGAGGTGGAAGAGCTGTTGGGGGTGGGGGTTGTTCGATCAACAACCCATCAATATCTGAATCCACTTCTTCTTGGTGGACCTAAACTGCTACAGTTGGTCTAACTATATAATCCTTAGATGTTAATAATCTATGCTCTCTATCTAAACATTCCTTTTTCTTTTGAACTTCCTTATCCTTCAATTCCTTATACTTCTGATACTCTGTCTTCCTTTTCTGTTTCCTTTGTACCTTCTCTGCCGTGAGCTGCCGCTCCTTCACTTCTTTCCTCCACATACGCAAACTGTCAAACATAGCTGGCCTAAAATTTCTTTAAAAACAAATATTTCTATTGATACTCGAGTTTGCAAGTGAAGTCAAAGGTGATGTAAATGATGTCATGAATGTTATTACATATTATGTCATGCGTAATGTCACTGGCAGTGCAAGGGGAATGTTTAAATTATGTTTGGTGCCTCAAACCATAACCAGTGAATTTCTTTGGTTCTGTACATTTGAGTCAGAGCCATAACTCTTATTTCCAGTTAATCTCGACTTTTTTTAAACATAGTTTTGCATTTAAAAATGTATTTACTCAAATTGTGTGACTTGCCTCTTTCAGAATCCTTTATCATGTATTCTTTTGATGAACTCTGGATCAGCCAGACACCTGCCCCTTCACTTTACCTTTACCTCCATCGGAATGTTCATATATCTGAGTGTAGCCCTGAAGGCTTATCTGAGTGAGAGGTGGAATGCATAAAGCTAGAGTCTGTTTTGGAAGCTGTCTGCCTCACTGTGGCTCAATCAGTGTGTTCGTATCCCGTACTCTAAATATGATTGAGTGGCAGTATGCGTAAATTTAGATCTGCGTTGTACACCCACTGCCTCACAGTCCCTTTGGCTCCATCGGCGTGTGGATTACTTTGAGTGCATATCTGTGGGAGACGCGATGTGCATAAATCTGGACCTGTGTTAAACATCCACACCTCAGTGTATCTTTACCTGCATTAGAGCTTTCATAGTCCTGAGTGAACCCCACAGTGTATATGCAAATGAGCGGTTGTGTGCGTAAACCTGGACCTGTGTTGGATACCTACTGCTTCACTCTACCATTGTCTTCATCAAAACATTCATATTCCTGATTGTAGTTCCTAGTGCATATCTGAGTGAGTGGCAGTGTCGGTAAACCGGGACTTGTTCTAGACACCCACCACATCAGTGTACCTTTGCATCCATCTAAGCGTTAGTATCTGAGAGTGTAGCTCTGCATGCATGTCTGAGTGTGTGTGCGTGTTACACTGGTCCAGCGTTGACCACCAACCTCTTCATTGTATCTCTGACTCCATCTTAGCATTGTAGCCATGAGTGCCCTTCTGAGTGAGTATCTTTGTATGTAAACCTGGGCCTTTCTTGGATGCCCTCTGCCTAACCGTACCTGCATCTGTGCGTTCATATCCATGAGTATTTACCATAGTGAGTGGCCGTGTGAGTAAACTTGGACCTGTGCTGGATGCTTCAGTGTACCTTTGCTTGCTTGGGAGAGTTCATATCCCTGAATATGGCCCAAACTGCATATCTTAGTGAGTGACGCTGTATGTAAATGTAGGTCTGTGGTGGACACCCACCTCCTCCCATTCCCATTGCCTCTGTTGGATATATATTTCTGCGTGTAGCCCGGAGTGTGTATCTGAGTGAGTGGTGGTATGCGTATAATAGCACCTTCACTGTACTCTCAAAGCGTTACTGTATCTTTGGCTCCATCTGAGTGTTTCTATCACTGGGTGTGCCCTGAATGTGTATCTGAGTGAGGGGCTGAGAGCGTAAACCTGTTCCTACGTGGGTCACCCACCCAATTTCAGATCCCACCAAAACCGTTGAAACCTTCGGCATCGCAGAAGACCTGTCTGCCTAAAAGGCTCCTGCAACACCAGAACCCTAGAAAGAAGAACCCGAAGAGGAGTTCTACAAACCTGAAGAGACCGGCGGGGCAGGAGGGTTATAAGAAGAATTTGTGAAACGACTTTGACACCAAATCCCCTCAGGAAAGAGTAGACAACTACCCTTCGAGGTCTTCACCACCTGGTGTCTTTGCACAGCCACGGCGGACCACCTCAGCATAGCCATGGCACACCACCTCAGCACCAACCCAGAACCACTCAGCGCTACCTCAGCATCACTCGGCACCACCTCAGCATCATCATGACACCACCTCCGCATTACTCTGCACCACCAAATCAGTATTACTCTGCACCACCTCGGCACAGCCACTCTGCACCACCTCGGCACAGCCATTCTGCACTACCTCGGCACAGCCACTCTGCACTACCTCGGCACAGCCACTCTGCACTACCTCGGCACAGCCACTCTGCACCACCTCGGCACAGCCACTCTGCACCACCTCGGCACAGCCACTCTGCACCACCTCGGCACAGCCACTCTGCACCACCTCGGCACAGCCACTCTGCACCACCTCGGCACAGCCACTCTGCACCACCTCGGCACAGCCACTCTGCACCACCTCGGCACAGCCACTCTGCACCACCTCGGCACAGCCACTCTGCACCACCTCGGCACAGCCACTCTGCACCACCTCGGCACAGCCACTCTGCACCACCTCGGCACAGCCACTCTGCACCACCTCGGCACAGCCACTCTGCACCACCTCGGCACAGCCACTCTGCACCACCTCGGCACAGCCACTCTGCACCACCTCGGCACAGCCACTCTGCACCACCTCGGCACAGCCACGCTGCACCACTTCGGTGCACCCACAGCACACCACCACAGAGCACCACTTTGGCACAACCTCAGCACGTCTTGCCATCACGCGGCACGTCTTGCCATCACGCGGCACGTCTTGCCATCACGCGGCACGTCTTGCCATCACGCGGCACGTCTTGCCATCACGCGGCACGTCTTGCCATCACGCGGCACGTCTTGCCATCACGCGGCACGTCTTTGCCACAGCCACTCGTCTTGCCATCACGCGGCACGTCTTTGCCACAGCCACTCGTCTTGCCATCACGCGGCACGTCTTTGCCACAGCCACTCGTCTTGCCATCACGCGGCACGTCTTTGCCACAGCCACTCGTCTTGCCATCACGCGGCACGTCTTTGCCACAGCCACTCGTCTTGCCATCACGCGGCACGTCTTTGCCACAGCCACTCGTCTTGCCATCACGCGGCACGTCTTTGCCACAGCCACTCGTCTTGCCATCACGCGGCACGTCTTTGCCACAGCCACTCGTCTTGCCATCACGCGGCACGTCCTTGCCACAGCCACTCGTCTTGCCATCACGCGGCACGTCTTCGCCATCACGCAGCATGTCTTTGCCACAGCCACTCGGCACCGCTTTGCCACAGCGGTGCCGAGTGGCGGTGCCGAGTGGCGGTGCCGAGGCGGTGCCGAGTGACTGGGCCGAGTGGCTATGCCGAGGCGGTGCCGAGGGGCTATGCCGAGGCGGTGCCGAGTGGCTATGCCGAGGCGGTGCCGATTGACTGGGCCGAGTGGCTATGCCGAGGCGGTGCCGATTGACTGGGCCGAGTGGCTATGCCGAGGCGGTGCCGATCGACTGGGCCGAGTGGCTATGCCGAGGCGGTGCCGATCGACTGGGCCGAGTGGCTATGCAGAGGCGGTGCAGAGTGACTGGGCCGAGTGGCTATGCCGAGGTGGTGCAGAGAGACCTTGGCACAGCCACGGCTCTCTACCTTGGCACAGCCACGGCGCACTACCGCTTCGGCACCGCCACTCGGCACCGCCACTAGGCACTGCCTCTCAGCAACCCCTTTGCAACCCCTTTGCAACCCCTTTGCAACACACTGAACCACCTGAATAGAGGTAATTTGTGGTCTTGGGGGGGATGCTGAGGTGGTGGTGAGTTGGTGCCAAGTGATGGCAAGGTGATGCCAGGTGGCGTAGAGGTGGTGCAGTACATTCTCTGCATCATTTCCTTGACATCACTCGGCACAACCTCCGCATCACTTGCCACCTACCTCTGCATCACTCAATATCACCTGAGCACCACCACAGCACCACCTCAGGATCAACATCTGCACAACCTCCTCACCAGTGCAGCACCTCCTCAACAGTGCAGCACCTCCTCAACACCAGTGCAGCACTAGCACAGCACCACCTCCGCATCAGCGCAGCATTACCTCGTCACCAACTCCGCATCACTCAGCACCAGCTCAACATGACCACCTCAGCCTGATACAAGCATCACCTCATTATGACTGCACCATCTCGACATCCCTGCTTCGGCATCACTCTGCATCACCTCGGTGTAGGAAAGTGCCCCTTTTTGCATGGTTACCCCCACTTTTTGCCTGACATCTGATGCAACCTGACTTGATGTGCCCTGTGTCCCTGCCAATCAGTTTCCCAGGTCCTTTGTTCTTTCCCAGATCTGTCCCTTTGTACCCACAATTGGCACATCTCTGGCCACAGGAAGGCACCTTGTAGAAGGTGCCACGGGTACCAAGGGCACTGTGACCAGGGGAAGGCCTCTAAGGGCTGCAGTATGAATTGTCACCCTCAGAGGCCCTGTACCTAAACACCCACTCTCTGCCATTGCAGGCTGTGTGTTTTGGTGCAGAGAAAAGCGAAGAGTTGGCATGGCACACATCCCTTTGTGCCATGCCTGCAACCACTGCCAGAGGCCTCGGTAAGCCACCTCTCTAGCAGGGTGCACTAACCCTTGGATGAGGGTACAGTGGCATGAGTCCTGTACCCCCCACAGTGTTTAAGTCCATTATTAGACATTTTAATTAAAAAAAAAAATTATTTTAGAAGTTTATAAAGCGCACCGCTACACCCAACGGGGCTGTCCCGGCGCTATGTCAGACGGCAGAGGTAGGTACCAGCAGGGGACTAGAGGGAAGTAAACAGCCAGGTCTTTAGAGCACATCGGCAGATAGCTTCAGACTCCGCAGTGCAAAGAGAGAGTGGCGGGCTATTCCACGCTTTGGCGGTGATCACTGCAAAGGCTCTGCCACCCATTCTAGACCGGCGAAAGCGGGGGATCCCTAGGAGGCAAAGGTGGTTAGATCTGAGGGTACGGCTATGTAGGGAGTGCTCTAAGGTCGGCAGGGCCACGTCCTTGGAAGGCCCTAAAAGCCAAGACGAGGGCCTTGAACTGCATATGTTTGATCACCAGAAGCCAATGGAGTTTCCTCAGATGGGGGGTGATCGAATGACAAGATGGAATTTTACATATCAGTCTGGCCGCCGCGTTTTGAATGATCTGCAGTTGACTGATCAGATAGGCTGGTGCCCCGAGATAGAAACTATTTGCATAGTCAAAATGAGAGGTAATTAAGGCATGGGTGATGGTCCGGCGTGACTCCAGGGGGAGGAAGTGGAGGAATTTACAGAGCATATGAAGCTTACCAAAGCAGGAGGATGATATCTGACTAATTTGGGATTTACAGGTCATTGTCAAACCAGAAACCAAGGTTCCTAGCTGGGTCCACAGGCTTAGGAGGAGGATTCAACTCAGTTGGCCACCAGAGCGTCAGGGGAGGTGGGCTTTTTTGATTAAGGAAAAGAACCTCAGTTTTGTCCATGAAGAGATGTTAGACAGGCAGTGTCTGAAATTGGTGAATGCCGCTTCGGAGTGATCTTCAAAGGAGAACACCAGTTGGGTGTCATCGGTGTAGGAGATCACTCTCACCCCACAAGATTCAACCAAAGCTGCAAGGGGTGAGAGGTAGTGTTGAAGAAGAGATGGGTCAGAGCAGAGCCCTCGGAGACCCCACAGCCAAGGGTTTCTCATCGGAGACAAAAGGGTAGAGGGAAACTTGTTGAGTCCAGCAGCAAAGGTAGGACTGAATCCAAGATAGGAGAATGCCTTGTTGTAGAGTCTCTCTAGAAGGAAGTAGTGCGAGACCATGTCCAATGCTGCAGACAGGTCAAGAAGCACCAACATGGCTGCTTTGCCTGAATCCACGCATTCCCTTATGGTCTCCAAAACTGCTAGGAGGGCGGTCTTAGAACTGTATCCGGATCTAAACCCGGACTGGGAGTCACGAAAAAGGTGTCCAGATTCCATATAACTAGAGAGCTGTTCCTGAACTAATTTTTCCAAGATTTTGGCTGGAGCTGGTAGAAGAGAAATAGGTCGATAGTTTTTATAGACTGCAGCGTCGGCATCTGATTTTTTCATGATGGGTACTAGAAGGTCCTGTTTCCAGGTTGTGGGGAAGGTACCAGAGCAGAGGGAGGAGTTCCAGATCTGGTTCAGAGGGGAATTGATGAGAGGGGTTAAGATGCTAAAGAACTGAGCCGGGCCAGGATCCTTAGGTGAGCCTGATTTACAAGTTAATAGTTTCTGAAATGAGGTTTCGGTGGATATAGGGTGGAAAGTGGTCAGAGCATCACTGTTAACCGTCTCGGTATCAGGGATTAGGGAGTGAGGAGGTGGGTAAAACGTTGAGTATATATCCAATATTTTGTCATGAAAGAAATCGGATAGCCCATTGCATAGATCCCAGGTAGGAGGGACTAGACTTGAGATGGCAGATGGCTTAGTGAAGTCTTTAACAATTTTAAAAAGAGTTTTAGGTGAATTACCAGTAGTGTGAATTTTGTTAACAAAATACTTTCTCATCGTAGAATGTTTGAGTTTGTGAAGATTTTTTATGGCGGCTTTGTAAACTGATTTAGCCATGGGGTCATAGGATAATCTCCAGCTGCGCTCCAGTTTCTTGCAGTGGCTTTTCTCTTCACGGAGCTCAGAGGTAAGCCATGGGGCTGATGTTTTTTGTCTATAGGAGTTAGTGAATTTAAGGGGGCAACAGTGTCTAGGGCTGCAGAGAGCCAGCTGTTAAAATTTAAGGAATCTAGAACCAGGTCTCCTGTAGTGAAGGTAGCTACATACATTGCTATGTTAGCATAAGCGCGTTTGCTTTTAGAAAGCCATCTTGCCACTTTTGCTGCTTTTGCACGCGACACTGCAGATACATGTTATTATTTGAGAACTGCTTGCTTGCCTTTGCTTCACATGAGAACTGTCTGTTGTTCACCTCCCTAGACGTGCACTGCAACCTTGGTCTGAACATTGTGTGCAAAACACTTTGAGCAGCCAGACAATGTATGTTTTTGAATCCAGGTTGATCGGCCCACTGTCTAGTCATAATATGCACACAGCTGCAAATACCTGAATATCGAGAGCCTTTAATATTACAGTTTGCATGCGTTTGAAACACATTCTGGAGAAGAACATTTCCAGGCGCAGAGCAAAGCTGATCCTGTGATGTGATCCACATAAAGCTGATCTTTACGGTATGGGGTTCCCCATTCAAGCCTAAGAGACCTTCTACTAGTCTAATAATAGTTTACTAGCGAAAGGAAGGTGGCTGTATGCCACTGTTATTTATACTATGATTTCTCCTTTCATTTTCTATGGTATTGTAGCAATGCTGATGGTTTTAATTATAATCATTTGTCTGCTTATGTTAGCCAAAGTACTGCATTTTAGGACACGTAGTTTATAAAATAAACCTTTTAAACTTTACCGTGTCTCTGATTACTTTGTTGTGGATTGATATATGTATAATAGCGAACCGGTATTTCTGATTCCCACCATTCCTGAGAATACTCTAAGTCGCTTGTTCTGGGTTGTATATACATTGGGACCTCCGAGATAATCCGGATTAACGAATGGGACACTGATGCTGGTCGGATAGGGGTTCTGGGTACTGAGGTGAGTTTTTGGTACACCACAATTCACTGAGGTCCTGGTTTCCTGCGCATAGTTCTGTGCATGAGCAGAATCCCTGCAGCACTCCTGTCAGCAGAAGGGGGTGGAGGAGAGCACTGGAGTCATAGTATTGCTAGTTATTTTGAGCTATTTCCTTCTATAATCCAAGTTAATGGGAGGACTGGAGGTTCGGGAGGTAGTGCCAGGCTAAAAGGAATTAAGAAATGGTTGGACCAGGTAAGTGGTAAGGGTGAAACTATAGCCAAATTGGGGTTGTTGGTGAAAAGCAAGTCTAGCATGTGACCTGTCCGATGCGTGGGGCCACTGTTCAGCTAGGTCAAATTAAGGCCCTCTAAAGTCTCTATAAGCTGACGGGCTTTGGTGCATGTTATGTCGTCAGCGTGCACATTAAAATCTCCAAGGATCAGAAAATGGGTGTGCTTAAGCGACTGGTCAGCAGCTATATTAGAGAGTTCTATTTGGTGATGGGGCGTTAGGGCGTTTGTAAATCAAGATTCCGGCCATTGTGATGTTTGGGGCCATTGTTATGCTAAAGTACATGTCTTCTAAGTGTCCGATATTCAGGAGTTTCCTATACGAGATTTCCCAAGTTGAGCGAAGGACCACTGCAACCCCACCTCCCACTTTGTCAGCCCTATTCACCCCAGCGAACCGACAGTCATTAGGAAGGGCTAGGGTAAGGTCGGGATTCAAATTGTCTCTGACCCATGTTTCAGTCAGGAACGTTAAATCCCAGAAACGTGCTTCCAGGGAGAGCCAGATGTCATCTGAGTGGCGGAGGAGGGATCTGCAGTTGAGTAGGCAGGCTTTAATGGGAGGGGGGGATTAGTGGCGTTACCATTTGAAGTGTTAGGGGGAGTGGGTGTAGCCAAGAACGGTGGTACGAAGTCAGTAGTAAGAGTAGATTGACAGGAATCCCACTTGAATTGGGAAAGTCCTGAGGAGTGCGAGAGCTCGGTTGTGGAGATGAATACTGCTGTCTCCTACTGGCTTACTAATGCTGTTAACATTCTTCTCCCACTCACGTCTAAACATCCCAGGTCTCATCGCCCTCCTGCGCCTTGGTTTTCCATTGATCTGAAGACACTACGTACTAAATGCAAGGCTTTAGAACGTAAATGGAGGCACTCTTATTCTGTTGTACAGAAAACTATTTACAAAGAGGCTCTAAAAGAATACCATCTAAAATGTAAAACTGCTAGAGCGATTTACATTTCAAACACTGTAACACAAGCACAGAACTGCCCTCGCACTCTTTTTTTTCTGTAGTCAAAAAATTGACAGGAGTGGATACCATTCCAACACCTCGACCTTTAGAGGAGGCCCAGTGCAATTCCATTGCGGAATTTTTTATTACAAAGGTCAAACGTATATATGACTCCATGAGCCCTTCCTTGAATACTGAAGAACCTGGTTCTACACAGGCTGTAGGGATCGAATTGCTTTCCCCTGTGAAGATGCCCCTTTGGTACTATTCGATGATCTCGTTTTCTATCTGCTTAAACAGTATCAAATCTGGTTCGCCACGTGACCCTGTACCAGTTAAAATTCTTAAATTACTGGATCTTGAACCGCGTAGAGTTCTAATGAGACTTCTAAATGCCTCATTACTTGAATCCAAGGTGTTACAGGATTGGAAGCACGCAATGGTTGTCCCCCTCCTGAAAAAAGCTGGAGCGGATGTGTCCAATCTTGCCAATTTCAGACCAATATCTCTACTACCTGTACTCTCTAAAGTGCTGGAGAGGCATGTTAACACTCAACTATACAATTTAGTGGAATCTTCTGGATTTTTGCATCCATCCCAGTCTGGCTTTCGTGCTCACCATTCTACTGAGACCACCCTTCTCGGGGTAACAGAGTTTACGACACGGTGTCGACCACGGGGAAACATCTGCACTCATCCTTTTGGACTTAAGTGCGGCGTTCGACACCGTGTCCCATTCCATTCTTTTGAACTCTCTTCGATCCCTGGGACTGGACGGTCCGGCTTTGACTTGGATTGCTTCCTTTTTAAGTGAACGCACTTTCCAAGTCTTCTCCACGAAAGCCACTTCCTCCACTTATCCATCGGCATATGGTGTCCCTCAGGGGTCTATACTCAGCCCTTTATTGTTCAACATCTATATGAGACCTTCGGCCTCTATTGCAGAAGATGCTGGGCTGACTATTTTTTCATATGCCGACGATACTCAAATTGTTTCTCCCTCTCCAGCAGTGAGAGTAATGATGCTTCGGTTCTGAAAATTGGGTTGTCACGTATAGCTGAGTGGATGCAGAGGCATCTTCTCAAGTTAAACGGTGACAAAACTGAAATCCTTATTTTTGGGAAGCAGAAAGACCTATGGGGCCCACAACATTGGCCTAGCGAGATGGGAACGCTCCCTCAACCTTCCCCTGTGGCCCGTAATCTCGGCTTTCTCATTGACGATAAACTCTCCATGAGGCAGCAGGCCACTCAGGTGGCCGCCATCTGCTTTACCACTCTGCGGTGGCTTCAGAAAATTCTATGGATGCTGCCCCTAGCCACTAGGAGAACCGTTGTCCAGGCGTTAGTAACCTCTCGCCTGGACTACGGAAAAGTCCTTTATCTTGGTGCCGATGCGGCCACTATAAATAAACTTCAAGTGGTTCAAAACTCAGCTGCTCGTCTTTGTAACATCCCTAGGAGACTTTCAGCCACTCAAGCTCTGCGTGACCTCCACTGGCTCCGGATCCCTAGCCGCATTAATTTCAAGGCTATTTGTTATCTCTTTAAAATTAAGCAGGGTTCGGCCCCTAAATATTTGCAAAACCTAGTCCAACTGTATAAGCCGAATCGCACTCTTAGATCTTCTGCTAACTGCGATTTCGTCATTCCCCGTTTTAAGCTTGTAAAAATGGGAGGACGAGCTTTTTCCCATCTTGCCCCCAAATATTGGAATGCCTTACCTATCACCTTGAAATCAGAAAATAACTTTTTCATCTTTAGAAAAAGGTTGAAGACTTTGCTTTTTAATTGATCTGCCGCCGCCCTAGTTGTTTTCTGATGTTGCCTTTTAGGTGGTCTGCTTTTTCTTCTTGAGTCTATCCCTTCGCGCTGGGAAACCCACTGTGGGTAGCTGTTGCGCGTTATAAGCTCACATAAATAAATAAAAATAAATAAAGTAGCCCAGAAAGGTCAGGAATGATCGAGCACCTACAGTTCCCGTCCCTACGGTTGAGTTGAGCACTGGACCAGTATGTTGGACCTTCGGGGGGCCCACTGGCAGCATGCCTGCCACTGGCTGCGGAACAGGCGCAGACGGGCTTGCCTTTGGCGCGCCGCAGGTACGTCCGCAATTACATTGTAAGTGTAGTAAAGCCATAAAGAGTACATAGTCTGGGAGTTGGTCATTACGAATGCCACCACTCCTTAAGGGCTTTACTAAAAACTGGGAAGTATGGTAGCAAACTTCTCGGCACATTAAACCCACACTGATGCTAGTGTGGGATTTAATGTATAATGCACTCAGAGGGCATCTTAGAGATTCCCCCTTGAAAAATGACCATCCCTGGTGTGGTTCCTCAATGGCTGCCTGCCGTTTGCCAGACAGGTTTCTGGACCCCTGGAGCCTCTGCTCTCTGGGTCCAGAAACAAAGCCCATCCTGGGCAGAGGTGTCATGCAGCCTCCCCCAGGATGGGCTGGGTCCTTGAAGCGGAAGCTTCGAAGGCCGGTCACCTTTGGAAGCTGTCCCTGCCTTTTGCTGCCAACAGCAACTGCCTCCCACCTGTTCTGCCCCGACTTTGGGCGGGAGAATCAGCGGGAAAACCAAGATAGAAGAATTGTGCCCTCCTTTGCCAACCCCACCCCTCATGTGGGGGGGGGGGGGGGGGCGAGGTGAAACCCACATCTCTTGAAGATGAGGGGACCCAGCCAGTTAGGGAGAGGCTCATGCTCCCTCCCACTGGAGGGTGGCGTAATAGGGGGTGTACCCCCCCCTCCCCCAGGAAGGGACCCATTAGGCCCGACTTTCATACCTCTTTAAAGCTCCTAAATTTAGTATTTAGAGGCAACCATGAACCTTACCTCCTCAGATTCGAGTAAGAAAGAAGGACCAAAGGAAGAAGAGGACACCCACTGCTTTGGCCCCAGCCCTACCGGCCTGTCCCCACTCTGACCTGCCTACAGTGAAGAAACCGGTGAGTCCAGCAGCCTCCAGAGCCCAGAGGACCTGCCCTGCACTCACCTTACAGACTGTCTCCTGTGAGCACCGGATTTGCTCAAACTAAGACTCCACCACAGAATACGGTTCCGGGTGGCTCTGTGATTCTGCACCTGATGCCCACAGCCGGACTTCGAGAGACCCAACACCACGAGGAGGTCTCCCCAGCAATCCTGACCTGGAATCTGGTGATCCCGACCTGCCTCAAGACGACTCCTGCAGCCTCAACCTGAAGGGTCCCCCCGACCGCAACTGAAGTTAGTAAAGAAACCCGATGCCAGAAGACATCCTTGCACCGGATGCCCCTTGACCTTGGGTGACCCAATAGACTGTGTCCAGGCAACCCCCAAGAAAACAACTTAGCTCGCCAGCCGGTGGTCGCCTTCAGAAAGTCTCCCTGCCCGAGCCTGCAGCCACTTTGCCAAACTGAAGGTCTCCATTGGAAACAACTGGGTCCCGACATCTTCTTGGCACTCTGCATCCGGCAGCCCCCTTGCAGCTGGTGGTCGAGCTCCTGTGCTGATCGTTGGCCCCTGCAGTGCTGACCCTAACCCCAGGAGCTTTGCTCCCACACTCATGTGACCTGCTCGTAAGCAGTCCCTAACCAAAGGCTCCTTTAACCCCAGTGGTGCAACTTGAGTGCCTACCTAGACCTTGGGAAACCTTGATCCTGACCCCCGAAACTCCCACTCATGAGACGTTTAAATACCTGTGAAATCAATAACCATTGTTATCCCGTAGGAACCCATGTTATGAGTTTTTGGGCCCAAAATGTTCTAAGTGCTGAACTGTTGTTTTGTATGGAGGAAAAAGTCACTATAACTTAAACTAAGAAAAGCCTTACTTACTTTGTATTGTGAGATCTGTGTGTGGTATCTAGGCATACCACCCCCAGTAGTCCATGTAATCTAAAAGTAATTACTGTGTAATTTAACCTGCTTTTACAAACCCTACCACCTGTAACAATTGCAAATCCATTCCCAATTGCATTTCTTTGTAAAGGTTTACAATTGAAGGCACATTTTACCTGCCTGTACCAAGTCCTACTTGGTTCTAAAATAAAACATAGGTATATCTTTTTTATACTTACCCAATTGGTCTGGATTCTGTCTGAGAGAGTGTCATCAGTCCTTGAGTGAGTGAATACAATAAATGCTCAAATGCGCGCTGTTAGTACTTACCTAACTTAGCCTCTGCTATACCTCTGGGGACTCCCTGGACTCTATACCTTATTTTGATATAGTATATACAGAGCTAGCTTCCTACATTGGCGAATCAGTGGTGGGATGTAAATCATTCGATTTATTGGACTAACTTAGTCAAACTCTGATCACATGACAAGAATTCAAAAATTGTCTTTAGTACAAAATAATTTTTTTGAATTTGCTCTTTACTCCAAAACTCTAAAAGTCTTGTTAGGGCCTGTGCTAAGTCCCTATAGCATTTTTGGGAAAAATAAGTCACTGAAGTTGGGGGGGGGGGGGGGGGTTGAGAGTATCTAGAACTGTTAGTGTAGGTCTTCCAAAAAGAACCGCACTTTAGAAAAATGATTAGCAATCCAGGGAATATGACTGAGGAGCTCGACCTCACCCCTTACACCAACCTAGAGGTAAGAGAGTTAAGGCTTCTCTGTAGAGCTAAACAGATCAGAACTGGGTCCAACCCTACCAGGAGCAAACTTCAGGAGTTCCTGGCAGGGCATGCAAGGGACCACCCTGCAGAAAACAGTGAGGGCCTTCAAGAAAAATGGGCAAAGTAGTAAGGATGATAAAGTCTTAGACCAACCACCTCAACTACTTGGGGAGGAAGGGAACATTGTGTCCTGCCCTCCACATCCAAGAGGTACAGGGTCTGGCTCCTACGGAGGTAGGGCCAACTCAATACCAGACAGGGAAGACAACCTCACTGAGGAGGATCTCCTTTTAGTAAGGATGACCAAAAGGCTAGACGTGGAGACTAGGCTCCTAGCTCTAAAAAAAAAAATGAGAGAGCAGAGATGGGCCTAGGACCCATCAATGGTGGCAGCAAATTAAAAAGTGTATAAAAAGAAGGATTCTATGATCCTACAATCCCAAAAGGGCGTGTCCCTAAATTTGAGGATGGGGATGACATCACCAAGTGGTTCACAGCCTTTGAGAGGGCTAGGGAAGCCAGAAAAAGTGAGCAAATCTTACTGGGGGGCTCTCCTGTGGGAACTGTTCTCTGGGTAGTGCAGGGACAGACTTCTGACCCTTAATGGCAAGGAAGCATAGTCACCCGGATTGAGGGATTTTGACTCCCTACTGAGGAGTATAGAATTAAGTTCAAGGGTGCTCAGAAATACCAGAGTCCGTCCTGGGTTGATTCCGTCGACCCTGCGATTCTGCACCCGACGCCCATGGCCCAATTTCCAATGGCCCAACACCCCAAGGAAGTCCCGGCAGTGATCTTGACCTGGGATCTGGTGATCTCCGACCTCCCTCAAGACTCCCGACGACGCCTGCAGCCGCAACCTAAAGGGTCCCCCCTGACCATGACCGGAGCTAGTAAGAAAACCCGAAGCCAGAAGAGGCCTCTGCACCGAACGCCCCACAGCCTTGGGTGGCCCAACTGACGGTGTCCAGGTATCCCCTAATATCCCAAACTTACCTCTCCAGCTGGTGGTAGCCTTCAGGAACTCTGCCCGAGCCTGCAGCATCTTTCCAAAATCAAAGGTCTCTATTAGAAAGCACAGGGTCCCTGATTATTGTTTTGCACCCAGCACCCGGCCGCCTGAGTGCCGCTGGTGGTGCAGCTCCTATGCTGGTCGTTGGCACTTGCAGTGCTGACCTTAACCCCAGGAGCTTGACTCCCACACCCTAGTGGCCTGCTCGTCAGCAGTCCCTAGGTGAAGGCCCCCTTACCCCCATTGGCAAACATTGGTCCCTTCAACCTGCCCCTGACCACCTCAGTGCCGCTGGTGGTGCTGCTTGAGTGCCCATCTAGACCTTGGGGAACCTTGGTGAGTCGATTACTTGCCTTCAAAACCGATAACCATTTTTCACCCATAGGAACCTATATTATAAGATTTTGGGCGTAAAGATGTTCTAAGTGTGGAATGCATAAAGAAAAGTGAACTCACTGCAAAGTATAAAAAGTCATACTTACCTTGTATGTAGAGATCCTAAGGTGTATCTGGGCATACCACCCCCAGTACTCGAAGCAATCCATAGTTACTCAAAACTAATCTGAAAGCAGTTACTGTATGATACAGACTGCATTAAAAAGTGATACAGACCTGTAACAATTGTAATTTCAAGCACAACTGCATTACCTTGAACAGTCTTGCATTTTGAAAATATACATTACTCACCTGTGCCAAGTCCTGCTTGGTTCTAAAATTAAACAGGAGTGGTTTTTTTTTTTATACATACCTCATTGGTCTAGATTCTGTCTGAGTGTATCAGTCCTAGACTGAATACAATAAATGTTTAACACACCCTCTGGATAAGGCTAACTGCTCGTCCACACTACCACAAAGAGAGCTGTTAGTACTTACCTAATTTAGCCTCTCCTATACCTTCAGGACTTCCTGGACTCTGTGCACACTATACCTTACTTTGGTATACTATATACAGAGCCAGCTTCCTACAGCAACAGTGTGGGTTTAATGTACTGAGGAGTTTTCTACCAAACATCCCAGTTTTTAGTAAAGCCCTTATGGAGCTGTGGAGTTCGTAATGACCAACTCACAGACCATATACTTTCTATGGCTTTACTACACTTAAAATGTCTAAGAATGGACTTAGACACTGTAGGGATACAGGGCTCATGCCACTGTACCCTCACCTGAGGGCTAGTGCATCCTTCGAGAGGGGTGGCCTACCAAGGCCTCAGGCAGTGGGTTGCAGGCATGGCCCACAGGGATGTGCGCCATGTCGACTCTTCACTTTTCTCTGCACCAGAACACACAGCCTGCAATGGCAGTGTACGGGTATTTAGGTGCAGGGCACGCAGGGTGACACAATAGGTGCGCAAGCCCTTAGAGGTCTTCTTTGGTCACAGTGCCCATGGTACCTTTTACAAGGGCCCTATCTGTGGCCAGTCTTGCCAATTGTGGGTACAGAGGTACAGTTTTGGGGAAAGCACACAGGCCCTTGGAACCTGATTGGCAGGGAGACAGAGCACATCAAGTCAGGTTGCACCAGATGTCAGACAAAAAGTGGGGGGTAACCATGCAAAAAGGGGCATCTTCCTACACAACCACCCTCCAAAATGAAAACAGGTGAGACTAACCTTTCCAACAGAGTCTTGATTGCCTAAGTGGAAAAATCTGGAAAGGCCATCTGCATTGGCATGGTCAGTCCCAGGTCAATGTTCCACTGCAAACGCCATTCCCTGTAGGGAGAATGACCTCCCCTGTGGTCTGTTTGAACTAGGAACGGAGTACCAAACCTGTATGGTCTCAACTTCTTCAGGGATCAAACTACAGCAAAGCAATGGCACTCCAATGCTATTCCCTTGGGAGCAGCCTTCTGCATATGAACACAACAGGTTGGTCTTGTACATCATTTGTCTGGGATAGGACTGCTCCTATCCCTAGCTCAGAGGCAGCAGTCTTCAATAGGAACTGCTTGGAGTAGTCTGGATCCTTGAGAATAGGTGCTGAGCACATTGCCTCTTTTAGGGTGTCAAATGCCTTTTGGCAGCCAACTGTCCAGTTCACTTTCTTGGGCATCTTGTTGGCAGTGAGTTCTGTGAGGGGTCAGAATGGGCCCATACCCCTTCAAAAACCTCCTATGGTACCCAGTCAAACCAAGGAATACCCTTACTTGGGTGTGGGTTGTTGGAGCTTCGCAATTCACAATGGTCTGAATTTTGGTCTGAAAGGGTTGGACTTGGCCTCCGCCTAGAAGGTGGCCCAAGTAAACAACAGTTCACTGCCCTATCTGGCACTTGGATGCCTTGATAGTTAGGTTTGCAGTTTGCAGGGCCTTTAAAATCCTCCCCAGGTGGACCAGATGATCCTGCCAGGAAGATTTAAACACAGCAATATCATACAGATAAGCTGCACTAAAGCCTTCCAACCGAGCAAGTATTTGATTCACCGTCCTTTGGAAGGTGAGAGTGGCAATATTTAGACCAAAGGGCATCACAGTGACGTGGAAGTGCCCATCAGGTATGGAGAATGCTGTTTTCTTTTGCTCTAGGAGCCATACAAATCTGCCAGTACCCTGCAGTTAAATCAAAGGCGCTTAATTATTTGGCAGCCCCTAACTTATCTATCCATTCACCAGCTCTGGGGATGGGGTGTGCATCTGTCTTGGTGACAGCCTTGAGGCCTTTGTAGTCCACACAAAACGTCATTTCTCTCTTTGCAACCTTTCGATGAGGTTTGGGGACTAGGGCACCGACTGGCCCAGGGATTCTCAGAAGGCTCAATGCCCCCCCTAACTTCAGCATCTTGTTGACCTCAGCCTTGATGCTTTCCTTGACTTGATCAGACTGGTGATAGATTTTGGTTTTGACAGGCAAGCTGTCTCCAGTGTCCACATCATGGGTATACTATGGACATCTGACCAGGGGTCAAGGAAAAGCGCTGTGCATATTATTACAGAACCTGTATCAATCTACTTGCTGTTGGTCAGAGAGGGTGTTTGGATAGACAAGTACATCTACTGACCCATCTTGGGGGCTGTAAGAGAGGAGATCAATGAGAGGTTCACACTCTGTCTGGTGATCCTCATCAGCATGGTTATATCAGCCCTGTCACAATAGAGCTTGAGGCGGTTCACATGTTTCACCCTTTTGGGGGACCTGCTAGTGCCCAGGTCTACCAAGTAGGTGACCTCAATCTTTTTCTCTCGGATAGGGTAAGGGCCACTCCATTAGTCCTGTAGGGCCCTTGGTGCCATAGGCTGCAAAACTCACACCAGCTCTCCTGGTTGGAACTCTACCAGGGCAGCTTTTTGGTCATACCAGAACTTCTGTAGCTCCTGTCTGGTCTCAACATGTTTGGATGCTTTCTGCCATCCTGGAGTGAAGGCTGGCCAAACAGAAGTTCAAAGGGCGAGAACCCTACTCCCTTCGGAGTCACCTCTCAGTAGGCAAAAAGCAGGCAGGGTAACAGAACATCTCATCTCCTTTTGAGTTTTTCAGGGAGTCCCATTACCATGCCTTTCAATGTCTTGTTGAATCTCTCAACAATGCCATTGGTTTGTGGGTGGTAAGGTGTGAATGTATAGATCACTCCACACACATCCCACATGTGTTTTAAGTATGCAGACATGAAGTTGGAACGTCTGTCTGATATTACCTCCTTAGGAAACCCTAGGCTGATGAAGACACCAATAAGGGCCTTGGCTACTACAGAAGCTGTAGTAGTTCTGAGGGGAATGGCTTCTGGATACCTGGTGGCATGATCCACTACCACCAGTATAGATGTGTTTCCCGAGGCAGTGGGAGCCTCAAGTAGACTCTCTATATCCACACCTACCCTCTCAAAGGAGTTGAGGGGCCTTTGCATGTCCTCCTGTCTTGCCACTGGCTTGATGGGTGACACAGGAGCTTACAAACTCCTTCACTTATGTAAGATTTGCGCTACCTGTACTTGGGAGGGATACCGATCTCTGTTGCTGCTTAGTTGCCCCTCCCCGGTCCACCACGGGTGCTGTCCCGATTGCGTGGAGGGAGGAAAAGGCAACTTCCGGACTTGGGGGGGTTAGCGCTCTAGTTTTCGCGCTTTCCCGTCTATTTAACCGGATGCCCTGGCATACGCGCAGCGGACGCGCGCAGTGGGCATGCCGGCGGCACGCCAAAGGCGTGCCAAAGGCAAGCCCGTCTGCGCCTGAACGGGTCCAGGGGCCACAACCCCGGTTTGTTCTGGGGTCGGACCGATTTCCTATAGCCCTCATTTTCTTCATGCACTTCGCACAGTCATCACAGAAACCTGTTGGCACTCCATGAATGCACTAAACTAAGACACGCAATGCCCTCATTGTGATTTTGCTTTCTCGCCTCTCATTAAAATGCCTGAATACCCCTCTCTTTTTAAAAATGTTTCTACTTAACTGTAGATCCTTCTCTAAACATTCTACGGAACTTGCAATGCTGTTGGACGATCTAAAACCGGATATCCTCTTTCTAACTGAGACCTGGCTCCATGATGAGTCCGATCCCACTCTTGTGCAAGCCATCCCTCCTGATTATGCTATAAATCGGATTGATCGGAAGATTGGTAGAGGAGGGGGTATAGCCATTATCTACAAAAATACCTTTCTATGTCGTATCACCGCAGATCCGTTATTAAACTGCGAGAGTCTGGCATTCTCCTTAGTGATCTCTCCTACTAGCACTCTCTCTGGCATCCTGGTGTATCGTCCTCCAGGTAATGCTAGACAATTTCTCAATGCACTTCCTCCCGCAGTGGCAGACTTATCCCTGGGACCAGCTAATTTTACCATACTAGGTGATTGTAATGTACATCTAGATAATTCATCTGATAAAATGGCTATGGAGCTGAGCATTTGTCAGCTCTCCAGCTTGTGGAGAAAGTGTCGAAACCCACCCACTCCAAAGGTCATCTTTTGGACCCAGTCTTTAGTAATTGTAGTGAACTCACTAGCAGACTTCCCATCCCTCTTCCCTGGACTGACCATTTCTTGATCCCGCTAAGGTGGGAAATCCCCGGTCCCGCTCGCTCCCCCAATATAATCCCGGTGTGTGAGCGAAACTGGTCTAAACTCCCTATTGACCAGTGGAAATCGGTCCTGGAAATTAACAAACCATCCTGTGAAGTAAATTTTTATCTGGGGAAAGCGAATAAGAGATTCAACTCCTGGATACAAGGTTCCTTAGATATAGTACTTCCTAAGTAACCTGCTTATATAACCAATAGGACAAAAACTGTGCCGTGGTTCACTCATAATTTGAGGGAACTTAAACAGCGTTGCAGACGGCTTGAAAGGAAGTGGAGGTTGGACTACTCTGATATCAGTAAAACGGAATATAGGGAATCCATCAGATGCTACAAATTGGAAATTAAAACTACCCAAGCTACATTTTACGAACAGAAAATTGAATTAGCTGCTAACTCTCCCAAAGAATTTTTTTAAATTGCCAGAACCCTCACCAAACTGCCTCAAAAGCCTCCTAGGTTGCATGACACTTTGACGCACTGCAACACTCTGGCAGAGTTTTTTCAAAAGAAAATTCAAACTATTTATCAGGCTTTCTCGACCTCTCAATCTACTATTTCCATTACCACCCCTGCTGAGCTGTCTGTAGGGCCCCATATTCTTCTAGCACAATTTCCTCTCCTCAACTCTGCCATGCTGGGTTTAATCATGGCACACATAAAATCGGGTTCTCCCACAGACCCTGCCCCCCCCGGCTCTCACCATAGTAGCTGACACCATTCGCCCTATAATTTTGGAACTGGTGAATTCTTCTATTTCCTCAGGTTCAGTCCCGTTAGCATGGAAATGTGCTATGGTTAAAGCCCTTCTAAAAAAAAACAATCTGGATCAGGACAATCTTGCCAATTATCGCCCTATCTCTCTCCTACCTTGGGTGAATAAGATTCTAGAGAGGCATGTAAACAATACTATGGTAGCCTTTCTGGAAACTAATAACTTACTTCACCCTTCCCAGACGGGGTTTTGTCCCCAGTTGGGTACGGAGACTGCCCTCCTTGCGGTGATAGAGGAAACAAGAAGAATTTTGGGTCAGGGGTCACCGCGGCCATTATCCTTGCTCCTCAGACTTAAGAATGTGGGAGAATCAGGTATGGCAGTACAGTGGCTTCAATCCTTTCTCAGTGACCGCTCGTTCAGGGTCTTTAAGGGAGATGTGGCTTCTAATGAGTTTCCCCTTAATTGCAGGGTTCCTCAGGGCTCGGCCCTTAGTCCCACACTTTTCAATATATACCTGAGACCCCTGGCAGAGATCGTCCAACCATTTAGCATAAAAATCGTCTCCTATGCAGACGACACCCAGCTCGTGGTGGCACTTAACCACTCCGAAGGGCCATCTAGCACTCTAAGCAGCTGTTTAGAGGAGGTTGCCAAATGGATGAAAAGTTCGTGTCTTAAACTTAACTGGGACAAAACGAAGCTTATGCTCCTAGGCAATTCCCCTGTTTTCAATCCGGCATCCCTCTGGCCAGATTGCCTAGGCCCTGCCCCGGCCCCCAAAGAGCAAATCAAGAGCCTGGGCATCTGGATTGACCACTCCCTTACGTTTAGTCACCAGGCAGCGAAACTCTCTGCAACTTGCTTCGGGCTACTAAGGATGCTTCATAAGATTCTGCCCCTTCTTCCTTTCCGCGCCAGAAGGATCATGGTACAAGCCCTGATCCTCTCTCGCCTGGACTATGGGAATGCATTATACCTGAGAGCTCCGCAGTACACCATCAATAAGCTCCAAGTTATTCAGAATTCTGCTGCTCGTAGACTGCTTCAGATTCCCCGTTGGCACTCTGCCAAACGAGCATTAAAGAGCTTGCACTGGCTGCCAATCAGGGAAAGGATCCAGTTTAAAGCTATGTGCCTGGTCCATAAAGCCTTCTGGAAGAATGGCCTTCCCATTCTTCAGTCCCTGATCACCCCCTATCACCCGAAGAGACCTTCGGTCATCTGTATCTCTCCTTGCCCGTCAACCTAGAATAAGGAGGGCCAGATGTGGGAGTTGTTCCTTCGCGTATAATGGCGCCATTGGCTGGAATGCCCTTCCGCTTCAATTACGGAAAGAATCCAATCTTCTATCTTTTCGCAAGCTCCTAAAAACCTGGCTGTTTTAGCTTTCTCCTCTGCCTCTCTTCTTTGCATGTTTTTCGTCCGCAGCGCTGGGAGGCCTTCGGGTAGCTATCGCGCTTTATAAATATCATTTCCTTCATTCATTCATTCACTTATAGATACATCTGTGGCCAATAGAAGTGGGTGACCAGTCTTTCCCAAGTTTTTGTCCGACCCAAATATCCAGCTAGGGGATGTACTGGGCTAATGTGATTGGAAACTCGCTTTACAACTGAGGCACTACCACTCTCCTAGTGGCACCAGGGTTGGGGTCTCTGGCCTCCGTGTACATGAGACCTTGTGGGAGCCACGAACATCTACCTGATCCTGTGCAGCAGCTTGCTGCCTCAAGACTTGAAGAGTTGGACAAACCTGCTGCCCAAGGCACAGCTGTTCCCTAGAGGTCCCCCTGGTCCCAAGAGCTCTATCTTGTAAGGTTCAAGCTCCATTGGCTCACTTTCATCTGAGGCTGATAAGTCCTCTCCCTGAGGGGAGGGTCCTGATCTTTTTGCTGTGTGGAAGCTGTTTCACTAGTCTTCCTACCTTTCCTCTTGGTAGGCTGGACCATCATTTCAGGCTCCAATTCTTCTTTTTCACCTTGTGATAGGCATTGTGCTCTTGTCTTCACACACACTATCTCAGGGAATTTCAGCATGGCTGCGTGCGTCTTTCTTTCTACCTCAGCCTATGCTGAGGTTTCCAGATCATTTCCGAGCATACAGGCGAATGTGAGCTTTGGAGAGACCACTACCTGTTTCAGGCCAACAACACTTTCTCTTGATTCTTATGATTGCTGCCACCATTGATGGGACCTGCTCTCTCTTTTTCTAGGGCTAGGGGCCTAGTCTCTAGCTGTAGTCTCTTGGTCAACCATGCTAAAAGTTGTCCTTTTCAGTGAAGGTGTCTTCACTGACTGTCCTAAACTTATCCAGAGGGTGTGTTAATCATTTATTGTATTCACCCAATCCCAAGACTGGTGGCACACACTCCGTGACATAATCCAGGCCAATTAGGTAAGGTATACTTATGTTTTATTTCTAGAACCAAGCAGGACTTGGCACAGGTAAATGAAATATACTCTCAAATGCAAGACTTTACAAGGAAATGCAGTTGTGGTTGAAATTGCAATCGTTACATATTTGTATTGGGTTTCAAAACAGGTTAAATTACACAGTAATTACTTTTGAAATACATTTATATTACTTTTAGATTACATTGACTACTCAGGGAGGTATGCCTAGATACCACACCGGGGATCTCACACTTCAAGGTAAGTAAGACTTTTTAAGGTTTGCAGTTTAGTTATTTTTTCTTTCATACTAAGTTCAACTCGATAGAATATTTTTAGGAACAAAACTCATAACATTGGTTCCCTTGGGAGAAAAAGGATTAACGGATCTCCGGTAAGTAAACATCTTACGAGTGGGAGTTTTTTGGGGTAGGTCCCCCAAGGTCTAGTAAGGCACTTAAATTGCACCTCTAGGGGCTCTGGGGCCGCTTGGTGCAGCGTGCAGGGGCCCAATGTTAGCAAATGGGGCTAATGAGGTCTTCGGTCAGGGACTACTTCTGAGCAGACCACTTGGGTGTGGGAAAGCTCCTGGGGTTAAAGTCGGCACTGCAGGGGTCAACAATCCGCACAGGAGCTACACCACCAGAGGCACAGGAGGGGCCGGATGCAGTGTGCCAAGGCGAAATCTGGGACACTGGATTTCAATAAAGATCTTGGGTTCGGTAAAGATGCTGCAGGCTTTGGCAGGGAGAATTCCTGAAGGTGACCACGGGCTTGAGAGGTAGGTTGAGGTCTTGGGGAGGGGGTACCTGGGCACTGTCGTTTGGGCCATCGAAGGTCGTGGGGCATCAGATACAGGGGTGTATTTTGGCGTCTAGTTCTTTTTACCAGCTTTGGTCGTGCTTGAGGGGGATCCTTCAGAATGAGGCTGCCAAATTTGACTTGAAGCTTGAGGGAGGTTGGGCATCATCAGATCCCAGGTAAGGATCGCTGGGAAGACCTCATGGTGTTGTGCCACTCAAACTCAGGCCGGCGTTTCGCTGTAGTCTGGTCAGGACAGGCCGGTAGGGCTGGGGCCAAAGCAGTAGATGTCCTCTTCTTCCTGAGTCAGCACAGCACTTTAGTCCTCCTTCTTTCTTCCTCGAATCTGAGGAGGCAAGGTTTAGGGTTGCCTCTAAATACTTCATTTAGGGGTGTGCAGGTTAGGACCAATGGGTTCCTTCCTTGGGGTGAGTACACCCCCAATGATGCCACCCTCCAGTGGGAGAGGGGCAGGAGCCTCTTACTAATTGGCTGGGTCCCCTCATCTTAAAAATGGAGGGGACTGAGATAAATGCTTCACCTCGCCTCCCCCACCTGAGGGGTGGGGTAGGCAAAGGTGGGCACACCTCTCCTCCTGCCTTGGTTTTCCCACTGATTCTCCCACCCAAAGTGGGGGGCAGAACCGGTGGGAGCCTGTTGCTGGTGGCTGCAAAAGGCAGGGACAGCTCACAAAGTTGGCAGGCCTTTGAAGCTTCCCCTTCATGGACCCAGCCCATGATGGGGGAGGCGGCATTACACTGATGCCCTTGATGGGCTTTTGTCTCAGGACCCAGATATCAGAGGCTCTCTACCCAGGGGTCCAGAAACCTGACTGGTGGTGGCAAATGGCAGGCAGCCATTCTGAAACCACACCAGGGCTTGTCGTTTTTCAGGTAGCATCTCGAAGATGCCTTCTGTGTGCATTTTACATTAAATCCCACACTGGCATCAGTGCAGTTTTAATGTGCTGAGAGGTTTGCTACCAGTTTTTCAGTGAAGCTATTATAGAGTGGTGGAGTTCGTAATGACCAACTCCTAGACCAAATACTCTTTAAAGCTTCACTGCACTTACAATAGCTAAGAATTGACTTGGACAATGTAGGAGTACAGTGCCCGTGTAACTGGACCCTCACCTGTAGTCTAGTGCACCCTGCAAGAGGGGTGGCTTACCTAGGCCTCAGGCAGTGGATTGTAGCCATGGCACACAGGGCTGTGTGCCATGTCAACTCTTCACTTTTACTGCAGCAACAACCCACAGCCTGCAATGGCAGTGTGTGGGCGTTAAGGTACAGGGCCTCTAAGGGTGGCAAAATAGGTGCTGCAGCCCCTAGATGCCTTGCCTAATCACGGTGCCCTTGGTACCCATGGACCCTTTCACAAGGGGCTTACCTGTGGCTGGAGATGTGCTCATTGTGGGTACAAAGGTACAGCTTGGGAACGAACACAGGCCCTGGGAACCTGATTGTCAGGGATCCAGGGCACATCAAGTCAAAAATGCATCAGATGGTTCTATGCGGACAAAATTCTACTTTGTCTGCATCCCCTGCCGCCTCCATCAGTAGAATCCTCCAAATTTGCTCCACTCATGGCAATTATTTGGGATATGTAATAAACTGGTCCAAGTCAGTTATATATTTACTTCATGGGCCAGCGCCAACCCTTCCGACCACCTGTGAAGCCATAGTAGTTGAAGATGTGTTTAGATACCTCGGGATCTATGCAAAGGCTGACCCATAGCTTTCTTATGAATGAAACCTTCTGGGTCCCCTGACCTCTCTGCGGAGTGATGTCGGTCATTGGCGATCGCTGCCAGTGCCGCTATTGGGGCGGGCGTGCTACACTCTACAAAATTATGGCCTTCCCCCGGCTCCTATATGCGTTGCAGAATACCCCATATGGGGTGTCTGAGGCTTATTTTAAATCAGTTGAAGAAGAAATTAGGAATTTGCTCTGGGATGGAAAGCCTCCACGTATAGCAGGGGCTAAAGTGGTTTGAGGGTTGTACGATGGAGGAATTGCCCTACCAGACGTTCGCTGCTATTATTGAACCGCACACCTGTTTGTTATAAACAGATGGGTGCTTGGATCACAGCAAGACCGAGCATGTCAGATGGATAAATGGCTAATGGGCCAAGGAGGGTATAGAGAGGCACTGTACACAAGTGCAAGGACAACAGCTTACTGGTTCCACTGCTCTCACAGTAACCATATGGCATACTACCACGACAAAACTCGGTTGGGTGAAAAATTGATGCAAATGATGCCTCTATGGCATGCTGCCATACTGGGCAATTTCAGTAAATGCAGGGGTTTTGACAAATGGGACCTCATCGGCATATCGCAAGTTAGCGACTTATTAAAGAAGGGGGAAAAATATTGGCATTTACAGAATTGCAAAAGGAGTATAAGCTATCCACAGGAGAAACCTTTCGATATTTACAAATCCGCCATGGATTTTACAGGAAGCTACAAAAACAATAGAGGAGATCCCGGAGTACACCCCACTCTAAGACATATTACTAACAGACCCCATGGAGAGCAAAGCAATTTCACTCACATACCGGAAAATAATCCACAACACTCCAGACCCACTGATAGACCTGCATGCATGATGGCAGACTGACGTAGGTGACTTGGAGGACAAAGTCTGCTGGGAGGCGCTGTCCTCCCCGTGTGAGGTGGCCATACCATCATGAATGCGACTGGTCCAATTGAATGTGCTACACCGAACATATATCACATGCACAACACTGGTCAAAATGGGTCATAGTAACTCTATGGACTGTCGAAGGAGATGCGGGTAAACTAGTACGTTCTACCACACAATCTGGGAGTGTCCAGCGATACAGATTGTTTGGGAAAAGGTCAATTGAGTAGTAAGTAAAGTAAGTGGGATCACCCTAGCACTCTCCCATAAGATGTGCCTCCTTAATATCTGAGACGCTACTGACAGTAACCCCAAGGACCAACTGTGGGAAGCCAATGGTTTCATAATAGCGAAGCGTAATATCGCCCGTAAATGGGGTGTCCCAGACCCACCAACACTGGTGGAATGGAAATGAGAGGTCGATTGGAGCATGCTGGCAGAACGAGCAGTCTACACAAACCAGATGTTGTTCCAAAAAATGGGATAAGATATGGGGGAAATGGAATACGTATAGAGGTAATATTTGCACATTTCCCTCGGAGCAAAGACATGGACCGACTATGCTACACTTATGACACAATTTTACGGGGAGAGGGGCTAGGACCGATATCTGGGATGCTCGTACTGGATTGTAATCTTAATGTTGGATCAGATGTGATGCACATGGTTGTATTGTGTTCTGTTATTCCTATGTGTGAAATAAAAAGATTTTTTTTATTTAAATGCATCTGATGTCAGGCAAAAAGGTGGGGAGTAGCCATGCAAAAAGGGGCACTTTCCCACACAACCCCCACAAACTAAAGGTAATGAGACTGACCTTTCCCAAGAGAGTCTTCATTGTCTAAGTGGAAAAATCTAGAAAGACCATCTACATTGGCATGGGCAGTCCCATGTCAATGTTTCACTGTAAAGTCCATTCCCTGTAGTGAGATGGACCACCTCAAAAGTTTTGCATTTTCACCCTTCATCTACAATAGCCAACTGAGAGGCCTGTGGTCAGTCTGAAAAAGGAAGTGAGTACCAAACAGGTATGGTCTCAACTTCTTCAGGGACCAAACCATAGCAAAGGCCTACCTCTCAGTGGCACTCCAACGCTGTTCCCTGAGGAGTTGAATTCTGCTTATGAAAGCAACAGGTGGTCTTGTCCATCAGCATTGGTCTGGGATAGAACCGCTCCTCTCCCTAGCTCAGAGGCATCAGTCTGCACAATGTACTACTTAGAGTTATCTGGAGCCTTGAGAATAGGTGCTGAGCACCTCGCCTCTTTCAGGGTGTCAAAATCCTTTTGAAAGCGAACTGTCCAATTCACTTTCTTTGGTATTTTGTTGCAGGTGAATTCTATGAGGGGTGCCACAATGGATCCATACCCCTTCACAACCCTCCTGTAGTACCCAGTCAAACTGAGGAATGCCCTGACTTTGGTCTGGGTGGTTGGAGCTTCCCAGTCCAGAAATGTCAGGATTTTGGGCTGTAGGGGTTGAACTTGGCCTCCACCTACAAGATTGCCCAAGTATGCCACAGTTCCCACCCCTATCTGGCACTTGGATGCCTTGATAGTTAGGCCTGCAGTGTGCAGGGCCTGTAAAACCTTTCCCTGGTGGGTCAGGTGATCCTGCCAGGAAGTTCTAAACATAGCAATATCATCAAGATAAACTGCACTAAAACCTTCTAACCCAGCAAGGACTTGATTCACCAACCTTTGGAGGGTGGTAGGGGCATTCTTTATCAGCTCACTGTTATGCCCTTTGGTTTAATGTCCCTCAGGTTTGGAGAATTCTATCTTTTCTATCTGAAAGAGACTGTTAGTTATAGATTCCTTACCTAAGAATTACCCCCAGGCGTCAGACTGGATCCGGAGATTTTTCTTTACCCCTGCGCTTCGGTAGGTGGCATCGGTCGACTCCGCGTCAGTCGTTGGCGTCGTGATTGCAGGAATGACATCGCGGTGTCCACTTAGACGCTGATCCCTGGGCACTGCCGTCAGGTCTTTGTTTTTCCGCACCAGCCTTGCGCAGATCTGGAGAGAACTACCCCGTTAGTCATGTTTTTGACTGAATTTTTTCTCGACTTTGTCGAATTCTTTTTTGAGTATCCGACTCCTGGTGTACAAGGGATGTCCCATCGATGGACTGGGTTTTCAAGCAGTGCAAGGCCTGTAACTACCTGTTGTTGGTTATGGACCCCCACCTTGTGTGCCTTTGGTTCCTGGAGCACGACCACAAGTCTTGCTCCAACTGCTGAGCCATTAATCTGAAGTCTTTGCGGGAGCGGTCCAAATAGCTGTTGGAGGCCCTGCAGTCTGCTCTGCATTGTTCGCGGTCCCGGTCGGGAGTGAGGTCCCGGGACCGGTCACGGAGCCACCACCATTCATCTTCCAAGTCATTGAGGTCTTCGGGTATGTTGAAGCACAAGAAGGTGAAGAAGCAGCGTCTTTCTTCACCTTCTCCCTGTCCGTCAGCCGACGCGAAGCGGGACCCAGAGCAGCGCCACTCTCCAGCTCAGTCTTCAGAGCCTGCTCCTGCTATGGCTCCGTGCTTCCCTCCTTTTCCCGAAGCGTCCCCTGCCCAGCTTCGAGCTTTCTACAAAGCGCTTCACACCATCTTTGGGCAGCCCAATTCCGCCAGCGCGCCCTGCGGACCCGGTTGAAGCCAGAGGGCACTCGAGGATCCAGGCCTGGATCCGGATTGACGCCGGTCGACCTCACGGTACCTTACCTGGCACTGATCCCAAAGACGATGCCCTCAGCGCCGGTTGAGGTCACGACCCCAGCCTCACCCTTGACTTGGACACACCGTCAGATCAACATCGGCAGATGCCAGAGGGCACTTTTGTGCCACTGTTCATCCCTGGTGTTCCTTTCAGGCCTGAATGGCAACCAGAGGAGGGTGAAGAGGACTGGAAGGGGTCTCTGGACCCTTTAGCTGATCAACTTGATGAGCTGGACTGGCGAGAGGACCTGGGTGACGCCAGTGGTCCCCAGACCTTGGCATGCTTTCACCCCCTACCGAGGAGGGAGCATCATATGCAGTGATGTTGCGTAGAGCGGCTGAGGCCTTGGGCCTGGAGCTTCCTACAGCGGCAGTCAGGAATAACCTCCTGACAGAGGTGCTTCAACCTGCGGCGGCTACTTCAGAACACATTTTGCCCTTCAAAGAAACGCTCAAGGATGTCCTTCTGGGCACTGTGAACAGGATGATTGCCCGACACCACCACCCGGTCCCCGGTGACCCACTTTTCCTCTCCCAAAACCCGACCCCAGAGACCTTGGTGGTCCAAGCCTCGTCCTCTAAGGGTGCATTCCCTACTTGTCCCCTAGATAGGGAGTCAAAGAAGCTGGACTATCTTGGGAAGAAGATGTTTTCTTAGCGCTGCAGTCTGTGAATACCGTATGACTCTTTGGCGGTTATACCCATGCAGTGTGAGATATGGTTGCACAAGTGCTGCCGCAGTCCCTGGAGGAGGCCCGGGCCATTCTCACCCACGTAGTGGCAGAGGGTAGAGATGCATCCAAATTCACAATCAGATGTGGGCTGGATACCGCCGACTCACTGGGCAGAACGGTTTCCACGTCAGTAGCGCTGAGGCTCTACGCCTGGTTGAGGAGGTCTGGCTTTTCTGGGGGATGTCCTATCCACCTTACTGGACATGCCCTTTAATGGCCTTCGCCTTTTCGGTGATAAGGCAGACTCAGCGCTAGAGTGCTTTAAGAATTCTAAGGCTACGGCCAGATCCTTGGGTCTCACGGCAACCTCTCTCCCCATCAGTCTCCTTTTTGCCCCTTTCATGGCTACAGAAGGGGTGCCCCACCACGTTTGGCCCAGTCTAGCCACTGATTCCCGCAAGCTGCCCAGCCTGTGCGTGGCTGGGACGTGGGACCCAGTGACATGGTTTGGGGGCCAGAGGGCAGGCCAGTCTACCTATAACCCCCCTGCAAAAGCATCCAAACCCTCCTAATCTGAACTTTCAGGGCCACCAGAGGCCAGTGGGCGGCAGGATATGCCATCACTTACCCCACTGGCACATCATGTCAGACAGGTGGGTTTTGCAGATAGTCTGAAGGGGCTACTCCATCCCCTTCTAAACTACTCCTCCCTCCATTCCATCATCCTTCCATCGCATGCGGAGGATCATTTGGCCCTTCTCTGCCAGGACGTTGCAGCTCCCTTGGCCAAGGGAGCCATTGAAAGGGTCTCTGTGCCAGAAGTAGGTTGTGGTTCCACTCCCACTACTTTCTGGTACCCAAGGACAAAGGCCAGTGTCCTACCTTAGACCTCGGGGCACTCAACTGCTTCCTCCTGGAGGAGAAGTTCAAGATGCTCACGTTGGCTAAGGTCCTGTCTGCCCTCTACCCCGGAGACTGGATGGTAGCGTTGGACTTGCAGGACACATATTTCCATATCCCCATCCTGCTGGCCCACAGGCGTTGCCTACGGTTCACGGTGGGCCACAAGCATTTTCAGTTGGCCTTACCAGCGCCCCTCGGGTGTTAACAAAAGTGATGGCGGTGGTCGCAGCTCATCTGGGCAGATCAGGGGTTCCAGTCTTCCCCTATCCCGACAACTGGCTGTTGAAGGCGAGATCGCCCCAGGCTGTCGTCTCCCACCTCCAGACTACGGCAGACCTCCTGCATTCACTGGGGTTCACTATCAACGTGCCGAAGTCTCACCTGACTCTCAGAAGCTTTGTTTCATCAGAGCGGTCTGGATACGGCGCTGTTTCTGGTTTATCCTCCCGAACAGCTAGTCTGGAATACTTGGGCTATGATACGACATTTCAGCCTCTAGCCCGGATTTCGGTGAGAATGACCCTGAAGCTGCTGGACCTCATGGCCTCCTGCATCTTGCTGTTGTATCATACAAGATGGCATATGTGGGCTCTGCAGTGGGACTTGAAGTTTCAGTGGGCGCAGCATTGTGGCAATCTTTCTGACATCGTCCAGATCTCTGAGGGGACTGTACATCAATTGCAGTGGTGGTTAATGAACCAAGATTGGGTCAGCGGCAGATCCCTCTCCCTTCCCCAACCAGAGCTGACAGTGGTGACAGATGCGGCACTCCTGGGTTGGGGCAGCCACCTGGGAGAGACGGAGATCAGAGGACTCTGGTCTCCGGCGGAGTCTGCCCTCCACATCAACCTTTTGGAGCTCCGGGCAATTCGTCTGGCACTGAAGGCATTCCTTCCCTCTATCAAAGGCAGAGTAGTGCAGGTGTTCACAGACAACACCACAGCCATGTGGTACGGCAGCAAACAGGGCGTGGTGGGGTCGTGTACCCTATGTCAAGAGGCTCTTTGCCTTTGGGCATGACTGGAATATCAAGGCATGTCCCTGGTGGTTCAACACCTGGCAAGTTCTCTGAATGCTAGGGCGGACAAGCTCAGCCGTTGGTGCATGATGGATCACGAATGGCGTCTTCACTCAGATGTGGTGCAATGTTTCTTTCAGCAGTGGGGAGAGTCTTGATTAGATCTGTTTGCCACTGAAGAGAACGCGCAATGTCTGTGGTTCTGTGCGTCGGAATTTCCAAGGCGGCATTTGCTCTGCGACTCTTTTAGTCGCAAGTGGGCTTGTGGCCTCCTGTACGCCTTTCTGCCGGTACCACTTCTGGCCCAAGTGCTGAAGATCAAGCGTGACCGGGCCCAAGTTATTCTTGTTGCTCTGGACTGGGCATGAAGAGTCTGGTACCCCGAGCTCTTGAGCATGTAAAAATAAAAATGTAAATGTAAATCCGTATTTGTAAAGCGCGAACTACTCACCCTTACGGGTCTCAAGGTGATCAGACTGCCTCTTCGGGAGGATCTTCTGTGACAGCAGCAGGGGACGGTCCTCCACCCGAACCTGTCCAGCCTCCATTTCCTTGCGTGGAGATTGAGCGGCGGCAGTTGACAGCTTTTGATCTTCCACCCGAAGTCTGTAATGTCATCTTGGCAGCCAGGCGGCCCTCAACCAAGTCTGTATACGCCTGTAGATGAAAAACGTTTGTGGCATGGTGCACAGCAAAGGCTGTGGAACCCCTTTCTGCCCCCCTTTCGGAGGTACTCTTGTTAATCCTCTCTTTAGCCCAGTAGGGCTCTGCCCTGCACACTCTTCAAGGCTACCTTTCGGCCATATCTGCCTTTCTTTACCTTCCAGATCAGCCTTCTCTTTTCAAGTCCCCTATTGTAAATAGATTTCTAAAGGGCATTACTCATCCCTTTCCTCCTTCTCCTTTCACAATGCCCCAGTGGGACTTGAGTCTTGTCTTGACGTTCCTTGTGTGCTCCCATTGAGCCTCTACATAACTGTCCTATCAGACTTCTTACTCTAAAGAATGCCTTCCTTGTTGCCATCACCTCTGCTCGCAGAGTGAGTGAGCTTCAGGCTCTGTCCGTTTAACCTCCTTTTCTTGTTGTCCATCCGGACAAAGTAGTCTTACGCACAAGGCCCTCTTTTCTTCCCAAAGTGGTTACCTCTTTCCACATAGGACAGACCATCACTTTGCTCACCTTCTTCCCACCTTCACACCCTTCCAAGGAGGAGGAAAGACTTCGCCGTCTGGGCCCAAAACGTGTGCTGTCTTTCTATCTAGAGCACACAAAAGATTTCCGGCTGGGCGATCAACTCTTTGTCGGCGATATAGGCGCCAAGAATGGTCGGGCTGTACAAAAACGCACCATCTCTCGATGGGTTGTCCTTTGCATTAAAATCTGCTACTCCTTAGTGGAAAAAGGAAGCGCCAGTGAGACAGCATGGCCACTCCACCAGGGCTATGGCAGCTACTACTGCCTTGGGGCATGGAGTCCCACTCCTTGACATCTGTCAGGCGGCCACTTGGGCATCCCTGCACACGTTCACCAAACATTACTGCTTGGACAACCAAGTCCGGCAAGACGGCTACTCTGGCCGTTCTGTTCGCCAGGACTTTCTGGTGTGAACTAAGTTTGCAGACCCTCCTCTGGGATTGGCATTGCTGGGGTATCTCTTCTAAGGTAAGGAATCTATAACTAACAGTCTCTTTCAGATGAGCAAGTTACTTACCTTCGGTAACAATGTATCTGTAGGAGACATATGTTAGTTCTAGATTCCTTACCGCCCCACCCATCTTCCCCGTTCTGCGAACTGACTTCTAGGGATAGGGACTCCCTTTCAGGGCCCTAGTTATGTGTGCCAGTGGCCAGTGTCTTGCATGGCTCTGCGCTTCTGGCATGGAAAGTCATGTCAGAACTTACATCAGCGCTCAGGGGCGGTGTCTAAGTAAACACCGCAACGCCATTCCGGCGATCACGATGCCAACGACGGACGCACAGGGGTACTGCTAAAGAAAAATCTCCAGATCCAGTCTGACGCCTGGGGGTAATTCTAGGGTAAGGAATCTATAACTAACATATGTCTCTTACAGAGAAAGGTAAGTAACGTGTTCTTTGCTCCAGGGGCCATGCCAATCTGCCAGTACCCTGCAGTCAAGTCAACGGTACTTAGAAATTTGGCAGCCCCTAACTTATCTATCAATTCATTGACTGGGGATTGGGTGTGCATCTGTATTGGTGACAGTATTGAGGCCTCTGTAGTCCACATATAACCTAATTTCTCTATTTCCACACTGTGGATGATGATTGGGGACTAGGACCATGGGCTGGCCCAGGGACACTCAGAAGGCTCAACGATCCCCAACTCCAGCAACTTGCTGACCTCAGCCTTGATGCTTTCTTTACCTTGGTCAGACTGGCGAAAGATTTTTGTTTTGACAGGCAAGCTGTATCCAGTGCCAACATCATGGGTACCCCAGTGGGTCTGACCAGGGGTTAAGGAGAACAGCGGTGCATACTGCTACAGGACCTGCCTGTAATTTTCCTGCTGTTGGGCAGAGAGGGTGTGTGAATAGATCACTCCATCCACTGACCCATCTTGGGGGCTGGAGAAGAGAAGGTCAGGGAGAGGTTAACTCTGTTTCCTGATCCTCATCAGTAACCTACAACATGGTTACATCAGCCCTGTCACAGAAGAGTTTGGCAGTTCACATGTATCACCTTTTTGGGGGACTTGCTAGTGCCCAGATCTACCAAGCAGGTGATGTCACGCTTCTTTTCTAGGATAGGGTAACGGCCACTCCATTTGTCCTGCAGAGCCCCGGTGCCACTGGCTTCAAATCCCACACCTGTTACCCTGGTTGGAATTCCACCGGTGCAGCTTTCTGGGCATGCCAGATCTTCTCGAGCGCCTGGCTAGCCTCAAGAATATTTTATGCTTTCTGCATCCACTCTGCCATCCGGGAGCGATTGCCTAAGTACATAGTCCACCACATCTTGCTTTGGTACATTATGCGGCTTCTCCCATCCTTCACTCACAAGAGAGGTCCCCTTACAGGGTTGCCAAGCAGAAGTTCAAAGGGCTGAATCCTACTCCTTTCTGAGGCACCTCTCTAGGCAAAAAGCAGGCAGGGCAAGAAAAATCCCATCTCTTTTTGAATTTTTCAGGGTGTCCCATTATCATGCCTTTCATGGTCTTATTAAATCTTTCAACAAGGCCATTGTCTCGGGTGTTGTGAGCTTATAGACCACCCCACACATGTGTAAAGTATGCAGACAGGAAGTTGGAACCTCAGTTTGATACTATCTACTTAGAAAACCCTACCCTGGTGAAGACACTAATGAGGGCCGTGGCTACCACAGGGGCTGTAGTAATCCTGAGGGGAATGGCTTCTGGATGCCTGGTGGCATGATCCACTACCACCAGTATGCATTTGTTTCCTGGGGCTGTGGGAGGTTTAAGTGGACCCCCTATATCAACACCTTTCCTCTCAAAGAGTACCCCAACCACTGATAGTGGAATTAAGGGGGCGTTTGGGTGCCCACCAGTTTTGCCACTGGGTTGGCAGGTGACACAGGAGCTTAAAACTCCTTCGCTTTCAGGGACATCTGAGGCCAATTAAAGTGGTTGACAAGTCGTTCCCAAGTTATCTGGCCCAGATGTCCAGCTAGGGAGTGTAATGGGCCAATGTGAGCAGACACTCTATACAACTGAGGCACTACCACTCTCCTAGTGGCACCAGGTTTGGCGTCTCTGGCCTCAGTGTACAGGAGTTCTTTCTCCCAATAGAGCCTGTGGGAGCCACTGACATCTTCCTGCTCCTGTGCAGCATCTTACTGCCTCATGCAATCAAGAGTGGGGAAGACTTGCTGCCCAAGACACAGCTGTTCACTTGAGGGTCCCCCTGGGCCCAAGAGCTCTACCCCGTAAGGGTCAAGCTGCATGGGCTCAGTTCCCTCTGGTGCCGGAAAGTCCTCTCCCTGGGGAGAGGGGTCCTGGTCTTTTTGCTGTACAGAAGCTGTTTCACCAGTCTTCCTTCCTTTCCTCTTGGGAAGTTGGGCCATCATTACAGGCTCCAACTCTTTTTTCATCCTGTGCTAGACACTGTGCTTTCTATTCACACACACTGTCTCAGGCATGATCCGCATTGCTGCATGTCTCCTTCGTTCGACCTCAGCCCATGCTGAGGTCTCTGAATCATTTCCAAGCAGACAAAGGACTGGAGGTTTTGTGGAGACCAGCACCTGTTTCAGGCAAGTAACCCCACCCCAATCTAATGTTAACATAGCCAGGAGATGGACTACAGTGTCAATGTCCACGTTGGTTACTGGGAAAGATTTCCCAGTTAGGAATTGTCCTGGGGAAACTAGTGATTCTCTCACCTTAGTGACACTGGCTCCTGTATCCCTAAGGGCTTCTACATTTGACCTATTGATTTTGGGGTGCTGCGGGTACCTGATATGTGATATAACCTGAACTCCCTCTGAGGCGGAAGCCGGAGGTTTGCTACTTGCTCACGCACTGTTTGTTTGTTTTTTAAAAAAATTGTAATTCTGATTTTAGACCACTTTACTTCACGAGCTCACCTGCTGAAGCGCTGCCTCTTAGCGCCAGCCAGACCCCCAGATCGACTTAGAAAACGCCCTCTCCGCCAGCGCGGCAAAGGTGTAGCCACGCCCCCTGCGAGGCCACGCCCACCTAGGAACCAGTATAAAAACGCTAGAAAAGCTCAACGAATCATATAACCTGAACTCCCTCTGAGGCGGAAGCCGGAGGTTTGCTACTTGCTCACGCACTGTTTGTTTGTTTTTAAAAAAAATTGTAATTCTGATTTTAGACCACTTTACTTCACGAGCTCACCTGCTGAAGCGCTGCCTCTTAGCGCCAGCCAGACCCCCAGATCGACTTGGAAAACGCCCTCTCCGCCAGCGCGGCAAAGGTGTAGCCACGCCTCCTGCGAGGCCACGCCCACCTAGGAACCAGTATAAAAACGCTAGAAAAGCGCAACGAATCATATAACCTGAACTCCCTCTGAGGCGGAAGCCGGAGGTTTGCTACTTGCTCACGCACTGTTTGTTTTTTAAAAAAAATTGTAATTCTGATTTTAGACCACTTTACTTCACGAGCTCACCTGCTGAAGCGCTGCCTCTTAGCGCCAGCCAGACCCCCGGATCGACTTGGAAAACGCCCTCTCCGCCAGCGCGGCAAAGGTGTAGCCACGCCCCCTGCGAGGCCACGCCCTCTACCATTTACTACAAATGTGCCGCCCCCACCAGCGCAGCGGACGAGCGCAGCGGGAGCGCCGTTTGCGCGCCGAAGGCGCGCCTAAGGCAAGCCCGTCTGCGCCCGTCCGCGCACGACCGGGCCTAGGGCCAGAACTCCTGCCCGAATCATTTTACCCTAACATAAGGTACTCTCGTAGAGAACTACTGAGCCTCAGACCCCCCCCACCCTCCTGTGATTACACCTATGATCTCAAGGGACCTTTCACTCGCTGCTCCTTATGCAAGCCAGTCCAGCTCACGCTCCCCACTAAACCTATCAAACCCGCCATCCTTAACCTTGCCTCTCTAAACTGTCGTTCACTTCCAAAACATGCGACACAGATTACCGACATCATAGAAGATCATGAAATTGATATACTCTTCCTCACGGAAACGTGGCTCGGCCCTCACTCGCAATCAGACATGATACTAGCAACACCACAGGGCTACTGTATCCAATCCCTACCCCGCCCTCTAGGTAGAGGAGGCGGTGTAGCTATCATCCATCGAGAACACCTCCACTGCAAAACCCACGACGCACAGATTACCGACGCAGAAAGTCTGCATTTTACCGTTACACTTAACCCAACCACTTCTCTAACAGGACTCCTTGTTTACCGCCCCCCTGGCCTCCCAGGCCCCTTCACCTGCTCTCTTCTAGACCTAGTCACAACTCAGGCCCACTCCCTATCAAACTATATGATAGTTGGGGACCTGAACATCCACCTAGAAGATCCGGCCGACTCGGTAGCCAATGATCTGATTCAAGATCTAGCGGCTTTTGACATCCGCCTATTAAACTCCGGAGCCACCCACACCAAGGGCCACCTATTAGACCCTGTGTTTACCAGCTCGCCCTTGATGCTAGCGAAGGAGGCCCTTCCCCTCCCTTGGACAGACCACTTCCTTGTCCCCTTCCAATTACCTGGAACCTTCAGGAAAAACCGAATACCCCCCACCTTCAGTAAGGACAGGACCTGGTCCAGACTCCCCACGGATGAATGGGCAAAGACCCTTGAAAAAACGATCCCTGCTCACGCGGGAGATCCAACTACGGCAGACAGAAGATTCAGGGACTGGATTACCGCCTCGCTAGACCTAGTGCTCCCACTCAGAAATAGGGAAGACAAAAACGGCAAACATGGCTCAGCACCATGGTATTCCGCAGATCTAAGAATACTTCGTAAAAACTGCAAAAAAGCCGAACGACTCTGGAGAAAAAATTGGCAACATGCCAACAAAGAAGCCTACCAGTCTACGGTCAAACTCTACAAAGAGGCCATTAAATCAGCCAAAGCTTCATACTATGATACGCGAATACAAGAAGCATCTAATTCAGCCCGAGAATCCTTTTTAATTGTCAAAGAGCTGATCAAGGTCCCCATCACCTCCCCCTCCAACACCCCCAAAGTTGATAGAAGTAATGAGCTAGCGAACTTCTTCAACGATAAAATCACCCGCATCCTGGCCTCCCTCCCACCCCCCAGCTCCCCCAGCCTCACGGAAAGCCGTACTCCCCTCGAACAGACTGAAAGCATCTGTCGCCCCACGCTACAGACATTCCGACCTGTCACCCCCCTAGAGGTTGAGCGAACCCTAACAAAAATGAAAAGTGGATCACCCTTGGACCCAGCCCCTATCAGGTTCCTCAAGACCGTAGCCTCAGTAATTGTACCTACCATCACGGATCTCATCAACTGCTCGTTCGCCCACGGAACTGTTCCCGACAGCTGGAAGAGTGCTGTGGTCAAAGCACTCTTAAAAAAACCTCAGCTAGATCCATCGGACCTGTCCAACTACAGACCAATATCCCTACTCCCTGGCATCAGCAAAGTCACTGAGAAACTGGTAAACATCCAACTATCCCAGTTCCTTGAAACCAATAACCTGCTCCGACAATCCCAAACCGGATTTCGCCCGGGCCATGGAACGGACACCGCACTCCTCGCAGTCATTGAAGAGGCAAGGGGCTTACTGGATTCAGGAGGATCAGTGGCAGTGATCCTCCTGGATCTAAGTGCAGCCTTTGACACGGTCAACCACCGTGGCCTTCTGCATAGACTGGCGAATGCAGGACTTACCGGGACAGCAATCAAATGGATCGAATCCTTTCTTACAGGACGCACTTTTCAAGTGTGGGACGATAACCATCACTCATCCACCCTCCCACTCACCAGCGGCGTCCCCCAGGGCTCTTCCCTGAGCCCGACGCTTTTTAATGTCTATATGGCCCCCCTCGAGGACGTGGTAACACCATTTAACATAAAAATGGTGAGTTACGCTGACGACACCCAACTAGTCGTCTCCTTGTCCCAGTTGATCGACCATCCTGAAAATCTGACTAACTGCCTCATAGGTATCCACAACTGGATGAATGACTCATCACTAAAATTGAATGGGACAAAGACAGAAGTAATGCTACTTGGCAAGCAATGGACAACTATCCCTCCTACACTATGGCCCGATGTGTTCGGAGAAATTCCCCCCCCAAAACGCGAAATCAAGACACTCTGGGTGTGGCTTGAGCCACAGCTCACGATGAAAACCCAAGCAACCAAAACCTCGGGCACATGCTTCGGGCTCATGCGCACGACCCGGTAAATCCTGCCCTTACTCCCACCTATGTCCAGGAAGCTCCTCATCCAGGGACTAGTGCTGTCCCGCCTGGACTACAGCAACCTGGTCTACTTGGGAGCCCCCGAGTCTACTATCACGAAACTCCAGCGGACACAGAACGCGGCAGCACGCATGATTACTAACACTCCCTCCAGAATGTCCGCCAAGCCAGCCCTCAAAGCCCTGCACTGGCTCCCCGTGCGCCAAAGGGTGCACTTTAAAGCAATGTGTACTACACACAAGCTTTACAACGGATCTGGTCCAGCGATCCTTAGTAAAATGATCACACCTTACACAGCAACCAGATCCCTACGATCTCAAAATGAGAATTTAGTCAGCACCCCCAGATTCAAAAGAACCCGCACAGGAGGTCGACAATTCTCCGTTCAAGCGGCTAAGGGCTGGAACGCACTCCCTCGCGCCCTCAGACTAGAATCCAACTACCTTGCTTTTCGCAAAAAACTAAAGACCCATCTGTTTCCTAAATAACACCCTTCGGTCGCCTCCCCCCTCTCTCCCCCTCACTAGGATTTCAAGTTACATAGCGCGGGGATGCCCTTGGGTCACCAGGCGCTTTAGAAATCGCTAAAATAAAAAAATAAAAAAAAAATACAGCTAGGGTTGCTCTAGGAATCTGGCTCTGTATATAATAAACCAAAGTATGGTATAATGTGCAGAGAGTCCAGGGAGTCCCCAGAGGTATAGCAGAGGCAAAATTAGGTAAGTACTCATAGCTCTCTTTGTGGTAATGTGAGCGAGCAGTTATGCTTATCCAGAGGGTGTGTTAAACATTTATTGTATTTACTCAATCAAGACTGATGCACACACTTAGACAGAATCTAGAACAATTGGGTTAGTATAAAAAAGGTATATGTGCAGCTCAATTCTAGAACCAAGCTAGACTTGGTACAGGTAGGTAAAATATACTTTCAATTGTAAACCTTTACACACAAATGCAATTGAGGTTGGATTTGCAGTTATTACAGGTTGGTTCATCTTTAAAAACAGTTTGAATTACACAGTAATTAATTTTAGGATACTTTTTGATTAATTTCAGATTACATTGAGTTCTGTAGTGGCATGCCTAGATACCACATCTAAGCATCTTTACAATACAAGATAAGTAAGACTTTTTCAACTTTGCAGTTTAGTTATCTTTTCTCCAGTGGCGGACGGTGACATTTGAAAGTGGTGGGCGTAAAATGTTTGGCATACTTTAGCATAGCGAGCGTAGCCCGAACAACCTAAGGGGGGTTCGGGGGGGGTTCTCCCCCCAGAGAAAATTTTGAAAAAAGAGTGGAAAAATGGTGCATTTTCAAGCAAATTTGAGAAAGCAGAAAGGTTAATAAAGCAATGAAGAAAGTGCAGTTATTACAGTAATAAAGAGATCATGTCATATAACATAGGTAGCTGCTTATTCAGTATAACCACAGAGCTTCATAACAGACTTTGAGATATAATGCATTTCTGAGTACCTCACAGGTGTTTTTTATTTAACAAACAACTAAACAGGTGGTCGGAAACTAGCAGCATTGAACATACATATGTTTACTTTTTGTATCTAAAATCAGCACGTCTGTCTTTAAGAGCAGCAAACTTTTCAATTACTTGAACGTTAAAATCAGAGATATTTTGAACTAACTTGCTCTCTATAGAGAGCATTGCCAAAGCATTCAGTCTTTCCTGAAGCATGGTGTTTCTTAGGAATGTCTTAATCCTCTTTAAGGCGGAAAAAGATCGTTCTGCCTCTTCTGTTGTCATAGGAGTGGTTATGACAATTTTAAGTAAAGTCACTGTCTCTGTAAATGTCTTTTCCATATTAAGTTTATGAATTAAAGTCAGCAAAGCCCTGGCATCTCTGGCATTTCGGTACACAGGCATTGAGTACAGTACAGTCAGCTCACTTTTGAGGTCCTCTTGGTTGAGCATAGGATAAGCTTCCACAGCCTCATGCAGAGCATGCTCAGGGAAGGATTCACCATATTTTGCAAAGTTTTGACTTTCCAATAATGCGGCACTCACCAAATGTTTTGTGAAAGCAAAACGTTCTTGTGCATGCACAATTACAATGTCACATATCTCCTTTGCATTTCGGACCAGAGTGGTGATGTTTTTCCTGTGGTTTGCAAAAATCGAAGCCTCTGGCAGTTTGCTGTCTAAATTGTCAACCTCATTTCTCACTATGCTTATGCGCTCGACAAACATAGCGGTATTTCTTTTCACAGAGACCGTATCGATCTCTCGTGCTTGTAACTGATTGTATAAATTTTCGACAGCTGACATTATGTCTTGAAATAAAAACAGAAAGAGCTGAAACTCTCTATCTTCTAGTGTTCTAGCAAAGCCACGGGCTTCACTTTGAGTTTTGAAATCAAAGGTTTCATTGACTTCTATATTATGAAAACATTTCACAAGGTCCTCCCTATATTGATCTATTAGTTGGACTGTACGTATGTTAAAGTTCCAACGAGTTGAGGATCCCCTTGGAACCCTTTTGTCCACAATCTCCTGAAGTGCTTCCGTTCTTTTTGGGGAACGTGAGAAGAATGCTGCCATGCCTCCTACATCCTGAAAGAAAATTCGTGTCTTGGAGATCTTTGATACTGCCTGCTGCATAATAAGATTAAGTTGGTGGGCGTAACAGTGCACGTAATGAGCATAAGGGTACACATCTCTAATTCTTTTCTGTACTCCACCAAGGCTTCTACTCATTACGGAAGCACCATCATAGCTTTGTGCAATAAGTTTTTTTTTTTGGTGCACCTCTGGAAAAATGAAGTTCAGTTGACGCAGTATAGCTGCAGTAATGGTTTCTGCAGTAGAGTTTCTTAAATGAGTGAAACCATAGAACCTCTTCACAACATTATTGTCATTGTCCAGGTACCGAAAGACTAATACGGACTGTATTTGTGTTGCCACATCAGTGGTGTCATCAGCCTGAATAGCCACAAAGTCTGTGTTTTGCAACTCTTGGACAATATGGCTTCTCATAATTTCGAGCATACACTCAAGGAGTTCATTTTGTATAGTTTTAGAGGTGCCCTTAAAGACTGTAGCAGTTGCTAAATGTGCTTCCATTTCCTGGTCTATGCTTGCTATTAAATCCACAAGGCCTTTGAATATTCCTGGATTTGTGGAATCTTCAGATTCATCATGGCCTCGCAATGCCAGTTCGAAAGCACCACAGAAACAAATGCAATTATTTTTGATAGTATGTGCCTATTCCGATCAACTGCTTCATTGTGTTTCTGTATTGTTTGGCGGTATGCACTGTTTATGTGCTGCTCAATCGGTGTGTCTCCCAACATTCCCAGTCTTGTTACGTTTTCCATATGGTTTCTTGTGTGTGCATGCTTTTTGATTTTTTCAGACAGATGCTTCAAGTCTATCACTCCTTCTCTTGTCCAAGGAAAATCACCATTAAACCGCAAGCAGGGGAAGCAGAACAGTTTGTTTCTTGACGGACACCCTGTAAGCCATTCAGCTTTTGTGTACCAGGTGTTTGAGAATGTACGTGTGTACAATTTTCCTCTGTCCTGGGTAACTTGTTATAGTTGTAGGTCTGGCCGATCAGGTCCTAATCTCTTTATATGTCGTTTATCTTGTAGTGGCCGTGCATGGAATGACCGTGTAATTAATTGTTCTACCGTATTCATCATGGATGTCGATGCTGTCCTTACCAATATGAAAGAAGCCTGTCAATAGTCAAAGTACAACTTATTAGATTTGGTGCAATAATATCAAATTTCAGTATAAGTACATCAATCATGTGCATTATCGCAATATATCTCCAAAGCTCCCCTTTGGACAACAGGACTGCTAAAAATACAGCCTTACTGCCTGCTGCCTCTGTGTGCCATAGTGGTTGCTGAAGACACTGCAAAAGAGACTGTTTGAGGGCCTTGAACAAGGCAAGGGATAGATAGTGCCTTTAACAACCGTTAGTGCCCAAAGCACAGGGCTAAGGCTCAGTATTAGTAAATGCTATCCACTGAGAGAACAATCTTCAGAATGTGCACCCACCCCAACTACCATCTAGAGTGACCAGTGACCACAAACATAGCCCTAATTCCAATATAAAAAAGGATATCATCAGTTTCCTTACCTTTAACACTGTTGTTTGCTGGGTCGTAGACGGGATGAAAGAGCAGCAAAGGAGGTTGGGTCCTCCTGTTCTCTGTCCAAAAATTGCCCAAAAATTAGGTAGTGGTTCAGTTAATGTTTCAGGCTTTACCAGGTGCTGAAAATAAAAATATAACAAATTTTTGAAACATTAGGGTAATCAGACAAAGACTGGGGGGGGGAAAACATAACGCTACAATTTTTACCTGCTTGCAGTTTGCATGCAGCTCTTACATGACAGTTAATAATAGCTCACTGTTGTATGTTAGGATTACAACTTACAAACTGCAAGTAACAAAATGATCTCTCTGACAAATGCAGTGACACTGACCTATTTACATCATGTGCATTTTGTGATCTGCATCAGGTACATGTTCTTTGCAGCAGGCACATTAACCTTCTGAAGTTCTGCGCTACCTTTCCATGAGTCAAAACTTCCATTACACAAAACTCTGATCTCTCTCTAGGAAAAACATTAACAATATCCTCACAATATGCTCCTCATGCACACCAACACCCAAAGATACTACACACATTATTAGTTAGTCCATTTCACCCTCACACACAATAGATCACCAGTGCCATGTAGTGGGCAGCAGGATGCCCTCTAAAACGACAACTCAATACAAACTACTGAGTAATAATGCTTCTAAACAAGAGAAATGGCACAGTTCATTCTCTCACTCATTCAGATACAAAACTCACATCAAAGCGACTCTGTGCAAATTTAGACTCAGAAACGGCACATAAGCGGCTCTTCCATTAATCCAGTAGGAATAGCTGTTAACCTGAATACACTGAAAAGTCCCACAGTTGGATTTACTGTTTACCTAAAATCTTAACAAAGAATTGTTAATACAAAGAGACCCGTGAACTGTTAACCTCGGAGACATCAACATTTTTGATGTCTCCGAGGTTAACAGGATGCCCCTTTCAGGCCTTTCCTCTCTGCACTCCGGAATGACTTGTAAACCCCCTGGTGCAAGTCAAAAATACATTGCAGATTAGGACAAGCACTTGCAATGCAACAGGTCTCGCATTTACGTGAGTTTGAGCTATTGACATTGTAAATGACAATGCCTTTTATTTATTTTTTGTTTTTGAAACATAAATAAAATACATTGTCATTTAAAATGCCAATAGTTTAAACTTGCATAAATGCTTGACCTATTGCAGGGCAAATGCTTGTTAATTTCAGGGGTACGGCCAAAGGTGTTAAGTTGCCAAAAGATGCAACAACTGGTTTATATCGTCGCTCCACTGTTAAATGTTGGTAGTGGGTATGTGGACGCCTTAACGACACCTCCCTCCCCCTTCGGTCTGTGGTCGCTGTTATTAGTCCATCACCCCCACGATGGCTTTCAGTCTTCCTTGTTCACCCCAAATTAACTGAGACGGATCCCGCCGAAAGCCTGTCTGAGTCTGCCCCTTCACTGCACGCGGCTGAACCTGATGCTTGTCACACATGTTCCATTATTAACCTATTACTGTACCACCTAATTAAGACCATATTAAACATATGCTGCCCATACAGCGGTAAATCAAGCGGCCAATGGAAGCAAAGCAGAACTCTTTTGACACTTACACAAGAGGGGCTTGTCAAGGCGAGCCATATTTATGTCATATTTCCGGACTGCCTTTTCAAAGGCACTTGAACTCCTTCCAGGCTTTAAGCTGGAAGAAATTGGGACAATTAATTGTTTAAGCCTGGACGGTTAAAACAGAAGCATTTTGGCATTAAAATATCGAGTAACCCATCTAAATAGGTGATGGCAGTTATGTACTTGTCATTCAGAAATGAATAGTCCCTACTCGTTCACAGAGCGGCCCTGGGCACCACCGACAACAGGGCCCTTATCGATCGCTTATGCTTTGTTTTCGTTCCGTGCCATGAGAAGATTTACGTTTACAGGCAGTGTGTGCCTAGTGCGCAGCCCCGTGCCCCCGGCAGCGAGAAGCAGGGGCTGCCCTGCACCCCGTGCCAACAACTTACCATTACTGTACAAGAGCTGCAGTTCAGTGAACCCCATTGTTGGTTTTCTCACTGTTTGGCTCTTTGAAACAAGTGAAAAGAAGGGCACCGGTTAACACACTCGTCACACCCCTCCCATGCTGCCCCCGATCCCGCCTCTCGAGCTGGAAAGTGCTTCCAGGTTTAGCTAACAGGTACCAACTTTTGGCATGGCCGGAAATGCAAGGTTTAATTCAATCTGGCGACAGCAGCCAATATTTTGAGGGTAATTTGGTAAAAGCCCCGCTCGCGAACCCTAAGCCAAATGAGCGTGTGTGAGCTGCACGTGGCAGTGGCACGCCTCTGGAGTCCCGTTAGGGCTCAGAGCGGCCATCCTTCATCACTTTAATCAGAAGTGATTGTGAAATGTGGGCGCGGGCCGCCACTTACTTTCTCTTTCTCCACTAAGTCCACAAAGGCCGTCCGCTCGAGGTGATCAGGAGAGGGTGAAAGGTGAGACGGGGAGAGAGAGGGACATGTTGGGGACGGGGTTACATTCTGCACGGTGAAAGGAGGGGAGGGAATAAGGAAGCTGGTCTCGGTTATGTTCTGCAGGGTGAAAGGAAAACTTACATTTTTATATGGAAAGAATAATTAAAGAGTCTCGACGACTCGTGCTCGTGACTCGGTGACTGCCTGACTGATGATGATCTCTGACTCCTCGTGTCGTGTCGCGTGTCGTCTCGTGTCTGTCGAGTGTCGACTCGTGTCGTGGCAGCAGCAGGCGCACTGGCGCGGTGACGTGGTGCGCTGACAGCGTAGGAATGGCCAATCACTACTGCAGGGCTTCACATTGCCGCAGTGTGATTGGCCATACGCGGCACCATGAGTCATCATGATGACCATGCTGCTGATGCACTGCGCGCGAGGTGAAAGACTCAGCCAATTCTGGCGCTGCATTACCAGTGCCACTGCGCCAGCAGCACCAGGATTGGCTTAAGAGCAGGGTTACTCCCTGCCCATAATGAGACCCGGGGGGCTGCGTCATGAGACGCACCCTCGTGTCCCGGTCGCCGCTGAAGTCGATGGGTGCTAATAGATACAGCACACAAACCGTGTGCGCATGTTCGGGCGAGGATTCAAGAATAAAGCCCAAAACGTGACATGCGCAGTGTTGAATCAATGTCTGCTGCGCTATTCCCACGTCAGCGGCAGCCCCGCCCCCACACACACCCACCCACAGACTGCGAGTGAGTGCGCGGCGCGCGCTCGCTTGTCACTTCAGTCACTCACTACCAGTGCGCTGCGCTGCCATTTATTGCAATTTGTTTGCATGCAATTTATTGGGGAATTATAATTTATTATTGTGTGACTGTTTGGTGGGGCAACGCCCCAACGCCCCCAATGGACGCACCGCCACTGCTTTTCTCCATACAAACATCAGTTCAACACTTAAAACATTTTTAGGGTCAAAACCACATACCATGGGTTCCTATGAGAGAAAAATTGTTCACGGTTTCTCAGGTAAGCACACAACTTACGAGGGTGAGTTGTGGGGGCTAGGACCAAGGTTCCCAAAAGTCTAGATGGGCACTAGAGTTGCACCACCGACAGCACTGGGGCAGCCGGGTACAGAGTGCAGGGGCCCAATGTTATCCAATGGGGCCTTAGGTTAGGGACTGCTTTCGAGTAGGCCACTCTGGTGTGGGAGCAAAGCTCCTGGGGTTCAGGTCAGCACTGTAGTGGCCAACAATTAGCACAGGAGCGGGACAGGGACGGCCGGGTGCAGAGTGCTAAGAAGACGTCGGGCCCTCTGGTTTCCAATGGAGACCATCGATTCTGCAAAGTTACTGCAGGCTCGGGCAGGGAGACTTCTTGAAGGCGACCACCGGCTGGAGAGGTACATTGGGTTCTTGGGGGAATGCCTGGGCACTGTCGATTGGGCCACTCGAGGCCATGGGACATCAGGTGCAGGGGTGTCTTTTGGCATCTGGTTTCTTTAGCAGCTCTGGTCGCTGTTAGTGGGGACCCTTCAGGCTGAGGCTACAGGCATCGTCTTGAAGCTTGAGTGAGGTCGGGGATTACTTGATCCCAGGTCGGGATCGCTGGAGAAACCTTGTGGTTTTAGGCCACTCGATCTTGGGCCGTAGGCGTTAGGTGCAGAGTGGTGCAGAATTGCGGCGCCGCCTGGATCCAGATTCTCTGGGTGAGTCTTGGCTGGAGCAAATACAGTGCTCATGGGAGACAGTTGGTTAGTTTAGTGCAGGCAGGTCCTCTGGGCTTTAGGGGTTACTGGCTGCTGGACTATTTGGGGTTCTTGCTGTAGTCAGGTCGTAGACGGGACAGGCCGGTAGAGCTGGGGCCAAAGCAGTTGGTGTCCTCTTGTTCCTGGGTCAGCACGGCTCTTTGGTCCTTCTTCTTTCTTCCTCAAATCTGAGGAAGCAAGGTTCAGGGTGGCTCCTAAATACTAGTTTTAGAGGCATTAAAAGAGGTGTGTAGGTCAAGACCAATGGGTCTCTTCCCTGGGGTGGGTGCACCCCCTTTTTATGCCACCCTCCAGTGGGAATGTGCATGAGCCTCTCCGTAATTGGCTGAGTCTCCTCTTCTTCAAGATGGAGGGGACTGAGATGTGGGCTCCACCTCGCCTCCCCAACCTGAGGGATGGGATTGGCAAAGGTGGGCACACCTCTCCTTCCAACTCTGTTTTCCCACTGATTCTCCCCCACCCAAAGTGAAGGTCAGAGCCAGTGTGAGCCAGTTGCTGGGGAGCAGCAAAAGGCAGGGACAGCTCACAAAGGTGGCAGCACTTTGAAGCTTCCCCTTCATGGACCCACCCCATTACACCTCTGCCCGGGATGGGCTTTGTCTCGGGATCCAGAGAGTGGAGGCTTTCTACCCAAAGGGACAGAAACTAGTCTGTTTGTGGCAAAAGGAGGGCAGCCATTCAGGAACCAGACCAGGGCTTGGTTTTTTTTTTCCTAGGGGTATCTCTAAGATGCCCTCTGTGTGCATTTTACATTAAATCCCACACTGACATCAGTGTGGGTTTAATGTGCTGAGAGGTTTGCTACCAAACTTCCTAGTCATCAGTGAAGCCATTATGGAGCTGTGGAGTTCGTACTGACCGACTCCCAGACTATACACTGTTTATGGCTTCACTGGACTTACAATGTCTAAGAATTGACTTAGACACTGTAGGGGTACAGTGTTCATGTAACTGGACCCTCACCTGTGGTCTAGTGCACCCTGCTAGAGGGGTGGCTTACCTAGGCCATAGGCAGTGGATTGCAGGCATGGCACACAGGGATGCGTTTCCTGCAGACTCTTCACTTTTCTCTGCACCAAAAACACATGGCCTGCAATGTCAATGTGTGGGTGATAAGGTACAGGGCCTCTAAGGGTGGCACAATAGGTGCTGAAGCCCTTAGAGGCTTTCCCTTGTCACAGTGCCCTTGGTACCAATTGTACGTTTTACAAGGGGCTTACCTGTGGCCAGAGATGTGCTAATTGTAGGTACAAAGGTTCAGCTTTGGGAAAGAGCACAGGCCATGGACCCTGATTGGCAGGGACCCAGGGCACGTCCCGTCCCCAGGGCACGTCAAGTCAAAAATGCATCAGATGTCAGGCAAAAAGACTGGGTGGGGGGGTAACCATGCAAAAAGGGGCACTTCACTACAAGCATTTCCTCAGCATCAGTGCAGTTGTAGCACAGAACCGCCTCAACATTAGCACAGCACCGCCTCAACTTTAGCACAGCACCATCTCAGCACAGCACCACCTCAGCATCAGTGCCACAAGCTCAGCATTAGTGCACTACCTCAGTGCAGCATTACCTCAACACCAATTCTGCATCACTCAGCACCAGCGCAGAATCACCACCTCAGCATGAGTCCAGCACCGCCTCAGTCTGACTCCAGCATCACCTCAGTACCACCTGAGCATCAGCACAGCATCATCTCAGCACATCACCAGCGCAGCCCCACGTCAGCACCAGCGCAGCCCCACTTCAGCACCAGCGCAGCCCCACTTCAGCACCAGCACAGCCGCACTTCAGTATCAGCGCAGCACCACCTCAGCACAGCCCCACCTGAGCACCAGTACCTGAGCACCAGTGCAGCACCACCGACTCAGCACCCACACAGCACCATATCAGCACAGCACCGCATGACCTCAGCACAACACCAACTCAGCATTACACAGCACCTCCTGAGCACCAGTGCAGCACCACCACCTCAGCATGCCACGGCACCACCTCAGCATGACTCGACACCACCTCAGCAAGACCTCAGCACCACCACAGCACTGCATTAGCATAGCACCATCTCTGCGTCAATGTACTAGCACCAGTGCAGCACCATCTCAACATCAGCTCAGCCCCACCACAGCACCAACACAGCACTACATCCGCATTAACACAGCATCACTTCACTATCAGTGCAGCATCACCAGTGCAGCACCAACTCTGCATTACTCAACACCACTTGAGCACCAGCACAGCACCACCAAAGCATCACTCGTCACCTCTCAGCATAACGTAGCACTGCCTCCACACAAGCATAAAACCACCTCGGCACCAGTGCAGCACCAACACAGAATCAGCGCATCATCTGCTCAGCTTCAACACTGCACCACTTCAGCACAGCATCACTTCAGCATCGGCACAGCATCACCTCAGCACTGCACCATCTCAGCATTGCGCGTCGCCACCTCGGCATTGCTCGTCACCACCACCTCCACATCTCTCAGGACTCGCGAAGGCGGCCCGTCTTGACTTCAGCAATTAGCGCGGAAAATGGCCCAAGGACTACATGTACCATGAGCACTGGCAGCAGCATGGCACGCACAGCAGCGGAAGGTTTATTATTCCACTTCCACCCTGGCGGTGTTGCTGAGTATTTTGGATCTCAAGACGCTTCAGCGTGGGCTGTTGCGTGTTTCTTTTGTTCCTGTTTTTGTCCGTAGTTTGAGTGCGGCAGTCAGCGGGGGTCGTCTTTTAGCAGAACTGCTGTTGGGTCCCCGGAGAAACTTAGCAGCAATTAAAACCCGGTGGAAGGATCACCGGTCCCAATAATCACCGGCAAACAGAGCGGGTCCGGTATGGGTGCAGTCGCACCACTTCTGACACCGGCGAGCATTGGGTTGTGAAAGTGTGTAAGAACATTAATACAGGGGGTATTGCAACTGGATTACTTATCCCTCGAGGTCGACGCTTGTGGGTACAAGCGTTTTGTCTCAGTACTATGACAAACCCGAAGCACTTGGTGTTCCTCCTCATTGGTAAGACACACGTTTGTGGTCTCTTGCGAGTGGGAGGAATACCGGTGCAAGGGTGTATGGTAGGAGTTGTACCAGCTTCTAGTGTGTGTGTGTGGTTGTGTGTGTGGTTGTGTGTGTGTACACACGTACACCTTGACTTGTTCACCAGGAGTGAATAACTTTACTTTGTTTTGTGGAGAATTGATCCTAACATATCCTGTGGAAATAATACCAACTCAAGGATTTGAGTTTGTTAACTATGTTTTTATGATTATGTATCCATTCTAGCAGGGGATTGTGGATCAGCACAGCACCACCTGAGCACCAGTGCTGCACCACCGACTCAGCACCCACACAGCACCACCTCAGCATCAGCACTGCATGACCTCAGCACAGCACCAACTCTGCATTACTCAGCACCAACTGAGCACCAGTGCAGCACCACCATCTCAGCATGCCTCGGCACCAACTGAGCAAGAAATCAGCATCACTCAACATCACCACACCACAGCACAGCATTAGCATAGCACCACCTCTGCATCAGTGTACTAGCACCAGCGCAGCACCACCTCCGCACCAGTGCAGCACCATCTCAACATCAGCTCAGCCCCACCACAGCACCAACACAACACTACACCTGCATTAACACAGCATCACTTCACTAACAGTGCAGCACCAACTCCGCATTACTCAACATCATCTCTGCATTACTCAACACCACTTGAGCCACAGCACCACCAACGCATCACTCCGCACCCCCTCAGCAGAACGTAGCACTGCCTCCACACAAGCATAAAACCACCTCAGCGCCAGTGCAGCACCAACACCACATCAGCGCATCACCACCTCGGCTTCCACACAGCACCACTTCAGCATCCGCACAGCACAACATCAGCACAGCACCACTTCAGCATTGGCACAGCATCACCTCAGCACTGCACCACCTCGGCATTGCGCGTGACCACCTCGGCACCACCTCCACTCCAGTGCATCACCTCAGCACAGCAATACTCAGCACCAGCGCAGAATCACTATCTCAACCTGACTCCAGCACCACCTCAGCCTGACAACAGCACCACTTCCGCATCAGTCAGAACCATCTCAGAATGACTCAGCATCACCTGAGCACCACTACAGCATCAACACCTCCTCCTCATTAGTGTGCCACCACCAGCGCAGCACCACAGCCACACCAGCGCAGCACCAGCACCACCTCCACACCAGCATATCCCCAGCACCACCTCCACACCAGCATATCCCCATCATCGCCGCCCCACCTTAGCTTCAGCGCCGCCCCACCTTAGCTTCAGCCCAGCCCCACCTTGGCTTCAGCCCAGCCCCACCTTGGCTTCTGCCCAGCCCCACCTTGGCTTCTGCCCAGCCCCACCTTGGCTTCTGCCCAGCCCCACCTTGGCTTCTGCCCAGCCCCACCACCTCAGCATGTTTCAGCACCAGAGGATCACTCCGCACCACCTGAGTATCTCTCAGCACCACCTCCGCACCAGCACACCACTACCTCAGTCCCACCTCAGTCTGCTCTTAGAATCTGCTGATTCTCCCCTAGTGTCCGTCCGCAGTTTGTGTTGTAGTTCAGGTACGTGGTAGCCAGAGCTGTCCTGCGGGTCTTAGAACAGACACTCACAGAGCCTCGAGCAGTATAGCCGCCGGTCATGAAACCCTGAGCGCAGCCATTGTCCAATGCCTACAGAGCTTGAACCCTTTTACAAAGGCCCTTACAGCCCTTTCCTGAGCACCGGTGTCCTCCCCCAATCTTACTTTCCTTCTCTTGTCTACTTTCCTTGTACTCCCTGTTCCCAGTGCCATTTGTGCCCCAGACCTCTTTCATTGCACCCACACATGCAGTCAAGGTGCATTGCGGGTCGTGGAGGCATGGACTGGGATTGTGTAGAGGAGAGGCTTCCCCAGTGCTTAATTTGAGCCGGGACTTCCAGGTGTTAAGCACCGGCACTTAATTGGTTTCCGGTGCTCGGCACTGACACATAATTGTCAACACCATACCTAGAACAGTCTACCACACGGTGGGGCTTCTCATCTAATTTAGAGATGAGCAGAACAGTTGTTTAGGAATCCAATATACCTTAAAATTGCAAACACCTGCCTCTCCAGCCATTCCTTTAGCTTTGGGGACCTGGAATAATCAGAACTGTAGCATTTACATCCAAGAGAGACGGTTGGTAGTTGTTTTGGCAGCGATGATAAGGGCGATGGGTGGTGCAAGTTGCAGTGGCCTCCCGGTCAGAGCCCTGGCACTTAATATTATACAAATTAAGCACTGGGCTGCCCTGGTCGGGCTGCAAGGGCTGCACCGTCTTCGAAGCCACAGGTGCTGGCGGCACGGCCGCTGGTGATGGACCCGGAATTAGCGCCCACAGTGGCTTCTGAGGCAATATCCGCCTCTGGGGTCAGATTCTTCATGCACTCGCATCCACCTGAAGCCGTTGCTGCGACTGCTGGGCCTTCTGCTGACTGCCTTAGTGTAAAGTGCTGTGTGGGGATGCACACTTGTCCTTACTTTTACCTCGAGCGATAATAATCAATAACTTGTGCTCAGCTTCAGCCACCAGTGTTGGGGCAGAGCATTCAGTGCCTGTAAAAGTAGGCTTTACCCATGACCTAGTCACAGGCGGTATATGTTGCAAATAGTGAAGCGTTGCAACTCTTCTATAACTGGCTTTGCACGCCATTTATGGGTGTCATTTGCTTCCCTGACAGGACCTACTCTCTCTCTTCTTTTCTGTAGTCCCACGAGCACCTCTTGGCAAGCATGCAACCCTACTGACACCCGCAAACATATAAGGATGCACAGACACCGGTACACAAACCATACTGACTTCAACACACTAAAGAACAAGTTACTTACCTTCGGTAACGCTTTATCTGGTAGGGACTCTATCTAGCTGCAGATTCCTTGCTGCAAAGTTAAGGAATCTGCAGCTAGAAGTCTCTATCAGATACAATAACATAAGTATTTGTACAGAGAACGTTCACGCAAGGGAATCTTAGCGCTGAATAACACGTTTATTGTTACCCAGCTCAGTGGTACTCATTTTATTGCCTGTAGAAGGATGAAAGGCTGAGTGGACCTGCCGGGATTTGAACCTGTGACCATGACGTGGAATGGAGGCCTCTCTGCTTTAGTCCACTAAGCCTCCACACCCAATGAATGTTCACTGTGGATTGTTTTCTTCACACAAGCCACAAAGTTCAAGGAGGGAAACAGGGGCCCAGCTATTAATAGTGCAGTAGGTGGCACAGTGGTCCAGGATGTGAAGGGCCTATTCCACTAGCTTACCCGAATGAACTGTTTGGACCCATTTATGTTGCTTTTAGTATGGCCAATGGCAACCTTGCTGCGTCAATGTGTGTATACACAATAGCCAATACATTTCTGCCAGGCGCTACATGTATGAAGTTACTGTGGTTAAGGGGAGAATTGACGCCCTGATAATCACAAAATCACAAGTACATAACCCGTCGCTCTATGATAAGCGCACTCCAGAGATCCGTGTATACGCGTCTCCCCTACAACGTGGGGGGGGGTTATTACCCGCACTGAAAGAAACAAGCCGTGGAAATGGCAACCCGACTTGCACGTCAGAGGGGGGAAGATACAGGTGAGATGATTCACCTGCATGTGAGTGGGGACAGCTTTTAAATTACAAAACGCGCTCGTGGACGGAAAGATGAAAAGGGGTTCCTCTACCGAAAGGGAAGGGGCACAGTGCATCGCCTTCACAAACCCCTGGAGGACGAGGAAGCACCAAGCACGAATATATGTTGTTACTACGCATTCCGTTGCAACGCATGCCTTTTCCACGCATGCGTTACAACGGAATGATTTTTCTACGCATAGCTTTTACCTCGATTTTTCCTTTACCACGCTTTTTTTTGGGGGGGGGAGGACCCCCCCCCAAGCCCCCTTTTTTCTTTTTTTTTTTGCCTTTTTTTCACGTCTTTGCCGACACTAAAAAAGGACTGACGCATTTTTTCAGATGAGGTAGAAGACGTTCCGTGAAGACGTTGCTTGCGTGATAAAGACGGTCGTGGAAGCAATACGCGTTGTGAAGACGTTTACGAGGTAAGTGTACCGTTGTAAACGTAACGCGTAGAAAAGCCTTAGTGGTAAAGGCTGTTTCCCACCAAGCACAAGCATTGGTAGAGCCAATAGCTCTCGCCTTTGGGACCGGTCATGGCTTTGCCTGTGCCTCTGGAGATGCTCTTGAGCACGGACACCTTGGAAATGCCGCTGCCCGCGTCCCGCGCAGGGGGACATCAGCAGGGCAGCCTTCTAGTGGCCGCCCGTTGGAGCCCCCCCCCCCCCCTTTTGCTCCGCCTCGCTTGAGGCCGCACCTCGGGGAGGGGAGGCACCCAATGGGACTGGCTGGGGGAGGCGTGCCACCAGGGAGGGCGAGGCTAGCACCCCCTTTTCAGGCGCCTCACCTCCTCTGATCTTCCTCTTGCTTCCTGCGCCGCTCCTCCCGGCCACGCGCTTTCCCACCCTTTCCTCTTACCCTGCGCAGCGGAGGTAGCGCGCTATTGGAACGTTTTAATGTTTTTTCTTGCGTTGCAGGCGGAGTTACAGGGCGATCTGGAGGCAGAAGGGTACAGTAAGGGTACCCCTGTCCGGCACAGTAAGGGTGCCCGAGCCAAGGTCCGGGAGCCAAAGGAGGTTCTGCGAAGACCGCGACGGCGCCCCGTTAGTCCTTCGGGCGGTTGGGGGGCCTGACCAACCGGGGGTGTGCCACAACACGCTCCGCCCCCATCAAAAGGGGCGGGAGTATGCGACAGATCACGTGATCCAAAGGATGATCTGAAAATATGTGCCGCACTGCAGGGCATCGACCCACCGTGCGTGCTGGCTCGACAGGCGGGCGGAGCAGCGAGGGGCTGCTTGCCCTGGATCGCCCGTAAGATAACCCACTTATCGTCATACTTATGTTGTATGAAATAAACCTGCAGCAGTTCTTCACCCACAATGAAAGTGTCAGTGTAATCTATGGGTGACGTCTGTGCATGCGTGTTGAGTGGAGCGGATGACGGTGTGGTCACTATGCAGCGTCTCCGCGGTGATCTTGCACTGAAGCTGCAGCACGTTCCCTAGTGAGACCACCGGTTAAACAAGCACTTTCTGAAGCTGTGGGAGAGAGAATGTTCTAAACAGGAAAGCAAAGACACGGAGCCTTCCATCTCCCTAAAACTAATGAACACGCTCTGAACCTACCACGGAAAAGCTGATTATAACTGTGAAATATCCCTGACGCGGTTCAAGTACTGCCTGGGTCCCCAAAACACACACACACATTGGGAATGAAAGAAGGTGACTCAGTTTCATAGCCAATTTGATTCAATAACAGGTTTATTTCAGAGCAACGCCCATACATGTCAAAAGGGTGCAACCCCAGGCAGGACCTAGGGCCGGCGCAAGGCAAGCAAGGGCAGTGTGGGCAGCTGCCCAGGGCCTCGCACTCAGCCTACCAGCTTGGCGCCCCCTACAAGTGCAACACACCACCAGTCCTCATGTACCCCCACCTACCAGTTGAAAGGAAGGCGTCTCGTAACAATTGACCCCCCTCCCCTCCCCCGACTCTCGGGGATGGTGTGGGAAGGCCTAGGGGAGGGGGCACTTCCTCTTGTCCCAGTTGCAACGCAACACATTTTGCAGGTTTGTCCTGCAATTCGGCCTCCTGTCCAGCTGCCCATTCAGCGACAGCGCAGGATGCCCGTGTCAGCACATTAGCGCCCCCATAGTTTTAAATCTCAGCCCGATAGGAGCGGTAAAAGATTCTGGGCAAATCACTTCGTCTCCCCGTGCCTGCATGTGTAATGTAAATACGGTGCTCGTGTAAAGCGCTCCAATACCTTCGGGTCGAGTTCGCGCTCTATAAATATGCAAAAAAACACACAAAAAAACTCCAGGATTTAGTGATTTGCAAAAAAAATCACAATCTACTGTTTTGTAAAAAGCCCTATCTTTTTACAAAACCGCCCCCAAAATTTGGAGAAAATGCGATCTGATATATTTTTATTTGACGAGGCTGAACAAGGGTTGTGAATGCATAAGTTACAGATATTGTTGCCTCTCAATTCCCAACTTTTTGGAAACGGGGACATCTTGTGTCCATCTTGTGGCTGTACACCGTAAATTCATAACTATGTGGGAACACTTCGAGTTCTGTAACAAAACCGGTTGTTGCAGCAGCAGCTGACAAGAGCAAACTTCAATCTAACTCCCCTTTTACGTCCCAAGTGTAAAATGCCGTGTTCTGACTCAACATTCCCCCAGGAGTTTCCCTGTCTGCCTAGAGGGTAGCAATATAAAGAAACAAATAAGGACTATTCCAAAGATGTGAATTGTCCGGCCCATGGGTAAAAGGGGCTTCCCATAGAATGTGCTAGGGTCATTAAGATAAGAGTCTCTCAGCTACTGTGCAGGTCATTTACGGACGTAGAGCAGACCGGAACGTAGCACCCAAAATTTAACAACGCAATATTCACTCTGATTACAACACCAGGTAAATCTCCCCTGGTGTGTGCTAGCTATAGTCCCATTTCCATACAAAATACAACATGGGAATCTCGGCCAAAGTTCTGGACAGTAGGCTTGGCCCAGCAGCCCCTGTGCTCACACTGTCCTCTCCGGCAGGCTTTGTGCACAGCAGGTCTTCGGATGTGAGACAGTGATCAAGGGAATGCATCAGATCGAGAGAGTTGAAACGAGCATCTGGAAAAACAGGTTAGGACTCCCAAAAGGGGTGTTAAATAGTGCCCTGAGGTTGGCAGACCAACAGAAGCTCCAGGAGAGGGTGGGGGGGAGGGGGTGTGATGATGATGATGGGAGAGCTGAATGGCCTCTAAGAATGTCAAAGAGCAATTATGGAAAATCATGGACAGAGTCCTATTAGAACGCAGAACGGAGGATTTCAAAGAGAGAAGCCGCTCAAACAATGTCCTGGTAGTTGGACAGCCAGAAAGTGCACTGAGCAGTGGGGATCTGCCTGTGTCGTCGTTATTGCATTTGTCGTTTATTATACTTACCACTCGAATGCTTGTCTAAAGGGAGGCAGATGTCCTAGAAGGAGCCGCTGATGTGTTGGTGGCGGCCATGTTTGCTGGTCGAAGGGTGTGTGTAAGTCAGATAGTCAGTGGGATGAGCAATGTCTGCAGTTTGAGTGACGCTGGTGTGTTATGAGTGTTGTGCTGACATCTGTCAGGTTGCTGTCAGTGGCTGTTTGCTGGTTAAGTTACATTTGCGTGATTAAGTTCTCTGTTAAGTGAATGCGTGTAGCTTGAGGGACGATAGTGCATCGTAATGGCTGCCCGTTGAGCCATCTTCACGTCAAACGGCGTGAGCAGTGTCCGTGAGCGGAGAGACATTTGCATGGTCAGGGTTCTCTCGTGTAGTCTGCTGCTTGAGTGACGTTGGCACACGTGATACTTCCGGGTCGCGGCATCATCGTCCACTCAAGGGGTTTGTGTGTTGAAGCACATCAGGACCCTGCATTCTCTGCAGATCGAGCGAGTGACATTTGCATGTTGATGACTCACTGTGTCATTCATTAATTGATGAAGTAGCGGTCTGCTTGTTGAACATCGCTGGTACATCACACGTATTCAGAGTTAAGCAGATGTTGGTCGTTTAAGTGACGTTGGTGCTTAAAAAAGTTTGCGCAACATCTGGGAGCTTCATCAAAACTGATTCCCATTTCCATGATCTGGGGTGTCTCCATGGTCAGTGGTGTCTCTGAGGTCTCCATGGTCAGTGGTGTCTCTGAGGTCTCCATGGTCAGTGGTGTCTCTGAGGTCTCCATGGTCAGTGGTGTCTCTGAGGTCTCCCTGTGCTATTGTGCTGGTTTTAACCTTTGCTCCAGAATGTCCCAACAAAGAAGAATATAGCAAAAAACACTCCCAGACGATTTAAACATGCCTATTTCAAAGTGAAATACTCTGCTAAAACAGTTTCCATTGATTTGAGGCTGGAAAGGAATGATCATGAGTAAAATAAAGTACTGCAAAATTGCCATTTTTGTGCTGCAAAATTTGCTTTTTTGTGCCGCTAAATTTGCAAATCTATGCCGTAATAAACTGGGGGCGTCTGAAAAGAGGTGCTTGCAGGTGGCTGAGAGGAGGAGCTGCGGCCCAGGAGGAGTCTGCACAAAGCAGTTTCCGGTGCCCTGAAGGTGACACTTATGCAGTTGGGGCTCCCCCATTGGGGTGTGGGGGCGTGCCCCACTGCTTTCTCGCAGTGCGAGAAGGCAGAAACAAAAAATGGTAAAACTACCATTCAGTGGCGTCACTAGGGGGGTGCGGGGGGTGCGGACCGCACCAGGTGACACCACCACATGGGATGACACTAAAATGCAAGATTGATTGGCAACAGAAGTGCTTCAGCCGACAAAAAGCGGCCGCGGATCAGATGGCGTAGCTGTTAAAATGAACTGTAAGGCATTAGATTCCATTGTTACAATAACAACTTGTCCCCTGAGGTGTTTGCATTTTTTTATCTTAGCTGGTGAAAAACTCCAAAATCAATTTAGTCCGCTGTTGTCCATTATCTCTCCCATTTTGGCATATTTAAAAAGGCGCTCAAAGTGCGTTTTTCTCATGACAGGCGGGCCTGCACGGTCAAACTGCTTGGTGTGTGCGATGCGTTGCTGAGTGATTGTGTGCCTGTAAATTTGTTGTGTATGTGTCCTCTGTGTGTATAAATGGTGTATACTTGCATGGTCAAGCAATGTGCGCATATGTATGTGGAGGGCTCATAGAGGTGTGAGTGCTATGGTGTATATAATATCTTAATGCGTACAATCGTAGTGCGTAGGTGTGAATCATCTGGTTTCTCTGCCCTGTCTGTGTGTGGGGGTGATTGTGTGCATTTGGGGTGTAGGTAGCTGTGCAGATAGTCGGCATGGGTGCGTGGGGAATGTGTGGCCTGGTCGTGTGTGAATGATCTGTATGCCATCCTATTTTGGTTCGTAAGTGAATGATCCGTGTGTGGTGTACTCTGGGTATATGTGTGTGTTATCTGCATGGATGGAGTGTCAGTGTGCAGAGTGTGTACTTACATACGCGTGAATTAACTTGTCTGTATACGTGCTATCGGCCTATATGGGCGGTGGGAAACAGCTGCGAGATGTCTGTGTATATTTCGGTGTGAACGTGTGTTGTGAGCAGGGAGAGTGGTTAGAGTTTACATATGTGTGATCAGTGAGTTTGTGTGTGGAAGGAAGGGGCACGGTTGGTATGGATAGGTGTGATAATGAGCGGTGTGTGCGTGTCTGACTCCGTGAGAACGGTTTTTGTGAGTGATCTGTGCGTGTGCTTCCGGTATGTCTCCGTTCTGGTATGTTATATGCATGACCCAAAATTTTCATAATGGCACATTTTAAGGCTAAATGAGTCAATTTATGTTTGCGATGCGTGGGATGTGTCTGTACATGTGTGATCTGTATGAATGTGTTGGAGAGGACAGATAGCAGGCTGGCAGAGAAGCTCAAGCCAAGAGGCCAGAGTGGATTGTTAGGGTGGAGGCCACCAGGATGAGAGAGAGTTTCTGAAACTGCTCCAAATCCGCCCCCCCCCCCCCTCCCCCCTTTTGTACCAAATCCGGCCCCAGAAGCGCTTGCAGAGGCCATTCTAGGGCCGGAGGCAGCCAGAGCCAGGTTCTTAGTATCACGGGAAGATGAGTGTGCGTCACAACCAAAGGTGCTAGTTGGACCAAAGATGCTAGTGCGATGGAGGAAGCTGCAAGACATATTCTTTACCAGAGAAGACAAAGCCTCGGAGAGTGTCACAATATCAAGAAGGTTACACAGTGTGTGCGTCCTGGACCCTGGCTGCAGACTGCCCCTCGCTCGCCGACCGCAGGTGCTGCTAGGGACAGTCGCCTGGCTTCCCTATTTTGTAATTGGTGCTGTTCGAAGAGCGCACCCGAGCAGTGGCGTCACTAGGGGGGTGCGGACCGCACATCACCATGAGTTACCGCACTGGGTGACACCAACCCTAGTGACGCCGCTGCTGCCATTTTATGTTTTTGCCTCTCGCACTGCGAGAAAGCAGAAGTGCCTGGTTGGGGGCCTACATAGAGAAAATGGCCCTGCTGGGGTGCTCTCCTCTGCGCCTCACCAATCACAACGCTGCTATTGCAGCGTTGTGATTGGCTTAGGGGAGCAGGAGGAGGGAGGCTGCCTAAAACGCGCCAGGACCCCAGAGCTAGCAGGAGCTGAGGCGGCGGCGCATGATGCTGTCTCAGAGGAAGCCGGTAAGGTAAGTCTTTTATTTTAGCAGTCCCACTTCCCTCCCTCTCCGTGCGCGAACCCACCTGCCCGTTTTGCCGGCTGCGACTGCTTGTCAGGCAGCGTTGCATCACAATAGAGAGCAGGGGCATGGTGCCGCTTATGTGGCAACAAAAAGGGGTGCCCGCATTAAGCTTACAAATTGTGGGAGAGGAGACTCGGCATGGGTCCGGGTTCCGCTAAACCTGCCGAAATAGTACTGGGTGCATGGAGACGGCCGGGACAGACCACCCTCTATGTAAACACGGGGTTGGTTGAGATGTACGGGAGTGGGCTGCTCCGGCAGCCCCAATGTCCACCCTTGCTACACTCCTAGATGCGTTTGCAGAGGTTAAAGTCACTGTTCGGGTGGGGAATGCAAATGTGAGAATAAAACACACCTCATTTTACCTCACATCTGAGCCTCCGAGGTTAGGCGGTAAAGTCAGCAGAATCGGTTCCTAATGTCCTGTCCCTGCCACCACCCCCTCCCTCCCCCCTTCTGCTCCCAGTGTAGAGTGAAAGAAGGCCAGCCATGCCAAAGGCTCCGGGGAAGAAAACAAAAAATATGGTGTGGATGAACTGAAGTCCAACAGAGGGCAGGGCCCCCTGGGATGATCCCTCTGTCCCCCGGTGGTGGGATCCCAGCGGCATCTGTCTGAAGATGAAGAGACTGTGCTGTGTGTCTCACTGATGTCGTGCATGCTAACTTCTCACCTCCTGGAGCAGCTGCCAGCAGCACTCCCCCCACCCCCCCCCCACAGCTTGCCTGCGGGTGCGTGACAGGAAGAGAGCCATCCTTGCAGCAGAAACCCTCCAGCACATCGGATGCCGGGCTGGTCACCGGGACGGTGCCACAGCGCTACCATCAGCCCCATCATGTGGTCACCATCACCTCCAGCACTGGCGGGCCTGGGTGGTGTCCGAAGCAGTGGAGGGGACACCGCCTTCCATTTGTGGTACTCTCTTTTGAGCACTGCAGCTGGGGGCTGCTGGGGTCTTCCTCCATCCCCTTCGCTCTCTCTTGTATGTTAGGTTTAGAGGGCGAGGTGGGTTTTATTTTCTCCGGACTTCAAAGTGCTTTGTGCGTGTTTTTTCCTTCGTGGCTCAGGCCAGTCAATGTTATACTACTTTATGCTATGCAATGGTTTGTTAGAATGTACTATGTTTTGTAAATGACATTGCTTTATGTTACAATTTTTTTTTATTATACTGTGTGGCTTTTCCTTACGTGATGATATGCTACAGTCTGCTTCATTTTGTCAAAATAGATGCTCGGGTTGTGTAGCGCCGTAATGGCTTGAAGGGTTTGCATGGCGAACCTGAACAGCGCCTTGCTGACAAGCCAGGTGATCGCCAGCACTTCTCAGGAGCATTAGAATACCTTAAGCGGGGCCTTGAGGCAGCAGGGGCGTTATGCAGGTGCCTGCTGTGGTATGGGGGTTCAATACAAGGTCAATCATATATGTGATACATATATATCTTAAGCACAGCCTGCAGCACTTCCTGGATAGTGTCACACTCTCAAATTTGCTTGAAAATGCATCATTTGCCTACTCTTTTTTTCAAAATTTTCTCGGGCGGAGAACCCTCTCGAACCCCCCCCCCCCCCGTAGGTGGTTCAGGCACGCTCGCTACGCTCGCTTGCCGCAGTGAAGTACGACAATTGTTTTACACCTCACCACTTTCAAATGTCACCAGCCGCCACTGCACTTATGTAAATTAGAGGGGGCTTGCACATTCCCCTTTGCCGGGGTCCCAGAAACCCTAGAACAGGCCCTGGCAGGACCCACCAACATTCTAGAACCCCCATCATAGCCAGTCCCACCATAGAGATTGCCCCTCACAGAATGTCCTATGCCATAGAGTGCACTGTGCAGCAATGATGATCAATCCTTCGCTGTCAAGCTCTTCCCAAAATACAATGTTCAAACCTGGCCTACTTGGTAAAAGTTGTCGGTTACAGGTGAACAACCACCACAATATGTCTGTGCGCCGGCTGCAGAGGTGCATTTGTAATCTGAAGAACACAGGACACAATCCTGCCAGTTTACTGCTCCTTTCTGCTTTACTGAGTTCACAAAAGGAGCACCACTGAGCTGGTAAAATGCATGAGAAAAGTCTGTTTATGGGGGTTCCTCAAGGCTCCCACAAAGAGGCTACGGGTATCCAAAATGTCCATTTAGAGTGAGCACACTGGGTTAAAAGACCAACCTGCAGCGTCATAACAGGAACATTAAAAAACACAGAATGTAAATGATGGCAGGGATCCAGATGAGGGGAAACTGAAATTCAGACTTTTCGTATTTATCGGACTACTCTTTCCCAAGGCACACAATACATAGAAAATATAAATATGCCGTAAATGTCCGGTGTGATTTTTATTTTTAACAATGGTTTTAGTTACAGTCTGTGGAGACAGCCAACATAGAAAAGGCTGTCAATGTAAAGTCCTGGGGCAGACAGTCATGGAGAGGTGTAAAGGGTCAGCGGTCGTGAGCTGATTAAACATGAACCATAAACACATCAATTAATTAAAACCATATTTTGAAAATATCTGTTCTTTTGTGTTCAAATAGGTTATTGATTTTGATCATATATAAACAAGACCATACAAAAAAGAGCATCGCAAAAAGTACACGTTATAGTTTGCTAACTAGTGAACTATCTAACAGTTATTTAACATTTTAATATTGGCTAAACAATCTTAAGTACCATGAGCATAATTATATACTGTAATAAAAGAAAAGCAAGAAAAGGAAGGCAAGAATGATAAAAAAGGAAAATAATAAAAGATAGAAAATAGATAAATCTTTAACCCCTTTGATGCGTGTGACGGAGCGGTTCCGTCATGCGCGCCGGTCGCGCTGTGCGGATGACGGAACCGCTCCGTCACGGCCCCGCCCGCGCACGAACCCTTCAGCACAGCGCGGTAATCCGCGCCGCGCTGAAGGGGTTAATAGAACAAAATATTACAAGTTATTATGACTCTAGTAAAATTTGAGTAGAACTACGTAGTTGTATTAAGAATAGTTAAACAATTATTAATTTATTCAACAGATTAGATATAGTCATGGCTGTAAAGCTGTATAATTATCAATTGGTTTCCAAAATAAATTATAATTAGAAGTGTTATGAATAACACCTGTAAGGGATAAATTGTCTCCTCTTCTGTAAAAAATTATCCATGCTCGCCATGTATGTACTGACAGTAATGAAGCATTTTTCCAATTAGCAGTAATACATTTCAATGCAGCTGAAATTGAAAAATCAAAAATCTTGCCTTCAAGATCTGTCAATGTTGTTTTAATAGTTACTGATTTACAAATTATTATAATTTAAATATTATTATAATAAAAATATTCAATGTTTTTGTTACTATATTCCAAACATCATCCCAAAACTTACTAATGTTAGGACAGTCAAAGAGCATAAGTTTTAACAGTCCTTCTTGTTGAGAGAAATTCCAACATACACAAGAATTCAATAATTTTGCTTTAAATAACCTAAAAGGAGTCCATAAGAAATTGAATAAAATAAATGTATTTGTTTGGTATATTGAAACAGGCAACCATCCTGAGACGGTATTCAGCCAGATTTTCCACCAAATAATCTAAGGATAATACAATATCTAATTCTTTATTCCAAAAAGAAGTTAGGAAAATAATATTATCATTTATACTTCCATTCAATTTTTTTTAATAAACGAGAGAGACAGCATGGGAAAATGGGGGCCAGAGTTTGCATCTATACAGCCAAATCAGATGTCACATTCTGGGGGAAATTATTATGGAAAGAGTCTAGTATTGAATTACACAATAGTTCATATTTATAACGATCTGTAGATTTTGTAGATTTTAGTTTGAACAATTGTTTTAGTTCCTGAAAAGATAACAAATTATTGTCACAGTATATATCTTTCAAGTAAAAAATGCCATATCTAATCCAGGTATTCCAAAATGTTGTGTGTGTATTTAATTTAAGTCTAGGATTATACCATAACGATGAGTGCAATGTAAATGAACGTGTGTATTGAAAAATGTAATCAAGATCATATAGTATAAATTTTGTAGATTTCACAATAGTTGATTTCTGAAGCAAACTTGTTGAATTAGACATGGTGACTAATGCCGGCAACGGAAACAGGGCAACCAAGCTTTGTTCAATACTAAGTCAAGTAGGAGTATTATTAGGTGTCACAGTTTGAAACCATAATGCACTTTGCTTTAAAATGAAAGATGTAAGATACTTTACAAAATCAGGTAAACCTAAATCACTATTGTTCTTGACAACCTTCGATTTCTTATAGCTTATACGAGGAGTTTTGTTATACCAAATATATCTGGTAATAATGCTATCAAGTTATTATAGAATTTAGGAGGAAGCTGTATAGGCATCATGGATAGAAATTAAAAGGTTTTCGGAGGAATACCCATTTTAATAGAATCTATCTTCCACCACCAGGTTAAATGGCGTGCAGACCATTTTTGAAATTTTCTCGGATATATTCTAAAATACATTTACAGTTTAATGAAATTGATTGTTTTATATTATGTGAAAATAATATACCCAGGTATTTGATTTCGTCAGCGGCCCAAATTATATATTTGTTGGGAACCATAACTAGTGAACAATGAACATTTAAGGGGGAAAATTCAGTTTTGTAGTATTTAGTGAGTGTCCTGAAAATTAAGAATAAGCATTAATTGAATTTAATAATGAAGGAATTGATGAAGCCGGATTACCAATATAGAGAAGCACGTCATCAGCATATGCAGAGGTTTTAATAGGAATGTTGTTAATAATAAGACCTTCAATTTCTTTGGAAATTCTAATAGCAAATAACCAAAGGTTCTATTACAAGTAAGAAAAGTAAAGGTGATACCGGGCATCCTTGCCTAGTACCTCTGTAAAGTAAAAATGTATTGGACCTCTGACCATTAATAAAAAGTTGAGCAGACGGATCCGAATCTAAAGCTGAAATCCTACGAATAAATGAGGAACCCATATTAAATGCAGCTAATGTATGAAAGAGATATTGCTAATGTACTTTGTCAAAAGCCTTTTCTGCTTCTGAGGCAAGAAGGCCAGCAGGTTGAGTTAATGATGCACCACTTTCGATTGCATGGAGTAATAATTTTACATTGTTTATTGACTGTCTGTTTTTCATGAAACCTGATTGATCAATATGCGCAATGGAATGCAATACTGAATCTAACCTTGTTGCCAGGATCGTTGCAGAAAGTTTACAATCCTGATTAATCCAGGAAATAGGATGATAGTTTGAAACCATTGCGGGGTCTTTATCTAGTTTTGGAAGGACTATAATTAAAACTTCTGTAAAAGACCCTGACATTGTTCCTGTAATACTAAAATGGGTAAATAATTTGAATGAATGTGGTGACAGGAGAGTTGCAAATTCTTTATAAAAATCTGCAGGAATACCGTCCGGGCCTGGAGATTTACGCAACTTGGCTCATTGGATAGCTGAGAGTACTTCTTCAATAGAAATTGGCATATCCAATTTATCTCCGTTTGAGAAATTTGAGGTAAATCACACTTCTCTAAAAATGTATCAACAAGTGATAAACCACTTGTTGGAGGTTTAATATATAACTGAATAATACTGCATTCATTCATTCACTATTGCTGTATGAGATATGGCTAATTGTCCATCCGATTTGTGGATAGCACTCATTTGAGTTTTATCTTTCTTAATATGCAAATAGTTAACTAAAAATCTTCCAGATCTATTTGCATTAAAACAGAATTCAGCGTTTGAATTAGAGAGTTGTATGCCTGCTCTTGTACTTAATATAGAGTTCAGTTCATAGCAAAGTTTTTGCACATGTATTTTGTATTTAATGTCACTGGATGTAAAAAAAATACGTTCATATTTAGCTATTTGTTTTTCTAATTTGTGTGTTAAATGTCTTATTTGTATGGGCCATAATGGAAATTGTAACTCCCCTAATGTATTCCTTAAAGGCATCCCATCTGTTTATAATTGATGTAGAACCTTCGGGATTAAACATAAAATATTCATCAATTGATTATAGAATTTTGGGTTTGTTGTCGTTAGTAAGAACATTATTTGTGTTTATGCGCCATCGTCCTCAAGACTGAGATACTGTAGGATGTGAAATGAAAAACAAGTGCATGATCCAAAATATCAATATTTTGGATACTGGGCTCAGAAATAGAGGGAACTAAATGTTAGGATATTAATACAAAATCTAATCTAGAATATGAATTATGAGGATTGGGAAAAAAAAGTGAATTGTTTGTCTGTTGGATGATGTAAACGCCAGATATCCATTAATTTAGTTGATTTAAAAAAGATTTAAGAGCAAAAAAGGCTTTTAGAGGAGGATGATTGATTTGAGAACATCAATCTAATAAAGGATCATTTATAGGATTGAATTCACCTACAGTAATATGTGGAACATTACCTAATTTTAAGACTTCTGACGTAAAAACAGACAAACTCAGGTTCATCCTTTGTGGGACCGTATATATTAATCAAGTGCAGGACCATGTCATCAATTTTAATTATGAGAAAACGACCATCAGAATCGGAGTACTTATGTAATATCTGAAGAATTTTTTTTTGAAAATAAGATAGCAACTCAGTTTTTCTTATTGAGAGCAGGTGAAGAAACAATTTTACCCACCCATTTTTTGTTCATATAAGCTAGAATAGTGCTATCCACAAATCGGATGGACAATTAGCCATATCTCATACAGCAATAGTGAATGAATGAATGCAGTATTATTCAGTTATATATTAAACCTCCAACAAGTGGTTTATCACTTATTGATACATTTTTAGAGAAGTGTGATTTACCTCAAATTTCTCAAACAGAGATAAATTGGATATGCCAATTTCTATTGATGAAGTACTCTCAGCTATCCAATGAGCCAAGTTGCGTAAATCTCCAGGCCCGGACGGTATTCCTGCAGATTTTTATAAAGAATTTGCAACTCTCCTGTCACCACATTCATTAAAATTATTTACCCATTTTAGTATTACAGGAACAATGTCAGGGTCTTTTACAGAAGTTTTAATTATAGTCCTTCCAAAACTAGATAAAGACCCCGCAATGGTTTCAAACTATCAGCCTATTTCCTTGATTAATCAGGATTGTAAACTTTCTGCAATGATCCTGGCAACAAGGTTAGATTCAGTATTGCATTCCATTGCGCATATTGATCAATCAGGTTTCATGAAAAACAGACAGTCAATAAACAATGTAAAATTATTACTCCATGCAATCGAAAGTGGTGCATCATTAACTCAACCTGCTGGCCTTCTTGCCTCAGAAGCAGAAAAGGCTTTTGACAAAGTACATTAGCAATATCTCTTTCATACATTAGCTGCATTTAATATGGGTTTCTCATTTATTCGTAGGATTTCAGCTTTAGATTCGGGTCCGTCTGCTCAACTTTTTATTAATGGTCAGAGGTCCAATACATTTTTACTTTACAGAGGTACTAGGCAAGGATGCCCGGTATCACCTTTACTTTTCTTACTTGTAATAGAACCTTTGGTTACTTGCTATTAGAATTTCCAAAGAAATTGAAGGTCTTACTATTAACAACATTCCTATTAAAACCTCTGCATACGCTGATGACGTACTTCTCTATATTGGTAATCCGGCTTCATCAATTCCTTCATTATTAAATTCAATTAATGCTTATTCTTAATTTTCAGGACACTCACTAAATACTACAAAACTGAATTTTCCCCCTTAAATGTTCATTGTTCACTAGTTATGGTTCCCAACAAAGATATAATTTGGGCCGCTGACGAAATCAAATACCTGGGTATATTATTTTCACATAATATAAAACAATCAATTTCATTAAACTGTAAATGTATTTTAGAATATATCCGAGAAAATTTCAAAAATGGTCTGCACGCCATTTAACCTGGTGGTGGAAGATAGATTCTATTAAAATGGGTATTCCTCCGAAAACCTTTTAATTTCTATCCATGATGCCTATACAGCTTCCTCCTAAATTATATAATAACTTGATAGCATTATTACCAGATATATTTGGAATAACAAACCTCCTCGTATAAGCTATAAGAAATCGAAGGTTGTCAAGAACAATAGTGATTTAGGTTTACCTGATTTTGTAAAGTATCTTACATCTTTCATTTTAAAGCAAAGTGCATTATGGTTTCAAACTGTGACACCTAATAATACTCCTACTTGACTTAGTATTGAACAAAGCTTGGTTGCCCTGTTTCCGTTGCCGGCATCAATATAAGTTTCCTGTAATAAACAAATATCCGCCTTATGTCTAGCCAGATAATCCAAAACTTTAGTACGCTTAAACCTTTAACATTTAAAAGACATCATTGAAAGAAATTAAGTTGAGAAGAAAATAAAGGATTAAAGAAATGACCAAATGTACGTAGTTCTGTAGAAAAAGGAATGAAAAAAAAACGGACCAACATACAACAAATACAACATATAGACAGATATATAATTCTTGAATTGCACACATGCATAAGAATAACCATTCAAAACACCCCCAGTGAAGAATGACATAAATTTAGGCTTACTATAGATGCGTAATAATCTAGTAACATTTTCGTTAATATCCATGGAGAGCGGCGAGTGTTGGTCTAAGTATAGACAAAGGTCATCGGACGTTAAAAGGACCTCGAGAAGCCATCTTTCCATATTCGCATGGTAGACGGGTCGAAAAGTCCATATTTGAATCCACAACTTCTCAATCTTGGACAAAGATCAGTAAATTCTTTACAGATTTTTACAGTTTCCTTACAAAATCTTGATGAATAACAGATTTATTATAGTTAACCATTAAAGATGGAATTTCTCTTGACACTTTCCGTATTAATACAAGATGGTGATGACGAAACACATTGAATATCATGTGACAAAGTTTAGTTTGATTTGGGCTTCTATGTGAAGGAATTATATGAGCTTTGTCGATCTCACATTTTTCCGTAAATTTTATCTCAACAGGCCAGTTTTCTCTTTAGTTTTGCACACCTCTAAGTGTCCTTCATGAGCCATATTGATGACTCTACTCTTCATGCTCACAGGAACAACCAGGTGACTGCCACTTAACACTGAACCATCATGATCAGTAAGTTCATACCTGACCAGCCAAAATGGGCAAACCACTCCACTGAGATTACTTTGTTCAGGCCATCCATTCACGGTGTATGGGAAGTCATCACTCTTTACTTCTGTTTTTCATTCTTCCTCACTGATCGCACCATCCATCACAACACAAACACATTCATCAGCTCATTTGGTGTCCTCCAATTGTCATGGTTGACGTCAGGACTTTTAGTGACAAATCTTGACAAACAGTCTGCAGTGCAATTTTGCACATCAGTAATGCACTTGACAGAGAATGTGTATTCCTGTAGCTCCAGAACCAAATTTCAAATTCTACCTGACACATTGTCTTGCCCCTTTCTCAAGAAGATCTCCTAAAGTGGCTTATGATCAGTTACTACTGTTAATGTCCTTCCCCAGAAGAAATATAAATGTATTTCCCAACTCATTGCCAGGGCCTTTTTCTCAAAAACAGAGTAATTGTGCTCTGCCCCTTTCAATGCAAGTGATGCACCTGCAATAGTGTGATCCTCTCCAACCTCAAGTTGAAGAACTGCCCCAGATCCTTGTTACTGGCATCAGTGACAACTTGGGTAAGTCTGTGTGCCTTGAACACATTTAGTTTTGGAGCCTTTTGTAGCTCATCTTTTATAGTATCAAACTCCTTTTGGCACTTATCACTCCGATTTGAATTCTACACCTTTCTTGCCCAAAAAAGACTGCACCTCATCTTTGTTCTTAGGTGGACACAGTTTGCATATGTTTCCACTAGGTCCAGTTTGGGTTTACCACTTCAGGCGTGATCGTGTGACCCAGATATGATATTTCAGGTTTGTCAAACAAACATTTATGTCCAGTTAATGTCAAACCAACAGCGCTCAACTTACGCAACACAGTAAAAAGTCTGCTATTGTGTTTCTTCCAGTTGTTCCCATAAATGAGCACATTGTCCTGGAAACAATGTACCCCTTCTTTCCTAGCACCAACACCATTATTCTCTGGAATACAGAGGCCGCAGACACAAGGCCAAATAACATCCTCATGAATTTAAATGCTCCCATGGGTGTTATAAAAGCAGACAGATACTGAAACTCAGGGTGCACCTTGATCTAATGATAGGTAGATGTGAGATCCAGTGTAGTGAATAATCTCGCATCACAGGTAGCGAACATCCTTCTTGAAATGTTAGGTAATGGAAACTCTTCCACTATCAATTCTTTGTTCAACCCCCTTAAGTCTAAACATAGGCGAATAGCACCTGACGTTTTTTTAGCCATTACTATGGGTGCAAACCACTCTGTGGCTTCTACTAGGGTTATAATTCCTTGTGTTTCCAATCTCTCTAAATCCTTATGTACATCCTGTTGTACACTTTGTGGGATTTTCCTGACCTTATGTGAGACTGGTACATCTTCAGCCTTAAGTTTGGTGTAATGATGACATTACCTGGCACATCCTAATTTCTTAGAGATCTCTGCACAACCTTTTGTCTTTTGTCCGATTCCCACCTGATGTTGAGCATTGGGATCCAGAATATTACCCAAACTCTTTTTGTTCAAGCCATCCCAGGATGTTATCACACTTGAATGCTACATAAATCGCTGCTGGAATAATAAGCCCTTGATATTCTACAGTGCTTAAAACATAAGCCTACACCATTATTTCCAATCCTCTATACCCCCCTGACCTAACATCCATGCAGCACAGATTGATACCTGGAAGTTTTTCGGTAATACACCATTATCTATTATAGTTAGCCTCGAACAGGAATCAAACAACATATTAACATCAACATCACCCACTTTTTCTGCAGGATTGTCAGATGCATTGATATCACCTTTTTCCTTATTGATATGTAAAGCATATTCTTATCCAACCTCTTTAATTCCACAGTTTTTGTACGCTTTTTCCTTGGTATGACAATTTTTTCCAGCACAAGAGGATTTGGACATTTAAGAGAGAGGCAACATTTCATGAAATGCCCCTTTCCTCTTGACACTGATGACACAGGACATCCACTGTTATTTGCTAAATGCCCTATTTGCCCACATCCCAGAACATCTTCCTTTAATGTCATCTCCAGCTTTATTTACATGTTTTGTCTCATTTGCCTTTACTACTTCTTCCACCTTGTTGCTTTTGCATTGTTCATTGACTCATTAAACATGTGTTCCACCCTCTTCGCAGTAGCCAATACATCACTCAAAAGTGGATCATCTTTTAACAATAATTACTCTCTAATGCGACCACTTTGGCAATGAAGTAAAAATTGGTTCTGGTGCGTTCTTCAATCAATGCACTGAATTTGCAGGTGCATTGCTGTTTCCTCAAACTCCTCTTCCTCATCTGTCTGTGTACACCTTCAAAAATGATATCTCTCAAATATTGTACTTATACAAGGTAAGTAGTGATTATCCAATTTCTTGATGTCTACTTCAAGATTTGATGTAGGCAGGCTACTTTTGCAGTGTGCGAAGGTCTGCTCCTCAATTCGAGGCTCATATACCTATATTTACTATTCCAGCTCTTTCAAGACCTCTGACCAATTGGGGAACAAGTTTGGTCTACATCAGAACCAAAAAAGGTTTTAGTTAAAGCTGAAACGATGCATAATGAGTAAGGGCCATGGAGTGCTTCCATCCTCCAGGCCCACCTCCCCAGACCATTCCTACATGAGAAAGTCATGCGACTTAAAAGGCCTTGCCTGAGGTTATTCTGAAGGTGTGGTTGGTCCACCATGCAACATTTGATTGATTTAGCGTTTACCCCATCATCGTTTTTAGCATTCTTGCGAGATACCACAGATGTGACTGGAATCACATTCAGTGAAGTGCTAAGGGCAGGATTATAACACAGGTCTGCAATTCAGAAATTAGATAAGATCGCCTATTTTCACACCTCTTGGCATTAAGGCCTCCTGTTCACCTGTGAACCGGTGCCTCAGGTTAGAAACCTCAGAGTCATCTCTGATGACCAGTTACATTTTCTGCTCAGGTAAACAGCCTTACCTCTTCCTGTTTCTTTCTAATAAAAACCTTGAGAAAGATTTTTCCTTTCATCTCACAGGAATTGCAAAAGACGGTGGTGGTGGTGGCTCTTTTGCAATCCAAACTTGATTACTGCAATGCCCTGTTTTTGGGCATTGATAAAACCCAGATGAGAGAGTTGCAGTCCCTACAGAATGCCGCAGCAAGGCTGCTTCTAAATATACCTAGAGGTCAATCAACCTCGGCAGGAATCAGTACACTGCACGTGGAATTCAAGGCCTAATGCCTGGTTCATAAAGCACTCTACGGGGAGGGGCTAGGGACATCCAAAAAATGTTTTCATCCTATACCCCCGCTTGTGCCCTTAGGTCTGGCAATCTAGGCCTCCTCCAGATTGACAGGATTAGGCGGGTAAAATGGGGCGGCAGAACTTTTTCAAACTGTGCGGCAAAGTTATGGAACAAGATGCCAATAGCCATGAGATTCCAATTAAATCGACAGTCCTTCAGAAAGGATCTGAAAACGTGGCTGTTCACTTCGATCTAACTCCCTGGTAACACAGGCTGTGCCATTTTTCACATACACCAGCGCCAAGACGCCGTGGCATTCGAGCGCTATACAAACATATATCCTATCCTACCATGTCAGATCAGCACTAGCGATACAAAATGCTACCCCATACTTTAAACGCATCTGTGTACACAGATCTGTAATTGCTGTCTGCTTCACAAAACTGCACAAATTCTATTGCTATCTGTCTTATCGACTTGATAATAGCATCTTCTAGATATCAAATGCATCGGTTTCACGTATAACCTCTGCTTAGAAGCCTTAAAGTGAAATGGTCTTTGGACATAGATAAAATGAAATTGCGTTAACTTGCAGCGGCTTCAAACATTTACTCAAAACTTTGTCCAGTGGTTTAAAAAAAACTGTTTGTAAATGCAAATAAGGTTGACTAATCACTTTTTGAAGCATATTTGATCGTATTTTACGGTCTGCATTCAATAATGATATTGGCCGATATTTGAGTCTAATGGGTATTTATTCTCCTGGGGATCAGAAGTGTTGTTGCGTCAGCACATGAATCTTCTTTTGTACTTTTTCAGAAACTGTGTTGGATAGGATCCTCGTGCATCAAGTTCACTTATGTATTCTTAAGTTGCTTAATGAAGTGGTTAGTTAGTCCATCTGTACTTTTTTTTTTTATTTGAAGCTGTTCAATGGCTTTAATAATTCCAATTGGACTGAAAGACCATGAGGGCATGCCAAGCTGGCAAGCATGGGTTTCAGTGTCAGCAGACAAAAGCAGGAGCCAAAGCTGCAGTGACTCCACAGCTCCATCTTTTCCAGCATCAGCATCCCTTTCAGAAGGGACAAAGTGTCAAGCCTTACCAGGGAGGAATCCAGGGCAATGACTGCAGAAAAGGAACAGGATCACAGGGCAAGATTCTTCCTCTTCAAAACATTGACTTGCTCTTCATTCCCACTGAGCCTAAAACACCTGTCAGGGGAAGAATAAGTCATTCCTTAATCAGTAAGAAGAGGTAACCACAAGCAAGCTGTTCTTATCACCCATGGGTATTGCTCTGAATTTTATACCATTCCACCAATTGTACCTCTTTGTCACCACATAAGCAGCCAGAAACATCAAAGGCCGCTGCTGGAGGCAGTGGGGGCAAAGTTCCATTTCAACTAGCTCCAAATAACCAAGGAGGACAACAACTTCATTCCCTGTATCTCCTAATTCCCAAAAAGGGTGAGATATTGATGCCAACAGTAGACCTCGGGCCACTCAACCGTTACGTAGTGTCAGAGATTTTTCAAGATGACTATTTCCACTACTCTACACTGGAGGTTACATGGTGACCCTAAAAATCGAGGGCACCTACTTTTATAGACCCAACTACCCAGCGCACCATTGCTAATTCAGGTTGATGGTAAGTTGGCATAAGTACCTGTTCAAAGTACTACCTTTGAGGTCACCGCAGCTCCTTGGTGTTTACCAAATGTCTAGCAGTGGTTGCAGTACTTCATGACTGCTCCATTTATTTCATACCTGAATGACTGACTGATAAAGGGCAGCAGCCAGCAGCGGTGCCTAGCGCTCACTCAAGGCATGCCACTTTTACACAAATTGGGATTCACTGAAAATGCCAAACCTCAATCTCTGTTCTCAAAAATGCAGCCTTTTTTTTGTTTAGCCCTATTGAGCATAGGGACAGGTGAAGCCTACCCCAACAGTGAGACATTGGGGGCTGTTTCTCTTTTACCAGACATTGCATCCTCTGACAGTGAGAGGAATTGTTACATTTCTGGGGATGATGGCATCTGGCTTGGCAGTAGGTCCAAATGTTTGCTTTCACTAGCGCCCTCTACATAGGTGGGTGTCTCTCAGGCAATGGTCACAAACCATTGGTAGTTTGGAAGATCTAGTGTTAGTAGAGCCCATAGTTTAGCACAAACTAAAATAGTGGAACAATAACAATTTGTTGCTGGATAGGTCATTTATTGACCCTCAGTAATAGATGACCATTACCTCAAACACCTCCTGTACTGGGTTCCAGGGCATACACAGACCACCTGATCAGTCAGGACTCAACAACAGCAGCAACTCCACATCAGTCCTTTGATACTAGCACCTTCTGGGGCTGTGATATGATCCCAAAGGATTTTGTAGTGCTTAAACTTCACACCCTAGATTTTCAGTAGTCTTGGGAAACTGGCCAATGCTATTCTTTAGGGCAACATTTGCCTGCTCTCTGTAATCTCCAGAACTGGTGTAGTTAATTTTAGTTTGTAAACAGTTGATTTCAGATTGGGTGCTAGAGAAAGGAATGCAATGCGCAAGTTTAGGAAGATGCACCTGGCCCTGTTTTAATGCATGTTGGTGCAATGTGGGCAGCTCAGTGAGTTGGAGACCCTACCTCAGAATTTCCCAAAAAGGTTTGAAAAACCAGTACCTCAAAAACTCACCACCCAAGTAAAACAAATGTTGAATTTTAGGGTGCCAAGAGTCCTGAACGGTTCCAGAGGAGTGCTGGATATCCAATAGCATGTGCCCCGTTGGAAGATAGGTCTGTGACCACTTAAGGACCCAGCTAGTCTACAGGCCTTTAAAGTTTCCTGCAACGGGAGCAGATGTAGTGGGTCTGCGCCCCACTGTGAAACGTAAAGGAAGTCCCAACATTTAGAGGTCTCTCTCTCCAGAAAGGCCGCTAGTGGTCAAGAACTTACAATAATGAACCACACACGTAACATAAAGGATTTATTGTCCCGTTGGGGAACTGGACTTTAGGGTTTGTGTCCAACACTGACTTTCAACATTGATTCCTGGAAGCCTACACGATAGAGGGGTAGCTCGGATGCTTCCAATATCAGGACAACCAAAAGAGGAAGGACATGTGTCCCTCTGAGGCTGGAATGGGTGATTTCGCTGGAAGCATAAAAGTATGTGACAGATCAGAAAATGTTCATCCTCATCACGGGAGGTAGGCAGAAAAGACCTTCTGCATCACCTATGTGATGATCTTGTGTGTATGTATCAGATTTTGTACTGTGCGGACCTAGCAAGGAAGCAACAGACCACTGTACTTTACTTAGGAGAATGTGAAACAATCTGAAGTATCAAGTGGGATTGTACAAATACAATTAATTGCACATTTGTAGACACTGGGAGATTAAATGATTTGCCCAGAATCCACGATGTGGAGTGATGCGCCAAGGCCATATGCGAACCTTGCTCTCCAGGTTCCAAAGTTGTGAAATCCAGCTGCTCCCACAGATCATCAGTTGTTTTAGTGAGTGTGGCCCTCTAGGCTGCAAAGAGTTCACAATTAGTGGCCACCTCTGTTCTGCCAGCTGGGCTTTGTGGCGATTTTAATAACATTTAGGTTTTCTATATCCTACACGATGGTCAGTTCAGCTATTCTGCATCTTATGACTCTTAGCAGCAACGCCCACGGTTTATTCCAAGCCTTCAGGTTTGGCAGTCATGAATACAGAGTCTGTCCGTGGTAAATACCTCTTTTCCACCACCACCTAGTATGCTGTCTCCTCTCTCTAGATAATGCAGTGTCTCAATGGAGCTTTGTTATTCCCACTTTGACTACAAGAGTGCAGGGCCAAACTGATTATTGGACTCCGAGAGGTGCAGTGGATGAGCTCAAATTGCTGGGAAAAAGCCACCAGCAGAGGAAAAGGGCAATGGTGGGTTTCACTGAGCTAATGGCAAATTTATGCTTGCAGTGGAAGGGATGAGATGACCTGCCTCCCCTTCTCAAGGAGTTAAGTCGATTTTAAGTGAAGCGACCCCCGAAGCATAGGATATGTAGCTCTCCAGTCCACTGTATTAGCAAATTTGCAGTTGTGTATATCGTTTTCAAAATGGATTCCTAACATTCAGATTGAACATTACTGAAACAAGCACACATTTCCCACATATTTCACATAAATGAGGATAAGTTGCCTGCTGTGGCACAGTAGCTTGGGAGGACCCATATAAAGGATAACTTTCTTACTTGTCCCTGGGGTGCTCTTCACCTTGAAGTTGCAGAAATGCTCCATTATCTAGCCCTGGCACTGGGAAGACGACACCAGTATGGTATGGGGAGGTTTCAGAATAAGCAGACTGCCTTTTTTCACTCTGCCTGACTTGTCTGGGACTGTGGGATATACAAATGTATCCTAGACTGGTCCACTGCCTGAGAATGAATGTCAAAAACCCCTTGTAATCCATTGTTGCTATCTAACGAGCCTTGTAAAAGAGCTTCGAAGCACTACTGGACCTGCCCTGTACTCCCCTCATTGCACCTCCACAGCTTAAATTGTGCAATGATAGGGAGCAATATCAACACCAAAATATACTTAACTGTACACAGACACATATGCAAATGCCTATACCAAACAGACTTCTTGTGCCTCGACTTACTCATGTGTCCTGAGGACTTTGGAGTGGGACAATGTAGACTTCGGGTTCCGCAACTGGTCCCGGGAACTTCCCCTCGACCGGGAGCTTGACTAGCGCAGAGTGGCTTGCTGGGCCACCATGAGCTTTAGGGATCTCTTCCTCCAAGCCTTCGTATGCATGGCCAGGCAATCGGAGTAGGACTTTGGGTCATGGCCGTGCTCCAAACACCACAGACAGATGAGGTGAGGGTCCCTCACTGATATCGTTCGGGGTTATGCTCTGCAGGGCTTGAATACTGTCTTGTACAATAACATCCTCGACAGGTAAAACCTCAAAAACGGGCGACAAGATGTCAAAAAAGTTTGGTCAAAAACAGACTGAGGGGGTAGCTCTCTCTAATTAGTGCTGGCTGGCGTGGAAAGAAAAGAACTGACAGCGCATCTGTGTGGTGCCTAAACCGGTGCGGCAGTGTCACTTCAGGCACGCACAGCATCAACGGACATGGAGCCGATCGGCGCCATCTACTGGTGCAGGGGTAATATTAAAAAACAAGCATTGGCATAGCCAATAGGTCTCGCCTTTGGGACCTTATAAGTGTTTAGCCATGCAACAGTTAATGATGTTGCACCAAGGATATTGTACTTTATAACTAAATATTTATAAGGTTCCAAAGGCGAGAACTATTGGCTATGCCAATGCTTGTTAACATAGCATTGATTATTAATGTTTAGACGCCACACCCACCCCTTTTTCAATCACAGGCAATGAGGGGTTTCATTATGGTACCTCTAAAATGTGATCTCACGGGGGTGAAATGATGATGGAAACGCGTCCATTGGATTGACAGCTTTGTACTGACGTTGGGAAGCCCACCTACTATCCAGAAATGTGGAAAGTCCAAGGCGCTCCACTTCTCCTTTTGTGTTTTTACTCATGACAAAAGCGCTCAAGTAGTAATGTGCAAACATTTTCGCACATTAATCACTTGAGTCCTGCTAGCAGACAGTTTGAAGAATTACCATCCTTGTTTATTTGTAATCCAGTGCCTAAAGGATTTGAAAGTATGTTTTTCTTGTAGGCCCTGTGATTCTCGTAGCAACCAGTGTGCAGCCTGTTGTGGGCTGGGCTCCTGTAGACACTAGGAAACCCATGTTTTGGTGCAAGTGCGGCTTAAACCGCATGCTAGTGTCTTTGGAGTGTTAAATAACCGATACATTTTAGGTTGCCTGACCCTTGAATTATGTAATGGATGTATGTTTGCTCTAACTATTTGATTTTGTGGTGGTGCTAAAGTTACATTCTCGTGTGGTCGAGTGCTGTAGTGGCATGGCGGCGCCCAGGGTTTAGATCTTTTGTTTTGCTGCTGTTCCTGTATTATGCAATATCACTTCTGTTTATAAAAAAAAAGCAATCTTGTATCAACACTTGCACTTTCCAAGAGCCCCCCCTGTCTACTCGACTCCTCAGCTTCCCCCCTCTCTCTCGTCCGCGCCTTGAACACGTCCCGTTTCCTGGAGAGGCCTCCATCTCTGGCACGCGCTGGAATCCTTCCTTTACCCCAGCGGAGGCGGACCAGAAAGCAGAATGAAAACCGCGCCGATTTATTAAGCCATTAATGAGGCGTCCGTCACCGCGCTTTCAGCTGCGCGGCCATTTTATAAAGAGCAGATGAGAGCGACGCCGCGTTCTCCGTGCCAGTGAGACCCGGGGGACGGCGTCGAGGGGTGAGGGGGGCTCAGACGAGTGTGAATAACGGAGTGATTAGAGCTTGTCAGTCTCTGAGCAAAGATATCAAGCGCGGCTGTGAAGAGGAATAAAAAAACGGGGGGGGGGGGCAAGATGACAGTTGAGAGGGAGAAGGGAGGGACAAGAAAGCAAAATGAGAGGTAGAAAAAGAACAAAGTGAAGGAATAGAAGAAGGAAGAAACGGAAAGAGTTGACAACAGAGTTGGGGTGGGGAGGTGCGTGATTGAGAGGAGCTAGAGGAAGGAAGATAAAGGAAAGGTGAGTGAGGCAGAGCAAATACAGTAATTGGAGAAGAAAGGAAAATACAGCGCCCAGAAGCCAAAGAGAATAGGGGAGAAAAGGAGACGAGAGAGAAATGAGCGGGTAGGGCCAGCTAGGATGGATGAGACAAGCAAAGAAGGAGGGAGAGGGTTGATAAAGTAAGAAGCAAAAGAAAAGTGGTATGAACATGAGAACTGATGGAAGATAGAGAGCAGAAGGGAGGGGGTAGAAAAACCGATTGATTGAGAGGTAGAGAATGAGTGTCAATGGATGAGATCAGAGAGAATGAGGAAAAGAGGGGAGAGAGGAGAGAACCAGCATTAAAAATGCAATAGGTCTCGCCTTTCATTAATTTAAAACCATTTGCTTTGCTAAACAATACCATTAGCAAAGCAAATGGCTTTAACTTAATCAAAGGCGAGACCTATTGCATTTTCAATGCTTGTTTAGAAATCTCCCTGATTCCTCAGAAAACACATATTTGACCTGCCCTTGTGATTATCCATCTGCACCATCATTTTTGCACTTTATGTTCTTTTGCAAATTGTACAGTCTAGCACGCAAGCACTTTATCCAGCCTTTGCTATGCAAACTAGGTTTCCGACAGTGTAGAGTAGCCTTGCACCACTTACAGTTTTTAAGCTCATACGAAATTTCTTTTTCTGTGTGTGCTTTCCTGAAAGCAGCCATTTGGGCCAAAAAAACCTATGGCTGGATAACTTGCATGCATTGAATACCCCTTTTGTCACATTGTATTAGATCGAGGTGTCTTTGTTTTGTTCTTTTAGCATTAGCTAGGAGCACACGGGAGACCCTATTTGAGGTTTTTTTCCTCCTATCTTGCCTGATAATTGTGCATCTGTGTCTGTTTCTGTTTGTCTGTGCTTGCTTTTTTTTTTTTTTTAACTTAGGCATACAGTGAACTCGGAGACATAAAATGCACTGACTTAATCATACTTTTAAATGTTTTTTTTTTTAAATTAACGTAAATTTGGTTTCTTACTATTGTCATATTGTTTATTCGTATTTTGATATCATGTACTCTTATGGCCTTCTATTCAGCCGAATAAAGAATTTGAATTGAATTGAGTCTGATGTTAAGTCTGGTAGTGAGGACATGGTGCAACTCAGTGTGCTAGCATGGTCCGTGTTTTTGTAAAGGCAAGAGTTACTGTTGGTTTCAGGGGCAAGATGTCAGAGTGAAAGGTCATTGACCAATGAGGAAGGAGGGTATAGTTGAAGCATTGTGACGCAATGACATAAAAACACAAAACGCAGGGTCACCAAAGTGTGAGGGCATCGGTAATGGCTAAGGTGTGTGAACTGCTTAAGAGTGGGGGTTAATGGCTGAGGGTTTGAGAGCTGTTTAAGAGTGTGCAATGATGGATTGAGGGCTTAGTGTGAGAACATGGTTGAGGGCATGTGAGGTAATAGGATGAGAGTTCAGGGAGCGGCTGATAATGGGTCGAGTTCTTGCAACTCAAAGCCTCCGAAGAGGCACTTGCGAAGACAGCCTGCACCAGGGAGGGGGGACACCGATAGGTGTCAACAGGTCTTCACACGACGGAAATTCTAAGATCCCGCCCTGCAGACAGGGCTTCAAAGTACACGAGATGGGCGCAGATTTCTGAGACATCTGGACAGTGTCTGTCAATCTAGCCCCGCCCCCCGCATCACGCTCCTCCTCAGCCGATCCCGAAGTCTGCTGGAACTAAAGGCCTCCTCCTTCTCTTGGGGTATGCCTCCCACATAGACTCATCACACCTAGGCGCCCCGAACCCGTGCTATTTGCTCTGCCGTCCTACACAGCGCTCCGTCACCTCACACACTGTAGTGTTCTCTATGATTGGCATCCTCGTGCCAGTAACCTGGCTCGAGGATGCTTACTGATGTAATGTATTCTTTTGAAGTATGTTCCGTGATCTGATGCTGAACGTTGCGTGCCAGGATTCTGACAACTGTAATCAGTTGTCTGACATCTTGGTATGTGGCGGGAGCGTCTGGCTGTGGGTGCATTTGAACTTACAATTAAAGAAGCTCTTACTCAACTAATCGGCCTCCTGGACTTCTTTCACTACATTTGGCGACAAGCGGACGAAGCTGCGCGTCCTGCACCCACCAGCCTGACATTTCAAACTCGTCGGATTCTTCATTAACCATCTGCATCCTGTTTGATCAATCTGCCCTCAGCGGAAGACTTCCTCGGTTCCTGTTTCAAATTTCTGTATGAGGAAATCGTGTCTGGCAGTTCTGGGCAAATTGGTGATTTTCGGGATTGCAACGCAACGTAGAGATCGTGACTTCACCTTCCGCGTCTCTACCAATGATTCATCTCCTAGCAACAGTCGATGCTGCCTGACGTTGTCCACTCACGTAAGCACTGTGAGTTTCTAACGCATGCGCATTGACGTCGACGTCTGCAATTCACACAGTGCAGTGACGTCTACACGCTTGCGCATTAACGTTGGCAGCCATTTTCCGAGGAGATTTTTGGTTTCCAAGGTAACCAAATACATTTAACGCAACGCCACATAGATTCAGCAGACAGCCCATCGCGCTGTCTTTCTTCAGTGATCCTCATCTTTATTTTGACCACAGGTAGGATTGAGCCTTCACGTTTCTACAGTGACAGGCACACCATTTAAATTAAAACTACTACAATTATTTATTGATGTCTGTGGATTCAGCCTGCACATTTCTACGGTGACAGGCACACCATTTAATTTAAAAACAACACAATTGTTTATAACATCCTCGAGCCTTCAATTTCGGTGATAGGCTCACCTTACTTCATCATCTTTATTGTACTTGCATATTTTAATGTATTTGATGTCAATTTAAAATTCAGAAAGACATTTCATTTCATTTTTGTTCGACAAATTACAAGTAATATATGGTTTATGGCATAACTGCCTTTATTTCAGCACCAGATTGTTCTGTTGGTTAGTAACCTTTTTTACTTAAGGATGGCTTCTTCTCAACAATTCGCTCAACCGCCTCCTTTTTTGCAACAACCTGGAAAACCCAGTATTCCATGGCGCCAATGGGTAAAAGCATTTGAAAATCACATCGTAGCCATTGATGCCGTCAAATTTCCACCAGAACGTAAAGTAGCAATTCTTTATGGTTGTTTAGGTCTTGCTGCACAACACGTTTTTGAGAACTTACCCAAATTTCCTACTCCTGCTGGTGATGCTGATCATTGGAACTCTTATAAAGAGGCCCTATCACGCCTTGCGAATCACTATGATCAGGAGTCAAACATTATGCTTGAAAGACATAATTTCTTTAGGAGAAAACAACGTGGAGATGAATCTGGGGAACAGTATATCGCACAGTTGCAAGTTTTAGCGTCAACTTGTGAGTTTGAAGCCGACCCTGATATTTACATTTGTGATCAATTTGTTTTTTCTTGTTTCTCAAGAAAAATTCAGCAACGCCTTCTTAGTTGTAGAAAACCATCCCTCCAAGAAACAATTGATATTGCTAAGAGTATTGAGTGATCTATTGTCACTTCTAAGGTCCTTCAACAAGATCAATCTCTCAACACTTTCAAGACTCCAACACAAGACATTGTCAACTCTGTCAATGCTGTCTCTACGCATAAACCTACTAAACACTTTGTTAAAAAAGGAAATACTTTCTGTTATAGATGTGGGTCTAAATCACACTTAAGCAATTATCCTATGTGCCCCGCTATTGGGAAAAGATGTGTTCTTTGTAAAAAGATTGGTCATTTTCAAGGTTCATGCAGATCCTTAAAGAGACCTACCAGTATTAATAGTGTTGACTACTCTGAAGCCATTAATGATTGTTCTGATCAGTTTCAAGATATGGTAGTTTCTATTGAATGCAATGCTGTTTTTACTCCTCATTTTGTGAAAGGTCCTTTAGGAACGGCATTCTTTGGTAATATAGAAATTCCCATTATGGCAGACTCTGGTTCGCCCATAACCATTTTATCAGATGTCATATTTCACGATAAATGGAAAGGATCCATCACTTTGTGTCAAACTGACATTAACCCCAAGGCTTTTGGCGAGTTTGACATGGACATGTTGGGATATTTCAATTATAGACTGGAATGCTTAGGGAGATCCATATTCACAAAGGTGTATGTTGCAGTTAGAGGACGCAATATCATTGGTTGGCAGGATCTGGCGAAAATGGGTTTACATCTTATTCCAGGTTCTGATAATCCAATTGCTCTTGGTGATCCCCCTCAAGGTTACAGTCCTGCTGGCTCTAGAAATGATTTGCATCCCAAAACAGATTGTTTATGTCTCACAGATCATACTTCTGATATCAAAAATGTTTTGGATAAATTTCCAAATTTATTTTCTGAAAAATTAGGAACGGTCAAAGGTTTCCAACACCAAATTAGGTTGAAATCTGACGCTCAACCGGTCGTTCATAAGGTACGTCCTTTGCCTCTTAGTGCAAAGGATGAACTTAAATCTGTCCTCAAAAATTGTGTGATGATGGAGTCATTGCTCCTTGTGACTCCTCAGAGTGGGTTTCTCCCATTGTTATTGTCCGTGTAAAATCTGCGAAGGTCAGATTATGTGCGGATTTACGCACCTTAAATAATAACATACTTATTAACTGCCACCCCCTTCCTAAAATTCACGAACTCCTGGCCAATTTGGGAGGGGCGAAATTTTTCTCACTCATTGATCTGCGTTCAGCTTATCATAAGGTTCCCTTAACAGTTGATTCTCAGGAGTTCACTACTTTTGTCACACCATTTGGAGTGTTTAAATATCTTAAACTACCTTTTGGCTTGGCCTCGGCAGCCAGCGTATTTAAAATAATCATGGATAATCTCTTTAAGAACATTCCAGGAGTCCAAGCCTACCAAGACGATATTTTAGTCTATGCTAATGACTGGGAGACTCACTTGAGCAACTTATATTCTGTTTTAAGCAAATTAGATGAGGCAGGCATGACAATCAGGGCTGAAAAATGTAGATTTGCCACAGAGCAATTGGAATACTTGGGTCATACACTTTCTCCGGAGGGTATCTAAAGCTTTTAGTCATGCCACACCTCCCAAAGACGCACTTCGGTCTTTCTTAGGTTTAGCAGAGTACTACGCCCGTTTTGTTAAAGGGTATGCACAAACAGTTGAGTCATTGCGTTCTCTCCTGCGTAAAGGCTCAAAATTTGATTGGTCTGAAGAAGTTTCAGCTTCCTTTATTCAAGTTAAGAAACTTATTGTGGATGCGCCTGTTCTTTACCCTTTTCATGAATCCTCAAAAAGTTTCATTATGGTAGACGCTAGCCTCACTGGGGTAGGTGCTGTTCTTGGTCAATGGGTCTCAGGTAAAGAACACACCATAGCCTTCTCCTCAAGAATGTTAAAATCATCTGAAACCCATTACAGCACTATTGAACGCGAGGCTCTTGCCTGTGTTTGGGCCATAGAAAAGTTCAAGTATTACATTTGGGGACGTCAATTTGAACGGTTCACGGATCACAAGCCTCTTACGCAGTTATTAACTGGTAACGGACTTGGCAAAGCATCAGCTAGGTTAGTTAGACTGCTGTCTAAGTTACAAGAATTCCATTTCTCCATTAAACATTTCTGGAGGGAGAAATTTCAGAGCTGATTGCCTTTCTCGCATGGCTTTTCATGACCCCCTCAGAGGTCGAGAATTTAGAGGATGCAGAATGTGTCATTGTTACTCTTGATGCTGTTAACTCTTGTCCTAATATCACTGAAGAATCCTGGTTAGAAGCACAGCACAAAGATGAAAATCTTAAACTCGTCTCTGAGTATATTGTTAAAGGTTGGCCAGAAAATAGGAAACTTTCCAATGAGTTGAAAGCTTTTGCCATGGTTGCATCTGAGTTATCTTTAGTTAATAACAAGGTCATGAGACACGATTGGTTTGTTCCCCCCTCCAGTCTCAGGAATGACATCATTAAGTTTGCTCACAAAGGCCATTTAGGAATTTCGAAGACTTCTCAGCTCATTAAGTTATACTATTTTTGGCCATCCTTAGAATCTCAAGTTAAATTTCTTATTGATTCATGCCCTGAATGTCTATTATCGGATAAGAAATGGAAAGTCATGAATACACCACTACACCCTGTTCCTTTTCCTACTAAACCTTGGGACAAAGTTGGTTTAGATTTTTCTGGACCTTACGATCTTTAGCCACATGATCTCAAGTATATCATTTTGTTGATTGATTACCACTCTAAGTGGATTTATCATATGTTTTGTGACTCACTCAATTCTACTAATGCCATAACATTTTTAAAGAAAATATTTTCTGTGGAAGGGTCGCCTCCTGTTTTAGTTTCAGATAATGGCACTCATTTCACTTCTCAAAAATTCAGTTCTTTTCTTACTGATTGTGATGCCAAACACTTTAAAGTTGCTCTTTACTCGCCAACCTCTAACGGTTTGGTTGAAAGAGCAAATAGACTAGTTAAAGATGCTATTCAAACAGCTCTTTCCTCCCAACAAGATGTTCAAGACTTTCTTGAAGCAAAATTATGGGCTTACAACATTTCTCCTCATAGCACCACATGTGTTTCACCATTTTCACTTCTAAGAGTTAGGGCTGCTCACACTAATTTGTTTCCAAAGTGGTTGATCAACAAACCTGACAAAAACTCTCATTGCAATAAGGAGGTAGCTTCTAGAGTTTCTCAAAAACAAAATCTCATGAAATCTATTCATGATGGTAAACATTTCAATTCTATGAGTTCACAGAAAATGAGATGCACACCGGTTTACTCCATTGTTTTTCTTCATTATTATTTAACTAATTTCAGCGTTTTGGCGTGTAAAACTTTCTCCGCGCTCGTCTCGTTGCGCTGCAGCAATAACAACTTCAAGAGGGTCCCTGTTACGGTTCCTCAAAGCTGCACAGCCGTGTAATGGATTAAATCCAATGAATCAAATTTATTTCATCTTACTTTGCTTTAACGTTTTACTCCTTTCGCTTTCACCATACTTTTCACCTTGGTTCAATTCATTTTATTCAATGTATTACTTTCCGTATTCCAAAGAGCACTCAGAAGCATGGGGTTTATTCCATGTCATGATTTATTGTCAACAATCCAATGCATTTCGGGAGAAACCCTCCCTTCGTCAGGGACATCTAAAAGTATAAACAAATACATATCTTTAAATGCTTTATGCCAGTATTCATTACCAATATACTATAACCTCACAAATTGCATTTATCAATCATTACATGCCACTAATCATTAACATTTGCTGCACATTTATATTGGATACATTAAAAAGCCGTTCGGTATTCACTTTTGTTTAATAGCTGTTTTGGTGCACCCTTAATTTACCCCCTAACTACCTTAAACAGAAATCCCAAATTATCACAGTTCTATTACGGTCACATTTTTAAATCTGAACTTACCATGACATGTAGACAAATCATATTACTTAAAAATGCATTCCCATTCGGCCATCTCTAGGTACTCCTAATTGAGAGCGTTAAAGAGATTGAGGTTCTCATAGGGTATCACCTGTTGTTCATTGTGGAGGGCGGGAACATATATTAATATAGGGGTGAGAGAGTTTCGAACCAGTTTGTTGGAACAATGAAGATGCGTGCTACGGCACGCTAGGAAAATGAAAAAATGGTTATCATTTTACATAGAGATGGCCGAATGGGAATGCATTTTTAAGTAATATGATTTGTCTACATGTCATGGTAAGTTCAGATTTAACAAGCATTTACAATGCAATAGGTCTCGCAACTGCGAGATTTTGAGCTATTGGCATTGTAAATGGCAATGCCTTTTATAATATTAAAAGGAATTGTCATTTACAATACCAATAGGTCAAACTTCGCCAAAAGCGAGACCTATTGTAATGCAGAGCACGAGTGCAGTGTCCCTGAAGCGGGAGCCGTGCTCAACAGTAAAGTAAAAAAACAAAAAAAGAGGGAGACAGCGCGGTGTCTCTGAAGTGGGCGCCGCGCTCACTAGTAAAGTTTTTAAAAAATATAAGAAACTGGGCGCGGTGTCCCTAAAGCGGGCGCCGCGCTCAGCATGCAAGTTTATTAAAAAAATAAATGAATAAAAGGTAAAAGAAAGCATGGTGTCCCTGAAGCGGATGCGCATTTTTCTTAAAAGTAATTAAAACAAACAAGAAGTGTGGGGATTTTACTGCACCTGGTAGACATCAGTTGTAATAAAGTTTGTACACTAGATAAATGTTGCAGACCAAAAATGTCAAAATTTAACAGGGAAAAGGCCCGGTAAATACTGGACATGTGGATATTGCTTTGAAAATTGTGAAATCTTTGACGGGCAAGATTGCGTTCTGTAGTGTCCTGTTTGATGATTTGTTTATACAGGTTCTCTATGGTTATGCCTATCTGTCATACTAAATGTTTCTATGGTTTTGATGTAGTCAGAAATAGAATGTATATAGGTCATAAGGGAGTTTGGGACAGTTGACTAGGAGCTGATGCTGTACTGGTGAACTTGTATGGATGGGATTTTATCTTGAAGATTAAACTCTTTCTTCAAATCAACTTTAAACTGGATTTCGACATTTTCATTGAAATGTAACACTGGCGTAGTCGGCAGTCTTCAAGAAGATTTCAACAACAAGTATTATTAAACTTATTCTGGTGAGATATAAAAAAAATTTATACTAGAGGGTTGGGAGCATTTCACCACATTCCCACGGTGATTTGAGGGGTTTAACTCGATGTGGGCTCACTCTCTTAGTAGTGGAAGGTATAACATACTCTTAAGCAATTTATCCCTCAATCGCGAATTGCTTTAATTTACGAATTTTCGTTGGATCAGCTGGATCGTATGTCTTCTCTCATGAGCTTCAAATGTTATTAGTGGCTCGGTCAAATATGCTGTACTGGTGAACCACGGTCAGAGAGGCTGGTGAAAATTCGATGTAATTGAAAATTATTACAATTCAAGCGTGAGAGGATCTTCAAAAGTAATTTTTTTTTCTATGTGATGGTTTTCGCAATGAATTAACTTTGCGTTAACTTTTACTGTACGTTACTGGAATACGTTGAGAAGGAGTCTCGCGCTCTGTTTTAAATGCTAACATTTTATAGAACTCGTACCTTCAAGCTTCGTTTTGGATTGTTCATCTTCTTCGAACTTTCAAGTGTTCTTTCGGAGTCGACTTCTTTTTGAGGCTTTCTTCACGCTCTGACTGCGAAATTGCATGCTGGGACAACGTCATTACGTCGCACGTTCCTGCGGCCATTTTGGATTGGGATGATTGCGGTGAACTATGTGAACTAACATCACATCTTGTACGTTTGCACGTTTTGTTTCTACTTCGGATTCCTCATCGGTGGCTCGTACATCAGCTAGAAGTGAGCTTCGAATCCATTTGTTTGTGGTACGATAAATTCCTCCTCTCAGTCAATTTGAATTCCTCATCGGTGACTCGCACACCAGTGATCTAAAGCGAGTCCCAATTCCAGTATGGTACAGTAATTCTACTCATGTCAGTTAAGAGGTATTTTTGACAGAGAGATACACGCTGGTATTTAAAGCGTTCCAGGAAAGAAATTACAAACAGTTTCGACAGCGATATGCACGCTAATGTATGTGCATATTAGGGTTTAATCTCCATGATATAGATGTTAATTGTATGTATCAAAAGGCTTGAACTGTTATTGTAAATTTAATAATAGGTTACAACGCACAGTTTTATTGTCCTTAAAATTTATTTTTTAGTTTTCTTTTTATTTATCATATATTTTGTTTAAAAAAAAAAAAGGGTTCACTTTATGTTTGGTGCAATGCAGAATGTTACTGCAGCACCTTTCTTTCTTTCCCAACCTGGTGAACCTCCTATCAAATGGAAAAAATGGAAGAGTGTATTCGAAAGATATGCTAGGGTGTGTGGCGCTTCGTTGAGTGCTGAAAGAAAAACATCTCTTTTGCTTCATTGCCTGGGCTCAGAAGGACAAGATGTGTTCGATCATCTCCCTGAATTGGCAACTTCTGAGTCAGATGGTTTAAATGATTATGAAATATGCATATCTAAGTTAGACAAGCATTATCTTCCAAAAGTAAGCACGATATTGGAGAGGTACCATTTTGGGAAGAGACTGCAGAATGAGGGTGAAACTATTGAAAATTATTTGACAAGTTTACGGAAACTTGCTTCATCTTGTAAATTTGAAAACCTGACGGATGAACATGTGCGTGATCAATTCATGTTAGGTTGTAATATGGATAAAGTAAGAGAAGAATTGTGGTTACGAGATGACCCTACTCTAGATGAGGTCATTGTTGTAGCTAAAAAGATAGAACATTCATTAAAGTGTGTTGCCATCATAAAAAAGGATAATGTTAAGGAAGCCAAGGTACAAGTGGTTAAAGAACAAAGTGATGTCAAGTTTAAAACAAAAGACAAAGGTCAAGTGGATAGGAGCAAAATAAGTAATACTTTTTCTGATAAGTCAATGTCCTTTAAATGTTACAGATGTGATAAGTTAGGGCATCTTGCTAATGATAAAAGGTGTCCTGCTCTTAGTCATATGTGCTTGAAGTGTAAAAAGAAGGGTCATTTTGAATTTGTGTGTAAAACTAAGCTTAATTCAAAAGTTAAAATGGTAGAGGTTTATGAGGATGAGCATTCAAGAGAGATGCACAAAGATTTTGAGTGTGGTCAAATAATTTTAGAGATAGGAAGTGATAACAACATGAAAATGTGTCCTACGGATGAAATTTTAGTTGATGGGGAGTTAACTCAGGTCTTGTTTGATTCAGGAGCAAAAATTACTATAATTTCGAATGATTTTTACAACAAGAAATTGAAGCAAAAAGTTGTTTTGTTGAAAGCTGACATAATTCCATTGGCGTATGGGGGAGAACCCATTAAATTACATGGGTACTTTCTGGGATTAATTGAGTACAAGGGAAGATTTGTATCAGGGAAAATTTATGTTTCAAAAAAGGGTGACAGTATAATTAGCTGGATTCATCAGGGAGATTTGGGGGTTTATCTTGATCCAAATTCTGATCCACCCATTTTGTTAAGAGATGTATGTACGGTAAAATCTGTACAAGATGAGAAATTGGTCAATGGATTGATGTGTGATTTTCCAAAAGTGTTCAAAAAAGATTTGGGTTGCATGAGAGGTTATCAGCATAAGATAATGTTAAAGGAGAATTCTGTACCGGTTGCCTGTAAAGTCAGGAATGTCCCGTTGGCTGTTAGGTCCGACATGGAAAAGGAGATCATCAAGCTTAAAAATGGTGGTATCGGGGGCGTGGCCAAGATGGCGGGGGGGGGCGTGGCCAAGATGGCGGGGTGAGCGGACGCTTCCTCCCGTAGTTCCTCCGGCCCGGCCAAGCTTGAGCCCTTTTCTTACGCTTTTCTCCCCCTGCTGAGGCTCAGCGCGGGAGAGGAGAGTGGCGGAGCATCAGGGGTGCATATTGGTGCTGTTTTGGTTCGGATCGCCTCGGGGGAACCCCCCCAAAAGTTCGATCGAGTTCAAGAGACGACGGCGAGCCCGAGGGGCGGAGCGCATTGGAGTGCTGTCCGGACACCTCGGTTGGGCCTGGTGCTGAAAGTTGCGATTTGGAGGGGATCTGGCCCGCCGCTCGACGGAGATCGAAGGAGCCTTGCGGGAGAGGACCCGACGGGGCGGAGGGCTTGAGACGGGCACCCCGGCACTCGGACTTGTGACGGCGACACCTCGCACTGCGGGGGCCCCTAACCCCTAGCCGAGGTACAGCGGACTCCCTGACGGGGTTGGACCAGCTGGGCCCTGTGCGTGACGGACTGGGGCCGGTGGTGGAACTTATTTGACTGTGGGGTGCTTCAGGGGCCCCGGTGGTGTCGTCGGGCCTGGTCATTTTGGCCTGCTCCGCCCTGCCGCCATTTTGTCCCCGAAGGAGCAGTGGTGGCAGCCTTCGCCGGAGTCCTGGCTGCTGGATGCAAGTGACCCCCGCTGCTGCTGGGCTGACTCTCGGAGGGATGTGCTGATGAGACCCCCCCACTGCGGCCCCCTTGGTTGTCTCGCACGGGCTCCCGCGTCTGACGGTGACCGGACTGGGCCGCCATTTTGTCACCTGTGACGCAGCGACTTCGCTCGTGGGGGATACCCACGTCGAGTGCTTGCCGGCGGCTGGGCACCCCTGGGGCGCCTGGATCTGTGTTCGACTGCGGAGCTAGCGATGTCTGGAAGAGGCGGCCCGAAGAAAGGGGACCGTACCCTGCCGGATATGCTTGGCAGGGCCCAGCAATTGCGGGACAGGACGCAGCCCTCACCGGGGTCCTCCCGGGCTCCGGCGGATGTGACTGGGGGGGAGCCGCCCGTCACGAGGGCCTTTATGGAGGAACTGTTTAGCTCCCTCAGGGAGGACTTCCAGACACTGAAGCGGGAGGTGGCCAGTGAGGTCCGAGAAGTGCGCAGGGAGGTGGAGGGCCTCGGCGAACGTGTTGAAGCGGTGGAGACGGAGGGCCAACATCGAGCGGAGGAGATAGTCCACCTACAGCAGGACGTTCTCCGCCTCCGGGAGCAGTGTGTGGAGCTCCAGGCCCACTCTGAGGACCTTGAGAACAGATCTCGGAGGAACAACATCCGAGTGCGTGGTGTGCCGACTGCGGATGAGGGGTCCGATCTGAGGGGCTACCTGCAGGCCCTGTTCAGAGAGATCCTGGGGGAAGCTGCGGACTTTCCCATCAGCATTGATAGGGCGCATAGGATCGGCCGGCAGCGCCAGTCATCGGCACCTCCACCGGACATTCTGGCCTTCCTGCCCGACTTTCCACTGAAGGAGCGCATCATGGCTGAGGCCCGCAGGAAACAGCCCCTGACTTTCCGGGATCGGCCGGTGGCGCTTTACCAGGACCTCTCCGCCATCACGCTGCAGAAACGCAGGTCCTTTAGGATTGCCACTGACTTTTTGCGCGAACACGAGACGCAGTACTCTTGGGGTCACCCCTTCCGCCTGATTTTTCGGTGGAATGGGGTGTTACACCAGCTACGCTCCTTGCAAGACATTTGTGGTGTCCTGGGGCTCACGGCGGCGGAGGAAGAAGGAGCTACGCCGTCGTGGAGGTCCTCGGAGAGACGGAACCGGCGGAGGTCAACGAGGCGGCGCTCAGCGGCCAGCGTGGGGCGTCCGGACTCCCCTACCATCAGGGCGGACATGGCCGACGCTCTGAGGGCGGCGGCCGGGGACTCGACCGGCTCCTCTGGCGTGGCCTTGACGGCCTAACACACACTCCGGGGGGAGATGTCTTTAGCTTCTTTACATGCTTGGTACGGGGCGGGGGGGTGGGGGGGGAGCGGATGGAGGTGAGTGGCTGGACGTCCACTTCGTTCTTCTCTACGGACTTGCCCGTCTTGGGGCTTGACTGAGACAATGGGGTGTTTGAGTTTGTGGGTGGCTAGTTGCCAGGGTTGTGTTTGGGGTGGGGGAGGGGGTTGTTTTGGGGTTGGGAAGGTCCCGTCCGATGTTGTCTATGCCCGCTTTGTTTTGGCTTGTCCTGCGCGGCGGCCCCGCGCGCCCCACCCGCTGATCCCCTGCCCATTGCATGGCGCTCCCGATCCCCGCGAGGAATGCCGGGCCTAAAGGTAGTGACCCTTAATGTTCAGGGGCTGAATAACCCGGTGAAGCGCAGAGCGATCCTATCGTTGCTGGAGGGGATGCAGGCGGACATTTGCCTTTTGCAGGAGACACACTTATTGCCCCGAGATTGCCATAGGATGCGTTCTGCCAGGTTCCCTACCCAGTTCTTTTCCTCGGCAGCGAACAAGACGGCGGGGGTAGCCATTCTCCTAGCGAGCTCCTTTCGGGGGGAGGTTTTGCATAAGTGTGCTGAACAGAAGGGGAGGCTCCTTGCGTATCGCATGCGCCTGGGAGGCATAGCATTTACGGTCGGCTCCGTTTATAGCCCAAACGATCACCAAGAGCGCTTCCTAGACTCCGCTCTGGTGGATGTCACTGCTTCCCCCGACCGCCACATTATCTTGGGGGGGGACCTTAACATTGTCTTCGATTCTGTGATGGACAGATCGGCGCAGCGCTTCCCGCAGACGGGGGAACTGTCCCGGGCTGGGAGGGCCCGGATTGCGGAAATGGACTTGCACGACCTCTGGCGCTCCATGCACCCCACGGATAGGGACTACTCTTATTTCTCGCACGCACACCGAACCTACTCACGGCTGGACTACCTCCTGGTGAGTGGACCGATGCGTGCCGCTGCCACGGCGGCAGACATCGGGGTCCTGACCCTGTCTGACCACTCCCCAGTCACCGGCGTTTTCCAGTGGCAGGCGGCCTCCCCCTCTCGGGGGGTGTGGCGCCTCCGGGATACCCTTCTACACAAGAAGTCGGTGGTGCAACGCATCGGGGAGGTCATACGGGACTATCTCACCCACAATAGCAACACTGACACCTCGCAGGCGACACAGTGGGCGGCATTGAAGGCAGTCCTCCGGGGGGAATTTATCTCTATCTCTGCAGCTGAAAATAAGGAGCGGCAACTGAAGAGGGATGAGCTGACAGCTCAGGTCCGGGAGCTTGAGCAGGTCCACCGCCGCACGGGGGCGCCGAGGGTGTGGAGGCAGTTGAAGGCAGCGAGGAAGCTCCTGTCGGCTCTGGATCTTGACAGGGCGGAGTATGCCGCCCTACGCTTGAAACATGCCTACTACACTGGGGGGGACAGATGTGGCAAGCTCCTAGCACACCGGCTCCGGGTCGCGCAACAGCGTAGCGTTGTGAAAGAATTGGTGGGCACGGACGGGGGGGTTGTCTCCGGGGACGCGGAGGTAGCGGAATCTTTCCGCGGCTTCTACGAGGCGCTGTATGCTGAGGAGCCCTCCTCGCCACGGGATGCCGACGGCTATTTGGAGTCGGTGACCCTCCCGGTACTGGATCCGGCTCAGGCGGACCACCTGGAGCGGGACATCCATGTTGAGGAAGTGATTTCCGCTATCGCGCGGCTGAAACATGGCAAGGCCCCGGGCCCGGACGGGTACACGTCGCTATTTTACAAGACTTTTTGCACGGTTGTGGCCCCTGTCCTTACTCGGCTATTTAACTCTTTCTCCGAACCGGGAGCCATCCCTCCGGATCTCCTGAGGGCGACGGTCGCGGTAATCCCGAAACCTGGGAAGGACCGGGCCCTCTGCGGCTCGTACCGACCCATCTCGCTTTTAAATGTCGACCTAAAGTTGTACACGGGGATCCTCGCGTCCAGGCTGAGTCCACACCTCCCCGGTCTGGTGGAGGCGGACCAGGCTGGTTTTGTGCCCGGCAGACAGACGGTTGACAACACCAAGCGGGTGACGCATGTTCTGGAGAAGGCCTCAAGGATCTCGGGGGAGCGGATGTTGCTGTCCGTCGATGCGGAGAAGGCCTTTGACAGAGTCCACTGGCCGTATCTTGAGCTGGTCCTCAAGAAATTGGGAATCGGCGATAAGTTCCGCACCATGGTATTTAACTGCTATAAGCATCCTTCAGCGTCGGTGCGGGTCAATGGGTGTAGCTCCGGTGGCTTTGCCATCGAGCGCGGCACGCGGCAGGGCTGCCCTCTTTCGCCGCTCTTGTTTGCCCTCTACATGGAGCCGTTTGCTCAGAGGATTCGTAATAATCCGGATGCTGTCGGGGTCCGGATGGGCCAGTACGTCCACACCGTCAGTCTCTACGCGGATGATGTCCTGTTGACCTTGGACGACCCTAGGAGGTCGCTGCCTGCTTGCCTCCGGGAGCTGGACGCCTTTGCGGGGGTGGCCGGCTTCAAAATGAATATGAGCAAGTCGATGGCGTTAGACGTGTCCCTGGCTGCGGATACCAGGAGGGATCTTCAGCGGCTCTTCCCCATGCAGTGGTCCTCGTCCACGGTGCCGTACCTGGGGATCCTACTGGCGCCTACATTACCGGAGATGGTTACGGCCAATTATGCCTCCCTCAGCAGGAAGATCAAGGATGAGCTTGGCCGCTGGAACAAACGCCTGCTGTCCTGGCTGGGGCGAATCGCGGCGGTCAAGATGAAGGTGTTGCCCCAGATACTATATCTTTTCCGGGCCCTCCCGCTCCAGCCCCCGGTGGGCTGGATACGACAAATGCAGGCTGACATCTCCCGCTTTGTCTGGCAGGGCCGCAGGCCACGCATGAAGAGGGTCCTCTCCACGCTTGCTCCGGAGGCGGGGGGTCTCGGTATTCCAGACCTCCGTAAGTACTTTCAGGCGGCACAGCTACGCTATCTGGTGGAGTGGAGCAGGTGGGAGTCCGACAAACATTGGCTCTTCCAAGACCAGGCATCGGCGGGCCGCACCTTACAAGAGGTTCCATTCCTGCGCCGCGCGCATCGCCCCCCTAATCTTTATGCTTCCTTTGTTACGCGGGTCCCCCTGCGTGTGTGGGACGCGGTCTGTGAGGCCCGGGGCCTTACCACCTTCCCTTCGCCGCTCACGCCCATTGTGGGCAACCCGGACTTCTCCCCAGGGATGGAGCCGGGGGTTTTCTCCCACTGGGTGCAGGCGGGCTGCAGGGCACTCTTCCAGATCTATGGCCCGGAAGGAGTGGTTCCTTTTCAGCAACTCCGCCAGGAGTTCGGCCTGACGGAGCTGGACAGATTGCGCTACATGCAGGTTCGGCATTGGGCCCTCCAGCCCCAGGTGCGTGCCACCGCCGCCCGTCCAATTACACCGTATGAGAGGTGGTTGGCTACTCGGACCTCCGACGCTAAGCTAATTACCGATCTGTACCAATACCTACAACCCCCGCCGTTTCACTATTACAACCCGGGGAGGGAGCGCTGGCACAGGGAATTGGGCAGGACACTCAGCCACAAGGAATGGGACAAAATTGCGTATCGGGCGCGGCACTCTGCATATCACACGGGCCTTACGGAGACCTTTACTAAGGTGTCCACATACTGGTACTACACCCCGGAGAGACTGTATGAAATGCATAAGCACACTGACAGGGGGTGCTGGCGGAGCTGCGGGCAGGAAGGTACCCTTTCACACATTCTTTGGGATTGCCCAGTGCTGACCGCCTACTGGAAGGAAGTTCTGGACGAGGTGGATAAGCACTTTGGGATAGAGCTGCCGCGACTCCCGGCGTATGTCCTGTTGGGCCTCCCCAATGACCTAATGTACCCACTGAAGTCCCGTAGGGGTAGGCAGATCGCAATTGCGCTGGGGTCTGCGGTTCAGAACATTCTAATCCACTGGCGCACAGCCACCGTCCCCTCCATCACCGGTTGGTTGCATAGGCTTTGGCATGTGCTGGGGATGGAGAAGCTGTCGCTTACGGTTGCGGGGGAGATAGCCCAATTTGAAGAGCTGTGGCAACCCTTTCTAGCGCTGCTGTCCACTGAATTCCGGGAGCTCACCTGCCCGAGGTATCTTAGGCTTCTCAGGCTGACGCCGCCGGTGACCCCGGCGGACTAGTTTACTTGTGAGGCGGGGACCTCCCAGGGAGGGGGGGGGGGGTGCGGGGCTTCCTGGTGAGGATTACTCTGGTGCGGGACCATAGGACGGGGGGGGGGGGGGGGGGGGGGGTTTCGTTACTGGGAGGATGGGGGATGGGGGGGGATTGTGTTCTGTTGAGTTGCTGATGGCTTTCATTGCTTAGATTTGGGGTGTCGGATGCGCGGGTGGGGTTCCATAGCTTGTATTTCTAGCCTTCATCTACTGTGTTTTTCCCCCTGACTTACTGCGCTACCTATTGCCAACCCTCTGGAGTTGCACCCTTTTTCTTTGACTGTATTCCATGTATCCTGACCTCCTATCCCCCTCCCCCATGGTTTGTTTTTGTTTCAATAAAAACGTTTTAAACATAAAAATGGTGGTATCATTGAAGAGGTTGAGGGAACGGAGTGGATGGCTCCGGTCGTCGCTGCGCGCAAACCGAACGGTGATTTGCGTCTTTGCATAGATTTACGCCAATTAAATAAGAGTGTGGTTGTGGATAGATATCCTCTTCCTAATATTTCGGAACTCTTAGTTCTTCTGGGTGGTGCCAAGGTTTTTAGCACCCTTGATTTAACTTCAGCTTATCATCAAATTGAATTGGAGCAATCTTGCAGGGATCTTACTGCTTTCATCACGCCATTTGGTACATTTAGATTTAAAAGAATGCCATTCGGTTTGGTATCAGCTTCTTCTGTTTTCCAGCGTGCAATGGAGAAGGTTTTGAAAGGTTTACCGGGTGTCTGCATCTATCAGGATGACATACTTATCTTTGGTGATAATGATAATGAACATGACGACCGCCTCAGATCTGTTCTGTCTAGGTTATCTGATGCTAATCTCACCATTAAAATTGAGAAGTGTAAGTTCCGATCAAATTCTATTGACTATCTTGGGCACAATATTTCAGGTAGTGGGGTCAAACCCAAAGATGATTTGTTGTCTTCTATACGTGGTATGCATTCCCCTACTTCAAAGGAAGAATTGGTGAGTTTTTTGGTTTAATAGAATACTATGGGAAATTCATCATGAATTTTTCTGAGTTAACTGTCAATATGAGAAGTTTGTTAAAGAAGGGTGTTAGTTTCAGATGGACGGATATATGTGAAAGAGAGTTTTCTGATGTTAAGAAGAAGTTAAGTGATGCACCATTTTTGCAAAGTTTTGATACAAAGCTTAAGTCAATTCTTACGACTGATGCTAGTGAGAAGGGGTTAGGTGCGGTTTTGCAACAGGAGAGTCCTCAAGGAATTAAAACCATCTTGTTTCTTTCTAGAGCTTTGAAAGACCCTGAGACAAGGTATTCTGTGGTTGAAAGGGAATCCCTTGCAGTTTTTTGGGCAATCAGAAAACTGAAGAAATTTTTGTGGGGAGTGAATTTCGAGGTGAGAACTGATCATAAACCTTTAGTGGAAATTTTTTAGAAGAAAGGTTTGGATGCTATTTCTAGTCGCATAACAAAATGGATTATAAGTTTGCAAGAATATTCTTTTTCAATCAAGTACATTCCAGGAGTTAACAATAGAATAGCTGATGTCTTTTCACGTTTGGTGTCAAGTAACACTTGTGATGGGGATAGTAATGATCTAAGTTATGAGTGGGTGTGTGCTTTGGATGCGGATCATATATCTGAAGAGAAGTGGCGAAAAGAAATGGAACTGGATGTAACTCTTAAAGAGGTTGTGTCCCTTTTATTGGGAAATTGGTCAAGTATTAAAAATGGATCAGAAGATACAAGACCTTTTTGGTATGTGAAAAATGAACTTTCTGTGGATAAGGAGATGTTGTTTCGTGGTACTAAGTTAGTTCCTCCAGTAAGTCTTAGAAAGGACTTGATAGATTTGGCACATGCTACTCATTCTGGTATCTCTAAAACAAAGGAGAGATTACTTTTGTCTTATTGGTGGCCAGGTATGGATAAGCTGGTGGAACGAGAAATACGTGAGTGTTTTGCTTGTAATTTGAGTGATAAGTCTAAAATTACTAGAGTACAACCTATGATTTTGAGAAGGAGACCAAAGCAACCATGGGAGGATATCGCTTTAGATATTTTAGGTCCTGTGTATAGTAATGGTTCTCAAGTATTTTTATTGGTTGTGATTGACATGTATTCTCGCTGGCCTGAGGTTTTCTTTTTGTACACTGTGGATTCAATTAATGTCATCAAGTGCCTTAAACAGTTGTTTGCAAAGGAAGGATTTCCTAAGAGTATTTTGACGGATAATGGCGTACAACTAGTTTCTAAAGAGATGGAACAGTATTTGTCATCCTGTGGAATCATTCATAAAACATGTTCTCTCTATCATCCCGAAGCAAATGGGATGGTAGAGAGACTCAATAGGGTTTTGAAAGAAACCATTACTTTGGCTAAATCTTTATCTATTGGATGGAAGGAGGAAGTACTTAAGAAATTAGAGGATTATAGGTTGACTCCTCACTCTACTACAGGGAAATCTCCCTTTCTTTTGTTCCGTGGTAGGGTTCCGAATACACACTTGGAACCATTTTGGGTGAATGATTATTGTTTTAATAAGGGGAAAGAACGAGTCTGTGATGAAGAACTGGTTGAAAAAAGAGAAGAAGAGAAAGCATTATTAAGAAAAGATAATTTTGACAAAAAGAATTCAGTCAAGAAGTTGGAAGTGAATGTTGGTGATGTGGTTGTAGTAAAACGTCCTGGTCATGTGAGGAGTGGTAATTCAAAATATTTTGATCCTATGATGGTCATTAAAGTGTTTAAGAATGCGGTTAGAACGGAAGACCATCGGGTGTGGAATCTTAATAGAGTGGTTGTTGTAAGGAGAGAAGGGGTCACTAAGACTGTAAAGGGAAATGCTCAAACTAGTGAGTGTTCTACACGTCAGTCTTCAAGATTGGTGAAGAGACCAGGTTATCTTGAAGATTATGTGTAGTGTGCAGTTACATATACAAATGTATAGGGAAATGCTCAAACTAGTGATTGTTCTACACGTCAGTCTTCAAGATTGGTGAAGAGACCAGGTAATCTTGAAGATTATGTGTAGTGTGCTGTTACATATACAAATGTATTTAATTTGTTGGGGAAGGGAGATGGTGTAGTGTCCTGTTTGATGATTTGTTTATACAGGTTCTCTATGGTTATGCCTATCTGTCATACTAAATGTTTCTATGGTTTTGATGTAGTCAGAAATAGAATGTATATAGGTCATAAGGGAGTTTGGGACAGTTGACTAGGAGCTGATGCTGTACTGGTGAACTTGTATGGATGGGATTTTATCTTGAAGATTAAACTCTTTCTTCAAATCAACTTTAAACTGGATTTCGACATTTTCATTGAAATGTAACACGTTCATTGCGTACAAGTGAGTAGCGGGCTCCCGGTGTCTTTCCCCCTTCCCTCTTTCGATATAGTTAGCGGGAGAGAAATTTAGCTGGAAACAATGGAGGATTATGCATGGCTGAAGAAGGTTTAAAAAAAAGCCTCATGGAACGCAGAAAAATGCTGGGAGAATAGTTTCTGCTTAGTGGAAAAACGCTGGACGCAAGCAAGGGGGAAAAAAAGCACAATTACTTACGGCGGTGTTCGTGAACGGCAGCGGTACTGGAGAAGTCAGTGCTGAACTCGGCGGAGCATAATGGTTTAAAAGGAGGGCTCGGAAGTCCGAGGGTAGTGTGTTTTCGGATCAAGGAAGAAAAAAAAAAGGGAAACTTTGTAGCATCGAAGAGAACAACAGTGCTGCAGGAGAAGGGCGGCTCATTAGTCCGGAACACAGCTGTGTGTGGTGATTCCTCGTAAGCTCTGGACGCCGACATGCCTCCCAAAACTGCTAGGGGAGGGAAAACTAGAGTAACGGTAGAGCCGGTTGTTGGGAGTAGAGCTGCTGTACTCGGGCGGCATGCAACTTTAGCTGTGGAAGGATCAACAGGATTTCTGGACCACGTAGCTCATGGAGGTGAGCAGGGGGCGACAGAGATAAACAAGCATTGGCCGCACGCACGCCTCGCGCTTGAAGTTTAAAAAAAAAGAAGAAGCCCGGCGGAGCGTGGCACGCGCGCGCGCTTGGGGGTGGGGGAGCGGACCCTTTGAAGTGCTCCCAAAAGGCGGATTGCATGGCGGCACGATGCGCGTGATTGTGCGCGTGCTAGCCATGCAATCCGCTTTTTGGGAGCACTTTTGAAACCCGTATTCTATAGCCTCGCTTTGCAATCGCTTACGCGATAGCAAGGCGAGACCTAAAAATGTGACCGTAATAGAACTGTGATAATTTGGGATTTCTGTTTAAGGTAGTTAGGGGGTGAATTAAGGGTGCACCCAAACAGCTATTAAACAAAAGTGAATACCGAACTGCTTTTTAATGTATCCAATATAAATGTGCAGCAAATGTTAATGATTAGTGGCATGTAATGATTGATAATGCAATTTGTGAGGTTATAGTATATTGGTAATGAATACTGGCATAAAGCATTTAAAGATATGTATTTGTTTATACTTTTAGATGTCCCTGACGAAGGGAGGGTTTCTCCCGAAATGCATTGGATTGTTGACAATAAATAATGACATGGAATAAACCCCATGCTTCTGAGTGCTCTTTGGAATACGGAAAGTAATACATTGAATAAAATGAATTGAACCTAGGTGAAAAGTATGGTGAAAGTGAAAGGAGTAAAACGTTAAAGCAAAGAAAAATGAAATAAATTTGATTCATTGGATTTAATCCATTACACGGCTGTGCAGCTTTGTGGAACCGTAACAGGGACCCTCTTGAAAACATTTAAATTCTCCACATCTGAAAGTTGGTAGTCGGGTCCTCATTAAGAATCTTAAGAAAGTATCAAAGAGGTCTTCAAGATTTTCTCCCCCAGTGCGGGTTACTGGTGTCAGTAAAGGCTCAGCCCTTCTTGGTCAGAAGGGGTGGTGGAATCAAAGATCGCTTGTTCATCTTTCTGATTCTCAAGCCGATTCTTTACTCAAATTATCTAGACAAGAATTAGATGATTCTGGTTGGATTAATTTAATTTATGATTCAGTTGCTGGTCTTGGAACTTCCTCTTCAACTTTGGCTCCCATTTTACATTCCAGTCCGGAACATGTTTCTGATACTAGTCCTGATGTGACCAAGCTTAATGCAGGTTCTTCTTCATCGGATTTCAGAGTTCGTTGTAGAAGGTTGCCTTCAAAATTAAATGACTATGTTTTGTCATGAAAATGTAAATTTTCTATTTTCTGAGGTTTGTTTGCTTATTTTGAATTCAATTTGAAGCTGCTATATGCATTTCTTGTGTTTTATTTTTATTGTTAATTACATTTTGTTTCTTGTGAGGAGGGAGAAGTTGTAGTGTTCTCTCTGATTGGCATCCTCGTGCCAGTAACCTGGCTCGAGAATGCTTATTGATGTAATGTATTCTTTTGAAGTATGTTCCGCGATCTGATGCTGAACGTTGCGTGCCAGGATTCTGACAACTGTAATCAGTTGTGTGACATCTTGGTATGCGGTGGGAGCGTCTGGTCGTGGGTGCATTTGAACTTACAATTAAAGAAGCACTTACTCAACTAATCGGCCTCCTGGACTTCTTTCACTACACACATGGATAAGCGACAGGACGCACAAAAGCCGCCAGTCGCTGAAGCGCTGACGTTTGTCTCAAGTGGAGCCGGGGAGGACGGGCGGGGGCAGGTTAGACGGCACAGACTGCTGGGCCGGAGAGGAGGCTTGAAGTGTGTTGTGGATCAATTTTCGTAATCTCATTTCCCTCCTCTGTGGCTGAAAAGTTAACCTGATGCCTCCCAGACTGGCTGGCACCAGTGTCCGGCTCTGTAGCCTATAGGGCTATCAGACGAGGCTGCAGGACAGGTGTAAATCTGCCCTCCGCCTCTTCACCTGAAGGCCAGCCCTGTTTATGACAGGGCAAAGCAAACACAAGTGCTCTCTGCCTCCACAGAGCAGTTAAAACATCCCTTGGCCCTGCTTTTAGTGCACCTTTACGTAAACCCCTTCAGCTGTTTGTTGAGCAAAGCAAACAAAGGCAATTCCACTTGACATGAGAAAAATCAATGTATTTCATGTCTTTAAAAACGTCTTTTTGCAGCGCCATTTCCTCCCTTGGAGACTGACTACATGCTGGTGATAGGCGCTATAAAATCTCAAAATCACACACAACTCAAATTAAGGAGGCAACCTCTTTTTAGCAAAATTATACTAGTGCCCAACTTCTTCATACTTGTGTTCAAAAGAAATCCACGCTCAATGCAACCCAAAGGGCAACACAGCGCTTTCTCCTTCTTGACTTCTATATGTTGGCATGTACAATAATTTTGGGGTATTAGCGTGTTGCAGGCTCATTGCAGTTGAAACAGGTATAAGCGCGTGGCACACCCCAATCCACATCGCTGACTGGTCTTTCGTGCATTGAATACAGTTCAGAACTGGAAGACCAGCCCAGTCAACCATTAAAAAACACAATATTTCAGCACCCCAGTAAAGCATTACTGCCTGTCCGGATCCGCCCCTAGGTGCGCTTGTGTGTGATCCTCTGTGCGTGTGTGCCAACTTCTATTTCATATGGGTTGCAGAGTTGCTCCCCCTTTACCCTTTGTCTGAGATGGGCATCATGGAAGACTGCACGCATTTTGAGTTTGTTGCAGGCAATGTTTGTTTTAATATCAGGGAAATTAATAGCAAAAACCAGCCCAGCAGACCCTGAAACAGGCCCACAAGCAGCCAAAAAAAGCCCTAATACCCCTTCGGCACTACTAGATTGCCCTAGAGGCCAGTCCGACCCTGAATTAAAATGGAGAAACAAGATGCGCAGTAAAGTGCGGTCGGAGATGATCGACCTTGGTGGACATTAACAAGTGAGAATGTGTTTTTAGGGGTAACGGAAAGCGTGAGACTAATAGACAGGACATGTTTGCAACCCACACCGGTATGTACAGTCACCCCAGCCCTGTGCTGTGTCCCAAGCAGAAATGAGGGAACCATCTTGGGGTATTCTGTAGAGCTGTCCGGTGTCGCTACAGGCTCCCAACGGGTTGCCCAGTCTCTTATTACTGCACGGTGCCCAGTGCCACCAGTGACTTTGGGGCGGGCCAGGTGCTGCTTATTAAAGTGATTTTTCCTATTACCGGGGCCACTAAGGGTGTGGCATAACCTAGAGTGTCCGACTTTGAAGCTGGGGAACCAGGTTCGAGGAGGCTGAAGCATCCTGTGATCCTGGGCAAATCACGTAATCTCCCCATGCCTAAAAATGAGTGTGTCCGTCTGCAATGCAACTGGTACTCATATAAAGCGCCCTGATACCTTCGGGTCGAGTTCGCCCTATATGAAACTGCAACAAAAAAAACCCACAAGGGCTGATCAGTGCCACAGAGGCACATGGTGTATTGCTCCTCCAGCCTTACCAATGCCTGCTACCCGTGGCTGCCTTAGTGTCTAATGGTGTTTTGTTCCTTCAACCCTACCAATGGTTTCTGTCCAAGGCTGCCCAGTGCCATCCTGGGCACCTGGTGCCGAATGGTTGCGCCATGTCTTCCCAGCATCATCCTAGGCCTTGCACTAATGTTTGTTGCCAAAGGCTGCCTAGCGCTCCAAAGCCACCAGGCCCGGTGCTTTTCCCTTTACCGGTGCTAACTCAGTCTCCCTTTGCACCCGTCACCCTCCACGCCCCCCTCTGCCCCTCTTTGATCCACTCGTGCCCAGCCAAGTTCTGGATATATTTCGTCGGCAATCCATTTCCGGTCGGAAACTGCCACAGCAGATTTACTGTTCACGTTTGAAACGATAACCCGGGTTGTAAAATGCGATTTTGACGTCCTTCTCGGAACGGGAAGCATTTTTATACATTTATTTCAGGAATGGAAAGCCAAACATTATAATGTGGCTGGCGGCTTTAAATTTAAATATTATTAAACCCGCCGAACTGTCACTAAATTGCGGAGAAATATATAAAGTTGCCCGACTTGCCTTACTCTTGTAGTGAAAATTACACTTTGTAATATTTCAAAAGGCAAACTCAAACAACCCCAGTTTAATGCTGGCATCGGGGCATTTGCCATGCTGTAAAATTATAAAGTCAAGAAGTCCTTTCTGGTAGCTGGAAACAAGCTGCAAACTGTTACCTGCACAGCGATAACTCGATACTTAAGGACCTCTAAGCACCTCCTCATCACGAGGTTCTCCTGCCTCAATTTGACCTTTTAAGGGCAGTGCCAGTGCAGAACGCAGATGATTCTTACGGATTCGGGGGAACGATCCGAGAGCCCCGCGCGAGCTTCTCCGCGCGCTCCAGAAACAAACATGAACCTATCATAGTGCACACTGCTTGGAACTCCACGCTAGCCACGCACAGACCACACATTTTTCAGAGCGCGCGGTGTGTGTCAGTGCACAACTACAAATCTGTGACCTTTAAAAAATTCCAACAATAAAAACACACAACACTGCTCAGCTGAGAAACAAACCACAAGGGCCCAGCCCTGAGCCTGAAATAGAAATCGCGCAATCTTTCTGCTAACAGTTTTCCAACCTACCCAAGTACACTCTGGGAAGGGAGCATGTTTTAGCTGCTGTCAAACCTCAGTAGGGAAAGCAGCGGGCACCGCTCGTTCTGCTAAATAAATGATGGCATTGCGATGCCAAACAACCGCTCTACTATTCGCCTGGAATACCCCCACCTCCAGAATCAACCAAAGGGTGCTCGTGTCCAGAACCCTTAAACACGCGGCCCCACTGACAGCAGCCGCGATGTGAACACGAGGGAGGGATCCGGGTTCTCGCAGTGTCCGCATCGGCGGCTGAGTCTCTGGGGATAGAGCCGCCCGGGGACCGACCTCTGCCTGCTCTGACCTCATTAGAGAGATTAAGGCTGAGCAGCAACTGCAAGGGGCATGCCCAGTGGCTTTACGCAAAGAAAACAGGAATAAACACGCACGGATGATTGCAGGAGCAAGTGGTGCTTATGGGAACAGGAACGACGCCTGAAAATCATATAAAGAAATAAATTAGAGCCGTGGGGCGGCGCTCACGCTTACAGAGAGCTCAAGTGTAAGGAAATTAATACTTTTATATGTATCCCTGCAGGAGGCTGTCATCAGCTTCGAACTTTAAAGGAATATACAGATTATATACTCTGATCCCGCAGGAAAAAACACACGTTTTTAAGCACACGGAAAGTAAGCGCAAAGTCACCTAAAGTGTGTAAAGAAATAGCCCAACGGAGCAAAACGGCTGCAATTCATTGCGCCCGTTCAGACAGCGTCAGAGCACCTTTCCTTCAATTTATGGAAGATCGCAATGTTTCGTTTTTATAGGAACCAAAACAACGACAAACTACTTGATTCTTCAAGGGTCACACAGTTTGAGAGAGTGGAGAAGCCGAGACGAAAACTAAATTGTGCGAGCTGCATCAGATCGCCACGGCTGACAGCTCTGGGAGTTGGGGCTCGCTGCAAGGATCACAGATCCGAATTGCCATGAGACATCAGGGATCCCACAAAACGAAGAACAGAGCCCTTTCTGCCGTAGGTACTGTACAGGGAAGTCTGACATCCTTTATCAATGTTGGTGCAGTCAGGCATGGAGATAAACTGATTCACTGAAAAGAACAAGCACGGTCCGCTTTCACTTTCGTCCGTCGCGAAAGCTTTTTCGTCTTTATGGGGCCATGTGTTTGAAACACATGGCCACATAAAGATAAGAAACTTTTCGCGACACACGGAAGGCAGACGAGCCCGTCCAAGTGGGACGGCTCAAAAAGCCAAACGTGAACGTCATGAATAGCTCTTTTCCAATGGCTGGCCACCGTTTAGCATAAACGGTGATGCCGGCTAATGGAAAAGAGGGGCGGGGCTTAAAGACCGTTACTGAAAATACCCCAAAACGTTACATCTCGCCAGTGAGACTGCGCATGTGCGCAGCCCACGTCAGCCGAGACCTAAAAACAGTCAGAGAAAGGTGAGAGAGAGAGCGCACTGTCCGCAGCAGTGGCAGTTAACTCGGGTTTATCAAAATCAATAAGCATTGACAAACTCTAGTCAATACTGCTGGCTGAAATTGTCAGTAGGTAATTACTTGTGGATTACTGTGCTCTCTTAATGGTTACTGAGAGCGCGTGTCGTCTGAGGTCTGACGCCCTACTGAATCCTATGTAATGTGAGAGATAGCTCAGCTGTGTCGTCACAGAGTTGCACAACGAAATCTCCTTGGCGGTGTCATCAATGAGGGGCGTCTGATTGATGGAATCCTGCTGCTGACTTCCTTAATGTTGATGTTACCATAGAGATAGCACTGCTGTCTCAGAAACTACTGAAAACTGTTCGTTCGAAGAAGAGCTCTGCTGTATAAAAGGGCTTCCTGCCCGCTGTTCTTCCTAAATAGTAATTGTTCTTTCGGCTTTTATTTTGATATTTGCATCCTGAAGGACTGCTGAGACTTTGGAGCAGCCTGCAGCGAACAGGAATTAATCTCTGTCCATCAGTCTCTGGGACAGGTTTCTTGTCAAATAGCTGGATAAATAAAGCAAAACCAGAGGAGCCGCCAAGTACTTAAGAGGCCTGTGAAATTGAATTCTCTTGGCTGACAAGTTCGAAAGACAATACCAAATCTGCTTTTCATCATTCCGAGGTCAATACGCGGATTACTGATAATTAGGGAAATATTACCTAATTTTAATTAGAGTGTTTTAGCGGCAACAACAATTGTGGGTTGAAGTGCAGTATGAAACAAGCCGGTAATGTTTGTGACGTGCGACCGTGAAAGGGAGTTGTGTGCGTGCGCCCGAATGTGAAACTGATCGTGGTCCAGACGTGACAGGAGGAAAGTCAGATGGCAGCTGTGCACGTGCACGCGCACATGCACGCAAGCTTGAGGCCACCAAAAGCCTGTGGTAGCACTGCGAAAACCCGCTTACAAAATGTTTCTCCGAGCATCGCATGCGCTGGCTCAGATGAGACCTAAAAACCTTTCAGATCGGGTTTGACGCCTGAAGAAGTTGAAAAGGTAAGGAATATGTGGCTTGATATAGCCCCCTACCAGATAAGGCGTTACAGAAGGTAGGTAACTTGCTCTTCTTTATGCTTCACCCACACCTCAGTTGTTTCCTTCCTCTTTAGACCATTAAATGTCTTCTTGCACCTGCATCGAGCTCTCTATGCCCCACTCCTTTATCTCCACTGTCCTTTTTTTTAATTAAAAAACAAACAAAAAACATAACTACAGACAGATAATTTGAGGTTATCTGAGACTTTAATTAGTTCCAGCTGTAAACTCTCCTCCTCCTGTCACTGCCCCTTTTCTCTGTCTCACCAACCTTTCCAGCGCAGGATATGTTCCCTCCTGTCCCCCCCTGCCCCCCACACACACTTTTACCGTTTCCCAAGCTCTCCCGTCCCACCCTTTGCGTTAGTTGGCACTAGCTTTGTTTTTATTTTTGTCTTTGCCAATGCTTGACTACTTGCTTCACACGCATTGGAAAATGCTGCATGGCTACCGCGTGCCGGCCTGGTGCTTCAGAGCTGAGGAGACCCGCCACCCCGGTATACGCTGCCGGTTCCTCACTTTGCCTCTAAACCTGTTCCTCACCAGCTCACAGCCTCACGTCTACCAGGGCGCGCGAGCTGAGCTACCAGGAGCTGTTTGTGTTGGTTTTGGTGCTAATCTGTGGTTGAGCTTTGCTGGAAGGAGAGAGGTCTCCTTCCTATCCACCTCCCATCGGTGCCATGGAGTGCAGAGAAAGGGGGAGGCAGGGATTGGCAACCCTTGTTGCATTCGTCAACACATTAGCTTACCTGGTATGTACATTTGCTCTACAATGGTGTTTTCAAGTGAAAAAAGGCATTTTAGCGCCCTCTGGCTAAACGCACTGCCAGTCAGAGACCCATACAAATCACTGTTCGGCTCCCGGGCATGGGCTCAGCTTTGTCCGAACAGTTCAGAGGTGCTGCTCACGTGGAATTGAGAAATCACTTTTTACACTTCGTGACAAAGCACGTTACAGCGAAGGTCTGTGTGTAGCTCATTATTGCCAGAAATTGTATCTCTGCTAAGGGTGAGCGGAAATTGCGTAATCGTGTTATGCAAATCTTCGCGAAAACGCGAAAAATCTCTGCGAAGACGCGGGAATATCGCGAAGACGCGGAAGTTTTTGTCCTGCGCGTGATCGCGTTGGAAATGTGTCGCCAACTTGCCCATGCGGTCGCTAATGGGCACAGCCATCTTGTCTTCACTTGTCCCGCCCGCTCGCGATGCTATTTCCTGTTCCGGGTCGCGCAATGCATGCTCGCGCCCGTTCGCGATAGGTATTTCCTGTTCGGGAACGCGTATTGCGTGTTCGTGACGCTTTTTGCGTGCTCGGGGGGGGGAAAATATCTCGCAACTTGCCCATGCGGTCGCAATGGGCACGGCCATCTTGTTTTTCATTCTATGCTATGGTTCTGGGACCTGCTTTTCAATCGTCCCTCTATCTTTTCAATCCTTTGTTTCTGAAAACTTTTTTTTGATCTTTTTTATTTATTATCTCTCTCTCTATTTTCCTGATTCTCTATTTTTTGTTTTTGTCTACTTTTTGTGTGTTTTTTAACTACTTTTTCACTCTTTTTCTATTACCTGCTTTTTTCATTTCTTTTACTTACTTACTTTTTTACTACCCCAGAACAATGGCAAATATGGAGTTGGCCGCACTGTATTTTTTTGTGCAGCTCCACCTCCCCTTAACCCTGGCAGCAGGCGGCAGGCCTGGGTCCGGGTACGGGCTCCGGGAGCGTCGGCAGCAGTGGGGAAAGTTGCGCCGGGTAGTGTTTCGCTGCTCTGGTGTCCGGCGCAGCCAGAACCTGCTGACGCACCGGTGGTCTGATATCCTGAACCGGGAGCAGGACCTGCTGGACCTGCTAGGAGTGGAGGTCCCGGGTCTTGGTGAGTAGCTATTTAATTATTCCTACTTTGTGTCTGTTCTTCTGCTCTGTGTTATATATTGCAAAAATATTTTTTTTCCGACCAGCTAGAATGCTGCTGCTTACATTACAGGTAATTTCCGTTTAAAAGTCTTCTGTGATTGTTATGACACAGGTTCTCTGCGCTACTATTCTTGTTATTTGTAACTTTGAGTTTGCGCTCGTTTTGCGTGATTATGTAAGAGTTTTAGAAAACTTAAGTTAGGTAATGCTAGAGTGACTCTAGTCCTTCCTTTGTCCTGTCACTAAGAGATAGGGGTGGATTGATACTTAGGTTTAGTTACTTATTTTAAGTTTGTAATTTTTTAGAGGTCTGCGACGCGTGACTCCCCCTCTGTTACGTCACGTGCTGCTAGTGCTTACCCCAGTCCTTAGTAGAACCTTTTGTAGTTTGTTCAGTGAGTGGTAATAGGCTTAGCACTAGCAGAACATCTGCATCAACCAACCAACAATTTTGTGTGTGCAAAAATGCAGGCATATGTCCTCCAGTTATGCATTTTTGAGGACTAAAAGAAGTGGAAATGCTTACTTAATGAACAATTGGCACGCCTGGAATAGGTGGGCTAGGTCATGTGGTACGTACTACTTAGGCTTAGTTAGTATTCCGGAATCAGAATGGAACACTGGATTAGTGTAGATAAATAATAACTAGTCGGTCCACGAATCCCCAGATACTACTTGTCGACCAGATTAGATAGGTCATTTTTTTTGCAATTGTTGTTTACACAAATTTTTTTTTGACAGTCTTATAAAAATATTTTATTTGTTTCACACCAATCAATGTTTGTCTCTTTCTTTCTTATATCTTTCATGATCAGCACGCAGGGGCAAGAAGACGGGGGCAGTCGGCGGGAGCAGTTCCAGTCGGACAGGAGGACAAGAACGAGGGCTCTTCTGCTGGCCCCAGTAAGTCTTCCTGTTTTTAATATTAATAATTCTTATTCACTAACTTTTACTCCACCGTATTTTTTTTCCTGAACTATTGTTTCCGTTTCCTAATGCTATTTTTTACCAACAATTACCTTTCGATCTAGACTATCTGTTTCTAAATTCTTATTATCCCTGCCTCAACTGCCTCTGCTATGACTCTCTGTACTACTACTATTAGTCTGTCTGTAGCTAAGCATGTCCAGTTGGCCACTCTTTGTTTAAAAGGTTTTAAATAAAACTCAGATTTATCAGTAGCTCTAGACATTGAGTCCAGTCCTTTGGGTTGTCCTCTTGTACTCCTTCTATTCTTCTTAATCTTTGAGGCTTTATTAATCTTGATGTTTTTCGACAATTCCAACCAACAAAATGCCCAACCAGTTTTTACTATTTTGATAGGATAGGAAATACTACTACTGTTGTAGGGATTTTCCACATACAGAACTTTGCAAGAAAATAGGATGTTGGTGATGGGAGGTTGGACCTTCCTCACACCTCAATCAGAACAGAACCACCACAATCCCCTGCCCGACTAGTTATAATAGTGTTTCATTACTATTAGCTCTCCGAACCACCCCCAAGATACCCAATGAGTAGACCACCCAGAACATAACGCTCCCGACCTCTCAGTCGTGGAAGCAATGCACAGTTTGCACACCCTTCCTTTCGCTCGCTCACTCGTGTAAGTCCATCCACACCAAATACCACTGAGTCTTTGTAAGTTCAAAAATGTTATTTGCAACTGACAAGCTCTCTACGTTGTTCTATAATGCAGCACCAACAGCAAAATGCATAAGATTAAAACTATAAACATTGTTACACTTAGTTACACTTACAAGAACTACAAGTCCATAGAACGAAGAAAAAAAAATGCGAAATCATGATTGAAAACTGAACAGTGGTGGAAGCACCACCATCCCCTTTGTAGGAATAGGAATATAGTTTATATAAAATTATAAATGAAGATTCTGTGGACCCCTCACCTTAGAAGAAGCTAGTACTGGTTACATCATAAGCTCTGCAAAGCTCTGGTTCGTAGAAGGGAATCTACCGTCTGTTAGGAGAAAAATGGTGCGTGTTAGTATATTGCAAGCATTTCTTAGTCGTGGCAAAAAGTGTAGCATTTTGGATAAGCAATATGGACTAACACCAGATCTCCATAATAAAGTGGCTTGTTTTGTTTGACCTTGTGCGCAGCGCTTAGACAGTAGCAGTATGAGCTTATGTGGGCTCAAAGGCGTCATTCTTTATACAACAAGCTGCGAGGTAATGACGCGTGTGCTAAAATAAAAGACACAAAGGTAAAATGGTAGCATGGCTCGGGCTAACTAAGCAAGGACTAGAATGACCCTAGGGACCATATAACTACTAGTGTCTACTTTACTACTACCCGATTTGTACTAGTGATGTATGTTGTATATGTATGTATTACTATTAACTCATTTTTCAATCTTGCTAGTGAAAAATAGGGGGAGGTGGATATGACACCTAAAAAATGTGTAATGTTTTTTCAAGGCGCACTACCAACCACCAGTGCCGGGGCCAGCGGTGAAGGCGACGCGGCTGCTGATGGAGGAGAGGAGGATGCGGCAGTTGCAAGAGGAGCTGCAGGGGGTGAGCCAGCAGCAGTGGCGGGCGGTGGTAAGTTAGATTCCTAATCCTTACTTATTGGCATTACACTCACTGCAAGGGCGTACTGTATAATACTGTACAGTTGACTTACTAAGTAAGAAGTTGTTGTGAACGGTTGAAGACACCCTTTACTTAGCATTAGTAAAAGCATTAGTGGCAGGAGTGTTGAGTAACCAATGGCCTCTTCTATCTGATTTCAACTCAACTGTGAAAGTTTTATGGAGAAGACTAAAAGTCAGATCAGATGACCTTGATGGATGGGTTGAACGAAAAGGGAAAGAAGAGTGAAAGGAAGAAGGACGGGCAAGATTTAATATTTATGACTGGCAGAGAAGGATTCGTGGGATGCATGCAGCATGCATAGGTGGCTGATAGGAATCAGATGCATGGTTGGTTCAATGCCTGAAACTCCCACAAATGTTTAAGTCCAAGAAAGCGGGAGGATAGATACATACCACAAACGTTATGTACTGTGCTTGCTAGTGCTACCGTGACACTATGTGTAGAAATATTTGTCTTACTGATTTGCTAAGAGTATATTTTACAATAGTCTTGTTTTTTCTTCTTCATACATAGCTACTCCTTCCAAGGGGAAACCTGACCGGAAGGAGTTGGCTCAAAGGCCCGGCGCCGGAAACTGGAGGCCATACAGCCTGAATATCGTCGGCTGGTGGTTCTGGAAGAGGAGGAGGAGGAGGCGGCAGCAGCTGCAGCCTGCTCCAATGCCCCGGGCTCCAGCCACCTCCCTCCAGTGGTACGGTGCCACCGTCTGGCAGCCACCCGCTGCCCCTCCATCAGAACTGCCCCCCCTGTGGATGCAACTGCCGCGCATTGAAGCGCCGTATTGCCCGCCTGGAGGAGCAAGTTCGTGTTAGGGTTTGTTGAATGGTTGGGAAGGGGGGTTTGGGGAAAGGTTTGAGAAAGAAAAACAGTGGACAAACATCAAACGACAGAATCTTTGTAGACTACCATATCCATATCAATATGTTGAGGGAGAAAAAGGAAATGCATGCATGATGATGATGGTGTTACCGGGCTTACTTTTACAGATAGCAAAGAAAATTTTAAAATATCTGTAGGGATGAATTATAGACAGAGCAAACCTAATGATGATAATAATAATAGTAATAACAACAAGAACAAACACACTGTTGTAATCATTGTCGACAAAAAAAATTAATCGCATTATTTAAAAGATGATGAAAGTTGATACTGTTACTGTGTTATCCTGGTCAAATGGGGAGTTGAATCTCAGCATTCCTCTTGGTCCTCCCTTCCATGGATGCTCCGTCCATCAATCTTGGGTGACGCCACTGCCTGCCTGGCAGATGTAGATTCATTGGTAACGTAAGTGTGCATTGTTTTCCCAAGTATAGCACAGGGTAAGGCCTGGCCTGTAATTGTAGATGCAAAAACAAAAGGGATATTGAGAAACCAAGTTGAAAAAAATGCACAAGTTATGGTGTAGTGCTACAAGAACACTTTCCGAGGCGGCATGGATGCATCATCTCTACTCTAGTCTGTTTCCAGCATTAACCTACAACACCAACAGGACGGAGCAGGCCCACGGTGACGGCACCCTTTGCACATCCTCCATTTAGCACACATTTTTTGAATGAGTTAGACAAAGCACATATCCAGCAACATAGCATTTTACAATTTAAGCGACTAAATCAATGCACCGCAGTCATACCACCGCTACACTTGACTCCACCGCTACACAGACATTTAGGTCTGCTGTGGTTGTGTTTACTTGTTTACCTTTTATGCCACTCATGAAACGCCCTGACTTATTCCATCAATCATCTCCGATCCGTCTACTGAGTGACTGTGAAGATACTATGTCACTGTGGTCATCATGATGGTGTTGTTCAACTCAGTCTGCGTGTACTGAGTGGGTCCCCTTCCTATATTCAAAATGCAATATATCGGCCTGCAGTAGAAGTACAAATTTGTTATTAAAAATACAAGAAGGGAAAAGGGACTTGAGTTACTTTTAGTGTGTAGATTATTACATAAAGTACACAATGAAGTAACTGCATGCACAACAAACAACAACAAAATCACTCAGTCAGCGTCCAATGCATGGCATCATTCATTACCTGTTCCTTCTCATCTTCAGTTAATGGGCAGTATCTCTCGGATCACAAAGGAGGATAGCTATAGTAGTCATCATCAATCATGTTCCACTTCTTTTGGAGGGACTAGGAAATATTTTCTTTTTTCTTCTATTTTGCATCATCCAATCATCATCTGTCTTCCTGAGGGCAATGGATTTAGGGAGATTCAGGAGGATGGAAGAGCAGGATTTGGAGGAGTGTACTGTGATATGCAGCCAGCCGACACTTGTATATGGCAATAAAACAATTAGAAGACGGTGGTGATGGATTTGTTGTGATTCGAAGTTTCTAACCAGAATGACAGATACACAAATAAAAGAAAATAAGGGAGGAAGACAGTAAGAACTGGAAGTGAAAGCCTAATTGTCAGGGAAGTATAGCTCATCCTCAAACTCTGGGGGTTCAACCAGAAGTAGGTAATCGTCATCTAACACACCACACCTGAGCTGCCGTCCTCATCTTCCTTCCTTGATTCATGTATTGTATAATTCGGTGGTATAAAGTGCTTATTCATTTTGATCATTGTTAACCCCTCCACGTTTTTGGGTGAGACGGGTCCTTCTCACTGTTACAATGGAACCAGCAGCACTGAAAACACGTTCCGAAGAGACACTTGCGACAGGGCAAGCCAGATAGTTTATCGCCAGCCTGCTGAGCACTGGCCATTGGGCCCTTTTCCCATACCAATATCTCAATGGGTTTTGATCAATGTACACCTCTGTTGGGTCGTCCAGAAAGGCCTGGACCATCCGCTCAATGTTCAGGGGTGCAAAACTTTTTTCGGGCTCTTGTCTCATTGCAGCAGCACTGGACTTACTAGTGTCTTGCTGTAAATACCAATCCTGTAACGATTTTACTGGGCCTGAAGATCCAGTTCTTGCTGTTGTCGATAGTGTTGGTGAGTGTTCTGAGCCAAACGCACTGCCCTCAGGCTCCGAAGTTGAACTTGACGCCGGACGCCCTGCTGCAGTGCTTGTTGTGGGTTTATCTAGCGGGCTTTTAATTAGCAGCCGTTCATTTTCCAACTTACTCGCTGGCTCAGCTATCCAAGTTTTGTACCAGGCAACATCCATTTCTGAAAAAGGAATTAATGTCTTCAGTGCCCATTTTGTCCGTGGATCCAGAATTGTGGCACAAATGTAATGTTTTTGTGATAAAATCTTATTTTGCACCCTTGTATTGTCAGCAAAGCGACGGGCTAAGCTCTCCACCAACTCATATGCTTTTTTTTCCTCTACATCTTTGTATGCTTCAGACACCTCCTTCAGCTGATGCTCTAGCATTTGCAACAATGGGATAGCTTGGTCCATAGTACAGTCCTCCTTGCTGACTTCACGTGTGAAGACCTCGAAAGGAAGAAGCATCTCAGTTAGGAATTTAACTAGGCACCATTGGTCCATCTGAAGGGTCATGCCTTTCACAGTAGCATCTCCTCTTCGAATGACATATTCATTGATTGGCCTGTACTGCTCAAACAGACGGTCAAGCATGTAATAAGTGAGTTCCAACGTGTTGCCACCTCCTGGACGAGTGCTTTGACTGGCATTCTATAGTCACGTTGAAAGATCCTCAGCTGCTTCCGAGCTTCAAAAGAATGGCTGAAATGAGTGCATATTCTTCTGCAGGTGGTCAGTAAGTTGCTGACTATGGTTTCTTTCTTCAGAAAGTCTTGAACAATAATGTTAATGCAGTGCGCCAAACACGGAACCCTGAAATAGGAACCAAGCTCCATGGCCTTAAGTACATTACTGCCATTATCTGTGGAAACAAAACCAATCTTAAGCCCTCTTGGGCGCAGCCATTCAAAAACCTTGCTGTGAAACTCTTCCAATATGTTTACAGCAGTATGAGATTTCTCCATGGCGAACATGGATACAGTTGCATGTTTCCGAGTAGCTTTAAAAATCTCAGCTGTGTCAACAGCACCTACTTCAGATAGCTTATCTCTAACCCCCACAAATGAGACCCAGTGTGCAGTGATGCACATGTAATCAGTGGCTTGGCAACTGGTCCACATGTCTGTTGTTAGGTGGATATTGTGAACAACACTCTGCTGCAAAGCTTGTCCAACCAATTCCAGCACATCATGATGTAGTGCTGGAACAGCAACTCTTGCAAAATAGGACCGGCTGGGAACCTTCCATTTAGGGCAGATGGTTGACACAAATTCAAGGAAACCCACCCCTTCCACAAATGAAAAAGGGAGAAGGTCCAGCGCTAACATTTTAGCCAGCTTCGCATTGTAAAACCGTGCCGTTGGGTGGTTGCGTTGGTACTGTCCCTCCAACCTAAGCATGCAGTCAATGGTAGGCTGGATTATTTTCCTTTGTGGTTCAGTCGTTTTCTTTAACCCAGTTAGGCTCAACGACGCACTTTGTTTCATAATCATTGCAGTACTACTCGGTCGCCTTGGTGTCTCAGCCTGACTCTTACTGCGGTGCCACTGAGATGTTGCTGAGGAGGATGTGGGTGGTACTACTACACTACTGGGGATAGGGCTAGAAATGTCTCCCTCTTGTTCACCTTCCACCGCGATAATATCGTCCCCAGATTCTTCATGCCCAACAAAAATTTGTTGAGTTTTACTTTGTTCTAAGCGAAGTAGGTGAGCCTCCCACACGATAGTGTGGTGTATTTTGAGATGACTTGTTTGGCCTCCAGTACCATAGTTTGTACCAAGCTTACCCCGCCTAACAGCATGTCGACAAGTTGAGCATATAGCAATGTTCTCCTCCTTACTGCTAACCGAAAAGAAGTCCCAAACGGTGAGGAGAACTTTCTGGTGCTGCTGGATGTGCTACTTTCAATCTCAGATGAACTGGAGGGTGTGCTTGGAATGTGACTCTGTGCAGCTACACTGCGACTTCTACCACTACCTACTGAGGTGGTGGTTGAGCTGGATGTAGGTCCCTGCCTTTCCTTTGCAAATGAAAATATGGAAGCTGGAGGTCGTGGTGGTGTTACCTGTGTTGGTGGTATCCGTGCTACATCCCTTGCAGCCATTTTGGATAGGGTAATAATGTTGGTCTCCATATCCTTTGGGCCGGGAGTGATGTCCGTGATGATTGGCTCGTCATCATCATCATCCCCATCCCCCTCTTGTACATCTACCTCCATAACTCTAAGACTTTCTGGAACCTTCCTTTTCACTAGCCTTGTCTTGCGGCGTGCATGACTCTCAGGCTTGAAGAAGATGATGATGGGATAACCCTCCTTTTCCTTGCTGGGGGTCTGGAAGACAATGGATCTTCTGAAACAGAGGCTTGCCCCTCTTTGTCTGCAGGAAGCTCGATTTCCTGAAATGCCCCTACTTCAGGAGGAACGACTACTATTGTGGGCTGTTGTGGCTGTTCTTGCGGCTGCTGCTGTTCTTGCGGCTGCTGCTGTTCTTGCGGCTGCTGCTGTTCTTGCGGCTGCTCCTGCTGCTGCAGACTTATCTGCTGAGTTTCCGCCTGCGTTGATTGTGTACTACTTTGCGATAATGACATTTCAACATCGCTGCTCGTTAGTAGACTGGCTACCTCTGCGACACTCATGGGCTTGGGCCTAGGTTGGTGGGGTTGGCCCGCTGGTGCGGATGTGCTGCTCCCAGCTTGGTTCCCGCCAGACAACGCTGCTGCAGGCGTGTCTTTTTTGGTCCCAAAAAACACATTTGCCGGCACACCAGTCTTGGTTAGTGCCTCTTGCTTTTTCTGTTCCTTCTTCTCACCGGCAACTTTCTTGGTACTGGAGGACCTGGTACCTTTCTTTGGGCCCATTTTCTTCAGAGGTCAGACAAGACGCAGGTGCACAAGTTGCAGAGATGTCTGAGGTCACAGTTGGGCGTGATGTGGAGCGCAGCAGGACTTCTGTCTGGCAGTACAACGGATGATGTTGATAGTTACCTCCTCCTCTGTCTTTTTGTGCACCTAAAAGCAAATAAGCCAGGAGAAGAACATCAGTGAAATGTTACATTTGTTGTTGTGGTTCAATTAGTACTAGTACAAGCAAAAAAATAGAAGATATAGTGTAGCCATTTATGAGACTTTGGCAACAAGGGCTATGGTATACCACTTACTGTGTACAGTGTGCACACTACACTCTCAGGAAGGATAGGAAAGAATAAGTACAACCACCAAAATACAAATGTAATGGAAGGAAGCTGCTGCTGGCAAAGGGGATGGATGGAAGCAGTAAGCCAATAGGAAAACCATGCAGGCCGATATTAACTCCCACCAGAAAAGGCCACCAGCCACATGGACACTCACAAGCAACAAGCAGGAGGCCTGGGAAACAATGAACTGCCAAAAGGCCTATAAAAGAAGCCAGGCAAAAGATGCATGCTAAACCACACCGCTGTGCCTTTTTAATGCAATAAAATGCAAAAACGAAAATCCACAGGGCAAAACAAGGTCTGCAGGGTGCACACCAACACACCAGGCACACACAACAAAGGCATTTCTTTACCACCCCCCCAAAAACAGAAATACCCCCCAAAAACACATTTTCCAACTCAATCCAATGCCATACATGCCCTAAATGATATTTAAATTCAACAGAACACACAGATAAACACTTGTTTAATGCACCTGTGGCTACCTGCTCTGAGCCTACTGGATGAAAACAGGCCCGTGGGCAGACAAGGCCACACAAGCTTGCAGGCCTAGGCTTAAAAATGGCCGCCAGCCACATGACCAGGCCCACCCAACTACAAGAAACAGAAGACAGACAATGCAGGCCTGTTGCACAAAACACACTGCCTACCTTCAAAATGGCTGCCAGCCTCATGGCTAGGCCCACAACAAGAAGCCTAGGCCACAAAGGAATACCATGCAGGTCTATATATGGCAAAAGCAGCACACTAATAACTCCCACCAGAAAAGGCCCCCAGCCACATGGACACTCGCAAATCACAAGCAACACGCTGGAGGCCTGGGAAACAATGAACTGCCAAAAGGCCTATAAAAAAGCCAGGCAAAAGATGCATGCTAAACCACACTGCTGTGTCTTTTTAATGCAATAAAATGCAAAAACGAAAATCCACAGGGGAAAACAAGGTCTGCAGGGTGAACACCAACACACCAGGCACACACACAACAAAGGCATTTCTTTAACACATCCCCAAAAACAGAAATACCCCCCAAAACACACACTTTCCAACTCAATACAATGCCATCCATGCCCTAAATGATGTTTAAATTCAACAGAACACACAGATAAACACTTGTTTAATGCACCTGTGGCTACATGCTCTGAGCCTACTGGATGAAGGCAGGCCCATGGACAGACAAGGCCACACAAGCTTGCAGGCCTAGGCTTCAAAATGGCTGCCAGCCACATGGCCAGGCCCACCCACATACAAGAAACAGAAGACAGACAATGCAGGCCTGTTGCAAAAAACACACTGCCTGCCTTCAAAATGGCCGCCAGCCTCATGACCAGGCCCACAACAAGAAGCCTAGGCCACAAAGGAATACCATGCAGGCCTATATATGGCAAAAGCAGCACACTAATAACTCCCACCAGAAAAGGCCCCCAGCCACATGGACACTCGCAAATCACAAGCAACAAGCTGGAGGCCTGGGAAACCATGAACTGCCAAAAGGCCTACAAAGAAGCCAGGCAAAAGATGCATGCTGAACCACACTGCTGTGCCTTTTTAATGCAATAAAATGCAAAATCGAAACTCCACAGGGAAAAACAAGTTCTGCAGGGTGCACACCAACACACCAGACACACACAACAAAGGCATTTCTTTAACACACACCCAAAAACAGATATACCCCCCAAAAAACACATTTTCCAACTCAATCCAATGCCATCCATGCCCTAAATGATGTTTGAAAGACATTCAACACACACCAAAGGAACAGTTGCTTCATAATGCATCCACCCATGACTAGCTCTGGGCCTACTGGCTACCCCCAACAATTTAAAAAAAAGAATGATAAGTACCAAAATTGTACTTGCAGCAACTGCAATGCCCCCAATCAAACAGACACAACACCAACTTACTTGTAAAATATCAAATTCAAAAGTCCTCAAAACCAATGATAATGATGCAGCAGACACAAAGAGTGATCCTTCCAGCTGAAATCCAAAGGCAGAATGAACAGGAGATGGACGAAGCACTGGGAGGAGCCTGATGGACAGGAACAGGAAGTTGGAGACTCTGTGGCACTTCCTCCCTCTCCCCCCCAAAAGTTTTTTTTTAAAAGGACTCCTTGCACAAAAAAAGGACAGCCAGAAGTCAATCAGAGGAGTTTTTTCCATCCAAATCATCATTTAGAGAAGGTTTTATGCAGCTAGAGTTAATATTCTTCTCCAAATCGAAAATTTGGCGTGTTCGCGACCTTCACCACACTTCCGCCGCATGTCGATGGCGCGTCCAAAATGACGTGTTCGCGATCTCATGCTCTTTGTCGTGGTGGAGATTGATGTGTTTGCGACCTCACGCTCTCTCTCGCGGTGGAAAATGACGTGTTCGCGATCGCAGACTCTCGCAGTGTCTGATGGCGAGGAGAATGACGTGATCGCAAACTCTCACGGGATAGCGCGACCGGCTATCATCATCTCGTGGAGCACGCGAATGGATTGGCAAACTCGTCGGCGAACGCAGGGATCGCAGTTATGCGATCGCGTGCGCGAGAACACATTTTCAAAGCGCGAACATGAAAAAAATCTTCATAACGCGGCAAATAGCGGAAATTTGGGCATTTTTGCGCAAATGTCAAAATATCACAAATTCCGCGAGCGGAACGGAATTTGACGCCCACCCTTAATCTCTGTCAGTGCATTGCAATAACTTGTTTTCAAATAGCGCCAAGTAACACGCTTCTGTGATTTCTGAGCGCTATAAAACACGTAAATGGTACCTATTTCAACTGCACACAAGTGACCACTGAAGCTTCTTACAAATGTGCCTAATGGAAGGTCCCTGCTCTGTGCGCATTAAATGAAACGCGTGCCAGGCATGATTAGCTCTGCAGTCCTATGAAAGGATTCGCTGTCTTTTCATCTTTCTTTTCTCATCTTCAATCTTAATTTCAGTACTCTTACACTTAACTCTACTAGCACCAACTCCTCCTGCTCATGCCTACTGTTTCTCCTAAAGATACTCCTACTTATTTTTGTTTCTACTCATACATTGCCTACATACTCTTACTCTGCTACTTAACCTCTTCATTTCACTTACGTCTCCCTTTTCTTGCTCCTCATATTTATTCCTACTCCTACATTTTATTATTCCAACATACTCTTGCTTCCACTTCTAACTGGTTACAATTATCTCCTCATGATCTTACTAATTTCTCTGCTTACTCCTATTACTTCTGCTTACTCCTATTCTTACTGTTTCTACTGTATTTGCATCTGCCATTATTACGGTTCTGCTTACCTACTTACACTCTCACTCCTACTCCTACTTGAACCTACCTTCTACTACTTTTATATCTAGATACTCCAGCTCTTACTTCTGCTTAGCCCTTCTTATGCCTATTCTTACTCCTCCTTCCTCTCTTCAACTTTCTTCTACATACTACTTATTCATGCTGGTACCCCTACTCTCGCTTGCTCTTTATTCTTTTACTCCTTAGTCCTACTTACTCCTATCTACTTTTATCTACCTCTAATTACTCATCTTAATTTTGCTTATTACTGCTCTTCATTGCTTCTAATCATTGTTCTAATTCCGCCTTTTCCTACTCTTACACATAATCTTAGTCCTATTTGTATGTCTACTTAGTCCTGCGTACGTCTACTCCAACAGCTACTCTTAGCCCAACTAAGCCCTTATATTACTCTTTCTTACGCCTACATAATCTTGCCATCTTGTTCTTACTCTTACTTTTTATTTCCACCTATACTATCCACTCCTGCCTACTTTCATACTAAGATCTACTTTTGCTCACGCTTACACCTCATATTACTTCTATTTACACCTATTTTACTTACTTCCACTCTTACTTGAACCTGCTCCTACCTTTTCAAATGCATTCTTACATTTACTCCTGCTCCCACTTACTCCAACCTTTACTACCCACTCCTTTCTACTGTTATCCATACATACACCTGATCTTACCCACCCTCAATCCTATTTACTTCTGTTCAAACTCTTACTCCTACTTACCTCATTCTTACCCTACACAGATTCATCCTGTTACTCCTATAATTACCCCTACTACTTATTCCTGCCTACTTCTACTGCTACTCTTGCTCCTAACATTAAGTAGCTGCTACCTACTCGCTCATTCCTAATCATACATACTTTTACAAATATTCCCACACTTACTCCAGCTCTTACGCCAGCACGCACTGCTATTTTTTAATCCTACTCTCTTACTTACAACCATCCTTTATTTTGCTTACTTCGCTTTCTGCATACTCCTACTTACGCGCATGTATTCCTATTCTTGTGCCTACTTCTTCCTAATCTTGCGCCTACATATTCCTATTCCTACCTAATCTTACTTTCTCCTACTCCCTCCTATAGACACTCACCCTCATGCACTTTCACACTGAACACTCTGTCACAAGGCGACCCCATATTTACTTTTATTCTGCATGCTCAGTCCCAAGGTGATAAAACACACAGGTTTCAGAGTGCATGTGTATGCTCATCCATGTGTTTGGGTATGTGTGCGAAAGTGATGGTCTATGTTTTGGTGCATATTTAGTATATGCTTTTGCATATGTGTCTGTGTACAATTCAGTATATTTTGGTGTTGATATTGCTCCCTATCATTGAGCAATTGAAGCTGCAGAGATGTAATAAGGGGAGTACAAGGGAGGTCTAATAGTGCTTCGAAGCTCTTTTACAAGGCTAGGTAGATAGCAACAATGGATTACAAGGCGTTTTTAACATAAGTTCTCAGGCAGTGGACCAGGCTAGGATACATTTGTATATCCCACAGTCCCCTACAAGTCATGCAGAGTGGAAGAAGGCAGCCTGCCTTTACTGACACCTTCCCATACCATACTGGTGATGTCTTCCCAGTGCCTGGGTAAGATAATGGAGCATTTCAGCAACTTCAAGGTGATGAGCACCCCAGGGACAAGTAAGAGTAGTTCTTTATATCGGTCCTCCAATCTACGGTGTCGTAGCAAGGGATGGCAAGAGGAAAAGGGCTGATGAAAGTGTGGCTCATCAGCCCCTGGGTAAGGCTGGTGAACAATGTGATTTAAGCCCACTTGGCCTTGAACATTCACAGAGAGCTGAGGTCAAGCCGGATTGATAGGTTTAGGTCTCTTCTACCGACTGATGAAACTGTTGGAGACCCCATGCTATCAATACACCCATACATAAATGGATACCTACAGTGCACCTGTGCGCTTCAAGTTCTGCCAATGGCTGGGTGAGTTGTTCTTAAAGTCAGGATTTTTTGTGGAGGATTACACGGAGCTTAAAGGAGTCCTCTGTTGTAACTTCTTCACTATGCTGCCACTTCTCCCCCGCCCCTCACCCAACCCCGCCACACTGTCACTTTGTTTCATCCAAAGGCAAGACATTTTGGCTTTGCCAATGCTTGTCTGCATAATTAAGGCAATGACTTCCCAGTACACTGGGTACAGAATAGCTGCGCTAATCAATAGCACATACACTGCAGCGGCAGTTACCTCAATAAGGGCAGAGGAGCATTCCCCTGCCCCCTCCCCGGCTGCCAGCGCCGCAAAGGTGAAAACTAAAATGCTAATAAAATGCATTTATCACAATTATATTTTTCCCTTTCCCCAGCCGAGCAGTGTTTGGGGGCGGGGGCCACTTCTGCTGACTGGCAGTAGGGGAGTGCTGCTCACTCCACCAGTTTACACTGAGTATGTCCCTTCGGGCGGCTGTCGTCCGACGGCCAGCCTGACATGCGCCGTGCAATCTACTACTCCCAGCTGTCTTAGACAGCTGGGAGGAGAGCAGGCACAGGCTCGCGGCGCTTGTGTGAGCGTCAAGGCAGCCCACTCCAGCCAATCCTGGCCCTGCTTTCATGCTGCTAACATTATCAGCAGCATGAGCGCAGCTTTCGGGATTGTGTGGACTATTGCTGCACACCAGCGCCGACGGACCGAAGGCGCACAAGGACCGGAGGAGTTGAGTCAGCACATGGGTAAGTAAATTTACATATTTTTTTATAACAGTATATGCATGAGTTGTATTGCTTTTGCAGCATGAAGTCTGAAAACAAGGAATGCGCTTCATGTTAAGTCCTTACAAGTCAGTTAGTTTGTAAATGTGTGCTCTTAAAGAGACATTCTCCGCACCGTTCTGTGTAGTAAGTGTTTACAAGAATCCAGCGGCAGACCCTTTATTAGGGCAGAGGAGCGTCCCCCATGCTGCCACCGCTGCAAAGGTGAAAACAAGAATGTTAGTGAAGTGCATTTATTACCATTTTATTTTTCCATCTCCCCAGGTGAGCCGTGTTTGTGGGCGAGGCCACTGCTGCTGACTGGCAGTGATGGAGCGGGTAAAATGTTTTCTTTTTATATACCCAGTCCATTTATATAAGTTTATATTAAAATGATTAATAATTAATTATAATAATTAATAGCTTGATGTGAAAGTACTAAACCAACCTTATTAACAGAAAGAACACACGTGGGAATGCATTGCATGGCTAAAATAATACGTGAACTAAGTTTGTATGCATATTAAAACGATAAATGTTGCTTGAGTAATGTTATTGTGATTTGCGCTTAAATAAACCAGCATTAACGGCTTTGAATGTTGCATATGGCTAGATAAATGCATACACATAAGGGTATTAGCAAAGGAATAACACTGTATTATTCATTTCTATGTATTAATTACGATTTTGTGTTTCTTTGCTTAAAGTTGACTATTCTGGCCTACCAAAAGATGGCCGCCGACTGAAACCTAACTAAAGTACATTACTTCCTCATTTGAACAATGGAGAAAGGCGCCTGCACTGACATCGTCCGTGTCCCTTGTGTGACCTGTCAGACCATGCCCATGAAGACTACCCTGGGCGAGGTGCCAATGCCCCTGAACGTGAAGCAAATGTTGCTATTTGGAAATATGAACTGTCGAACCCAACCTGTTTCCAACAAACTGATACATTTAGGACTAAGGATTAGTCTTTCCCATACATTTGCTGTGAGACTTCTTCCACATGGGAAAATTTGAAAATGTTTCCTAATGTATTGAGATGTATTTGAATTCAGTCAATCGTTGGCTTGGGAAATGAGAAAATGTAACTTTAATATGTAAATTTTAGTATAAATATTAGTAGACTAGAGAGGGAAGAGGCTACTCTACGCTAGACGCCACTTTATGCAGAAGCTATTGACGGAGAATCGATGATCAGAGATCTTTATGCTGACGGAGAGGACGGAGACTTTATAACTCTGATGAATTTACTGAGGACCAGTTCTGACTTAGAGAACGACATTTAGCCAGAATAGGTAAATATGACAAAAGATAATATTGCATTATTAAGATTTAACTTGCATTTAAATTAGATAAAGAAAATCATTATTTGAATTACTGTGTTGGGTGATTATTTCATTGAAATGTTATTTGATCTGGTTTTCTTCTATCAAAAGAACAGTTGTAGTTAGGATTTGATAACCCTTTGTAGGCACGGATAGATTGAGAGAATGAATGTTGGTGTTATGGGCCCCACCAGCGTATGATGTGTGTATGTGCGTGTGACTGAGAAATCATTCTGTCTGCGGAAGCAGGGGGTAATTGAGTGATCCGAACTGCACCAGCAGCACAGGAGTTTTGTTCACTCCTCCAGTTTACACTGCGCATGTCACTTTGCCGGCTGTCTGGTGACAGCCAGCCTGACACACGCAGTGTAAATCTCTCCACCCAGCTGTTTTAGACATCTGGGCGGAGAGCAGGCACAGGCCTCCAGTGCCTGCAGGAGCGCCGAACCATTCAGGGGCACCACAAATGTGGGAACTTCTGTGTGTAGTGCCACAATAGAAGGAAAGATCTGCATTGAGGATCGAAGACATTGGTGTCATAACGACTTTACCAATTGCAAACCTAGAAATGTAGTATTTGCAATCCTTTGTCCATGTGGAAAGATCTACATAGGGAAAACCACTCAGGAAGTGCGACAAAGGATCATACAACACCGGTCAAGTCTGAAAAACAAGGTTTTAACAGCACCTATGGTGAACCATTTCATTGCAAACAATCACTCTGAAAACGAGTTCAAATGGACAGTTTTATGTTCCATTAAATCAAAGGTGAGGGGCGATTCGGACATACTTTTGAACCAAAAAGAGGCATCCCTGATTATGAAATTTGATACAGCCATACGGGGTTGAATGAACCGTCCGAAATCGCTAGGGTGTAACACATTTGGCAGATAGCAATTTGAATCACACTACGATACCCAGAATGCATTGAACCGGGCTGGATCCACTCGCTGGTTTTTGCTTGTTGCATACTCGAATTCAAAATCAACGTAACTGTCATTCAAGTGTGAATGCTGACTAAGTGCAGACCGGTAAGCTGTATGACTGCTGTGCAGAAGACTTTGAAAGGCAAGTATTTGGGATACCATGCGGCTGTTTATTGACATATTTTTGTTTCAAGAATGCGCGTACAGAACTCACGCTGACAAATGCCTGCATTGAATACAGTGGTTGAAGTGGGGTAAAAAAAGTAGGGGAACTGTGGGTGGAGAATCAGAGGGCGGGAATAACCAGAGAACTGGATCAGTGGGCGGAGTCAGAGGTGTGGCCAGAATGCGCAAAACGTCCCAATTTTTAGTATTTGTTTGACATTTCCCTGACCAGTTACAGCTTAATATGTTATTTAATTCAATGAATGGATACACATAATTATTTAAGGTTTAATATGAGTTACTGACATTAAAATGCAATCACAAAGTGGGATATGTTTCCAATCACAGAATGTCCCAAATACGCTTAAAAGTGGAAGCACAAACCATTTGTCTTTAGTCCATGGAGTTTCTGTCATCAGCACTTCTCCCTTTTTCCACAAGAGCAGTTCAAACATAAGTGGGAAAAATATCCTAGTTTGGAAAAGTTTTCTATATAATTATGGCTCTGCATATTTGCCACATAATACAACATCTGCTACATAATCTGACAATTTTAACTAATAAATTGTTTGTAGCTCAAACGGTTTAAAAGTTACTAAAAAAATGTGACGTGTGTTGCTGCGAAGAGGACGGCCCTTTGCAAAGGTTGACTGGTCACCTTTCTCACTGCTGCATTTGTATGTTACACTGGTACTAATAAGGCAAAATCTTTCTAGAGACTGTTAGCATGTGTAAAAATGTCAAAATACTAAAGTGTCCGAAAATATACTGCATTATGTTGCAGCCTTTTTTAACTGCATAATCTAGTCAACAATGCAACATAATTTTGTCTTCTTTTGCTGCAAAATTCTAGTGGCCCCAAAGCAGGCAGCATGTCTTAAAAGTGCTTGAGCATGAAGCAGAGAAATGTGAAGTTTGCTAACATAGTTTGGTGTGCGTGCAAATCCTGCTTTGTCAATCCCTGGTGAGTTGCAGCTACTACTGCTGAAACAAGGCCAATGGAGGTACTAATGGGTGAGGCGGACTGGCCTTAAGGGCAGGGCCGGCTTTAGCGCTGGTGGCACCCTGTGCAACAATGTTTGTTGGTGCCCCCCAATGAACACCTCCGCCATGGATTCCCTCAATTCCACCCTTTAACAGAGCCCTGAATGTCTCTATAACTACACTCTCTCTCAGATGCATTTAATTTGATTCACAGCGCCACTCATACCAGTGTAGGGTGTCAGAGCACTTTACATCAGACACACTACACAGAGGCAATCAATAATACGTGTGTAAATCACTGTATAGGAAATGTTACAGAAGACAAAGGGCCACCTAAAGTCAGCACCTGGTGGGAACACACCGGTCGCACCACCCTAGAATTGGCACTTCTCAAGGGTCCTGTGACCTCGCTCCAGGGTGTGCTGCTTCATAAGCCTGCCCGCAACACTAGAGGTGAACTTCAGTATGGATTGGAGGGGACAGGCCTCCAAGGTTAACCCACACTTGCCACCACTAGGGTAAACCTGCTGGTGCTAAGACACCAGGGCTTCTATGGTCTTGCGGGGCCTTCTTAGGCCTAGCATGGGAATGTGCTCCCTCAAGAGAGTGGTCTGGTGGACTGGTCATGAAGGCTGAACCTGGTTCCCCAATTCCAATTCGGCAGCTCTGACCATAGTGCCACATCCTCTCCCCCCTACTAAACACCATACTGCGCCACTGAGAGAAACTGGCATGGCCTTCAGCTACAACCCAGTTGTGCCCTGCTATAAATACCTGGATGTGACTCAGTGCAAATTACGCACTAGACAAGAGCAATATGCTGCCTAAAAAACGTAACAACATCCTGAAAAAAGCAAACACTCGTAGGGAGTGGAAAATTAAGTTAAGCATGTGAAATGTAAGCAGGAACAATATGGTTATCTTAATGCATTTACACTCACTATTCAGAAATCAGAGAGTGATTGTGCCTGAAAAGTTAAGGACATGACTACAGGGCCCAGAAGGGAACCGCTTCATTGTCCATTGCTTATGTCCTTACAAAACGCAAGCAGTATGGTAAAAAGACCACATCCATGAACACCTAGCCGCGGTACGCATTTTATTTTCCAATCCACCCATCAATCGGCATTGCAGTATCTCCAGGAATGGTGCACATCCTCATTCAGGGAAAGCAAGGCTTCTTCAAAGAAAAGTTTAAACAAAAGTAGCGCTTCACTGGGAAACTCAATCTGGCCGCTTTGTGAACACTGTCATGATTTATTTCGTTTTTTCTTTATTTTTCATATTTTGAACCTTTTATTTCTCTCCCTCCCGAGGCTGTACTCTGGAATAGAATAATGTCAGAAAAAGACAACACTTGCAGCAAAAGTATTTTTCTTTTTTGGATCCATTTCACAGGGGAAGAAATAAACGAAAGGAGGAAAGAGAGAGGATGAGAAGTGAACCCTTTCTTGAAGTCACCGATTTCAAGAGGAAGAAAGGGGGGGGGGGGAGGGGTCAGCTGCCAGCGACGGAGCAGAAGTGGACACTGTCCTTGCCTTCTCTGGCAAGAAAGAAAATACCTTTTCCTTCTTGCGCACCACCCGTCCCCGAAGGGCGGGAACGACGAACCTTCTCTGCAGGCCTCGGCGACTTCTGCCGTCCTGGGACGCATTATTAAAACGAGAAAAATAGGGGGACGGGATCTAATGAATTATAGAAGTAGGGGCACGCCGTGCCCTGCCGACCCCGCCCACTTCGACCACTGATTGCATAGAATGCTAGCACGCACAGAGTGAAATCAGTTACGTAACCCACAGCTTAAGGACAGGAAGGGACAGGAAGGGACATCCTGTCCCCGTAACTTTCCAGCATTCGAGACGCCAGAGCAGCGCGAAGCACACTTAAAAAAAAAAAAGTTCCTAATATGGCTTCGCAATCTGTTTCATTTTCCGTAAAACTAACCAACAGAAGATGAAATGCCCTAATGATTGCAGGCATTGGAACACTAAGAATGACTAATGTACAGGTCGTGAGTTTCTTCCCTTTTTCTCTTTTAAGTATGTTAGATCATAATTAATTACTGGTCAAGGGCACACTGATGCTATAATATTCTTTCACCTTATTAGAACAGGAAGATTGAAAGAGACTAAACGGTGTCAGCAAGAAAAGTGCCTATCACCATCCGAAACGAAGTAGGGCTAATTTGCATATGCCCAGAGGGTAGTGGGGCTGTGTGAGGAGTATAGGGAAACTATATTAAAATCTACATTTTTTGGCTTTAATTTTTCAGTTCAAGACCAGGTCCAAGTCCTGAGGAGAATCCTTGAGCAGGATAGGGTTCGAAACACGTTGGCTTGTGCTCACGGGGAAAAGAGTAGGGTGTGCCACGAGGGAACATATATATCTTTTTGTTCCCATAAAGACAACACCTTTGAGATAATCATCCTCTGAGCTCTTCACACAGGCAGGACAAGAGGCAGTAACCTCTGTGACGATTCTTTGTGTCCGCCAGGTGTATTTGTAAATCAAGGACTGGGTGCATGTAATTGCATTATATATGTATTTTTGTAATGTTAATTGTGTTTTACGTGTTGTGGTGTTGCATTATGAACTATTGTTTTGATTTGCTTAATACTTTCTGAAAAAATATGTGTTGCCCGACAAGATGACATGAAAATAATGGTTTAATCGCAGGTCCGTTAGTCGAAGAGCAAGGTCTTGAGGGCCTTTCTGAAGGTGTTCAGGGAGGGGGCCAGTCTGATGTCGGCCGGAAGCTCGTTCTAGGTTTTGGCCGCAATGTGAGTGAAAGATCTTCCACCTGTTCTGGCTCTGCTGATGCGCGGGGTTTCGGCCAGTGCGAGGTTGGAAGAGCGGAGGTTTCTTTTGGGTACGTGGAAGTTGATTCTGTCGATGAGGTATTTGGGTCCGGTGTTGTGAGGCCATTTGTAGGCATGAGTGAGGATTTTGAAGGTGATTACACAAAATATTTAGCTTGTTGTATATTTGTCTTTGTATTATTGTGTATTATTTTGAGGTTCAAATCATAGCATTTGGCTATGGGATGAAAAAATAAATAAATAATGGGAGGATTTCCTGGGAGACATTGGGTGGGGAGCATTGGGATAAAAATAAACAAAATGTCCTCATTTCAAACATGTTCAACAAAGGCAAGCCAAGATTCAGTATATCTCTGAGCAGTTCATAGTAGAACACTCTTTATGGGGTGGGAATGATAAGACTAGAGAATGTTATGTCATATCATGGAATGTAAATGATCTCCAAGTTTGAGGGAAGCAGACGTGTATATCGCAATATTTGGAACACTGTGAATTACAAATTTTAATAGTGCAAGAAACTTATTTGAAATGTATAGAGGGCTAAACACTAATAAATAAAGGGAGTTGTTTACATCATTATGAAGGTGCAGATCAGATGGGCATTTCAAAAGGAGCTGCCTTAATCATAAAACATAATTTGGTGATAATGCATATTAGTCAGATAACAGACTCAACAGGAAGAGATAATTTGCAATCTACAAAGAAATCATGTAAATTTCACATGCGCTGCTTTGAAAGGCCCAAATGTTGGTGTTATGGCACTTTAAACACTCTTGCCCTAACTTCTTTGGAGTTCCCTATGCCCAGATTGCCATATTGATTCGGGGGGGGGGGGGGGGGGGGTGTCCTCAATAGACTACTTAGTAAGGTGTTTGATAGGTCGTCAAAGCAAAGTTTGATAAATATCCTGAAAGTCAGCAACACATTGTAGAATATTTTGCAGGAGTTTGGTTTATGTGATACTTGATATAGGAAGATGGAATCCCAGAATTGCTACACGTACCAAAGTAAGAAATATGGTCATTACTCTAGATTAGATTACCATTTATTGGACAATATTGTATAAAGTGAAGGATATTCGACATATACCAGTGCATTTCTCAGATCACTCATCAGTAATATTGTCCTTTGCGCTTCCTTAGCAGGTAGCATAGGTAGACCTTAAATCACACTTTGTTACTACACCCAGAACTCATTCAAGTGTGAGGGAAAGCCATGAGTACTTTCAATTCAATGCAGGGACATATTTGTTTTGGATGGTTTTGGATGCCTGTAAGGCATTTATTCGACGGGTGATGTGCAGCTAATCAGCAACTATATTTTAAAATTGACCAAAATGAAGACCGCGCCCAAGAGCAGGAAATACGTCAACTCAGGATATAACTAGAAAAAAAAATCCCAAAATTGCTGCAAATACTCATAATCAAAAGTTAGGCAGGAGACATTCATTCAGGGCCATGATAGAGAAAACAGTCGAGCACTTTAGGAGGCCAACAAAATCAAGCTTTTTGAATATGGGGAAAGAAGTGGAGCCCTTTTAGCTCAGACAACGAGGGCAGATATACCAAGAAATCTGAATTCGCGGTTGATGATAAAAGCAACATATCAAATAAAACCGAGGATTTGGAAGCATGCCTACCTAAGATGTTCAGTTCTCTACATACAGAAAGTAATTTACCTGACATATCTAAAATAAAAACATGGCTGAAGAGCAGACATCTTCGTTTCTCTCAGAAGAGCAAAAATAAGCCCTATCAGAAGAGATCACTGAGGAGGAAATCTAAGCCCAAATGAAAAAAGCTTAAAATGGGAAATCAGCTGGAACAGATGGCAGGCATCCTGATAAAACTTTATAAGAAATTCGATAACATTGCAAGTTCCCATGTGGAAGGAAATGTTTAATCAAATCTACTGAACCAACTCCGAAACTCCTCCCACCTGGAAAGAAGATAAATAGTCCTGATACTAAAACCTAAAAAATACCCAAAGAGATCTGATTCATACAAACTCATGTCATTATTGGGCGATCCTACTCATATAATGGTGCCATTGGTAGGAATGCTCTTCCACTTCAACTGCGGAAAGCGCCCAATTTTCTTTCATTTCGCAAGCTCTTAAAAACTTAGCTGTTTTAGCTCTGTATCTCCTTCCACTGTCCTTCGCTTTTACTAGTCCGCAGTGCTGGGAGGCCTCTGGGTAGCCATCGCGCTTTATAAATGTCATTCCATTCCATTATTAAACTTGAACCAAAATTTACACATGCCGATCAGAAAGAGTTGATTTCGAACAGACAGATTTGTGACCTAACACAACTACTTATTGGCTACATATATCTGCAACCACATACACAGACATACTGGCAATAATGATAATAGATGTTGCTAAGTCATCTGACAGAATAAATTGGATGTATCTTTGGAAGATGATGCCAGCTTTTGGGATAAATCCCACTTTAATAAACATTACTAAAAAAAAAATTACGAGCCACCCTCTATTTTGACAAGAATCTAAAAAAGAGAATCAATATTACTAGAGTGACGAGGTAGGGATGTTTACTTTCCCAGTTACTTATGTAAATGTATAGTGAGCCTCTGGGTCAGACTATCAGAACTCACAATTAGGTTATCCCTTTGGGTCCCAAGGTATTTTGAGAAAAAATTACCTCTGCGCGGATAATATTATGTTATAAACTGACGTTCGTAACACAACAATTGTGCACATTGAAGAGATGGAGGTTTTGGGGCGCTATCAAGATATCAGATCAACAACACTAGTCAAGTCAATAAAACTTTATTCGGCTTTAAGGATAAACCCATAAAAGTCATACGGTCTACGTTATACCATAAATCAGACTGCAAGTTGACAAATGTTATAAAATCCAAGTGAGCTATACACATATAAAAACATAAGTTATAATAAATATATTATTTACAACTTGTCCTTTGTCTGATGGCGAACCGTAAAAAATTGAGTGTGTACAAAACAGTATCGCTAGAAAGAAGTTGTAAGAAAACAGCTGATCTCACTCTCCTAAAGCCCATCTTTTTTTAAAAGATAGGAATAATAAATAAGCTTCTGGGAACAGCATACAAATTGCAGAACATTAAAAAGTGCATCATGTCCTGAGGAGATTCTCCATCGCAGCCACAGGACATGAGGCACTGACCTCTGTGAGAACAATCAGGGTGTGCCAACAAGTAGTGGAAAAGGTCAAGCCAGAACCTCATCAAAAGAAAACGATCGTGTATGCTTTTCAGCCCTTGAAGATAAGGCTCCGTGATCAACAACACTAAAACGGAGATAATGTGCTGGAACTTAAAATATATTGAAAAGGAAATCGGTTCTAAGGCTAGATATCTAGGAGTCTATATCATGCAAAAATTGGAGAATATAACGAAGATAAATATGAGCAAAGTGACAAGAGATTGATAACCTATTTAATAAATGGTGTAATCTACCCCTAACAAAATACAGCCGGACCAACAGATAAATATCCTACCAAAACAAACTTACCTATTCAACACAATACCACTTACATTCACAAAAGATCATATCTCCAATATCCATGGGTGAATAGGTAGCTTTATTTGATCTTCCAAAGGACCTAGGCTTTTCATGGAAGAAACTCTGGATGAAGCTGGAGAAAGGCTGGCTACCACTGGCAGAAATACCATTCTATTCTTACACATTCCAGTTTGAAAACTAAACTGTAGAATGTTAACCATAACAGCTCTGTTGGGGGAACTTGTATAGCTCCATGTTGAGAGGAACAGGGCCAGAGCTTCCTTCATAAATTTGAAGTCTAAAATGTTTCAAAAAGTCTGTCTAAAGGCCCTTTAAGCCAGTATAAGATTTTTTTTTTTTTTTTTTTTTTTTTTTATAAAACCTTTATTTAGCACTGTGTACAAGACAAATACGGGCCTACAACCATCCGGCCGGCCTCGACACTTCTGATGCTTGATAGCAAAGTATACGTCCACTCGGTGGCACGGCAGCACATAAAAGCATACGACCTATGTTGCAAAATCCACGTGCACTGAGTGGCAGGAGACAGTAAGGTTAATTTTAAAAAGTTTTAAATTTAAGGAAATACAGAGCTAGAACGGATCAGTGCACAGAACAGACATACGATAAATGGGTAACATCCAACAGGAGAGTCAACTAACAGTGAACATATCTAAAATGGCGGCACGAAACTATAATACCAGGATATAGATACGCAGCGAAATGTGCCTCCCAGCCGCTACCCTCCTAACACCATTCCCCCCCACTGACCCTAGAAAAAGACGTAGGAAAAGGACGGAAGAAAAAAAAAAAAAAGAAGGCCCATAGTAACAAAAAACGTATCGAAGAAGACCCCCCACCCTACACGCATGCCGAGGCTATGGCCTACCCCCCCCCTAGCTACGTGTCTGTCGCCCCATAGGAACCCGAAATATAGAATTAAGGAAAGAAGAAAGGAAAAAAGACCATAAAGCGGGGAGGAGCCCACCACACTGCCGAACTCCCGGACTCCCGCGCCGCCCATACATCCTGCGCCATGTACAGCACAGTATCAAAAGACCCACTTAAACCCAGTGGTCCCGATTCAATAACACCCAGCACTTCAGCACTTCACAAGTCCTCCCCCCGGCAGAAGAAGGAAACAGGAGGCGAAATCACAGCGACATGTAACAAAAACTGGTCATTAAGGACTACGCATCCAAAATTACAAAACGTGTATCAGTCCAGGGCCCCGTATGCCGATCCAACCAAAGCGACAACCGGCATGCCATCACCCCTGTCCGGACCGGCAGATATGATTCAGGCCCGTCCATTGCTGCGAGTCACCTTCAGCCAGGACAAAGAGACAAGATGGCCGCTCTCGAGGAAAGGGGACAATGAAGACGTATCGTACCGCAGGGTCCCAAACGCAGCAGTAACATGCCACAGAGGCTCGAGCGATAGGTGCATTCAGGGTAACAACTGGCAAGGGAAGTGAAAGGCTAGGTCTCAGCAGGTAGTTCGTAGGCAGAGTCACGACGTTCAAAGTGAAGGGTGTCCCTGCAACTGTAGCCGTGTCGATGGGTTGACGCGTTACATTGTAGCCAGGAGGACTCCGCGCCACCGTCCCCTCACTCTGCGACATTGTTTCACCTCCAGGAGAAAACAGGGGCGGCGGGGGATCCTCCAGCCGGGGACGTCCCGTTGCAAACAGTGCCTCATCGATTCTCCGGGTCAGCGCCCGGCAAGTACTCTGCATTGCCACTTTTAACGCCACGAGGGCGGCCAATACATCCCAACAGGTCGGGTCCCTCTGTACCAAGCATCGGTCCGCACTATCCCGCTGTTCCTCCGATGCGGCAATCAGCTCCGGGGCACATGGGCGCGCAGACACTGCGAGTCCAGGGTCAGCCAGCGTCTCAGCAAGAAGAGCAGACGCCATTGTCATCTCCACTGCGGGCAATTAGTGACGGGACAAAAATGACTATGATCCGAGGATGTAGACACCGGAAAAGCGTCGTGCTCCACTCGGGAACTGCAACGGGCGAGAGCGCCCCATGGCCACCGCGAGAACCGGCCGCTCGCCGCAGGAAGACACTACAAAATGGAGTCCGCTCGCTTGTCTTCAGGGTGGCGGAGGAGAGCTAGTATTAGGGGGCTCCGACGTCGTCCACACCACTGCCGGCGCTCGGGGGAGTCCGACCCGGACGTAAGGGTCTGACTCCAGTCGCACGGCCAGCGTTTCCTCCCCCGCAATCACCCGCAGTACTCCAGCTCAGCACCCCGTCCACATCCCTCGGCGTCCAGCGGCGGCCATCTACGCAGGGACCCGTGGGAGCGCCGGAGGTCGTAGTAGACACCGAGTCGGCTACCAAACCCGCCGACAAAGGTGTCAGGAAAACGCCAGTCACTTCAGTGCCGGTAATCCGCGGCGGTTGGGCGGCGCAGGTCAGGAGAATTAATCAGGATTAACAAAAGAAGCCGGACGGTCCACGGAGCCGGGAGCTCAGGCGTCCGTCCCGTCGGCCATCTTGGCTCCTCCCCGCCAGTATAAGATTAAACTTTATATGTACATATATAGAAAGCCAATTGCATAATAATTTCTTTTTGTAGAATTGAGCCATGTCAGCACCTGTTTTACACTGAGAAAAGCAGTGGGAGCGCACCATCATGCGCTGCAACTAACAAATATTTTCACAAAGGCCAACAATAAGCCCCCAGATGTGTTCCATTAACATAAAAACATGCATCAAGTTCAAAAGCACGACGTGTAAAGCACAGGTCGTGCTTTTGTACTTGCTGCATTTAATTCCTTAATAGAGTGCGGCTGCGGGCTGATAGTGGGCGTTTGTGAAAGTATTTCTGTCAATCGCAGCACCATCATGCGCTGCAACTAACAGAAATATTTTCACAATGGCCCACAATCAGCCCCATGACGCGCTCCATTATGAAAACAAATGCAGCAAGTATAGGAGCTTCTTGTGCTAAATGCGAGCACTGCGCACAGGCTGCCATAAAAAGGAAACTTCCCTGCCCTGCCACTCCCGGAGATACGAACACCCTCGAGGGATCTGCTCTGTGTGTGCTTCACATAGGTCACTGCACGCTCTGGGTGAAAGAGGTGCGCGGGCGCGCACTTTATAGGGAACACTGGTACTGAGCCTGGTCCCCTGGGAAGAATTTGGTAGGAGGGACGGCCGGTCAACAGCCCCTGCCACGACTGCCACCCTGGAAAACCCGTGGAGTGAATGTGCTTGATGTTGGTCTGAGCTTTAACCACTGATGTGAATGTTTGCACAAACTTGCCAAGTTCTTTCACAAAGGAGTCCCCAAATAATCCCCGTTGCTCCACTGCACTTAACTTCAACAAGGCAAGGTCTCCTAGCTTGGGGTCGAGTTTGATAAGCAAAGAACGGCAACAGTCTGTAAAAAACGCACACTTTGCAATTCCCATGAAAACTATTGTGATCTGCTCTCAATTTGTGAGGACCCCTCGGGGATGAGGGAACCTGACACATTGGCCTTTTCCGTCATATCTATGATTTTGGTTATCGGGCCTATGGTGTCTAACAGCTTGTCCTGCCTCGACCTATCTATGCCCTTCTTAGGGTCTTTCATGTACTTCGCTAAGAAAGTGGCCATTTTGGAGTCTATATTGGGGGGTGAGGGCCACCTTTCCATAAAGGGTAGGCCGTGGACACTAAGCCCTAAGGCAATCTCTAGCTTCCTTCTCTAAGGGTTTGAAGAGGTGCACCAACACAAACTTCGCCACTTTGTTTTCCGGGGCCCACACCGCTGATCTTGGATGGATGATATCATCCAGGTCTAGCATGTCTGATTCATCCCACTGAGGCAGAATGAGGTCCAAAGACGGGTGCCAAGGCTGCGAGGAGTTTGCGTCATCCCCTGAGTCTCCCGGGGCGTCTCCGTCCTCCTGGTCTGGAATATCTGAGCGAGGGGGTTCAGGAGAAGCCAGAGCGGGTTCGATGGGGCCTTCCTGAAAGGCTGATTTGGCCATGAAAGCTTGTTTGAGGCACACAAATGCACCCCTATCTACCCCCCTTGCATTCTACTTTGGTGGTTGGGAACCTTCCCTTGGGGCATATTGGGGGGGGGGCTTCTTTGGAGCAGGGTATTGTAGGAAGCTGGCTCTGTACATACTATACCAAAGTAAGGTATAGAGTGCACAGAGGTATAGCAGAGGCTAAATTAGGTAAGTACCAACAGCTTTCTTTTTAGTAGTGTGGATGAGCAGTTAGGCTTATCCAGAGGGTGTGTTAGGCATTTATTGTATTCCCTCAATCAAGACTGATAGCACACGCTCAGAGACAGAATCTAGAACAATTGGGTAAGTATGAAAAAAAGGCATACTTATATTTCATTTCTAGAGCCAGGCACGACTGGGTACAGGTAGGTAAAATGTACTTTCAGTTGTAAACCTTTACACAGAAATGCAATTGGGAATGGATTTGCAATTGTTACAGGTTGTTATGTTTTTAAAAAGAAGTTTAAATTGCACAGTAGTTACTTTTACGATACTTTAATATTACTTTCAGATTACATCGACTACTTGGTGTGGCATGCCTAGATACCACAACGAGGGATCTCACAATACAAGATAAGTAAGTATTTTAAAGCTTTGCAGTTTAGTTACACTTTCTCCTGACAAACATCAGTTCAACACAGAACATTTTTAGGGTAAAAAACATAACCATTTTTCTCCCATAGGGATCAATGTTATCAGTTTCACAGGTAAGTATTTGACTTGCGAGTGGGAGTTTTGGGGGTTAGGACCAAGGATCCCCAAGGTCTTGGTAGGCACTCAAGTTGCACCACCAGCAGCACTGGGTCAGCCGCGTGCAGAATGCAGGGGCCCAATGTAAGCTAATGGGGCTAAGGCAGGCAACTTGGGTGTGGGAGCAAAGCTCCTGGAGGTTAGATCAGCACTGCAGGGGTCAACAATCAGTACAGGGGCTGCACCACCAGCAGCATAGGGTCGGCCGGGTGTGGGATGCCAAGAAGAGGTTGGGGGCCCTCTGGTTTCCAATGGAGACCTTCAGTTCGGAAAAGTTGCTGCAGGCTCAGGCAGGGAGACTTCCTGAAGGCGATCACCAGCTGGAGAGGTAAGCTGGGTTATTGGAGGATGCCTGGACACTGTTGATTGGGCCACCCAAGACCATGGGTCATCGGTTGCAGAGGTGTCTTCTGGTGTCAGGTTTCTTTTCCAGCTCTGGTCGGGGGGGGGACCCTTCAGGTTGTGGCTGCAGGCACTGTCGTGAAGCTTGAGGAAGGTCAGGAATCACCAGAGCCCAGGTCAGGATTTCTGGGGAGTCCTTCTCATGCTGCTGGGCCACTCAAACAAAGGCCATGGTTGTCAGGTGCAGAGTGGTGAAGAATCGTGGTGCCACCTGGATCAGGATTCTGTAGGTGAGTCTTGGCTTGAGCAAATCTGGTGCTCACTGGTTAGTTGAGTGCAGGCAGGTCCTCTGAGGTCTGGAGGTTGCTGGTGGCTGGACTAGCCAGGGTTCTCGCTGTAGGCAGGTTGTAGACTGGACAGGCTGGTAAGGCTGGGGCCAAAGCAGTTGGTGTCCTCTTCGGTTGTTCTTCTATCTTCCTCGAATCTGAGAAGGCAAGATTCAGGGCGGTCGTTAAATACTAGATTTAGTGGTGTTAAAAGGGGTGTGCAAATCAAAATCCAATATTTGTAAAGCGCTAACTACTCAGGCAGCTGGGGGCCATCGGGGAAATTGAGTGAGCTATTGCCCAGAGTAACATGGTGCTGAGTTGCAGCAAGTGCCAGAGATCGAACCATGAACCCTGTCCTCCGGAGTCAGCTGCCCTGGCCGCAGGTGCAGGTTTGGACTCATGGGTCCTTTCCTTGGGGTGTGAACACCTCTTATTATGCGACCCTCCTGTAGGAGGGGGCATGAGCCTCTACCTAATTGGCTGAGTCCTCTCATTCAAGATGGAGGGGACTGACGTGTGCTTCTCCTCACCTCCCCCACCTGAGGGGTGGGGTTGGAAAAGGTGGGCACACCTCTCTTTCCAGCTTGGTTTTCCCGCTGATCCTCACGACATAAGTGGGAGGTCTAACCAATGGGTGGCAGGTGCTGGGGCCAGAAAAAGGCAGGGACATCTTCCAAAGGCGGCAGGACTTTGAAGCTTCCCCTTTGTGGACCCAGCCCATCCTGGGAGATAGGGCATGACACCTCTGCTCAGGATTGCCTTTTATTCTGGACTAGGAGAGAAGAGGATCTCTACCCAGGGGTCCAGAAACCTGTCTGGTGGTGGCAAATGGCGGGTAGTCATTCAGGGACCACACCAGGGCTAGTTGTTTTTCAGGGGGCATCTGTAAGATGCCCTCTGAGTGTTTTCTACAATAAATCCCACACTGCATCAGTGTGGGTGTAATGTGCTGAGAAGTTTGCTACCAAACTTCCCAGGTTTTAGTAAAGCCAGTATGGAGCTGTTGAGCTCGTAATGACCAACTCCCAAATCATATACTCTTTATGGCTTTGCTACACTTACAATGTCTCAGAATGGACTTAAACACCTTAGGAGTATAGGGCCCATGCCACTGTACCCTCACTTGAGGGCTAGTGTACTCTGTTAGAGGGGTGACTTACCTTGGCCTCAGGCAGTGGATTGTAGGCATGGAACACAGAGATATGTGCCATGTCGTCTCTTCACTTTTCTCTGCACCAGAACACGCAGCCTGCAATGGCAGTTTGTGGGTGTTAAGGTGCAGGGCCTCTAATGGTGGCACAATAGGTGCTGCAAACCTTGGAGACCTTTCCTGGTCACAGAGCCCATTGTACCCTTGGTACCGTTTACAAGGGGCTTACCTGTGGCCAGAGATGTGCCAGTTGTGGGTACAAAGGTACAGCTTTGGGGAAGAACACAGGCCCTGGGAGCCTGATTGGCAGGGACCCAGGGCACATCAGGTCAGGTTGAATCAGAAGTCGAGCAAAAAGTGGGGGTAACCATGCAAAAAGGGGCACTTTCCTACACAACCCCTTCTACTCAAATGGAAAAGGATGAGACTAACCTTTCCCAAGAGGGTCTTCATTGTCTCAGTGGAAAAATCTGGAAAGGCCATTGCATTGGCATGGGCAGTCCCAGGTCTATGTTCTACTGTAAAGTCCATTCTTGTAGAGAACTGGACCACCTCAAACCTTTTGGGTATTCTCCATTAATCTGCATCAGCCATCTGAGAGGTCTGTGGTCAGTTTGCAATAGGAAGTCAGTACCAAACAGGTATGGTCTCAGCTTCTTCAAGGACCAAACCACAGCAAAGGCCTCCCTCTCAATGGCACTCCAACACTGTTCCCTGGGGAGATGCCGTCTGCTTATGAAAGCAACAGGTTGGTCTTGTCCATCATCATTTGTCTGGAATAGGACCGCTCCTATCCCTATCTCAGAGGCATCAGTCTGCACAATTAACTGCTTATAGTAATCTGGAGATTTGAGAATAGGTGCTCAGCACATTGCCTCTTTTAGGGTGTCAAAAGCCTTTTGGCAGCCAACTGTCCAGTTCACTTTCTTGGGCATCTTGTTGGAGGTGAGTCACAATGGAACCTTATCCCTTCACAAATGTCCTATAGTAACCAGCCAAGCCAATGAATGCCTGTTAGGAATGGGATTTCTGGTTGGCTAGGGCTTACGCCAAAGCCAGGCAGAAACCACCACTCTAGTCAGGGCAAGGAAGTTACACGCCAAAGATAACCCCTGCTCACCCCCTTGGTAGCTTGGCACGAGCAGTCAGGCTTATCCCGGAGGCAATGTGTAAAGCATTTGCGCGCGCACCCAGCAACAACACCCAAGGCCCACCACAAAGGAAACTCCACACAAGGTATTATATAAAAATAGCCTTTGTATTACCAAAACACATTAGATAAAAACACACACTTTACAATGTGCCAACAGGCACGGGCAGAGTTTACAAGGGATTATATGTACAGGGGACAGGGCCACATGGACCACTGTCAGGAATTAGGCGCTTTGTAGAAATTAGCACTTAGAACATAGGAATAATGCTTTAGAACATAGCACATACAATCACTGTAGCACTAAATAACATATGTAGCACACGACCAGTAACTACTGGTAACAGGTAAGTACCACCTACGCAACCCTAACCACCTTAGGAAAATATCGCGCAGGGAACCAGGACCTCACTAGCACCACCTGTACTAGGAGAAAAACAACCACCTAAGTATCACAATACCTGTAGGGGGTCTAAGCACAGTACACATGATGCATCGCAACACATTCAGAGGTGTAGGGAAGGAAAACACATGATGCATAAAATACATTCAGCGGTGTAGAACAATAGCGCAAAACTCACATTCGCCACCACCTGTGGCAGCCCCTAGGCCAACTGGCCTTGTAGGGGCTAGGACGCCCTGTGTCCCAATGTCAGGGGGGCCTAAACGTGGCAGCTGCCCACTAAGTGCTGGGCAGCTGTGGGGACTGAGGCCTGGGCACCTCTGGGCCCTTAGAACAATTATGGCCTCCTGAGCCCCTCTAGGCTCTAAAACAAGAAATGCCCCCTGAGCCTCGCAGGCTCTAAACAATAATGCGACCCTTCGTTGGAGCCTCGTGGGCTCTGAAACACGAATGCCCCCGTAACGCTGGAGCCTCGGGGCTCTAAACAAATACTCGCCCCGTTGTTGGAGTCACCCTGGACTCTGGCGCCAATGAGGGGGTATCGTTGGAGCCTCGTGGGCTCTCGGAACAAGACTGCCCCCGAGTTGCTGGCCTCTTTGTCAGAAGGAGGGGGGCCTCGTCGGAGCGGCCCACTGCCAAGCAGGGCCGCTCGGGAATGAAGGCAGGTGCTCCTCTCCGTTGGAGCGCCACCAGCGCTCTCGTTAGTGTGGCCCCCGTGGGAGCGGCCCGCTACTGCGGCGCCGCTGGGGGGGACAGGGCAGAGTCTACCACCCACACGGAGTCCCGCTTACCTGGGACTCCCGCGTGGTCTCTCGCAGCACTTCTCCTCAGGGCCCCGGGGCGCAGGGTAGGCTCCTGCCGGCTCCGGGGCTTTCAATCCAGCGCGAGTCCTCGGTGGGAGGCGGAGTAGTCTCCCGCCCTCCTATTTCCGGTCCTGGTTGTCCCGGAGGCCCGCCCTCGGCCTGCCTGACTTCCGGGATGCCCCGGCTCCGGGCTGCAGCGGTGATTTCTCCTGCCGTAAGAGGGGTGGGCTCCCTCGTGATGATAAAGCAATATCCCGCGGGGTGGGCACCCGCTTACAGTTACAGCAATGTCCCTGGCAGGGTGGGCACCTGCCAGGAGACTCCGGAATCGGCAAAGGCGGGGCAAACGCCGGGTGGGCACCGGCTAGCAGAAATAAAGCGCTCCTAGCGCTAAGGGCAGAAGTGAAAGCGCTCTCAGCGCTGAAGACAAGTCCAGCGCTTCCAGGCGCTTAGAGAGGGAAAATAAAGCGCTCCCAGCGCCTAAAGGAGGATCCCAACCAAGTCCAGCAAAGTTCTCCCCTGCATGCAGCAGGGCAGGGGTGGGGGGGCAAGGCTGGACCCAGAGCCAGCTCACCGGGCCTCCAGGCAGGGAGGTAGTCCAAGTGGCGGTCCTCTCGTCCAGCGGCAGCAGCCCCCTCAGGTAAGATCCTGGCAGAGAACAACTCTGTGGGGACGCAGCCCCATTTTTATACACCTGTTCCCTTTGTTCTGGGTTCAGGGTGAGGGGGAAAACCAGTCGCAGCTGGTTGGGGAGCACCCTTGATGTGCTCAGCCCCTCACTCTATTCACTGGCAGGGCTAGGGTCGTCAGTCGCACCACAGGGGGCGGAGCCAGCATTGTGTGGGGAAAGCCCTGCCCTATTCAGGTCCAAGGTGCACTCCTCCCCAGCCATCAGCATGCTAATCTCACACTCACCACTGGGGCAGACCCAACCAGACTCCTGGAGCCAGGCTCACCAGCCAGCTCCAGCCAATCACACGCCAGACACACTTTACACTAATATGCCAACTCCTAGAAGTGGCACTTCTGCACATGACATAATCACGCATCATACATCATTGCGAAGCATTCAATCATACGAGTCCGCACATACCAAACTCGAGCCTGCACACCCCACGCATCAGGAACTACCAGGGACACATACATTCCCCATGCATTCCTATGGGAGGGCAGGCCTATCTCACCACATGCACTCAGAGGGCGCACACACTTTACTCTGGGACACAGGGAAAGTGCGCAGAAACCAAAAATCACTACCACCAGGTCACCAATAAAAGCAAAAAGTTCAGGGGTGAACCTGCCAGAAGGGCCAAGTCCAACACAACCCCCTTCCAGCCAAAACGCAGGGCAGACCAATCACCACCGTGATGGACTTCCCTGCTTGGGGCGATAGAACACGGACGCGGGCCCGCAACTGCAGGGACACCCTCCGGTTCTACGCCACGGTGAACCCATGGAATTCCTTCTAAAACCACTGTCTGGACCAACTGGGCTACCCCACTGGTACTCCCAAGTTGTCCGCGGCCAAGACCAGGCTCTAGGCCACCCAGGTGCCACCGGTCCTTGCCTAATCACAGAGTGGGGGGTAGTAACCCCTGGCACATAGCGGCCATTCTCCACTCTTCCTGTCTGCAAGACAGGACTAGACTGCCACTGGTTCTCCAGCCTAGGGTCTACACCCTCAGGCGGACCAGGAGTCTCAGGGAAGGCTCTCCTCCCCCTACCTCTTCTCCTAGGGTTCCTCCTCCTCTGGCGAGGGGTACACCTAGAACGCTATTCCAACCCAGGGTTTAACCCCTCAGGTTGCACCGGGGTCAGAGGTGGGCTCTTCCACCCTCTGCACCCCCTTCCAGAGCCCTGCTCCCTACCAACTGGGGCGGTACCTCTGGAAGAAGAACCAGTCGGGACGCTGGTTACAGACGTCCCACCCTTCAGGTCAGGCTGATCCTGAACCTGGCCTCCCAACCTCCGGCCTAGAACCTTTGGTGGAATAATTGCCTGGCACTCCAGGACTTCTGGGGATTTACACTCCATCCCCCTGAGGCTGACACATGACCCATGTGTCGTGAGACTGTCTGTCTGGCGCAGATCTCCCGTCCCCTGTCCACCTGACAGTGCGCGAAGATCCCCCAGAACAGAAGTGGCACCACCCGGGTCCCTCCAAGAAGATCTAGCCCAACTGGCTAGTCCCTGGTCCACTGGTGCATCCACTGGGAAACTCATCCCCCAATCACTCCTCACGCTGGACTCCTGTACCCTCCCTACCGGAGCTGTACTGCCAGACCCTAGAACCACAGGAGCTCTGTTTACAGGCGCTCCAGGTCCTCTACTCACTAGGAGATCTTCCTCAAATGGACTAACAGGACAGCCTAGGTCCCCAACCTGGTGTTCCCTCAAGAAACCATCCAAGTCCTGAGGCAGGGCTTCGTGCGTCTGGGGACCCTCGGTCACCCACTTACTCCCGCTCCACTGAGCCAGGCCGTAAGCCCCTACACCCTCCTCGCTATCCTGGGACCTAGCTGGGCTACACTGAGCCTCTTCCACCACGCTGGGCTGGAAGATACCTGACCCACTACTCTTGGAGTCACTCTCTAATGACTCTAGAGAACCTCTAGCACTTTCCCAGCGCTCTGCTTCATCCGCAAGCTCAAATGGCTCAGACAATCCACACCCCAACAGGTGTTGGCGCAACCCCGGCACACAACAACTGAGCAGGTGTTCTTTGAGAACCAGATCAAACAGTTTATCAAAATCAGATTCTGCTGGATATTTTACCCAATCAGACAGTGCATCCTCACATGCATCCACAAACTCCTCCCAAGACTGGTGAGACAGCTTCCTACTGCCCCTGAATTTCAACCTTAACACCTCCTCTTGGGAAACAGGTACCAGACTGGGGGAACTGGGACTGGGATTTCCTACACTGAAATCTATATAGCTACCACCACTGGACTCAACCCTCCCTGGGGAGCCCAGAAAATTAAAACTGCGCGCAGGGGATAGTCTACCCTCCAGAGCTACTTTGCCTCTGGTGGAGGCCCTCTCAGCCTCCTCTATCCTCTCCTGCGCCAAGACCCTCTCGGTCTCCAACTTTTTCTCCTCCACATCCAGCTGTTGCTTCTCGACCTCCAGCTGTGCCATAGCCTGGGCATGCTCCAACCTGAGCTTTTCTAACGCCAGCTGGTGCTCCCTTTCTTTCCTCCTATCTTCCCACTCCTCTGGGGACAGGGAAAGGGATGAGGCGCTGCCTCCTACGCTGGACCCAGCAAGGGACTCCCTACCTATGGGGTCTTCACTCTCTACTGGCGTCCAGGTACTGTCATCTCCTTCCTCCTCTTCTGAATCTTCAGGGCTCCCCACAGACCCACCACCCTCCAGGTGTGAGGCCCAGGCCTTTTCCGTACCGCACCCAAGATCCCATGGACCCTTTTGCCATAGGACCAGGTGGCTTTGAAGTTCGTACAGAGTGTCTGACTCTCTCACCCTTATACCTCTCTCTCTACAAGACCTTTCCAACTCCTGCCTCTGGTGCCAAGCTAGATCACAGGAATCAAAAGCAGGCTCCATTCTGGCGGACGTTCTAGAGAAAGGATTACACAGGGAACCTAGGGGTCTGAGCTTAACAGGAGCACACAATTCACAAAAAGGGTTCAGCAAGCTCTCTATCCCAGAGAACTCACACTCACTTGCCTAGTGCCACACACCATTCATCCACACACAACCCTCCCCTCGGACTGGTAAGGCAGTTTCTACCACCCCTGATTCCTCAACCTGACCACAAGTGACACAGGTACCAACTCGGCGCAGGGCGGGGGACAAATGTACTGGACACTATTACGCTGCCACCACTGGATCCCACCCTTACTGGTGAATCCAGAAACACATTTCCACAGAAATGACAAAAACAAACTTAGAACAATAATCCCTATACCATGTGATTATCTAAATGCAGAGTTTTGTGGTGCAGCCAGTTGCTGCTGTGGTACAGTGCAAACGCAAGTCCAAATCCCACCGCTGATCACCAATGTTAGAAATGGGATTTCTGGTTGGCTAGGGCTTACGCCAAAGCCAGGCAGAAACCACCACTCTAGTCAGGGCAAGGAAGTTACACGCCAAAGATAACCCCTGCTCACCCCCTTGGTAGCTTGACACGAGCAGTCAGGCTTTTCCCGGAGGCAATGTGTAAAGCATTTGCGCGCGCACCCAGCAACAACACCCAAGGCCCACCACAAAGGAAACTCCACACAAGGTATTATATAAAAATAGCCTTTGTATTACCAAAACACATTAGATAAAAACACACACTTTACAATGTGCCAACAGGCATGGGCAGAGTTTACAAGGGATTATATGTACAGGGGACAGGGCCACATGGACCACTGTCAGGAATTAGGCGCTTTGTAGAAATTAGCACTTAGAACATAGGAATAATGCTTTAGAACATAGCACATACAATCACTGTAGCACTAAATAACATATGTAGCACACGACCAGTAACTACTGGTAACAGGTAAGTACCACCTACGCAACCCTAATCACCTTAGGAAAATATCGCGCAGGGAACCAGGACCTCACTAGCACCACCTGTACTAGGAGAAAAACAACCACCTAAGTATCACAATACCTGTAGGGGTCTAAGCACAGTACACATGATGCATCGCAACACATTCAGAGGTGTAGGGAAGGAAAACACATGAAGCATAAAATACATTCAGCGGTGTAGAACAATAGCGCAAAACTCACATTCGCCACCACCTGTGGCAGTCCCTAGGCCAACTGGCCTTGTAGGGGCTAGGACGCCCTGTGTCCCAATTTCAGGGGGGCCTAAACGTGGCAGCTGCCCACTAAGTGCTGGGCAGCTGTGGGGACTGAGGCCTGGGCACCTCTGGGCCCTTAGAACAATTATGGCCTCCTGAGCCCCTCTAGGCTCTAAAACAAGAAATGCCCCCTGAGCCTCGCAGGCTCTAAACAATAATGTGACCCTTCGTTGGAGCCTCGTGGGCTCTGAAACGCGAATGCCCCCGTAACGCTGGAGCCTCGGGGCTCTAAACAAATACTCGCCCCGTTGTTGGAGTCACCCTGGACTCTGGCGCCAATGAGGGGGTATCGTTGGAGCCTCGTGGGCTCTCGGAACAAGACTGCCCCCGAGTTGCTGGCCTCTTTGTCAGAAGGTGGGGGGCCTCGTCGGAGCGGCCCACTGCCAAGCGGGGCCGCTCGGGAATGAAGGCAGGTGCTCCTCTCCGTTGGAGCGCCACCAGCGCTCTCGTTAGTGTGGCCCCCGTGGGAGCGGCCCGCTACTGCGGCGCCGCTGGGGTGGACAGGGCAGAGTCTACCACCCACGCGGAGTCCCGCTTACCTGGGACTCCCGCGTGGTCTCTCGCAGCACTTCTCCTCAGGGCCCCGGGGCGCAGGGTAGGCTCCTGCCGGCTCTGGGGCTTTCAATCCAGCGCGAGTCCTCGGTGGGAGGCGGGGTAGGCTCCCGCCCTCCTATTTCCGGTCCTGGTTGTCCCGGAGGCCCGCCCTCGGCCTGCCAGACTTCCGGGATGCCCCGGCTCCGGGCTGCAGCGGTGATTTCTCCTGCCGTAAGAGGGGTGGGCTCCCTCGTGATGATAAAGCAATATCCCGCGGGGTGGGCACCCGCTTACAGCAATGTCCCTGGCAGGGTGGGCACCTGCCAGGAGACTCCGGAATCGGCAAAGGCGGGGCAAACGCCGGGTGGGCACCGGCTAGCAGAAATAAAGCGCTCCTAGCGCTAAGGGCAGAAGTGAAAGCGCTCTCAGCACTGAAGACAAGTCCAGCGCTTCCAGGCGCTTAGAGAGGGAAAATAAAGCGCTCCCAGCGCCTAAAGGAGGATCCCAACCAAGTCCAGCAAAGTTCTCCCCTGCATGCAGCAGGGGTGGGGGGGCAAGGCTGGACCCAGAGCCAGCTCACCGGGCCTCCAGGCAGGGAGGTAGTCCAAGTGGCGGTCCTCTGGTCCAGCGGCAGCAGCCCCCTCAGGTAAGATCCTGGCAGAGAACAACTCTGTGGGGACGCAGCCCCATTTTTATACACCTGTTCCCTTTGTTCTGGGTTCAGGGTGAGGGGGAAAACCAGTCGCAGCTGGTTGGGGAGCACCCTTGATGTGCTCAACCCCTCACTCTATTCACTGGCAGGGCTAGGGTCGTCAGTCGCACCACAGGGGGCGGAGCCAGCATTGTGTGGGGAAAGCCCTGCCCTATTCACGTCCAAGGTGCACTCCTCCCCAGCCATCAGCATGCTAATCTCACACTCACCACTGGGGCAGACCCAACCAGACTCCTGGAGCCAGGCTCACCAGCCAGCTCCAGCCAATCACACGCCAGACACACTTTACACTAATATGCCAACTCCTAGAAGTGGCACTTCTGCACATGACGTAATCACGCATCATACATCATTGCGAAGCATTCAATCATACGAGTCCGCACATACCAAACTCGAGCCTGCACACCCCACGCATCAGGAACTACCAGGGACACATACATTCCCCATGCATTCCTATGGGAGGGCAGGCCTATCCCACCACATGCACTCAGAGGGCGCACACACTTTACTCTGGGACACAGGGAAAGTGCGCAGAAACCAAAAATCACTACCACCAGGTCACCAATAAAAGCAAAATGTTCAGGGGTGAACCTGCCAGAAGGGCCAAGTCCAACAATGCCCTCACTTGTGTCTGGGTTCTTGTAGCTTCCCAATTCAGAATAGACTGGATTTTGGGCTGGAGGGGTTGGATTTGGCCTCTGCCTACAAGGTGGCCCAAGTACACAACAGTCCCCCACGCCCTATCTGGCACTTGCATGCTTTGATAGTTAGGCCTGCAGCTTATAGGGCCCTGTAAAATCTTCCCCAGGTGGACCAAGTGAACCCGCCAGGATGAACTAAATCCAGATAAGCTGCACTAAAGCCTTCCAACCCAGCAAAGACTTGATTCACCAACCTTTGGAAGTGGCCATCAGGTGTGGAGAATGCTGTCTTTTCTTTTGCTCCAGGGGCCATGCCAATCTGCCAGTCTCCTGCAGTTAAATCCAATATACTTAGGTATTTGGTAGGCCCTAACTTATCCAATAATTAATCAGCTCTGGGGATTGAGTGTGAATCTGTCTTGGTGACAGCATTGAGGCCTCTGTGGTCCACACAAAACCTAATTTCTCTCTTACACCCTGTGGATAAGGTTTGGGGACTAGGACCACTGGGCTGGCCCAGGGACTCTCAGAAGGCTCAATGAACCCCAACTCCAGCATCTTGTTGACTTCAGCCTTGATGCTTTCCTTGACTTAGTCAGACTGGCGATAGATTTTGGTTTTGGCAGGCAAGCTGTATCCAGTGTCCACGTCATGGGTACCACAGGGAGCCTGACTAGGGGTCCAGGAAAAGTGCTGTGCATACTGTTGCAGAGCCTGTCTGCAATCAGCTTGCTGTTGGGCAGAGAGAGTATCGGAGTAGACCATTCCATCTACTGAACCATCTTGGGGGCTTTAAGAGAGGAGGTCAGGACTAGGTTCACTCTCTCTCTCTCTCTCTCCTTATCCTCATCAGTAACCAACAGCATGGTTACATCAGCCCTATCACTATAGAGCTTGAGGTGGTTCACATGATTCACCCTTCTGGGGGACCTGCTAGTGCCCAAGTCTATCAAGTAGGTGACCTCATTCTTTTTCACCAGGATAGGGTAAGGGCCAATTCATTTGTTCTGGAGGGTCCTTGGTGCCATTGGCTTTAAAACCCATACTTGTTGCCCTGGTTGAAATTCTACCAGTGTAGCTTTTGGGTCATATCAGAGTTCCTGGAGCTCCTGGCTGGCCTCAAGGTGTGTGAATGCTTTCTGCATGTACTCTGTCATTCTGGAACAAAGACCTAGTACATAGTCCACGACATCTTGCTTTGACACATGATGAGGCCTTTCCTAACCTTCTATCACAAGTGAGAGTGGTTCCCTTACAGGGTGACCAAACACACGTTCTAAGGGTGAAAACCATACTCCCTTCTGGGGCCAATCTCTGTAGGCAAAACACAGGCAGGGTAACAGAACATCCCATCTCCTTTTAAGTTTTTCAGGGAGTGTCAGTATAATAACTTTCAATGTCTTGTTGAATATCCATTATCATACCTTTCAATGTCTTGTTGAATATTCATTATCATACCTTTCAATGTCTTGTTGAATCTCTCAACAAGACCATTGGTTTGTGAGTGGTAAGGTGTTGTGAACTTATGGATCACTCCACACTCATCCCACATGTGTTTTAAGTATGCAGACATGAAGTTGGAATCTCGGTCTGATACTACCTCCTTAGGAAACCCTACCCTGGTGAAGACACCATTGAGGGCCTTGGTTACCAAAGGTGCCATAGTAGTCTGTTTTTTTTTTTTGTTTTTTTTTTTTATTTTAAAATTTTTAATTTTGCATAATCCAGAAATAGAAGGTACAGAGAAAAAAAAATATTCAAGGCGCCCATCCCTCCCCCCACCCCCCCACTCTGTGTAACTACTGAATCAATGGCACTAAAAGAGGAGTAAACATAATTAGATGGCATTTATAAGAATCGGATAAAAAGAAGAAAAATAAGAAAGGAAATTAGAAAAAAGAAAAAAAGGAGAAAAAAGTAGAATAGGAGGTACTAAGAGATAATCCAGGCGTCAGAAGGAGGAGAAGTAGAAAAAAAGAAAAAGAATTTACCAGCGTAGGGAAAAGAAAACAGGCAAGGAAAGAAACACAGGCCGGATCAGTCTGGCTGCTCTATCCAAGATGTCAGCTTTCCCCACACATCCAGGCCCTTCTTCTGGCTTTTGCGCCCTTTCCTAGCGTAAACTGCTTTTTCTAAGTGGTATGTAGCGACTAGTCTGGCCAACCACTGAGAGAATGGTGGAGGATCAGCATCGAGCCATGCGGAAGCAACACAGATCCTCCAGACTGCCATAGCTATGAAGATTAGGCCCTCACTTTTTATCCTGATGGTTTCAGATTGAGTCCCCAGTAGAATGACTGTGGGGGTTAGTACAGTAGTCTGGGTGGTGACTTCCCCTAGAAATTCCTGTATTTTAAGAAGGGTTGAGGCGAGTTTAGGACAGGTTGCAAAGATGTGGATCGAGTCGGCGCCAAACTCAGAACACCGGGGGCATAACGTCCCTTTGCCAGCTCCCCACTTGGCGATCTTGTTGGGGGTAATATACAAGAAAAAAACAGTTTTAAAGTGTTGTGCCTGTAGTTTGGCTGACAGCAAGATATTTTGAGACAGTACTAATGAGTTAAAAAATATACTGGATGAAGATTCGAGTTTGGTATGCCATTTGTCGGCTATCTTTGATAAGTCGTCTGGGGTTTGTCTATTTAATATATCGTACAAAAGACCTATCCGAGGAGCCGAGGTGTCACGTAATTTGTTGAGAAATTCTACTTCCATGAATCCTGCCTCACCCCCAACCTTTCTGCAGAGAAAGTTAGAGATAGATAAATATTTGAAAACATCTTGGTTTTTCAGACTATATTTGTGTTGCAGGTTTACAAATGATTTGACTCCCTCGCTGGAAATGAGATCCCCCAGTTTTGTGATACCTGCCCTATGCCAGTCCGAGAAATAGGACCTGCCAAAAATGGCGGGAAGATTGTAATTAGTCATGATGGGAGAGTAATAGTTAAATCTTCCCAGCCCAAATATTCTGCGGATATTACGGAAGACCTTATAAGAGTTCATTAAGGTCTTGAATCTCACACATTTGTAATATCCAAACGAAGTCTCTCGAAGGAGACAGCCCCAATGGTCTTCACCGAGTAGAAGTCGGAATGGTGAGGAAAGACCAACTGTAGGTACGGAGGGGGGTTCCCTCACCAGCTCAGAACTATATTGCATAACTGCAGCCCAGTAGTAAAGCATAATGTTAGGGAGGGCCCACCCACCCCGCTCTCTAGGAAGAGATAATTGCCTTAAAGCCCTCCTTGGTTGTGAGTAGGCCCAGATAAACTGCGTAAAGATTTGCTGAAATTTCTGAAGATTAGCTTTGCTAAATTCCAGGGGAACGGTACGAAAGAAGTAAAGGAGTTTAGGAAAGTATGTCATCTTAATCACGTTGCATCTTCCAACGAGGGTCAGATGTAGGTTATCAATCTGTTTAAGGGCCTTCTTAGTTTCTGCCGCGAGAGGAACTAGGTTATCTGCTACGATTTCATCAATACTAGCAGATATAGAAACCCCCAAGTATTTAGCTTTTGGCACCACCCTAGCATCGGTCCAGGTAATTTCCTTATTTATAATTATTTGGGTTTTATTTTTGTTCAAAGCATAGCCTGAGATTTTCCCAATTTTTTTTGCCTCTACCTCCAATGCAGTTATGGCGTTCTCAGGGTCAGGGGAAGTTATAGCCAGGTCGTCCGCGTATGCCATAATTTTGGTGTGGATGCCCTGAATGCAGATTGCTAAAATGGCGGGATTCCTTTCAATCTGCTTAATGAATGGGTCTAAGTAGAGAGCAAATAACAACGGGGAACAGGGACAGCCCTGTCTTGTGCCCTGGGAGATGTTAAATTGATCAGTAAATTGCCCATTAATGGAGACACAAGCCTTTGGTTGTAAATATAGAGCCTGTACCACCTGCGTAAGTCTCGTCCCAAAACCCATCCTACCCATGACAGCCCACAAAAACCGCCAGGAAACCCGATCAAATGCTTTTTCCGCGTCTAGTAGTGTTAATGACATCGGGTCTCCTGCTGCCTGCGCTGCGTCAAACAGGGTAATGGCCCGCCTAACATGTTCTGTAGTACCTTTTTTAGGAATAAAGCCATGTTGCCATTCGGAAACTAGGGACTCGATCACGGACGATATTCTGGATGCCAGTATTTTAGAGAAGGCTTTAGAGTCGCAGTTAATGAGGGTGATGGGTCTGTAAGAACTCATCTCTAATGGGGACTTACCCTTTTTGGGGAATATAGAGATTCTAGCATTGGACCAGGAAGCAGGAGGGGAAGCCCCATTAAAGATAGATGTTACCACGTCGGTGAAAATAGTTTTGATTTGAGGGGCGAAGATCTTATAAAACTCTACAGGAATACCATCCGTTCCTGCTGCTTTCCCATCTGTTAAACTAGATAGAGCTTCCATGATTTAATCCCAGGTTGGAATAAGTTCTAGTAGTTCAGTGTTATCAGGGGTGAGCTGTCTGAGATCTATCTCGCTTAGATAGCTGGCTATCTCGCTATCGAGTAGATCGGCCGCACTACAGTTCTCCTCAGTTTATAGATCGGAGTAAAATTCCTGAAATCCCTTCTGTACAGCGTTAGGATCATTGGTCTCGTTCCCTGTAATTAGTTTAATTGCGTGTATTTCATTACTTGTAGATTGTTGCCTGGTTTTGACGGCTAGATGATGCCCAATGCGGTCACTGCACTCGTAATTTTTTTCCCGCTGAGTTGCCCACTTAGCTGCGTTTTTTTCCGCAAAAATTGCCCCTATTTCTGCTTTAGCAAGGACTACCTCTTTTTGGGCATTTTCGGTATCTTGTCCTGACTTAACCAGTCGGACCAAGTTTGTTTCTGCTTCCCTCAATATCTCCTGTAAATCATTAATTACCAACTTCTCATTCCTGTTTTTCCTTGCTGAAAACCTCAAAGTTTCGCCCCTGACCCCTGCCTTTAATGTGTCCCAAACAGTCATTGTTGATGCGGTTCCGACGTTTATTTCCAGGAATTCCTGGATCCAACCTTGCATATGTGCCCTATAGCCAGGGTTTTGTAATAGGGCTTTCTCAAAACTCCATCTGGGTGCCTCCTTCCACTTCCCTAGTCCCTTGATATTTACTATAAGAGGATTGTGATCGGACATAAAGCGAGGTGCAGTGTCTACAGTACAATTGCTAAGGAGTAAAGATGAAACAAAAAAATAGTCTAATCTAACAAAGCTGTTGTGTGAGGCCGAAAAAAAGGTGTAGCCAGGATGCGTGGGATTTAAACTGGCCCAGATATCACTAAACCCATGGGTCTGGGCAAGGTTAATTAGTGCTTGATATACTCGGGGTTTTCTGCCTTTGTATCTCCATTTATTGTCTAATTTCCAGTCGGAGGGTAAATGTATATTGAAGTCACCACATAGGATGATAGGAGTAGGCCAGTGGGCCAGCTCCCCTGAGACCATGTTAATAATTCCTGGGTCATCTACATTGCTGCCATACAGTGAGCATAGGGTAAAAGGAAGGTTAGTAGAAAGGTGGCATTCGGTTATTACCCATCTGCCCAGTGGGTCTGATTTAACCCGAGGATTGCTAAGAGAGAGTCTTCTGTCTGCCAAAATTCCAACCCCTTTTGTCTTGGCGCCTTGCGAGGTAGCCCCCACAACTTTAAACCCTAATGAATCTAATAGGTGCTTTTGTGAACACTCTATGTGGGTCTCCTGAAGGCAGATTATATTGCCCCCTAGAGAACGTAGGCCTTGAGCAACATTTTGCCTTTTAGAAGTATCATTCAAGCCGCAAATGTTAGCAGAGACAAACCTAAGTGAATCTATCCTAGCCATCTAAAAGTTAAGAGAAAACCATTCTCCTTGCCCAATATCTTAACAAATAGATACAGAAATGTATAAGTGCCAAAAAGTGCCCTTGATTCTTCTGTGCCTTTTCTAGTGCCCGTCCCTCCCCCCCCCCCCACCCTGCCCACCCCCCCCCCTTCATCTGAGCAATCAGGAATGACCTGAATGATGATAGTCAGTCATGAGGCCCGGCTGTCAACCACGCCTGAAAAAGACAAATTAAATTTTCGTTCGGCTTGTAGCCCCCTTGTTTTCCTTTAAGACAAAGTGAGACAAGCAGCGAGACTGACAGTCAGAAAAAAAAAACCAAAAGGGCTGCCCACTATGTCAAGTTTTAAGGTTCACATAAAGCTGCCGTAATGTGACCATGGTCATGGTCCTTGAAGGCTTACATATATGTTGAAACTGTAGAATGAAAATAGAGTAAGAGTAAAGAGAAAAATGGCAGGGAAAAAAAAATGAGCTTTTTCATCAAGGATTCTTTCTAGATTTTAGTTTGTTCAAAAATTCACCAGCTTTTACTTCAGTTAGGAAAATTTTAGTCCCCCCACTAAAAATTACTTTAAGTCTAGCAGGATTCATTAAATATACTTCGGCCCCCAGCTGCTGAAACGGAGAGATCAGTTGTCTCAGGCGCCATCTCCGCTCTACTGTCTGATGGCAAAAGTCGGGTTTAGCGAAGAATATTATGCCATTGGCCCCTTTCTTGGAGTTGGGGCGGGCCTGATCGTAAATTAACTGTCTAAGAAGAAAATTGCCAAGGTAAACCAGGAATACCCTTGGCTGTCCTCCAGTGGTGTTGCCGCGGCCATGTTGCTGTCTCTGGTTGAAGGGGAAGCGGTGTGCCCTCTGCACTTCTCGGTCCCAATCCTAGCCCTGTTGGTCAGGGAAGGAGTCCTGCAGAAGTTTCACAATGAATCGTCTCGGGTCGTCCCCTTCCTTTCCCTCCGGAATACCAAGCAGGCGAAGGTTATTCCGGCGCTGGCGATTTTCCTGGTCCTCCATCTTAGCCATTAGGTCTACCAGGCAGGCACTGTTTGATTCACTCTGTTGCTTAACTCCCACGGCTTCAGTTTCCAGATGCTCGGTGCGCGCTTCCACCATGGAAACGTGTTCACTAATGTCAGTGCAGGTTTTATTCAGCCTTCTTATGCCTCCCTGGAGTTTCTTAGAAGCATTTTTGGCCGCACGATTGTCAGCCCGGACCTCCTCCTGAAACTCTTTGATGGAAGCTAAGATAGAGGCGAGGGATGGCTCAACTGGGTCTGCAGGCGGGTTTTTAGTAGATCTCCACTGTGTTGTGTTGGGATCATCCTCGTCCAAAGGGTAAGACATTTGAGAGTCTGAATAGTCCCATCTCAGCTGGCTACGCCGCTTGTTCTTACTTCTAGGTTTCTTTGGTCGCTGGACCGTGCCAGTGTCTTGGATTGAGGCCTCGCTGTCCCCTTCACTTGTGTCGGACCCACCCTCACCCGAAGAGGTGGGCGTGCTATCGGAGATGGAGTAGAAGTGCTCAGGTCCTGCTTCTGGGGTCCAGGGAGCCTGTGCGCCAGGGGGAGCCTCTAAATGCTGAATAAAGTTAGTTGTACCCGACGTCTGTGTTTCAGGCGCTATGAGAAGGGTATCAACAATGGAGCCGCTACCAGGTTCCTGCGCAAGAAGAGGTAGAGTTGGTAAAGCTTGTTGCATGGTCGCCCCTTTTGGGGGATTGATAGAAGGTACACAGAGAAAGATACCCAAGTTTGTAGCCTGATCTGATAGCGCCACAGAGGTATCATTGGTGCTGGTGTCGCCATCAGTGCAAGGAATTACCCTAGGTCCGGTTTCTGCTAAGACAGTTTCTTGCATAACTGCTGGGCAACCCTCTTGCTGCGAACCAGGTGCAGATGCTGGTGTAGTCAGCATGGTTAGTGAGACCGCAGTGATACTCTCAGTGATACTCTCAGTAATACTCTCAGTGGGGATTGCAAGAGTCTTGGAAATAGCGCCTGAAGACTGAGTTCTGGCTCCCAAAAACAGTTTTGCTATGGGGGGGTGCATAGATGTTAAATCTTTTGTATCTTGGGTGTCTTTTAAGTCTTTAGGCAACCCGCCCCCCCCCCCAGCTCTGCCCAGCGATTTTTTGCTGACACTAACCTCTTGCCTGGGTTTAATAGTTCCTTCTGTGGATGCTGTATCCCTGCGATCTCTGGCCTCGAGAGTGGCTGCAGCCTTCGTTTTGACACCTTTCTTGGCCCCCCGGGCGCTCATGTTGAAGTTGCGAGTCTTGCTGAAAGCTGGAGCCAAAGGTGCAGTGAGCGGCAAAGTCCACGTCAGGGCCGCGCTGAAGCACCGTTCCAGCAGAGGCAGGGCCAGAGGCAGGGAATCTGAGGTGTAAATAAATAAGCAAAGGGTGGCCTTAATTCTTCCCTCGTTAGGGATGCCACGTCCGCGCAACTGTTGCCGAAATTCGTAGCCTCTCGGTGGCAGCCTCAGCGTTCTCTGTGTTCTCTGCGATCTGTGGGCTGGCATCGCATCGCGGGACGCAGGGCGGCTAGCCGATCATCCACGCGTCTGGCGTGAGCAGCCGAGCAGCGCGAGCACTCACGCTGACTTCATCTTGCTCCGGTGCCATAGTAGTCTGAATGGGAATGGCTGCAGGATAGCTGGTGGCATCATCCACTACCACCAGTATGAATGTATTTCCTGAGGCAGTGGGAGGTTCAAGTGAACCACTATATCCACACTTACCCTCTCAAAGGTAACTCCAACCGCTGGTAGTGGAATTAAGGGGGCCTTTGGGTGTCCACCTGTCTTGCCACTGGCCTGACAGGTGACACAGGAGCTCCCTAACTCCTTCACCTTCTGAGACATCTGGGGCCAATAGAAGGGGGTGACCAATATTTCCCAAGTTTTGGTCTGGCCCAGATGTCCAGCTAGCGGGATGGGCTAGAGTGAGTAAAAGTTGAGGCACTACCACTCTCCTAGAGGCACCAGGTTTGGGGTCTCTGGCCTCAGTGTACAGGAATCCTTCCTCCCAATATACCTTGTGGGAGCCATTGATAGCTCTCTGCTCCTGTGCAGCAGCTTGCTGCCTCAGGCCTTCAAGAGGGGGCAGACCTGCTGCCCAAGACACAGTTGTTCCCTAGGAGGTCCCCCTGGTCCCAATAATTATACCTCTTGAGGTTCAAGCTTCATGGGCTCAGTTCCCTCTGGGGTGACAAGTCCTGTCCTTGAGGAGAGGTGTCCTGATCTTCTTGCTGTGTGGAAGCTGTTTCACCAGTCTTCCTACCTTTTCTCTTGGGCAGTTGGGCCATCATTTGAGGCTCCAACTCTCCTTTTTAACCCTGTGCTATGCAATGTGCTCTTGGTTTCACAAACACGATCCCAGGGATTTGCAGCATAGTTGCATATGTCTTTCTTTCTACCTCAGCCCATTCTGAGATTTCCAGGTCATTTGCAAACAGACAGGCGGGTGTGAGCTTTGGAGAGACCACTACCTGTTTCATGCCAGCAAGCCCCCCCAATCTAATATAACCATAGCCATGCATGGTAAGTGGTGATACTATCAGCACTGGAGTAACTGGATACGTTTTTCCAGTTAGTATCTCTCATCATAGTGACACTGGTACCTGTACCCCACATGGCTTCTCTCTTTGGTGCACCATGTGTCACCACTTTGGCATAGCCATGGGGCACCACTTTGGCACAGCTATGGGGCACCACTTTGGCACAGCTATGGGGCACCACTTTGGCACAGCTATGGGGCACCACTTTGGCACACCACTTTGGCGCACCACTTTGGCGCACCACTTTGGGCACTACTTTGGCGCACCACTTTGGTGCACCACTTTGGTGCACCACTTTGCTGCACCACTTTGGCACAGCCACGGGGCACCACTTTGGCACAGCCACGGGACACCACTTTGGCACAGCCACGGGGCACCACTTTGGCACAGCCACGGGGCATCACTTTGGCACAGCCACGGGGCACCACTTTGGCACAGCCACGGGGCACCACTTTGGCACAGCCACGGGGCACCACTTTGGCACAGCCATGGGCCACCATTTTGGCACAGCCAAAGGGCATCACTTTGGTGCTCCACAGGGCACCACTTTGGTGCACCACTTTGGCACAGCCACGACACACCACTTTGGGGTACGACTTTGGCGTACCACTTTGGCGCACCACTTTGGCGTACCACTTATGTACAAAATCAGAGGACTGTTTGCGCCGGGAAAGCCACGTAATTTGCCCACCACTAATGGACCTTACTATGGCCAACGACTTATGGTGACACGACGTGATTAGGAGGAATATTCCCAGTATAGGATACAACGTTGACAATATTGGATGCTTTATCGTTTTTGCTAATAATTTGATTGTTTTATCATTGACGAATCACTGGGTACAGACCTTTGGAAAACATTGCGGTTTAATAGCAAGATACTGGATTGCGAAGAACACAAACTACTATATCTGTTTTACCAATAAATGGTTCCATCATTGCTGTTATTTTCACGTGTGGCATGAATCGTCGTCCAAACAATTTTGACTAAGCCCTGAAAAAGTCCCATGAGGGATGAAACGCGTTGGCGGCAAGCAATTTTGTGATGTTTTAAAAGAATAAATTGTCTACAATCAAGTTTTGCGAGTGTCTAACTTGTTTTTCTGGGAGCTATTTATTGAAATACCATGTTTTTTGTTGTTATATGATGCACTGGGATGTCTAGAAATACAATAGAGAGATCTATTTTTTTTTTGTGCTCGGATGCGGGGTCACTTTTGCTTTCACCACTTTGATGTCCCACTTTGGCACACCACTTTGGCACAGCCATGGCGCACCACTTTAGCACAGGCACTGCTCACCACTTTGACACAGGCACGGCTCACCTTTTTGACAGAGCCACACCACACCACTTTGGGGCATCACTTTGGCATAGCCACGGGGCAACAGTTTAGTGCACCACTTTGGCACAGACACGTGGCACCACTTTGGTGCACCACTTTGGCACAGCCACAGTGCACCACTTTGGCATAGCCACGGCGCACCACTTTGGCACAGCCACAGGGCACCGCTTTGGCACATCCATGGTGCACCACTTTGGCACAGCCACGGTGCAACACTTTGGCACACCATGTTGGTGCACCACTTTGGCGCTTCACTTTCGCACAGCCAGGGCACACCGATTTGGCACAGCCACGGCACACCACTTTGGAACAGCCACAGTGCACCTACTTTGGCACAGCCACAGTGCACCACTTGGCACACCATTTTGGGGCTCCACTTTGGCACAGCCATGGCGCACCACTGTGGTGCACCACTGTGGCGCACCACTGTGGTGCACCACTGTGGCGCACCACTGTGGCGCACCACTGTGGTGCACCACTGTGGCGCACCACTGTGGCGCACCACTGTGGCGCACCACTGTGGCACACCACTGTGGCGCACCACTGTGGTGCACCACTGTGGCGCACCACTGTGGCGAACCACTGTGGCGAACCACTGTGGTGCACCACTTTGGCGCACCACTTTAGTGCACCACTTTGGCACAGCCATGGGGCACCACTTTGGTGCACCACCTTGGCACAGCCATGGTGCATCACTTTGGCGCACCCACAGTGCACCACTTTGGCTCACCTCTTTGGCACAGCCACAGCGCACCACTTTGGCTCAGCCACAGTGTACCACTTTGGCACAGCTGTGGTGCACCACTTTGGCACGGCCACGGCGCACAACTTTGGCACACCGCTTTGGCACACCACTTTGGCAAACTGCTTTGGCACAGCCACGGCGCACCCCTTTGGCACAGCCACAGTGCACCACTTTGGCACAGCCACTGCGCACCACTTTGGCGCACCACTTTGGCGCACCACTTTGGCGCACCACTTTGGTGCACCACATTGTCGCACCACATTGGCGCACCACTTTGGCACAGCCATGGTGCACCCCTTTGGCACACCCCTTTGGCACACCGCTTTGGCACAGCCATGGCGCACAACTTTGGTGCACCACTTTGACACAGTCATAGGGCATTACTTTGGTGCACCACTTTGGCACATCCTTGGTGTTCCCCTTTGGTGCACCACTTTGGCACAGCCACAGTGCACCACTTTGGCACAGCCATGGCTCACCACTTTGGCACAGCCACAGCACACCACTTTGGCACAGCCACAGTGCACCACTTTTGCACACCACTTTTGGCGCACCACGTTGATGCACCACTTTGGCGCACCACTTTGGTGCACCACTTTGGCACAGCCATGGGGCACCACTTTGGCACAGCCATGGCACCCCACTTTGGCACCACTTTGGCACAGCCACGGCTCACCATTTTGGTACTCCACTCTGACACACCACTTTGGCGCACCACTTTGGCGCACCACTTTGGTGCACCACTTTTGCGCACCACTTTGGTGCACCACTTTGGCACAGCCTTACTTTGGCACATCCACGGTACACCACTTTGGCACAGCCACAGCACACTACTTTGTCAGAGCCACGGTGTACCACTTTTGCAAACCACTTTGGTGCACCACTTTGGCTCAGCCATGGCGCACCACTTTGGCACAGCCACAGAGCACCACTTTGGTACACTACTTTGGTGCACCACTTTGGCACACCACTTTGGCACAGCCATGGTGCACCACTTTGCAACAGCCACAGTGCACCACTTTTGCACACCATTTTGGCGCACCACTTTAGAGCTCCACTTTGGCACAGCAATGGCTCACCACTTCGGCACACCACTTTGGTGCACAGCTTTGGCACAGCCATGGTGCACCACTTTGGCACAGCCACGGTGCACCACTTTGGCACAGCCACAGTGCACCACTTTGGCACAGCCACGGTGCACCACTTTGGCACAGCCACAGTGCACCACTTTGGCACAGCCACGGTGCACCACTTTGGCACACCCCTTTGGTGCTCCACTTTGGCACAGCCACATTACACCACTTTGGTACAGCCATTGCACACCACTTTGGAACAGCCATGGCGCACCCCTTTGGAACAGCCATGGTGCACCACTTTGGTACAGCCATGGTGCACCACTTTGGCTCACCACTTTGGCAAAGCCACGGTGCACCACTTTGGTGCACCCACAGCACACCACTTTGGTGCACCGCTTTGGTACACCACTTTGGAACAGCCACTGTGCACCACTTTGGCACACCGCTTTTGCATAGCCAAGGCGCACCACTTTGGCACATGTTGGACTTGGCCCTTTTTGCAGGGTCATCCCTAAACTTTTTGCCTTCCTCCTGTATTTTTTCTGACCTGGTGTAGGCTGTTTTATGACTCTGGGCACCTTACCACTGCTGATCAGTGCTAAGGTGCATATGCTCTCCCGATGGTAAAATGTATACATTGATTGGTGTCCATGTATGGCTTATTTGGTTTACTATCACCCCTAGTAAAGTGCACCAGGAGTGCCAGGGCTTGTAAATACAAATGTTGCTGGTTGGCTTGCAGCACTGGTTGTGCCACCCACAGAAGCGGCCTAGTAAAATGTGTCTAAGGTCTGCCACTGCAGAACCTGCGTGCAGTCTGGTACTGTTGCGCTGACTGCGCAAGTACACCCACTTGCCAGTCCCTAAACCTTCCCTTAACTACATATTAGTCAACTCTCTGGTAGGCCCAAGGGCAGGGTGCATTGTAGGCATAAGGTAGGACATGCCCTGATGTGTGTGGCATGTCTTAATAGTGAATTACAGCCATTTTCGTTTTTCACTATTGAAGGCTACCTGCTCTCCGAAGGCCAGAATGGGCTGCTGGAATTGCTACATGCTGTAATCCCAGTGGACTCATAGAGCATGGTAGAAAGTCAAGTTTAGTATGCCTGAACTCAGAATAATAAAATACTTCTTTTAGTAAAGTTTATTTTAATATCCTGCGTTTGTAAATACTACTTTTAGAAAGTTAGTATTTACAGACCTGGCCATTTCAGTCCGCCTCTGCTGTGTGTGTGTGTGTGCTGCCTAGTTTCAGTGGGGAGCAGGGCTGGGGAATTCCAGGAGACAGGCTGGCTGCCAGGTGGTGGGTAGAGAGATTACACCAGGATGGGTGGGAGGAGTACACCTTGACTCTGAATAGACCTGTGCTCTGCCACCACAATGCCGTCTCCGCCCCCTGTGGAGCGGCTGATTTCTCTGCCCTGCTGCCGAAAGGATAGAGCAGAGTCACCACAACAAAGTGCTCCAAAACTGGACCGAGCCAGGCCCAGGCCCCCTGGTGACAAAGAACAAAAGAAACTTGCTATAAAAGAAGGAGCCCTGCTCCTAAGAAATCAGATCCTGTTTGCGCCAAGAAGAAACTCTGCCTGAAGAGAAGGACCTGGAAAAGCTGAATGGAGGAGTACTGTCTCTAAGCCTGAGAGACTGGCCTGTGGTGGGTGCCTTGCTGCTGAAGGAGAAGAAAAGACTGAAGAAGAAACTTTGACTCAACTTGTGCTTATCAAACAATCTCCAAGGGCTTGCTTGTGAACTTGCCCCCTGAACTGCACCCCAGGAACAGTGGGCGCTACCTTTCCCCTGGAAGAAGAGAAGCTGCTGGAGGTGATTCTGCAAACGCTGACCCCAGAGAACCTGTGTGTCCCTCATCTGAGCACCGCGACGTCTGCCACCGGGGCTGCTGTGAGCACAGTAAAGGCCTGCCTGCCTGGCCCGAGCACAGCAAGCAACTGCCCCCCCGAGTCGTAGCCCGCAAAGTAAGGAAGAGACTGACCAGGCTCCAAGCGCCGAGCCTCTGTGACCCCTGGCCGTGGAGTTCATTGTAAGGACCTGCGACGCACTGTTCGTCACCGGAGCGACGCCGAGAGCGCCGCGCTGAAAGATCACCCCCGAGCTGCCCCTCCTGCTTCTGAACTTTGTTGTGTGCCTGGAAGCCTGGAAGTGCCCCACGAAGCATCGCCATCCACTGACCTCAAGGGACAGCACCGCGACATGGGAGACCCCTCGACGGACTTCTGGAGCCGACACGAACATCGCCCCCCAAGAAAAGGTACTGTGCAGTGCAGCGCCCCTGTACGCAGCTTTCTTCGCTGTGTACGGCGATCGTCCCGCTTCGCTTAACACGCGTGAAACGTGAACTTTGGCAATGTGCGAACCAGCTGTACGAGGCGTCCCGACGAAGGTACGGCCCGTACAGCATTAAATACATTGACGGTGCTCACGCGGGAAGTGTGAGGTTCAGCAAGAGGCCTTCCGGACGTGTACGACGCGTACCTACGAGGGTACGGTCCGTACGGTTCACGTCCAGCGTACGCGTGCTCACGCGAGAAGCGTGAGAAACGGCACGACGCGTCCAAACAGCGGTACGAAGCATCCCGGAGGCGCTACGAAGTGCACAACACCCCAAAGAAGCCTATTTTAAGTAGAAAAGTGCCATTTCAAGACCTGTGGACTGCCTAAAAGCAATACAAGTAACTGGAACCTCATTTAAGTAGAGAACTGTATTTTTGAAAGCCTGCATAAAGAAATCTTATATATAAAGAACTTTATTTTTACATAAATACAGCCTTGTGTCTCTGTGTGGTTGGTTGGTGGTTATTGTGTGGGACACCTTGAATGCTTAACCTAATGCCCTCTGAAATCTAGCCTGACTGCTCGTGCCACGTTACCTAGAGGGTGAGCAGGGGTTATTTTCTTAGAGTAATCCTTTGCCCTGACTTAGAGGAAAGGGTCCCTGCTTGTCGCCAACCAGAGACCCCGGATTCTAACAGCACGCGACTTTGGTGCACAGCCACGGTGCACCACTTTGGCACACCACTTTTGCATAGCCAAGGCGCACCACTTTGGCACGCGACTTTGGCACAGCCACCGTGCACCACTTTGGCACAGCCACAGTGCATCACTTTGGCACAGCCATGGCGCACCACTTTGACACAGCCACGGCGCACCACTTTGGCACAGCCACGGCGCACCACTTTGGCACAGCCACAGCGCACCACTTTGGCACACCATGTTGGTGCACCACTTTGGCGCTCCACTTGTCACAGCCACAGCAGACCACTTTGGCACAGCCGCAGAGCACCACTGTGGCAAAGGTATGACACACCACTTTGGCACAGCCGTGGCACACCACTTTGGCACAGACACGGCGCACCACTTTGGCACAGCCACGGCGCACCACTTTGGCACAGCCACGGCGCACCACTTTGGCACAGCCACGACGCACCACTTTGGCACAGCCATGGTGCACTACTTTGGCACACCGTTTTGGCACACCGCTTTGGCACACCACTTTGGCAAACCGCTTTGGCACAGCCACGGTGCACCCCTTTGGCACAGCCACGGTGCACCCCTTTGGCACAGCCACAGTGCACCACTTTGGCACAGCCATGGCTCACCACTTTGGCACAGCCACAGTGCAAACTTTGGCACAGCCACAGTGCACCACTTTGGCACAGCCATGGCGCAGCACTTTGGCGCACCACTTTGACACAGTCACAGGGCATCACTTTGGTGCACCACTTTGGCACAGCCTTGGTGCTCCACTTTGGTGCACCACTTTGGCACAGCCAAGGCACACCACTTTGGCTCTCCACTTTGGCAAAGCCACGGTGCACCCACAGCACACCACTTTGGCGCACCACTTTGGCTTACCACTTTGGCACAGCCACAGTGCACCATTTTGGCACAGCCATGGTGCACGACTTTGGCACACCACTTTGTCACAGCCATGGCACACCACTTTGGCACAGCCATAGTGCACCACTGTGGCACAGCCACGGCGCACCACTTTGGCACAGCCGCGGCGCACCACTTTGGCACAGCCGCGGTGCACCACTTTGGCACAGCTGCGGCGCACCACTTTGGCACAGCTGTGGCACAGCCGTGGCACACCACTTTGGCACACCACTTTGGCACACCACTTTGGCACAACACTTTGGCACAGCCACAGCGCACCCCTTTGGCACAGCCACAGTGCACCACTTTGGCGCACCACTTTGGCACAGCCACAGCGTACCACTTTGGCACAGCCATGGTGCACCACTTTGGCACACCACTTTAGCACACCACTTTGGCACAACCATGGCGCACCACTTTCGTGCACCACTTTAACACAGTCACAGGGCATTACTTTGGTGCACCACCTTGACACAGCCTTGGTGGTCCACTTTGATGCACCACTTTGGCACAGCCACAGTGCACCACTTTTGCACACCATGTTGGTGCACCACTTTGGCGCTCCACTTTGGCACAGCAATGGCACACCACTTTTGCCCACCATGCTGGTGCACCACTTTGGCGCTCCACTTTGGCACAACAATGGTGCACCACTTTGGCACACCATGCTGGCGCACCACTTTGGCACAAACACGGCGCACCATTTTGGCACAGCCACGGCTCACCACTTTGGCACAGCCATGGCGCACCACTTTGGTGCACCACTTTGACACAGTCACGGGGCATCACTTTGGTGCACCACTTTGGCACAGCCTTGGTGCTCCACTTTGGTGCATCACTTTGGCACAGCTATGGCACACAGCTTTGGCTCACCACTTTGGCAAAGCCACGGTGCACCACTTTGGTGCACCCACAGCACACCACTTTGGCGCAACACTTTGGTGCACAGCCACAGTGCACCACTTTGGCACACCACTTTAGCACAGCCAAGGTGCACCACTTTGGCATGCCGCTTTGGCACAGCCACTGCGCACCGCTTTGGCACAGCCACTGCGCACCACTTTGACACATCATGTTGGTGCACCACTTTGGCGCTCCACTTTGTCACAGCCACGGCACACCACTTTGGCACAGCCACAGCGCACCACTGTGGCAAAGCCATGGCACACCACTTTAGCAAAGCCACAGCGCACAACTTTGGCACAGGCACGGTGCGCCACTTTGGCACACCGCTTTGGCACACCGCTTTGGCACACCGCTTTGGCACATCGCTTTGGCACAGCCACGGCGCACCCCTTTGGTACAGCCACAGTGTACCACTTTGGCACAGCCATGGCAGACCACTTTGGCACAGTCACAGCGCACCATTCAGCACCACTTCAGCATCACTCTGCACCACCTCAGCAACATTTCACCAGTGCAGCACCAACCTCTGCTCCAGTGCAGCACTAGCACATCACCACTGCAACATCTGTGCACCACCTCTGCATCAGCACATCGTCACCTGAGGCACCAGCTCAGCATCACCTCAGCACCAGCTCAGCATCACTCAACACTAGTTCAGCACCACCTGAGCAACATCAGAGCACCACCTGAGCAACACCACAGCATGACAACCTCAGCATGACACCAGCACCACCTCAGCATGACTCAAGTACCATCTCAGCACCAGCTCAGCACCACCTCGACACCACCTCGGCATCTCTCTGCACCACCTTGGCATCTCTCGGCACCACCTTGGCACTACCTCGGCACTACCTTGGCACTACCTTGGCACTACCTCGGCACTACCTTGGCACTACCTCGGCACCACCTTGGCACCACCTTGGCACCACCTCGGCACCACCTTTGCACCACCTCGGCACCACCTTTGAACCACCTCAGCACCACCTCGGCACCACCTTGGCACCACCTCGGCACCTCCTTGGCACTACCTCGGCACCTCCTTGGCATTACCTCGGCACCTCCTTGGCACCACCTAGCATCACTCAACACCACCTCGGCATCACTCTGCATAACCTCGGCATCGCTCTCCACCACCTCTGCATCACTCTGCTTCAACTCTGCATCACTCTGCTTCAACTCTGCATCACTCTGCACCACCTTGACATCACTCGGCACCACCTCGGCACCACCTCGGCACTACCTCAGCACCTCCTCAGCATTACTCAGCACCACCTCGGCATCTCTCTGCACCACCTTGGCATCTCTCGGCACCACCTTGGCACCACCTTGGCACCACCTTGGCACCACCTTGGCACCACCTCTGCACCTCCTTGGCACTACCTCAGCACCTCCTTGGCACTACCTCGGCACCTCCTTGGCACTACCTCGGCACCTCCTTGGCACCTCCTTGGCACTACCTCGGCACCTCCTTGGCACCACCTTAGCATCACTCAACACCACCTCTGCATCACTCGGCATAACCTCGGCATCGCACTCCACCACCTCTGCATCACTCTGCTTCAACTCTGCATCACTCTGCACCACCTTGACATCACTTGGCACCACCTCGGCATCACCCGGCACCACCTCAGCATCACCCGGCACCACCTCAGCATCACCCGGCACCAACTCGTCATCTCTCAGCACCACCTCGGCACCATCTTTGCTCACCTTCACACCACCTTCACATCACTCGGCATCACACACAACTCCCTGAGTAGAGAGATATTTTGGAATCTAGTCGGATGCCGAGGCGGTGGCGAGGTGATGCTGAGGTGGTAGCGCGGTGGTGTCGAGTTGGTGCCAAGTGATAGCGAGGTGGTTCCAGGTGGTGCAGAGGTGGTGCGGCACTATCTCTGCATCATTTACATCACTTGGCATCACTCGTCACCACTCGCCACCACCTCAGCATCACCCACCCTCACCTCGGTATCACTCACCACCCCCTCGTCATCACTTGCCACCACCTCGGCATCACTTAACACCCCTCAGCATCACTCGCCACCACCTTGACACCACTTCGGCATCACTTGGGCGCTACCTCAGCTCCACCTCGGCATCACTCAATATCACCTGAGCACCACCTCAGGATCAGCCTGGCACCATCTTAGCATTAGCACCACCTCCTCAACAGTGCAGCACCTCCTCAACACCAGTGCAGCACTAGCACATGACCACCTCAACATCATCACAGCACCATCTCAACATCAGTGCACCACCTCAACATCACTGCAGCATTACCTCATCACCAACTCCGCACACTCAGCACCAGCTCAGCATGAGCACCTCCGCCTGGCTCCAGCACGACTTCAGCCTGACACCAGCACCATCTCAGAATCCCCTCATTATGACTCTGCACCACCTCGGCATCCCTCCTTCGCGTCACTGTGCACCACCTTGGCATTACTCTACATCACCTCAGTGTAGGAAAGTGCCCCTATTGCATGGTTACCCCCCACTTTTTGCCTGACATCTGATATGCCCTGGGTCCCTGCCAATCAGTGTCCCAGGGCCTGTGTTCTTTCCCGAGATGGTCCCTTTGTACCCACAATTGACACATCTCTGGCCACAGGTAGGCCCATTGTAGAAGGTACCATGGGTACCAAGGGCACTATGACCAGGGAAGGTTTCTAAGGGCTGAAGTATCAATTGTGCTACTCTTAGAGACACTTTCCTATAAACCCACACGCTACCATTGCAGGGTGCTTGTTTTGGCGCAGAGAAAAGTGAAGAGTTGACATGGCACACATCCCTGTGTGTCATGCCTGCAACCCACTGCTTGTGGCCTAGGTAAGCCACCTCTCTAGCAGGGTGCACTAGCACTCGGATGAGGGTACAGTGGCTTGAGTACTGTACCCCCACAGTGTTTAAGTCTATTCTTAGACAATGTAAATGTAGTAAAGCCATAAAGAATAAATGGTCTGGTTTTTGGTCATTACGAATGCCACGTGTTAGACCTGGCACCTTGGCGTGAGTTTCCCTTCCACTTTTTACTGATGTGCCTCATGTGTTTTGTTGGTGTTAGCTGCTCAGGGCACTGTGCCACTGCTAATCAGTGCCACAGTGCAAGTGCTCCCTATGAAATGTGTATACATTGATTGTTGTCCACGTTTGGCTTATTTGGTTTACTATCAGCCCCTAGTAAAGTGCACCAGGAGTGCCAGGGCTTGTAAATGCAAATGCTGCTGGTGAGCTTGCAGCACTGGTTGTGCCACCCACGGAAGCGGCCTAGTAAAATGTGTCTAAGGTCTGCCATTCCAGAACCTGCGTGCAGTCTGGTACTGTCATGCTGACTGCGCAAGTGCCCTTACTTGCCAGTCCCTAAACCTTCCCTTAACTACATATTAGTCACCCCTATGGTAGGCCCAAGGGCAGGGTGTATTGTAGGCATAAGGTAGGACAAGCCCTGATGTGTGTGGCATGTCCTAATAGTGAATTACAGCCATTTTCGTTTTTCACTATTGAAAGGCTACCTGCTCTCCATAGGCCAGAATGGGCTGCTGGAATTATTACACTCTATAATCCCAGCGGACCCAGAGAGCATGGTAGAAAGTCAAGTTTAGTATGCCTGAACTCAGAATAATAAAATATTTCTTTTAGTAAAGTTTATTTTAATATCCTGTGTTTGTAAATACTACTTTTAGAAAGTTAGTATTTACTTGCCTAGCCATTTTAGTCCGCCTCAGCTGTGTGTGTGTGTGCTGCCTAGTTTCAGTGAGGAGCAGGGCTGGGGAATTCCAGGAGACAGGCTGGCTGCCAGGTGGTGGGTAGAGAGATTACACCAGGATGGGTGGGAGGAGTACACCTTGACTCTGAATAGACCTGTGCTCTGCCACCACAATGCTGGCTCCGCCCCCTGTGGAGCGGCTGATGTCTCTGCCCTGTGCACTGAAAGGAAAGAGCAGAGTCACCACAACAAAGTGCTCCAAAACTGGACTGAGCCAGGTACAGGCCACCTGGCCAGAAAGAACAAAAGAAACTGTGTATAAAAGAAGGAGCCCTGCTCCTAAGAAAGGAGATCCTGTTTATGCCAAGAAGAACCTCTGCCCGAAGAGAAGGACCTGGGAAAGCTGCATGGAGGAGTACTGTCTCTAAGCCTGAGAGACTGGCCTGTGGTGGGTGCCTTGCTGCAAGAAGGAGAGGAAAAGACTGAGAAAGACTTTTGATTCAACTTGTGCTTTGTGAACAATCTCCAAGGGCTTGCTTGTGAACTTGCCCCCTGAACTGCGCCCCAGGAACAGTGGGCGCTACCCCTCCCTGGAAGAAAGGAAGCTGCCGCTGGTGAATTGCCTTAACGCCGACTCCAGAGAACCTGTGTGCCCATCCCGCTGAGCAACGCGACTCCTGCACGACTGTGCTGCTGTGAGCACCGTGACGGCCTGCCCCGCCTGGCCTGAACAAAGTAAGCTGCTGCCCCCTCGAGCCGAAGCTCGCAACGTAAAGAAGGAACTGTCTGATCTGAGCCCCGAGCCTCTGTGGCCCCCGAGCCGTAGAGTCCACCGCAAGGACTGACGACACTCAAGGTCACCGCTTCTGGACGACGCCAGCTCGAGGTGAGCCGTGAAGTCCCGAGGCGCCCCACCAAGCATCGTTGTCCTCTGCCAAGCAGGACTGCAACGCGACGTGGGACGCCCCTCCTACGACTGCCGAGGCCGCCCCGAACTCCCCATCAAGGAATAAGGTACTGTGCGCTACGAACACCCTGGTATGACGCGTACTGTCCACAGTACGGCCCGTACTGCTCCGTACGCCATCATCCCCATACGTGACACACGCGGGAAGCGTGGGTCATCAGAGGGGTTGTCCGGAAGAGCGTACACCCCGGTACGATGCGTACCATCACCCGTACGGCCCGTACTACCCTGTACACCAGCGTCCCCGTACGCCTGCTCACGCGGGAAGCGTGAGAGTAGTGGGGGAAGCGTTCCAAGGACTGTGTGACCCGTACCAACAGCAGTACGACCCGTACGGACGGCGCTTTGACGCGCACAGACCCCCAAAAGGTGCAGATTGCACCCAAATCGTGCATTTTGAAGAACTGTGGCATCATTGAACATTGCAAACAAGTAACTGGAACCATATTTAAAAGTTAAAGACTGTAATTGAATCCCGCTTGAAGAATTTATATAAAGAGCTTTATTTTGATAAATACAGTCTGGTGTCTCTGTGTGGTGGGTTGGTGATTGTTGTGGGACATCCTAAATGCTTAACCTTATGTACTCTAGAGTTTAGCCTGACTGCTCGCGCCACACTACCAAGAGGGTGAGCAGGGGATATTGTCTGTGAGTAATCCTTTGCCCTGACTTAGAGGAAAGGGTCCCTGCTTGTCGCAAGTGCATACCTGCGCCAACCAGAGACCCCGGATTCTAACACCACAGCTCTATAGTGGCTTTACTAAAAACTGGGAAGTTTGGTAAAAAAAAAACTTCTCAGCACATTAAACCTACACTGATGCTAGTGTGAGATTTAATGTAAAATGCACTCAGAGGGCATCTTAGAGATACCCCTGAAAAATGACCAGCCCTGATGTGCTTCCTGACTGGCTGCCCGTCATTTGCCACCACCAGACAGGTTTCTTGAACCCTGGAGCCTCTGCTCTCTGGGTCGAGAAACAAAGCCCATCTTGGACAGATGTGTCATGCAGCCTCCCCCAGGATGGGCTGTTTCCATGAAGGGGAAGCTTTAAAGGCCTGCAGCCTTTGAAAGCTGTCCCTGCCTTTTGCTGCAACCGCAGCTGTCTCCCACTGGTTCTGTCCTTACTTTGGGTGGGAGAATCGGTGGGAAAACTAATATAGGCGGAGAGGTGTGCCCACTTCTGCCAACCCCACCCCTCAGGTCGGGAGGTGAGGGTCAACCCACATCTCAGTCCCCTCCATCTTGAAGATGAGGGAAACCAGCCAATTAGGGAGAGGCTCATGCTCCATCCCACTGGAGGGTGGCATAATAGGGGGGTCAAACCCCCCCCCCAAGGAAGGGACCCATTAGGCCCAACCTTCACACCCCTTTAGAGCCCCTCAGTTTAGTATTATGGGGCAACCCTGAACCTTGCCGCCTCAGATTAGAGGAAGAAAGAAGAAGAAGAACTGAAGAGCTGTGCTGACCCAGGAAGAAGAGGACACCCACTGCTTTGGCCCCAGCCCTACCGGCCTGTCTTGACTTTGACCTGCCTACAGTGAAGAAACCGGTGAGTCCAGCAGCCCCCAGAGTCCAGAGGATCTGCCCTACCCTCACCTTACAGACTGTCTCCTGTGAGCTCAGATTTGCTCAAGCCAATACTCAACTACAGAATCCGGATCCAGACGGCTCTGCGATTCTGCACCCGATGCCCATGGCCAGAGTTCGAGAGGCCCAACACCACGAGGAGGTCTCCCACAGCAATCCTGACCTGGGATCTGGTGATAACGACCTTCCTCAAGCCTCAAGACAACACCTGCACACTCACCCCCACCATGAAGGGTCCCCCTGACCTGAGTTGGTAAAGAAACCTGATGCCAGAATACACCCCTGCACCTGATGCCCCTCGACCTTGGGTGGCCTAACAGATGGTATCCAGGCTTCCCCTAAGAACCCAACTTAGCTCTCCAGCCTGTGGTCCCCTTTTAGGAAATCTCCCTGCCCGAGCCTGCAGCAACTTTTCAGAATTTAAGGTTTCCATTGGAAACAACAGGGTCCCAGACGTCTTCTTGGCACCCTTCATCCGGCCGCCCATTTGCAGCTGGTTGTTTAGCTCCTGTGCTGATTGTTGGCCCCTGCAGTTCTGACCTTAACCCCAAGAGCTTTGCTCCCACACTCATGTGACTTGCTCGTAAGCAGTCCCTAACTGAAGGCCCCTTAGCACCAGTACTGCTGGTGGTGCAACTTGAGTGCCTACCTAGACCTTGGGGTACCTTGGTCCTAACCCCTAAAACTCCCACTCGAGAGACGTTTACATACCTGTGAAACCAATAACCATAATTCTCCCATAGAAACCCATGTAATGAATTTTTGGGCCTAAAATGTTCTAAGTGTTGAACTGTTGTTTTGTATGGAGGAAAAAGTCACTATAACTTTAACTAAGAAAAGTCTTATTTACTTTGTATTGTGAGAGCCCTCAGTGTGGTATCTAGGCATCCCACCCCCAGTAGTCAATGTAATCTAAAAGTGATTACTGTGTAATTTAACCTGCTTTTTCAAACCATACCAACCTGTAACAAATGCAAATCCATTCCCAATTGCATTTCTGTAAATGTTTACAATTTAAGGTACATTTTACCGACCTGTACCAAATCCTACTTGGTTCTAGATATAAAACATAAGTATACATTTTTTATACTTACCCAATTGGTCTGGATTCTGTCTGAGTGTGTGTCATCAGTTAATGAGTGAGTGAATACAATAAATGCCTAACACACCCTCTGGATAATCCTAACTGCTAGGCCACACTCCCACAAAGAGAGCTGGTAGTACTTACCTAATTTACCCTCTGCTATACCTCTGAGGACTCCCTGGAATCTGTGCACACTATATCTTACTTTGGTTTAGTATATACAGAGCCAGCGTCCTACACTTAGCACCACCTCGGCATCACTCGGCACCAACTCAGCATCACTCTGCATTACCTTGGTACCACTCTGCTTCACCTTGGCACCACTCTGCACCACCTCATCACTACTTGGCACCAGCTGGCACCACCTTGGCATCACTCAGCACCATCTCAACATCACCTCGGCATCACTCAGCATCATCTGAGCACCATCACAGCACTACCTCCTCATCAGTGCACCAGTGGAGCACCAAACTCTGCTCTAGGGCAGTACTAGCACATCATTATGTCAACTGTTAGAATCCGGATTCTCTGATTGGCACAGATAGGTACCTGGGACAGGCAGAGGGTCCTTCTTCTAGTCAGGGTAGGGGGTACACTCTAGAAATAACCCCTGCTCACCCTCTAGGTAGCTTGGCGCGAGCAGACAAGGCGTTATCCCAAGGTGTTTAGGCTAAGCATTTAGGAATACCCACACAGTAATACAGTGACCCTCCACAGATGGACTCCACACTGGCTATATATCAAAAAATACTTTATATAGACTTATCAGGCTTAGCACAAGACCAAAATAACGTTTTAAATGGCCCACAATACTTATTGGCAAGAGTTTTTGGTTTCAGCGTAATTTTCCAGTTCTGTGCGTGTCATCCCTCTTCGTATGGGTCGTACGCGGTAGACACAGGCTTTGCGACGGGTCGTACACGCACTGCAGGCGCTTCAGATGAAGCGTACACCCTACGGTGCGAACGGGCACAGTACCTGGATTCTTGGTGAGTTTGTCACGGACACTTCCTTGGCAGCAGGCGCACAGTACGGTGCGAAGTCCTCCGGGCGGCGCGTACTACGGTACGGGAGACCTTGGGCGTGCGCGGCTCAGGGGACGGGGCGAGAGTACGGCTCGTACTGCCAGACGTTCGGGTACGCGACGTACCGGGATCACTGGGCTTCACTTTGGCTGCTGAGACAGGCGAACAGTACGCTCCGGACAGGAGACGTACGCGGCCACCACACGTACCACGGCCTTTCCCAAAGCAGGGGAGAGGCGCGTACATTGATAGTACAGTCCGTAGGGGGGTGCAAGCTGGTACGGTGATATCCTTCAGTTACGGTGCATGGTACGGCTCGTAGGGGCGATAAATCGTGTTGCTCAGGCTGGCAGTACCTTCCTTTACGGTGCGAGGTACGGCTCGTAGAGGGGCCACAGACGCGTTGTTCGTGCCGGACAGCGGGGAATCAGCTTACGGGGAGTACGCTGCGATCAGCGAGACGTACACAGCAGTTCGAAGCGAAGATGCGAGGAAAACGGTCCGTTTTCCAAGGCGATTCCACGGCAGTGAAGTCCACTGGTCCTGGGACTTCGTTCAGGGGGCAAGCTCACTCACAAGACCTTGGAGATCTTCAGCACAAGTCAAATAAAAGTCTTTGAGGTCTTTTCTTCCTCTTCTTCAGCAGCAAGGCAACCACTGCAGGCCAATCCCCCAGGTCAGGGACAGTACTCCTCCATGCAGCTTTTCCAGTTCCTTCAGGTCGGACAGAGGTTTCTTCTTGGCAGGACAGGATCTAATCTCTTGGGAGCAGGGCTCCTACATTTATGCAGCAATTCTTTTGTTCTGCCAGGCCAGGGGGGCCCTTGCCTAGTCCAGTCCGGTTTCTGAGCACTTTGTTTACGCGATGCAGGCTGCTTCTTTCAGGGTGCAGGGAGGAGCCAGAATTGTGGTGGCAGAGCACAACCCCATTCAGAGTCCAGGTGTACTCCTCCCACCCATCTATATGTCAATCTTCCTATTCACCACCAGGCTACCTAGCCCTGCCCATCTGGGTTTCCCCAGCCCTGTCACTCACACAAGCCAGACAGCAGATACACATCACACATAGGCGGGCTGAAATGGTTAGGCAAGCAAAGGCCAACTTTCTAAAAGTGGCATTTGCAAATGCAGAATATTAAAATAAACCTTACTAAAAGATGTACCTTATTATTCTGAGTTCAGGCATACTAAACTCGATTTTCTACCATGTTCCCTGGGCCTGCTAGGATCATAGGATGTAACAATCCTAACAGCCCATTCTGGCCTATGAGAACAGGTAACCTTACAATAGTGAAACACGAAAATGGCTGTAATTCACTATTAGTACATGCCACACACATCAGGGCTTGTCCTACCTTATGCTACAATGCACCCTGCCCTTGGGCCTACCATAGGGGTGACTAATATGAAGTTAAGGGAAGGTTTAGGGACTGGCAAGTGTGTGCACTTGCGCAGTCAGCATGACAGTACCAGACTGCACGCAGGTTCTGCAATGGCAGACCTTAGACATATTTTACCAGCCGCTTCTGTGGGTGGCACAACCAGTGCTGCGAGCCCACCAGCTGCATTTGTATTTACACGCCCTGGCACTCCTGGTGCAATTTACTGGGGTCTGATCGTAAACCAAATAAGCCAATCATGGAATCCAACCAACATATACATTTTACATAGCGAGCACTTGCAGTGTGGCACTGGTTGGCAGTGGCACAGTGCTCTGAGCGGCCAACACCATAAAAACACATGAGGCACAGTGACAAAAAGTGGAAGGGAGACTCACGCCAAGGTGCCAGGTCTAACACGTGTCCCCTCCAGCCGAAAAGTGGGGAGAACTACCCTACCCCAGGGAGTTCCTCATCACTAAGGCGGAAAAATCTGGACAGACCGTCAGCATTGGCGTGATATGTACCAGGGCGATGTTCCACCGTGAAATCCATACCCTGTAGGGAAATGGACCATCTCAACAGCTTTGGATTCTCACCCCTCATATGCATCAACCATCTGAGGGGCCTGTGGTCTGTCTGAACCCGGAAGTGAGACCCAAACAGGTAGGGTCTTAGCTTCTTCAGTGCCCAGACCACAGCAAATGCCTCACGCTCAATAGCACTCCATCTCTGTTCCTGTGGTAGTAACCTCCTGCTAATAAAGGTTACAGGTTGATCTAGGCCCTCCTCATTTATCTGTGAAAGAACAGCCCCCACACCATGCTCTGAAGCGTCTGTCTGAACCATAAACTCTTTGGAGAAGTTGGGAGCCAAAAGCACGGGCGCCGTGCACATGGCAGCTTTCAGGGCCTCAAAAGCTTTCTGACAGGTGTCAGTCCAAATCACATTCCTGGGCTGCTTCCTGGAAGTCAGCGCTGTCAAGGGGGCAAAAATGTTGCCATACCCCTTGACAAACCTCCTGTAGTACCCGGAGAGACCTAGGAAGGCTCTCACCTCTGTCTGGGTTTTGGGCGACTCCCAATTCAGGATGGTTTCTATCTTGGGTTGAAGGGGTGCCACCTGGCCACTCCCAACTTGGTGCCCCAAGTACACCATTGAACCCTGCCCGATCTGGCACTTACTCACCTTGATCGTGAGGCCTGCCCACCACAGCGCCATCAACACTTCCCAGAGGTGGCGCAGGTGTTCCTCCCAAGTGGAGCTGAACACTGCGATGTCATTCAGGTAGGCTGCACTGAACGAATCCAGCCCAGCCAACACCTAGTTGACCAACCTCTGGAAGGTGGCAGGGGCATTCTTCATCCCAAAGGGCAGAACCCGGAACTGGTAATGCCCATCAGGGGTGGAAAATGCTGACCTCTCTTTGGCCCCATCGGTAAAGGCGATCTGCCAATACCCAGACGTTAAATCAAACATGCTGAGGTAGTTGGCAGCCCCTAGCCGATCTATGAGCTCATCAGCTCTGGGGATGGGGTGTGCATCAGTCCTGGTGACCGAATTGAGTCCTCTGTAGTCCACACAGTACCGGAGTTCGGGTGTGGCTCCCGGCGCTGCAGCCTTTGGGACCAAGACCATTGGGCTGGCCCAAGGACTGCTTAAGGACTCAATTACCCCAAGGGCAAACATCTTGGAGACCTCCTCCTTGATGCATGACCTTACCCTGTCAGTCACCCTGTAGGCCTTGTGCCGCACAGGTGTACTATCCCCAGTGTCTACATCATGGACACACCAATCAGTGACACCGGGAATCAGGGAAAACAGGTCAGAAAATTGCCCCAGTAACTGGCGACAATCGTTCTGTTGCTCAGGGGTCAGGGTGGAAGAGAGGATGACACCATCCACTGATCCATCTTGCTCCTTGGCTGACAGGAGGTCAGTAAGAGGCTCGGTCTCCTCCTCCATCCCAGCATATGTCGCTAAGAGCATGCCCACGTGGGACCTCTCCAAGTGGGGCTTCAGGCGGTTGACGTGCAGGACCCTTAGGGGGTTCCTGGGAGACTGCAAGTCCATCAAGTAGGTGACTGAACTCTTGCGCTCCACAACCTCAAAGGGACCGGTCCACTTATCCTGGAGCGTACAGGGCTCCACTGGGGCCAAGATCCACACCTTCAGTCCAGGCTGAAGCTCTACCAGAGTGGCATTCTGGTCGTACCACTGCTTCATCCCCTCCTGGCTAGCTTCCAGGTTTGCGTCAGCAAGTTCCCTGAAATGCCAAGTCTGGTTCCTGAAGGCCAGCATGTAGCTATATACATTCTGGGGAGGTTTCCTGGGAGATTGCTCCCAGCCTTCCTTGACCAGACTTAGAGGTCCTCTCACTGGGTGTCCGTACAGAAGCTCAAAGGGGCTGAACCCTAGAGACTTCTGTGGCACCTCCCTGTAAGCAAAGAGAAGGCATGGTAAGAGGACGTCCCACTTACGCCTCATGGGTTCCTCAAGACCCATTATCATGCCCTTCAGGGTTCGGTTGAATCTCTCAACCAACCCGTTTCCTTGGGGGTGGTAAGGTGTGGTGAATTTGTAGGTTACACCACACTCTTGCCAAAGGGATTTCATATATTTGGATATGAAATTGGTACCCCGGTCAGACACCACCTCTAGAGGGAATCCCACTCGGGAAAAAATTCCCATCAGCCCACATCCCACCACGGGGGCCGTCACTGTCCTCAGAGGGATGGCTTTCGGGTATCGGGTGGCATGGTCCACCAGGACCAGGATAAACCTGTTGCCCATGGCTGTCCTGGGGTCCAGTGGCCCCACAATGTCAATCCCCACTCGCTCAAAGGGGGTACTGACCACAGGGAATGGCTGGAGTGGAGTCTTCTGCTTCCTTCCACTCTTTTCACTTGCCTGGCAAGTCTGGCAGGTCCTGCAGTGAGGGTCTGAACTCCTGCGCATTTGGGGCCAAAAGAAGTGGGTGACAAGCCTTTCAAAGGTCTTGTCCTGCCCCAAATGTCCTGCCAATGGCACATCGTGAGCCAGCCCCAGTAGGAAGGCTCTGAAGCGCTGGGGCACCACCAGCACACAGGCTGACCCAGGCTCAGCAACCTTAGGCTCAGAATACAGGAGGTCGTTCTCCCAGTAAATGAAATGTGTTCCAGACTGATCACCGTTGGCCTGGTCTGCAGCCTGCTGCCGCATACCCACGAGAGAAGGGCATTATTTCTGCTCCCTGCAGAATTCTTCCCTGGAGGGCACTCCTTCTTGCTGCCAATGGGTCAGCTCAGGCAGGTCCCCCAGTTCAGCTATCTGTTACCCTGTAGGTTCCAGGGCATCCCCCTCAAGGTCTGCTTCCTCCTGGACCGTGGGAACTTCGGGGGCCGGTTTCCCGCGCCCCCTGCCTCTTCTCCCTAAAGCCGGTTCCTGGGCCTCCCTCTCAGGCTCCAGGTCCTCTTGAGCACCTCTACTTGCTACCATGGACCGTGTGGTGACACACGCCCAATCCGGCATACCCAACATCTCCAGGTGAGCACTCCTCTCCACCTTAGCCCAGGGTGAGCTCTCCAGATCGTTCCCTAACAGACAGTCTACAGGCATGGCGGGCCTCACAGCTACCTGAAGAGTACCAGAGACCCCCCCCCCACTCAAAGGGAACCTGAGCCACGGGGCAGTGACTCTCCGTGTTGTCAGCGGCAACAACCGGATAGAATGCTCCTGGGACAACCTGCTCCTGAGACACCATGTGGCGCTTGACAGTCTTCACACTGGCTCCTGTATCTCTCAGAGCTTCAACCCTATGGCCATTTATGGTCACCCACTGCCTGTATGTTTTAGTGTTCTCAGGCAGCTGGGTTTTGGGGACCACTTCACGGTCTCCTAATGAGACCAGGGACATTTCTACTGAACCCCACCCACCTTGGACACCCATTTCTCCACCCAGGGCTACACTAGCCGTCTGCCGGGGGGTTGCACCAGTGGGTGCTGGTTTACCAAACTGGCAACACTTGGGATCATTGGCAAAATGACCCAGCTCACCACATCTGTAACAGGTTGGGGGCCCTCTTTGAACAGGGGTACCTGTCGGGGCCCCAGTCGGTTTCTTTGGTGGGGGAGGCTGAGAACCCTTCCCTTGGGGATTACTTTGGGGCCTCTTCTGGAACTCCCTCTGTTTACCCTTGTCCCCCCGCTCTTCTGCTGGGGACCCTGCCCACTCTTGGCGGAGTCTCCTACGTGACCCTTGTGGACCCTGGTACTGACCCAGCGGTCTGCCTCAGCAAGCTTTCTAGGGTTAGTCAGCTTGCTATCGATCAGGTGTTGGCGTAGCTCAGGAAAACAATTACTGGAGAAGTGCTCCCATGCCATTAAATCAAGAAGCCCTTGAAAATTATCAACCTTACTACCCTTTACCCAACCATCCAGTGCTCTGCAAAAAAAGTCACATACTCCACATACGTACTACTGGGAATCTTAGTGCAACCCCTGAACCTCTGCCTATACATTTCAGGAGTTAACCCATACCTAGCCATCAAAGCATCCTTCATATGGGGGTAAGAGTTATACACATCTGAGGGCAAATCTAGCAGTGTGTCCTGCCCTTCACTCAAGAACCGCCCCCACAACCCCGCTCCCCAATCCTTCTCAGGGACCCGGTGGGAGGACATGGCTACTTCGTAGGCTTTGAACCACTGCCCTATGTCATCATTTTTTAAAAATTCCTTCACTACATCTTTGGGTATGTACACTCTGGACTCTACCTGCACTGGGGGTGTGCTGCCACCAGAGGGAGTGCTTCCCAAGCCCTGGGCTTTCAACTCCAGCTCCCTCAATTTCATCTCATGCTCCATTTGACTTCTCCTCTCTTCCATCTCTAGCCTTTTCCTTTCCATTGCCAGTTGTCCATTTAGTTTCGCCATCTCTATCTCATGAGCTCTGGTTTTCTTCCTGTCGGCCAACTCCTCTGGCGACAGGCCCCTGCCCAAGCTAGCGATGCTTTCTGCCTGCTCAATTTCCTTCACGTCCTCAGAGGGTTTTCTTGACTCCACCCAGGCCCTCAGCGCCATGTAAAGATCTGCTTTGATCCTACATCCAACAGTGGGGACTTTGAACTTCCTGCAGAAGCCCTTCAGCTGGGCCCTGGTGTAGCTCTCTAGTCTCTCTTCTTCCCATTCAATACCTTCAATGTCAGAGACTACAGATTCTGCTCTCTCCACAACGCTTGAACCAGGCATGATTCTTTTAACAACTGGCGATTTCCACAAAAATGCGACTTAAAAGTAAGTGGTTGCACAAGTCAAATAAAAGTCTTTGAGGTCTTTTCTTCCTCTTCTTCAGCAGCAAGGCAACCACTGCAGGCCAATCCCCCAGGTCGGGGACAGTACTCCTCCATGCAGCTTTTCCAGTTCCTTCAGGTCGGACAGAGGTTTCTTCTTGGCAGGACAGGATCTAATCTCTTGGGAGCAGGGCTCCTACATTTATGCAGCAATTCTTTTGTTCTGCCAGGCCATGGGGGCCCTTGCCTAGTCCAGTCCGGTTTCTGAGCACTTTGTTTACGCGATGCAGGCTGCTTCTTTCAGGGTGCAGGGAGGAGCCAGAATTGTGGTGGCAGAGCACAACCCCATTTAGAGTCCAGGTGTACTCTTCCCACCCATCTATATGTCAATCTTCCTATTCACCACCAGGCTACCTAGCCCTGCCCATCTGGGTTTCCCCAGCCCTGTCACTCACACAAGCCAGACAGCAGATACACATCACACATAGGCGGGCTGAAATGGTTAGGCAAGCAAAGGCCAACTTTCTAAAAGTGGCATTTGCAAATGCAGAATATTAAAATAAACCTTACTAAAAGATGTACCTTATTATTCTGAGTTCAGGCATACTAAACTCGATTTTCTACCATGTTCCCTGGGCCTGCTAGGATCATAGGATGTAACAATCCTAACAGCCCATTCTGGCCTATGAGAACAGGTAACCTTACAATAGTGAAACACGAAAATGGCTGTAATTCACTATTAGTACATGCCACACACATCAGGGCTTGTCCTACCTTATGCTACAATGCACCCTGCCCTTGGGCCTACCATAGGGGTGACTAATATGAAGTTAAGGGAAGGTTTAGGGACTGGCAAGTGTGTGCACTTGCGCAGTCAGCATGACAGTACCAGACTGCACGCAGGTTCTGCAATGGCAGACCTTAGACATATTTTACCAGCCGCTTCTGTGGGTGGCACAACCAGTGCTGCGAGCCCACCAGCTGCATTTGTATTTACACGCCCTGGCACTCCTGGTGCAATTTACTGGGGTCTGATCGTAAACCAAATAAGCCAATCATGGAATCCAACCAACATATACATTTTACATAGCGAGCACTTGCAGTGTGGCACTGGTTGGCAGTGGCACAGTGCTCTGAGCGGCCAACACCATAAAAACACATGAGGCACAGTGACAAAAAGTGGAAGGGAGACTCACGCCAAGGTGCCAGGTCTAACACGTGTCCCCTCCAGCCGAAAAGTGGGGAGAACTACCCTACCCCAGGGAGTTCCTCATCACTAAGGCGGAAAAATCTGGACAGACCGTCAGCATTGGCGTGATCTGTACCAGGGCGATGTTCCACCGTGAAATCCATACCCTGTAGGGAAATGGACCATCTCAACAGCTTTGGATTCTCACCCCTCATATGCATCAACCATCTGAGGGGCCTGTGGTCTGTCTGAACCCGGAAGTGAGACCCAAACAGGTAGGGTCTTAGCTTCTTCAGTGCCCAGACCACAGCAAATGCCTCACGCTCAATAGCACTCCATCTCTGTTCCTGTGGTAGTAACCTCCTGCTAATAAAGGTTACAGGTTGATCTAGGCCCTCCTCATTTATCTGTGAAAGAACAGCCCCCACACCATGCTCTGAAGCGTCTGTCTGAACCATAAACTCTTTGGAGAAGTTGGGAGCCAAAAGCACGGGCGCCGTGCACATAGCAGCTTTCAGGGCCTCAAAAGCTTTCTGACAGGTGTCAGTCCAAATCACATTCCTGGGCTGGACTCAATTACCCCAAGGGCAAACATCTTGGAGACCTCCTCCTTGATGCATGACCTTACCCTGTCAGTCACCCTGTAGGCCTTGTGCCGCACAGGTGTACTATCCCCAGTGTCTACATCATGGACACACCAATCAGTGACACCGGGAATCAGGGAAAACAGGTCAGGAAATTGCCCCAGTAACTGGCGACAATCGTTCTGTTGCTCAGGGGTCAGGGTGGAAGAGAGGATGACACCATCCACTGATCCATCTTGCTCCTTGGCTGACAGGAGGTCAGGAAGAGGCTCGGTCTCCTCCTCCATCCCAGCATATGTCGCTAAGAGCATGCCCACGTGGGACCTCTCCAAGTGGGGCTTCAGGCGGTTGACGTGCAGGACCCTTAGGGGGTTCCTGGGAGACTGCAAGTCCACCAAGTAGGTGACTGAACTCTTGCGCTCCACAACCTCAAAGGGACCGGTCCACTTATCCTGGAGCGTACAGGGCTCCACTGGGGCCAAGACCCACACCTTCAGTCCAGGCTGAAGCTCTACCAGAGTGGCATTCTGGTCGTACCACTGCTTCATCCCCTCCTGGATAGCTTCCAGGTTTGCGTCAGCAAGTTCCCTGAAATGCCAAGTCTGGTTCCTGAAGGCCAGCATGTAGCTATATACATTCTGGGGAGGTTTCCTGGGAGATTGCTCCCAGCCTTCCTTGACCAGACTTAGAGGTCCTCTCACTGGGTGTCCGTACAGAAGCTCAAAGGGGCTGAACCCTAGAGACTTCTGTGGCACCTCCCTGTAAGCAAAGAGAAGGCATGGTAAGAGGACGTCCCACTTACGCCTCATGGGTTCCTCAAGACCCATTATCATGCCCTTCAGGGTTCGGTTGAATCTCTCAACCAACCCGTTTCCTTGGGGGTGGTAAGGTGTGGTGAATTTGTAGGTTACACCACACTCTTGCCAAAGGTATTTCATATATTTGGATATGAAATTGGTACCCCGGTCAGACACCACCTCTAGAGGGAATCCCACTCGGGAAAAAATTCCCATCAGCCCACATCCCACCACGGGGGCCGTCACTGTCCTCAGAGGGATGGCTTTCGGGTACCGGGTGGCATGGTCCACCAGGACCAGGATAAACCTGTTGCCCATGGCTGTCCTGGGGTCCAGTGGCCCCACAATGTCAATCCCCACTCGCTCAAAGGGGGTACTGACCACAGGGAATGGCTGGAGTGGAGTCTTCTGCTTCCTTCCACTCTTTTCACTTGCCTGGCAAGTCTGGCAGGTCCTGCAGTGAGTGTCTGAACTCCTGCGCATTTGGGGCCAAAAGAAGTGGGTGACAAGCCTTTCAAAGGTCTTGTCCTGCCCCAAATGTCCTGCCAATGGCACATCGTGAGCCAGCCCCAGTAGGAAGGCTCTGAAGCGCTGGGGCACCACCAGCACACAGGCTGACCCAGGCTCAGCAACCTTAGGCTCAGAATACAGGAGGTCGTTCTCCCAGTAAATGAAATGTGTTCCAGACTGATCACCGTTGGCCTGGTCTGCAGCCTGCTGCCGCATACCCACGAGAGAAGGGCATTATTTCTGCTCCCTGCAGAATTCTTCCCTGGAGGGCACTCCTTCTTGCTGCCAATGGGTCAGCTCAGGCAGGTCCCCCAGTTCAGCTATCTGTTACCCTGTAGGTTCCAGGGCATCCCCCTCAAGGTCTGCTTCCTCCTGGACCGTGGGAACTTCGGGGGCCGGTTTCCCGCGCCCCCTGCCTCTTCTCCCTAAAGCCGGTTCCTGGGCCTCCCTCTCAGGCTCCAGGTCCTCTTGAGCACCTCTATTTGCTACCATGGACCGTGTGGTGACACACGCCCAATCCGGCATACCCAACATCTCCAGGTGAGCACTCCTCTCTACCTTAGCCCAGGGTGAGCTCTCCAGATCGTTCCCTAACAGACAGTCTACAGGCATGGCGGGCCTCACAGCTACCTGAAGAGTACCAGAGACCCCCCCCCCACTCAAAGGGAACCTGAGCCACCGGGCAGTGACTCTCCGTGTTGTCAGCGGCAACAACCGGATAGAATGCTCCTGGGACAACCTGCTCCTGAGACACCATGTGGCGCTTGACAGTCTTCACACTGGCTCCTGTATCTCTCAGAGCTTCAACCCTATGGCCATTTATGGTCACCCACTGCCTGTATGTTTTAGTGTTCTCAGGCAGCTGGGTTTTGGGGACCACTTCACGGTCTCCTAATGAGACCAGGGACATTTCTACTGAACCCCACCCACCTTGGACACCCATTTCTCCACCCAGGGCTACACTAGCCGTCTGCCGGGGGGTTGCACCAGTGGGTGCTGGTTTACCAAACTGGCAACACTTGGGATCATTGGCAAAATGACCCAGCTCACCACATCTGTAACAGGTTGGGGGCCCTCTTTGAACAGGGGTACCTGTCGGGGCCCCAGTCGGTTTCTTTGGTGGGGGAGGCTGAGAACCCTTCCCTTGGGGATTACTTTGGGGCCTCTTCTGGAACTCCCTCTGTTTACCCTTGTCCCCCCGCTCTTCTGCTGGGGACCCTGCCCACTCTTGGCGGAGTCTCCTACGTGACCCTTGTGGACCCTGGTACTGACCCAGCGGTCCGCCTCAGCAAGCTTTCTAGGGTTAGTCAGCTTGCTATCGATCAGGTGTTGGCGTAGCTCAGGAAAACAATTACTGGAGAAGTGCTCCCATGCCATTAAATCAAGAAGCCCTTGAAAATTATCAACCTTACTACCCTTTACCCAACCATCCAGTGCTCTGCAAAAAAAAAGTCACATACTCCACATACGTACTACTGGGAATCTTAGTGCAACCCCTGAACCTCTGCCTATACATTTCAGGAGTTAACCCATACCTAGCCATCAAAGCATCCTTCATATGGGGGTAAGAGTTATACACATCTGAGGGCAAATCTAGCAGTGTGTCCCGCCCTTCACTCAAGAACCGCCCCCACAACCCCGCTCCCCAATCCTTCTCAGGGACCCGGTGGGAGGACATGGCTACTTCGTAGGCTTTGAACCACTGCCCTATGTCATCATTTTTTTAAAATTCCTTCACTACATCTTTGGGTATGTACACTCTGGACTCTACCTGCACTGGGGGTGTGCTGCCACCAGAGGGAGTGCTTCCCAAGCCCTGGGCTTTCAACTCCAGCTCCCTCAATTTCATCTCATGCTCCATTTGACTTCTCCTCTCTTCCATCTCTAGCCTTTTCCTTTCCATTGCCAGTTGTCCATTTAGTTTCGCCATCTCTATCTCATGAGCTCTGGTTTTCTTCCTGTCGGCCAACTCCTCTGGCGACAGGCCCCTGCCCAAGCTAGCGATGCTTTCTGCCTGCTCAATTTCCTCCACGTCCTCAGAGGGTTTTCTTGACTCCACCCAGGCCCTCAGCGCCATGTAAAGATCTGCTTTGATCCTACATCCAACAGTGGGTACTTTGAACTTCCTGCAGAAGCCCTTCAGCTGGGCCCTGGTGTAGCTCTCTAGTCTCTCTTCTTCCCATTCAATACCTTCAATGTCAGAGACTACAGATTCTGCTCTCTCCACAACGCTTGAACCAGGCATGATTCTTTTAACAACTGGCGATTTCCACAAAAATGCGACTTAAAAGTAAGTGGTTGCGCTATTGGTCTGCCTTCACTATGTGGCGTTCACTAATGACTGTATATGTATCACAAATGGAAATTCGTAATCCTAACCGCTGACCACCAATGATAGAATCCGGATTCTCTGATTGGCACAGGTAGGTACCAGGGACAGGAAGAGGGTCCTGCTTCTAGTCAGGGTAGGGGGTACACTCTAGAAATAACCCCTGCTCACCCTCTAGGTTGCTTGGCGCAAGCAGACAAGGCGTTATCCCAAGGCGTTTAGGCTAAGCATTTATGAATACCCACACAGTAATACAGTGACCCTCCACAGATGGACTCCACACTGGGTATATATAAAAAAAAATACTTTATATAGACTTATCAGGCTTAGCACAAGACCAAAATAATGTTTTAAATGGCCCACAATACTTATTGGCAAGAGTTCTTGGTTTCAGCGTAATTTTCCAGTTCTGTGTGTGTCGTCCCTCTTCGTACGGGTCATACGCGGTAGACACAGGCTTTGGGACGGGTCGTACATGCACTGCAGGCGCTTCAGATGAAGCGTACACTCTACGGTGCGAACGGGCACAGTACCTGGATTCTTGGTGAGTTTGTCACGGACACTTCCTTGGCAGCAGGCGCACAGTACGGTGCGAAGTCCTCCGGGCGGCGCGTACTACGGTACGGGAGACCTTGGGCGTGCGCGGCTCAGGGGACGGGGCGAGAGTACGGCTCGTACTGCCAGACGTTCGGGTACGCGACGTACCGGGATCGCTGGGCTTCACTTTGGCTGCTGAGACAGGCGAACAGTACGCTCCGGACAGGAGACGTATGCGACCACCACACGTACCACGGCCTTTCCCAAAGCAGGGGAGAGGCGCGTACGTTGATAGTACGGTCTGTGGGGGGGTGCAAGCTGGTACGGTGATATCCTTCAGTTACGGTGCGAGCTACGGCTCGTAGGGGCGATAAATCGCGTTGCTCAGGCTGGCAGTACCTTCCTTTGCGGTGCGAGGTACGGCTCGTAGAGGGGCCACAGATGCCTTGTTCGTGCCGGACAGCGGGGAATCAGCTTACGGGGAGTACGCTGCGATCAGCGAGACGTACACAGCAGTTCGAAGCAAAGATGCGAGGAAAACGGTCCGTTTTTCAAGGCGATTCCACGGCAGTGAAGTCCACTGGTCCTGGGACTTCGTTCAGGGGGCAAGCTCACTCACAAGCCCTTGGAGATCTTCAGCACAAGTCAAATAAAAGTCTTTGGGGTCTTTTCTTCCTCTTCTTCAGCATCAAGGCAACCACTACAGCCCAATCCCCCAGGTCAGGGACAGTACTCCTCCATGCAGCTTTTCCAGTTCCTTCAGGTCGGACAGAGGTTTCTTCTTGGCAGGACAGGATCTAATCTCTTGAGAGCAGGGCTCCTACATTTATACAGCAATTCTTTAGTTCTGCCAGGCCAGGGGGGCCCTTGCCTAGTCCAGTCCGGTTTCTGAGCACTTTGTTTACGCGATACAGGCTGCTTCTTTCAGGGTGCAGGGCAGAGTCATCAGACGCTCCACAGGGGGCGGAGCCAGCATTGTGGTGGCAGAGCACAACTCCATTCAGAGTCCAGGTGTACTCCTCCCACCCATCTATATGTCAATCTTCCTATTCACCACCAGGCTACCTAGCCCTGCCCATCTGGGTTTCCCCAGCCCTGTCACTCATACAAGCCAGACAGCAGATACACATCACACAGAGGCGGGCTGAAATGGTTAGGCAAGCAAAGGTCAACTTTCTAAAAGTGGCATTTGCAAATGCAGAATATTAAAATAAACCTTACTAAAAGATGTACCTTATTATTCTGAGTTCAGGCATACTAAACTCGATTTTCTACTATGTTCCCTGGGCCTGCTAGGATCATAGGATGTAACAATCTTAACAGCCCATACTGGCCTATGAGAACAGGTAGCCTTACAATAGTGAAAAACGAAAATGGCTGTAATTCACTATTAGGACATGCCACACACATCAGGGCTTGTCCTACCTTATGCTACAATGCACCTTGCCCTTGGGCCTACCATAGGTGTGACTAATATGAAGTTAAGGGAAGGTTTAGGGACTGGCAAGTGTGTGCACTTGTGCAGTCAGCATGACAGTACCAGACTGCACGCAGGTTCTGCAATGGCAGACCTTAGACATATTTTACCAGGCCGCTTCTGTGGGTGGCACAACCAGTGCTGCGAGCCCACCAGCGGCATTTGTATTTACACGCCCTGGCACTCCTAGTGCACTTTACTGGGGTCTGATAGTAAACCAAATAAGCCAATCATGGAATCCAACCAACATATACATTTTACATAGGGAGCACTGTGGCACTGGTTGGCAGTGGTACAGTGCTCTGAGCGGCCAACACCATAAAAACACATGAAGCACAGTGACAAAAAGTGGAAGGGAGACTCACGCCAAGGTGCCAGGTCTAACATCAACATAGCACCATCTCAGTACAGCACCCCCTCATCAGTGCATCACCTCAGCATCAGCATATCAATACCTCAGCACCAACTCAACATCACTCAGCACTAGCTCAGCATGACCACCTCAGCCCGACTCCAGCACCACCTCAGCATCACCTCTGTATGACTCTGCACCACTCGCCACCACCTCTGCATCACTTGGCACCACCTCCCCACCACCACCTTGGCATCACTCGGCACCACCTTCGTTTCACTTGACACCACCTCGGCATCACTTGACACCGCCTTGGCATCACTCGACACCGCCTTGCCACCAACTCGGCACCACCTCTGCACCACCTCTGCACCACCTCTGCACCACCTCTGCACCACCTCAGCATCACTTCAGCACTACCTCAGCACCACCTTGGCATCACTCAGCATCACCTAAGTACCACCACAGCACCATCTCAGCATCAGCACCACCTTCTCATCAGTGCACCAGTGCAGCACCAATCTCTGCTCCAGTGCAGCACCTCCTCAGAACCAGTGCAGCACTAGCACAGCACCAAATCAGCACAGTACCACCTCAGCATAGCACCACCTCAGCATCAGTGCAGCATTACCCCAGCACCAATTCAGCATCACTCAGCACCAGCTCAGCATGGCCACATCAGCTTGACTCCAGCACCGCCTCAGCCTGACTCCAGCACCAACTCAGGCTGACTCAAGCTCCACCTCAGCATCTCCTCAGTATGACTCAGCACCAACTCTGCATTACTCAGCACCACCGCAGCATCCCTACTTTGATATCACTAGGCACCACCTCGGCACCACCGTGGCATTACTAAGCACCACCTTGGCCTTACCTCGGCATCACCTCTGCATCACTCGCCACCACCTTGGACCACACTGCATCACCTCGGTATAGTAAAGAGTCCCTTTTTGCATGGTTACCTCCCACTTTTTGCCTGACTTCTGATGCAACCTGACTTGATGTGCCCTGGGTCCCTGCCAATCAGGGTTCCAGGACCTGTGTTCCTTACCAAAACTGTCCCTTTGTACCCACAATTGGCACATCTCGGGCCACTGGTAGGCCTCTTGTAAAAGTTGCCATAGGTACCAAGGGCACTGTGTCCAGGGAAGGCTTCTAAGGGCTGCAGTATCAATTGTGCCACCCTTAGAGGCCCTGTACCTAAACATCCACGCATTGCCATTGCAGGGTGCGTCTTTTGGTGCAGAGAAAAGTGAAGAGTTGACATGGCACACATTCCTGTGTAATATATCAATGGGGGGAGGGAAAAAGAAGCAGAGGTCCATTCGGCTTCCAGGGGTTAGTACAAAGATATCAGGGTGGGGGAATGGACCACTTGTCCTGTGTACCAGGGTCTTTTAATTTACGTGGTTGGGCATCCTTAAAAAACCCTCATATACGTACACTGGCGTTAGGCGGTATATCTTGATTCTCCGCCGTAGTGTATCGTGATAGCATGATCATTGGGCTTTTTATTGTCCAAATGCTAACCTCCCCATGGAGGAAGACCAACTGGTTGTACAGTAGTGGTCAGAGATAATGGAACGAGGGCGTGCTCGTGCTCTGTGAACTGTGGTGTTAAAATTCCTAAAGTCAAGTCCCGTGTCCTTTATTCTTGGGGTTCTTGACAGAGGGAAATTAAAAATGGTGTTCGTGCATGTGAATAAACTTGATTATTAGTTTTATGCACTGGTATGAATCTGTTGTTATCTGGTCAACATGTTTCAGCCCCATGCAGGGTCTAGAGGCTTTCGTCAGGACCGGAAGGTGAAATGGAGGGCTTAATTGGGCTCTCCACTATTTTTCTGGAGGTGGAGAAAAGTACTCACCACCTTCGATTTAAGGAAGTCAGACCGGTTGTATCTGTTCCTGTAAAGACAATCAAGGATTAAATGACAGCCTAACGTGATACTATACAATGCTAAAACGATATTCTCGTGCTTTATGCCCTGTTGACATCAATATCTTAAATCAATGGACTGCGTTGCTGTCGCGCCTTCTTTCATTACAGGGTGCATGCTTATTAGAAGGGGGGACTCACTACAAAAGGTTTTTGTGAACGCTATCTCGGTTCTCTTACTGGTGTGATTCTTCATTGTATTGAATAAGGTCGCTTAAGTGATGCGATTAGTCTATCGTTGTTATTCTCATAACTGCTCGTTTCCCTAAGGGAGAGCGAGCCGTCGTTGTTAGCTAATCGGTTTAGTATGTTGCGTCTCAAAATGAGATTGTAGGGTAATGGTAACAAACTGAAGGTTCGGTGCATTGTAAGCGTAAGGCTATGTGAACTGACGGCGTTGCCGTCTGCTGATTCAGCGTTACGAAGCCAAAAGCGAGAAGCAAACTGTCTGGGTCAATTACCTTGTTTCGCAAGTTGGACATCTTCATTCAGGGTGTCAGTCAGTTAGTTGAGTGCCAATTGCTGCATGGAATGGGAAAATATAAGGTTACTTATCTTAAAGGTTACCGCGGTGTGGAGAGCTCGCCTCGCCGTCGCTTACCGGCTACTCTGGCAGAATAGCTTGTTCTGACTCTGACGTTCCCCTGGATTAACGTGCTCCCGGTTGGGCTCGTTTTTCATAGACCGGTTCTATGAAATTGAAGTAGGACTAGTCGGTCTTGGTTGGCCTCGGGAGAGCACTTATGGTTGGCATAATAGTCTTTGCCGTATAAGTGTAATATGATGTGCGAATGTGAAGAAGAGATTCTCTATCGTATTTTCGCATCTTGAGTTGCGCCAAATTAGACAAGGATAATGGTGGCAGATGGTTTGGTTTGTTGAAGCTTCCCTTTCACGGGATGCATTGAGCGGTGTGCACAGTTAACATGATGAGCATCCTTAAGCATCTTGTATACCTTTGTTACTCAGGTTAGTGCCTCGGGGTTACCGAGAGACTTGTGTGTGTATAGATCACATCAGAGTGTACTTAATAGAATAGGCATTTCTGCAGTTAGATTATCATCCTTACTCTGAGTGAAGGTGATGTCTGTGATTCATAATGAGTCTATACATGGGGTCTTCTGTATAAGGGGATCACATTCGAGTATTTCACCTTTTTAGGGCGTGCCATGGTATGGTATCGTTCAGGCCCTCTTTATCTGTCTTAAGGCGGTGGACCCAGCGCTGTTCTTTTTCAAAGAGGGTGCGTTCCACATTATGGCCTTTGAACAGTTGGGTTTCCAAAACAACCCATTGCAGATCTTCTGCGGTATGTTTGGCTTCAATATAGTGTTTGCTCATTTGTGTTGTTGCTCTTTTACATGTGATGTTACTTCGATGTTCTATGATCCTTTGCTTGATTTTCCTGCACGTCATCCCTATGTATCTCAATCCACACGGGCAGACAATCATGTACACCACATGGGTGGTGTTGCAGTTTGTGTGGTGACGTAGTTCCCATTTTAGGTTTGGCAGTAGTTGTAGGGTCTTGGTCACTTTCGTGAGTTTGCAGACCGAGCAGTTTCCACAAGGGTAGTGTCCCACTATAGGATTCAGATTCCATACTGTAGTCAGGGTTTCTCTTGGAATAACATCTCTTGGTCTGGTGTGGACCAGAATGTCTTTGATGTTTTTGGTTCTCCTATGGGCAAATCTCGGTTTGGGCCATTTCAATGTGCTGGAGGTCAAGATTCCCCAGTTTTTATTGATAATTTTCTTCACTGCGTTCGATTCGGTGTTATAGGTTGTGACGCATGTGAGGAGATCTTTTGGTTCTTCTCTCTGCATCGTTGAAAGTAGGTTCTCTCTGGGCTGGTTACGGGCTCTCTTCTGGCATCTTTTTATGATCTTTGTAGGGTAGTCTCTCTTCTTGAGCTGATCCTCTAGACCTCTTGCTTGTTCTCTATAGTCATCTAGGTTACTACAGTTACGTTTTAAACGTAAGAATTGACTATAAGGTAGATTGTCTCGGAGGGGTCGGGGGTGGAAACTGTTATAGGAAAGAAAGCTGTTCCTTGCCGTGGGTTTGTAATAGGTTTTGGTGTGCAGTGTGCCGTTTTTGGAAAAGATGGTTACATCCAGGAAGTCCAGTTGTTTCTTGTCTGTTGTGGATGTGAACTTCAGACATTCGTCTCTGGTGTTTAACCATATTAGGAAATCATTGAGGGTTGATTGACTGTCTTCCCATATCATAAATACATCGTCTATGTAGCGGCGCCAGAACTTGATGCCCTGCTGGAATGGATTGATGGCGTTAAGTATGTGCTCTTGTTCAAAATTACTCACATACAGCCCTGCTACACTTGGAGCAAATGTGCTGCCCATCGAAGTTCCGTGGCACTGTCCAAAGATGGTTCCTTCGAATTCAAAATAATTTTCTGTGAGTGCTAGTCTGCAGCATTCTAACACGAAATGTCTTGGTGTTTTGTAGGTCCAGTTGCCTGTGAAAAGAATTTCTTCAAGGGTATCTAGAGTCTTCTGTTGGGGTAGGCTAGTGTAGAGACTCTCTACATCTAGACCTACCAGAAGCATGGTATGTTCATTGTAGACCTGTCCCTCAAGTAGATTGAGGAGATCACGGGTATCTTTTAGATAAGTTGGTGTCTTTTGTACCAAAGGTTTTAGGAATTGATCCGCAAACTGAGAGAGTGGTTCTAACACTGAACCAATTCCGGACACTATTGGGCGTCCTGGTGGTGGAATCCTGTTCTTATGAATCTTTGGCAGAGAATAAAAATACGGGGTTCTTGGTGATTTGGTTTTTAAAAACGCAGCTTCTTGGCTCGAAATCCATTGATTGATCTCTGCTTCATCCACCATTAATTCAATGGTTCTTTGTAGTCTTTTTGTAGGATCAGCAGGTAGTTTAACATAGAATCTTTCATTAGAGAGAAGATCAGTACATTGTTGTTGGTAACCTTGTCTGGTTAGTAGAACAATGGCTCCTCCTTTGTCCGCTGGTTTGATTATCAGGTTGTCGTTTTTGCGTAGATCGGCCATCGCTCTTTGTTCCCTCTTGGGAAGATTAATGTAGGGTCTCCTGTTCGCGGAACCTAGGTTGTCTGCTTGCTGCATTATGGCTTGTTCAAAAGCTTGTATCTCCACCGGAATTAGGTGCATTGGAGGGTTGAAGGTAGACTTTGGTCTCAGGTGTGTATCTCCTTCTTTAGGTTGTGTTTCCTTTTCTTTGAAAAAAGCCTTGAGTTTTACTTTTCTGCAGAATTCTGCTAGCTCACATTTCAATTTGAAGATGTCGAGTGTCGGAGTCGGAACAAATCCCAGGCCTTTATTTAGAACATTTTCTTGGTCTGGTGTCAGTGTGATTTCAGTCAGGTTGACTACCAGTGATTGGTCGTGCTGGTTCCTGGTTGGTCCTTGGTCATGCTCCGGGTGTGCATTTGTCTTTCTGGTTCGTTCCAGGTGACTGTTTTTCTTCTTCCTCTCTGGCGTCCAGGGCCTCTCCCTAAAAAAGAGGAGGGCTGCGGTTGCATATTCATCATCGTGCCCATGTGTGGTGGGCCTTGGAAATAGGGGTTCATCCATCCTTGATAATTAGGTACGTAGGGTTGGTAAATTGGTGGTGGATGTTCATAGTACCTGGGCATTTGCCAATTGTTGCCTCTCTGGCGGCGGTTCCTCCTATTTTGGCCTCTTCCTCTCCTTGAGGTTGTTCCTTCATCGCTACTCCAGTCAGAGTTGTTGTTAGAACTCTCTACTGAGGAGTCATCGTCTTCCCTGTCTTCAGGGGTAATGTAGTCCTCTCTTGAGTAGGGGTGCATCTTCTCTGTTGAGAATTTTTTTAGATCTTTATTTAATTTTTGAATTTTATTTTGAGTGATGTATTCCTTTGTTTCGTTCATTTCTTTATTTATTTCCTCAAGTTTTTTCTTGAAGACTGATATATGCACTGTTGTCTTGAGTTTGGCTTCACTGGTTTGTATGCTGATCGTCAGAGCTTCTACTAATCGTGTTGCTGTTTTGATGATTAGGACCAGATAGTCTCTGGTACACTTCCATGAAATGGACGACCAGTCTTTACGGAAGAGTATATCCTTCAAAAAAATGCGAGGAGCGTTCTGTACCCAAAGGCCTTTGGGTGCTGAGTTAGCGCGCAGGTATTCCTTCATTATGATGCCATGGATGGCTGTTCTCACTAGTTCTTTCTTGGTTTCTGTAAGTTCATCCCACTCATTGGTTTGTGTTAGTGTTTGTGCCAGGTCTCTGTCTTGTAACAGAGAAGATTCCGAAAGGATAGCGTTCACCTCTTCCTCTGTGTAGCTTAGTCCTTGCATTTCAGCCATGATCACCTTTATGTTCTCAAGCTGTTGTTTTACTACCCTTTTGTCCCAGTTCTGGTGTGAAATAGGGTTTGCAAGAAAATCCCACAGCTGTGCGCTGCTGATAACTGTAATATATCAATGGGGGGAGGGAAAAAGAAGCAGAGGTCCATTCGGCTTCCAGGGGTTAGTACAAAGATATCAGGGTGGGGGAATGGACCACTTGTCCTGTGTACCAGGGTCTTTTAATTTACGTGGTTGGGCATCCTTAAAAAACCCTCATATACGTACACTGGCGTTAGGCGGTATATCTTGATTCTCCGCCGTAGTGTATCGTGATAGCATGATCATTGGGCTTTTTATTGTCCAAATGCTAACCTCCCCATGGAGGAAGACCAACTGGTTGTACAGTAGTGGTCAGAGATAATGGAACGAGGGCGTGGACCTACAAAACACCAAGACATTTCGTGTTAGAATGCTGCAGACTAGCACTCACAGAAAATTATTTTGAATTCGAAGGAACCATCTTTGGACAGTGCCACGGAACTTCGATGGGCAGCACATTTGCTCCAAGTGTAGCAGGGCTGTATGTGAGTAATTTTGAACAAGAGCACATACTTAACGCCATCAATCCATTCCAGCAGGGCATCAAGTTCTGGCGCCGCTACATAGACGATGTATTTATGATATGGGAAGACAGTCAATCAACCCTCAATGATTTCCTAATATGGTTAAACACCAGAGACGAATGTCTGAAGTTCACATCCACAACAGACAAGAAACAACTGGACTTCCTGGATGTAACCATCTTTTCCAAAAACGGCACACTGCACACCAAAACCTATTACAAACCCACGGCAAGGAACAGCTTTCTTTCCTATAACAGTTTCCACCCCGACCCCTCCGAGACAATCTACCTTATAGTCAATTCTTACGTTTAAAACTTAACTGTAGTAACCTAGATGACTATAGAGAACAAGCAAGAGGTCTAGAGGATCAGCTCAAGAAGAGAGACTACCCTACAAAGATCATAAAAAGATGCCAGAAGAGAGCCCGTAACCAGCCCAGAGAGAACCTACTTTCAACGATGCAGAGAGAAGAACCAAAAGATCTCCTCACATGCGTCACAACCTATAACACCGAATCGAACGCAGTGAAGAAAATTATCAATAAAAACTGGGGAATCTTGACCTCCAGCACATTGAAATGGCCCAAACCGAGATTTGCCCATAGGAGAACCAAAAACATCAAAGACATTCTGGTCCACACCAGACCAAGAGATGTTATTCCAAGAGAAACCCTGACTACAGTATGGAATCTGAATCCTATAGTGGGACACTACCCTTGTGGAAACTGCTCGGTCTGCAAACTCACGAAAGTGACCAAGACCCTACAACTACTGCCAAACCTAAAATGGGAACTACGTCACCACACAAACTGCAACACCACCCATGTGGTGTACATGATTGTCTGCCCGTGTGGATTGAGATACATAGGGATGACGTGCAGGAAAATCAAGCAAAGGATCATAGAACATCGAAGTAACATCACATGTAAAAGAGCAACAACACAAATGAGCAAACACTATATTGAAGCCAAACATACCGCAGAAGATCTGCAATGGGTTGTTTTGGAAACCCAACTGTTCAAAGGCCATAATGTGGAACGCACCCTCTTTGAAAAAGAACAGCGCTGGGTCCACCGCCTTAAGACAGATAAAGAGGGCCTGAACGATACCATACCATGGCACGCCCTAAAAAGGTGAAATACTCGAATGTGATCCCCTTATACAGAAGACCCCATGTATAGACTCATTATGAATCACAGACATCACCTTCACTCAGAGTAAGGATGATAATCTAACTGCAGAAATGCCTATTCTATTAAGTACACTCTGATGTGATCTATACACACACAAGTCTCTCGGTAACCCCGAGGCACTAACCTGAGTAACAAAGGTATACAAGATGCTTAAGGATGCTCATCATGTTAACTGTGCACACCGCTCAATGCATCCCGTGAAAGGGAAGCTTCAACAAACCAAACCATCTGCCACCATTATCCTTGTCTAATTTGGCGCAACTCAAGATGCGAAAATACGATAGAGAATCTCTTCTTCACATTCGCACATCATATTACACTTATACGGCAAAGACTATTATGCCAACCATAAGTGCTCTCCCGAGGCCAACCAAGACCGACTAGTCCTACTTCAATTTCATAGAACCGGTCTATGAAAAACGAGCCCAACCGGGAGCACGTTAATCCAGGGGAACGTCAGAGTCAGAACAAGCTATTCTGCCAGAGTAGCCGGTAAGCGACGGCGAGGCGAGCTCTCCACACCGCGGTAACCTTTAAGATAAGTAACCTTATATTTTCCCATTCCATGCAGCAATTGGCACTCAACTAACTGACTGACACCCTGAATGAAGATGTCCAACTTGCGAAACAAGGTAATTGACCCAGACAGTTTGCTTCTCGCTTTTGGCTTCGTAACGCTGAATCAGCAGACGGCAACGCCGTCAGTTCACATAGCCTTACGCTTACAATGCACCGAACCTTCAGTTTGTTACCATTACCCTACAATCTCATTTTGAGACGCAACATACTAAACCGATTAGCTAACAACGACGGCTCGCTCTCCCTTAGGGAAACGAGCAGTTATGAGAATAACAACGATAGACTAATCGCATCACTTAAGCGACCTTATTCAATACAATGAAGAATCACACCAGTAAGAGAACCGAGATAGCGTTCACAAAAACCTTTTGTAGTGAGTCCCCCCTTCTAATAAGCATGCACCCTGTAATGAAAGAAGGCGCGACAGCAACGCAGTCCATTGATTTAAGATATTGATGTCAACAGGGCATAAAGCACGAGAATATCGTTTTAGCATTGTATAGTATCACGTTAGGCTGTCATTTAATCCTTGATTGTCTTTACAGGAACAGATACAACCGGTCTGACTTCCTTAAATCGAAGGTGGTGAGTACTTTTCTCCACCTCCAGAAAAATAGTGGAGAGCCCAATTAAGCCCTCCATTTCACCTTCCGGTCCTGACGAAAGCCTCTAGACCCTGCATGGGGCTGAAACATGTTGACCAGATAACAACAGATTCATACCAGTGCATAAAACTAATAATCAAGTTTATTCACATGCACGAACACCATTTTTAATTTCCCTCTGTCAAGAACCCCAAGAATAAAGGACACGGGACTTGACTTTAGGAATTTTAACACCACAGTTCACAGAGCACGAGCACGCCCTCGTTCCATTATCTCTGACCACTACTGTACAACCAGTTGGTCTTCCTCCATGGGGAGGTTAGCATTTGGACAATAAAAAGCCCAATGATCATGCTATCACGATACACTACGGCGGAGAATCAAGATATACCGCCTAACGCCAGTGTACGTATATGAGGGTTTTTTAAGGATGCCCAACCACGTAAATTAAAAGACCCTGGTACACAGGACAAGTGGTCCATTCCCCCACCCTGATATCTTTTTACACATTCCTGTGTGCCATGCCTGCAACCCACTGACTGAGGCCTAGATAAGCCACCCCTCTAGCAGGGTGCATTAACCATTAGGTGAAGGTACAGTGGCATGAGCCCTGTACCCCCAAAGTGTCTAAGTCCATTCTTAGACATTGTAAGTGTAGTAAAGCCATGAATAGTATATGGTCTAGGAGTTGGTCATCACAAACTCCACAGCTCTATAATGCCTTAACCAAAACCTGGAAAGTTTGGTAGCAAACTTCTCAGCACATTAAACCCACACTGATGCCAGTATGGATTTAATGTAAAATGTACTCAGAGGCCATCTACGAGATGCAACCCTGAAAAACAACTAGCCCTGGTGTGGTTCCTGAATGTCTGCCTGCCATTTGTCACCCCCAGACAGGTTTCTGGACCCCTGGGTAGAGATCTTCTGCTCTCCGAGTCCAGAAACAAAAGGCAATCCGGGGCGGAGGTGTCAAGCCCTCTCTCCCAGGATGGGCTGGGTCCACGAATGGGAAGCTTCAAAGTCCTGCTGCCTTTGGAAGCTGTCCCTGCCTTTTCCTGTCCCTAGCAACTGTCTTCCATACGTTAGGGCCCCCACTTATGTCGGGAGAATCAGCAGGAAAACCAAGCTAGGAAGAGAGGTTTGCCCACCTTTTCCAACCCTACCTCTCAGGTGGGGGAGGCGAGGTGAAGCAAAAATCGCAGTTTCCTCTATTTTGAAGGTGAGGGGACTCAGACAATTAGGGAGAGCAGTGCTGACCCAGGAAGGAGAAGAGGACAGCAACTGCCTTGGCCCCAGCCCTACCGGTGTCTCCAGTCTGCGACCTACCTACAGCAAGAACCCCGGCGAGTCTAAACACCAGCATCCTCCAAAGCCTGGAAGACTTGTCTTGTGACCGTCCCAGAGACGCTGTCTCCCATGAGGACCGGATTTGTTCAACCAAAGACTGGCCTCCAGAATCCGGATTCCGGTAACTCTGCGATTCTGCACCAGAGGCCCACATGTCGAGTTCCAGTGGTCCAACATCCCATGAGGTCTCCCTAGCGATCCTGCCTTGGGATCTGGTGATCACCAACCTCCCTCAAGCCGACACCTGCAGCCTCAACCTGAAGGGTCCCTCGACCACGACAGGAGCTGGTTAGAAAACCTGACGCCAGAAGACTCCCCTACACCCAACGCCCCACGGCCTTGGGTAGACCAACCGACATTGTCCAATTATCCCCCAAGATTCCAAACTTACCTCTCCAGCTGGTGGTAACCTTCAGGAACTCTCTCTGCCCGAGCCTGCAGCATCTTTCTGAAACCAAAGGTCTCCATTGGAAAGCACAGGGTCCCTGACGTCTGTTTTGCACCCTGCACCCCGCCGTCTGAGTGCCGCTGGTGGTGCAGCTCCTATGGTGGTTGTTGGCCCCTGCAGTGCTGACCTTAACCCTAGGAGCTTGACTTCCACACCCGAGTGGCCTGCTCATCAGCAGTACCTCAGCGAAGGCCCCCTTAGCCCCATTGGCAAACATTGGCCCTTCCACTCTGACAGCAGTGCGCTGGTGGTGAAACTTGAGTGCCTATCTAGACCTTGGGGAACCTTGGTCCTAACCCCCAAAGCTCACCCTCATGAGTCGATTACTCGTCTTCAAAACCGATAACCATTGTTCTCCCATAGGAACCTATGTTATAAGATTTTGGTCCTAAAAATGTTCTAAGTGTGGAACTGTTAATGCATGGAGAAAAGTGAACTCAATTGCAAAGTATAAAAAGTCATACTTACCATGTATGTAGAGATCCTAAGGTGTGGTATCTGGGCATACCGCCCCAGTAGTCAAAGTAATCCAAAGTTACTCAAAAGTAATCTGAAAGTAGTTATTGTATGATACAAACTGCCTTTAAAAGTGATATAGACCTGTAACCATTGATATTTCAGGCACAACTGCATTACCTTGAACAGTCTTGCATTTTGAAAGTATATATTACTCACCTGTGCCAAATCCTGCTTGGTTCTAAAATAAAACATAAGAGTATCTTTTTTATACTTTCCTCATTGGTCTGGATTCTGTCTCTGAATGTGTGTATCAGTCCTAGATTGAATGAATAAAATAAATGTTTAACACACCCTGTGGTTAAGCCTAACTGCTTGTCTGCACTACCACAAAGAAAGCTGTTAGTACTTACCTAATTTAGCCTCTGCTATACCTCTGGGACTTCCTGGACTCTGTGCACACTGTAGCTTACTTTGGTATAGTATATACAGAGCCAGCTTCCTACAGCATCAGTGTCAGTTTAATGTGCTGAGGAGTTTGCTACCAAACGTCCCAGTTTTTAGTAAAGCCATTATGGAGCTGTGGAGCTCGTAATGACCAACTCCCAGACCATATACTCTTTATGGCTTTACTACACTTATGTCTAAGAATGGACTTAGGCACTGTGGGGGTCCATAACTCATGCCACTGTACACACACCTGAGGGCTAGTGCATCCTGCTAGAGGGGTGGATTACCTAGCCCTCAGGCAGTGGGTTGCAGGCATGGCACAAAGGGATGTGTGCCATGTTGACTCTTTACTTTTCTCTGCACCAAAACACGCAGCCTGCAAAGGTGCAGGGTCTCCAAGGGTGGCACAATAGGTGCTGCAGCCCTTAGAGGCCTCCCTGGTTACAGTGCCCATGGTACCTATGGTGCCTTTTACAAGGGCCCTCCCTGTGGCCAGAGATGTGCCAATTGTGGATACAAAGGTACAGTTTTGGGGAAAGGACACAGGCCCTGGGAACCTGATTGGCAGGGAGACAGAACACATCAAGTCAGGTTGCACCAGATGTCACGCAAAAAGTAGGGGGTAACCATGCAAAAAGGGGCACTCTTCTGCACAACCACCCACCCACACAAACAAAAGCGGGTGAGATTAACCTTTCTCAGCAGAGTCTTCATTGTCTAAGTGGAAACATCTGGGAAGGCCATCTGCACTGGCATGGGGAGTCCCAGGTCTATGTTCCACTGTAAAGTCTATTACCTTTAGGGAGATGGACTACCTCAACCGTTTTGGGGTTTCTCCTTTCATCTGCATCAGCAAGTTCTGTGGACAGTTTGAACTAGGAACTGAGTACCAAACCAGTATGGTCTCAACTTCTTCAGGGATCAAACCACAGCGAAACCCTCCCTCTCAATGGCACTGCATCGCTATTCCCTGGGGAGTAGCCTTCTGTTCATTAAAGCATCAGGTTGGTCTTGTCCATTATCATTTGTCTGGGATTGGACTGCTCCTATCCCTTGCTCAGAGGCATCAGTCTGCAATATGAACTGCTTGGAGTACTCTGGGGCCTTGAGAATAAGTGCTGAGCACATTGCCCCTTTTAGGGTGTCAAAAGCCTTTTGACAGCCAACTGTCCAATTCACTTTCTTGGGCATCTTGTTGGCGATGACCTCTGTGAGGGGAGTCACAATGGACCCATACCCCTTCACAAACCTCCTATAGTACCCAGTTAAACCAATGAATGGCCTTACTTGAGTCGGGCTGTTGGAGCTTCGCAAACCACAATGGTCTGGATTTTAGGCTGAAGGGGTTGGACTTGGCCGCTCCCTAGAAGGTGGCCCCAGTACACAATAGTTCACTGCCCTATCTGGCACTTGGAGGTCTTGATAGTTAAGCCTACAGTTTGCAGGGCATGTAAAACATTCCCCAGGTGGACCAGGTGATACTGCCTGGAAGAGCTAAACACAGCAATATCATCCAGATAAGCGGCACTAAAGCCTTCCAAATGAGCAAGGACTTGATTCATCAACCTTTGGAAGGTGGCAGGGGCATTCTTTGGACCAAGGGGCATCACAGTGACGTGGAAGTGCTATCAGGTGTGGAGAATGCTGTCTTTTCTTTTGCTCCAGGGGCCATGCAAAGTAGGCACTTAAGTATTTGGCAGCCCCTAACTTATCTATCAATTCATCAGCTCTGGGGATGAGGTGTTCATCTGTCTTGGTGACAGCATTGAGGCCTCTGTAGTCCGCAAAACCTCATCTCTCTTTTTGCACCCTGTGGATGAGGTTTGGGGACTAGGGCCACAGGCTGGCCCAGGGACTCTCAGACGGCTCAATGCCCCCCAGCTCCAGCATCTTGTTGATCTCAGCCTTGATGCTTTCCTTGAGTTGGTCAGACTGGTGATAGATTTTGGTTTTGTCAGGCAAGCTGTCTCCAGTGTCTACAGCATGGGTACACCATGGAAATATTTCCAGGGGTCAAGGAAAAGAGCTGTGCATATTGTTGCAGAACCTGTCTGCAATCCGCTTGCTGTTGGGCAGAGACGGCATTTGAATACTGACCCAACTTGGGGGCTGTAAAGAGGAGGTCAGTGAGAGGTGCACACTGTCTCCTGATCCTCATCAGTAACCATCAGCATGGTTATATCAGCCTTGTCACAATAGAGCTTGAGGCGGCTCACATGTATCACCCTTTTGGGGGACCTGCTAGTGCCCAGGTCTACCAAGTAAGTGACCTCACTCTTTTTCTCTCAGATAGGGTAGTGACCATTCCATTTGTCCCAGAGAGCCCTTGGTGTCACAGGCTGGAAAACACACACCTGCTGTCCTGTTTGGAACTCTACCAGGGCAGGTCTTTGGTCATACTAGAACTTCTGAAGTGCCTGTCTGGCTTCAAGATGTTTGGATGCTTTCTGCATGTGCTCTGCCATCGTGGAATGAAGGCACAGTACATAGTAAACTACATTTTGCGTTGGTACATGATGGGGTTACTCCCATCCTTCCCTCACAAGAGAAAGAGGTCCCCTTACAGGGTGGCCAAACAGAAGTTCAAAGGGTGAGAACGCTACTCCCATCTAAGGCACCTCTCAGTAGGCAAAAAGCAGGCAGAGTAACGGAACATCCCATCTCCTTTTGAGTTTTTCAGGGAGTCCCATTATCATGCCTTTCAATGTCTTGTTGACTCTATCGACAATGCGATTGGTTTGTGGATGGTAAGGTGTTGTGAACATATAGATCACTCCACTCTCATCCCACATGTGTTTTAAGTATGCAGACATGAAGTTGGAACCTCGGTTTGATATTACCTCCTTAGAAAACCCTACGCTGGTTAAGACACCAATAGGAGCCTTGGCTACTACAGGAGCTGTAGTAGTGTTAAGTGGAATGGATTCTGGATACCTGGTGGCATTATCCACTACCACCAGTATACATTTGTTTCCTGAGGAAGTTGGAGGCTCAGGTATACCCACTATATCCACACCTACCCTCTCAAAGAGAACCCCATCCACTGGTAGTGGAATTAAGGGGGTATTTGGGTATCCTCCTGTCTTACCACTAGCTTGACAGGTGGCACAGGAGCTTACAAACTCCTTCACTTTTTGACACATCTGTGGCCAATAGAAGTGGTTGACAAGTCTTTCCCAGGTTGTCACGGGATAATGTGATTATAAACTCTTTATACAACTACTCTCCTAGTGGCACCAGGGTCTCTGGCCTCAGTGTACAGGAGTCCTTCCTCCCAATAGACCTTGTGGGAGCCACTAACATCTACCTGCTCCTGTGCAGCAGCTTGCTGCCTCCGGCCTTCATTGGTCGCACAGACCAGCTACCCAAGGCACAGCTGTTCCCTAGAGCATCCCCCTGGGCCCAAGAGCTCTATCTCTTTAGTTTCAAGCTCCATGGGCTCTGTTCCCTCTCAGGCTAACTAATCATCTCCCTGAGGAGAGGTGTCCTAAACCTTTTGCTGTGTGGAAGCTGTTTCACCAGTCTTCCTACCTTTTCTCTTGAGAGGTTGTGCAATCATTCCAGGTTGCAACTCTCCTTTTTCACCCTGTGCTAGGCATTGTGCTCTTGGTTTCAAACACACTATCTCAGGGATTTGCAGCATGAATCTTTATTTCTACTTCAGCCCATGCTGAGGGTTCCAGATAATTTTCAAGCAAATAGGCGACTGTGAGATTTGGAGAGACAACTACCTGTTTCAGGCCAGCAACACCCCCCATCTCCGCCAGTCTAATGTCACCATAGCCATGGCATGGTTAGTGGCATTACTGTCAGCATTGGTAACTGAATAATTTTTTCCAGTCAGGTATTGCTCTGGGGAAACCAGTGTGTCTCTCATCATGGTGACACGGGCATCTGTATCCCTCAGGGCTTCTATATTAGTACGATTTACTAAGGGTTACTGCAGGTATTTCTTTCAATTAGAGGGCCAGACAGCCAAGTGGCTGACCCTTCCTCCCCTCCAGAGACTAAAACAGCCTCAGTGTGGACCCTGATTTGCTCTGGGCACCCTATTGATCCCATCTGGAGATTCGCCACACCAGTAGATTCTGGAGGGGGACTAGGGGCTGGTTTGTTGGGACAGGCAGGATCTCCAGTTCCCTTCTGGTTAAAGTGGAAACACCAGACCTTAACAGGATCAAAATGTTTTCCCTTATACCAACAATTGGGCTGGGAAGAGTTCTTGGACCCACCCCCCTAACTAGGATTTTGGGGGCCAACTTTTCATTCATACAATTATTTAAAATGTGTTCCTTCAAAACAAATTATAAAGTCCTTTATATTCCTGCACTTTACTTCCAGTCAACCAGCCACCTAGTGTGTTTACTGAGCTGTCTATAAATTCCACTGAGGACTGACTCTGGGATTTCTGAACCCCCTGAATCTATTTCTGTACTCCTCAGTAGTGAGTCCAAATCCCTCAATCAGGGTACCCTTCACAAGCTCATAAGACGCTGCTTCTGTCCTAATAAGGGTCAGGAGTCTGTCTCTGTATTCACCAGAGAACAGTTCCCAAAGGAGTGCCCCCCCGTGAGTCCTCCTCACATTTCTGGCCTCACAAGCCCTCTGAAAGGCTGTGAACCACATGGTGATATCATCACCAGCCACAAATTTAGGGACAAAGCCTTTGGGAATTTAAGAATCATATGATCCTTCCTTTTCTTGTTTTTTTCAATTACCGCCACCATTAATGGTGCCTAGGCCCATCTCTGCTTTCTCTCTCTCTAGAGCGCTAGAAGCCTAGTCTCTAGCTCTAGTCTCTTGGTCAACCCTGCTAAAAGGTTGTCATCCTCAGTGAAGTTGTCCTAACTGTCTAGTACAGAGTTAGCTCTACCTCTGTACAATCTAGACCCTTTGCTCATTGGATTTGGAGGGTAGAACACCAAGATCCCATCCTCCCTAAGCAGTTGAGGTGGGTGGTTTAAGACTTCATCATTCTCACTACTTTCCCCATCCTCCTAAAGGTCCTCACCTTCCTCGGTGGGGTGGTCCCTTGCATACCCTGCCAGGAACTCCTGGAGTTGTTTTCTGGTAGGGTTGGACCCAGTTCTTATTTGCTTAGCTTTACAGAGAAGCCTTAACTTTCTAACCTCTAGGTTGGAGTAAGGGTGAGGTCAAGCTCCTCGGCCATCTTATCTGGGTTGCTTATTGTTTTCTAAAGTGGGGTTTCTTTTTAGAAAACCTACAATTCTTAGTACGTCCCCGCTAACTTCAGTGACTTTTAGGTTTCTAATAAAATTTACTACAGGGACTGAACTCAAGGCCCTAACAAGACTTTTAGAAATTTGGAAAATAGTCAATTAAAAAAAATTGATGTACTGAAGACACTTTGGATTCTTGTCATGTGATCAGAGGTTGACTAAGTTAGTCCAATAAATGCAAGGCTTTACATCCCACCGCTGCTACAAAGGTGGGAATCTGGCTCTGTATATACCAAAGTAAGGTAGGGTGTGCACAGAGTCCAGGGACTCCCCAGAGGTGTAGCAGAGGCTAAATTAAGTAAGTACCAAGAGCTCTTTTTATAGTAGTGTGGGCGAGCAGTTAGGCTTATCCAGAGGGTGTGTTAAGCATTTGTTGTATTCACTCAATCAAGACTGATGGCACACACTCAGGGACAGAATCAAGACAATTGGGTAAGTATTATAAAAAAGGTTTACTTATAATATATTTCTAGAACCAAGCAGGACTTGGTACAGGTAGGTAAAATGTACTTTCAATTGTAAACCTTTACACAGAACTGCAATTGGGAATGGATTTGTAATTGTTACAGGCTGGTATGTTTTTAAAAAGCAGTTTAAATTGCACAGTAATTACTCTTAGAAAACTTTTTGATTACATTCAGATTACTGAATACAAAAGGTTCTCACAAAGTGTGAAAGTGGAGGAGGGTCCAAGGGAAAATTTAAAGACCATCTGCAGTATAAATCCCCAAATCTATATATACTTAACAACAAGTACTGAGGGTCTAATCTACTGTATGTACATAACTCTAACGAACTAGACAAAAGGAACCTCCAAAACAATTACAATGGATAATATACCAAAGATATAATTCCCATCACCCACCAAAGGTGGCTTGTCATCATCTGGGAATACAGGGCTAAACTACAGAGACCAACCACTCAGATGGTAAAGGTGGTCAAGTAGTTATCCCAGTCGTGAGAGAAAATGGTAGGGTGATGGTTGCAGTGCAGAAGGTGAAACAAAAAGTGCTATTAAAAATGACTATCTAGATGCTAATAATTTTATTCTGGCGCTTATCTAAATGCCATTAATAAAACCTGTGCGTAAACAGCTTCAAAAATAACTGCTGGATTGATGGTCGACATGTTTCGGCAATCGGACAATGAGTCCAAGCTCTCATCAGGACCCAAATACGCTACTGCAAAAATGTGGAAAACGGAACATTCAAAGAAAATTATAGGTTAAAGACATGATTTCCACCAGGAGGGTATAACATACAACCTGATCTGCTCTGTATGTCCAATTAGAACTGTTACAGGTAGGAAACCTAGATGTAAATCAGAAATTGAAGGAGGTTCAGCTAGACGTTAGTGACAATACAACAGAATGTATACAAAGACAATGTGGCTTATCATTTGTCATGATCATAGTATATATATGTGACTACAAGTCAAAAAGTACTTGGATTATGCACTTACCCACAAATTTATGGGCATGTACCTCACCTCGCCTGGCATCTGCTCAGGATATTGAGGCCCCGCTCTACAGAAGGAAAAATCAGGTAAACTCATTCGAGATAAATCCCAAAATGCATGAATGTTCAAGACATTGGAATAACCAGAAAAAACCAACAAAGCGGATAGGCTAGACAAGTGTAAATAAAAGGCAGAGTACTGATCTTTAAAAACAGTGCGAGTAATGCTCACTTAGATAGTAGTGACCGTGTCCTAGTAACAGCCACAGCCATATGCACCCTTGTATGAAAACGGAGATACTGATGTGCATCTATCATCAATCAGTAAAATGTATCAAGTGATTACCGCTCATGTGTATTCTGAGAATAAGAGCGAAGTGCAGAGGTATATACACACACATAATAGTATTGGCGTACCCAAGGAATAAGAATATATATTCACGATGTGAATGAGCCGATATATAGGCTCACTCAGAACACCGGGATGGCGAAGCCTCACACAGATGGAACATAACATTACTATTATGGTAGATATTACAACCGCCAATATCGCTTAGGCAAGTAACGTACAAATTTGCAGGCATGAGACGCTCACCTGTCCGTCGGTACCTCGCTCCGTCGTCTGAGCTTGAGGGGGAGGCACTCGGCGGGCGTGACAGGCTCTGTAATAACGTATTGGGTTGTATGCAAACGTCACAGTGTAGGAGGTACTTCCGGGTCAGTGTGGTGCCACGTGATAGTCAAACCAGTCTGATACCGGAAATTGCTGGGAATTGTAGTTTTACGGGGACAAACGAACCGTCCCAACATACCACTCGCATTTAAGTGTACACAGGGCAAAAACAAAAGCCGATATACAGGATACTTGTAAGATACTTAATTAAAGATATATGACTTGTGATGTTAATACTCTATATGGAAAATATGTAGAGTAGAGAATAGCTATTACGCTATCTATACTTATTGAGTATGTTACGTAATGTTTCTATACAATGTGATTATTGTGGTGGTGAAACATCACTACTGTTGAACAAGAAAATGTCTCATATATCTATAGTGATGACCACGGAATCTCATCGTTCAGGCCAATACTGTCACTTTTGAGTTTAAAAACCCACTTTTGTTCTTTGTGGAACAGAAATCTGGTGACGTCTGTGACATGAGCTGGAATGAATGGTTGTTCCAGAACCAACCATCTCAGGTCTTCTGGTTTGTGTTTGAAGGACAGAAAATGGTTGGTTAGTTTAGTGGCCTGTCTATTGCGTCTGATCGTGCTCTTGTGTTCATTTATTCGTATCTTCACCTTGCGTGTGGTCATGCCAACATAACGCAAGGAACAAGGACAAGTAATTAAATATATCACCCTGTCTGTGTTGCAGTTGGTATGTTTTTTAAGGACCCAGGGAATCCCAGTCCCTATATCTACCGTTTTTGTCACATATGTCTGCGGGCATGCTGCACATTGGCCACAAGGAAAATGACCCTGGACAGGGGGCAGTTCCCAAAGGGTATTGGAATTAGTAGAGACTTTAGTTTTCGGTCTGGTATGAACCAGACTGTCTCTGAGGTTGGTACCTCTTTTAAAAGAAAAAAGAGGATAAGGCAAACTGTCGCTGCCTGTATTGAGGACCCGCCAATGTCTCCGTACCGTTTTTTGTACTTGGTTGGACCAAGTACTAAAGGTGTTGACAAATGTCAATCTGGACAGGGGCGGCTTTGGTACAGGGGGTTCAATAAGAGCTCCTCGATTGTTGTTCGAGGCTCTTTTCCACGCCCTTTTCACCAGACGCTTCGGATAATGTCTATCTCTCAGTTGACTTGAGAGAGCTTCTGCATGCTGATTAAAAGTGTTAGTGTCGGAGCAATTTCTGCGAATACGCAGAAACTGTCCGACAGGCAGATTCTCCCGAAGTGATCTGGGATGATGGCTGTTAAAACTCAAAAGTGAGTTTTTTGAAAGGGGTTTCTTGTACAGTTCACTGCCCAATGAACCCTCATATGGAAATATCACTATATCCAAAAAGGGCAGACGATTTTTGTCAGAAGTCACTGTAAACCGCAGGTAGTTGTTTCTGGAATTCAGCCAGGCATGAAAGTCAAGGAGTGTTGATAGAGAACCTTGCCAGACCACCAAAATATCATCAATATACCTCTTCCAGACTTTGATCCGATCACGGAACGGATTAGTCTGGACGAGGACATTGTTTTGCTCGAAGAGGTGGACATACAGATTCGCCAGGCTGGGAGCAAAAATGCTCCCCATGGATGTACCTGAGACTTGGAGGTATATAGTCTCCTCAAATTTGAAATTTTTTTCCATCATGGCCAGCCTGGCCAAGTCCATAATGAAATGTACCGGTGTTATAGAGTCCAAATCTCTAATGTCCAGTAAACTCTCGATTGCTTGCAAGGTCTCCCTCTGTGGAATCGAGGTATACAATGATTCCACATCAAAACTTACTAAGAGATCGGTTGCTACATCATAGTTGACATCAGGTAGCAACCGTAAGACATCCTTAGTGTCTTGTAAGTAAGTTGGCATTTCCTTGACAAGTGGGCGAAGGAAAAAATCCACAAAAGTAGAGAGTGGTTCCAGAAGGGAACCTATCCCTGAGATAATGGGTCGTCCTGGAGTTGGTATTTGATTCTTATGTATTTTTGGTAATACATAGAAATGTGGCATCACCGGGTATGTAGGTGTTAAAAAACGTGCTTCCTGCTCTGTGATCCACCCAGCTGTTTCCGCATCCTCAACCAAAGCGAGAATTTCTCTTGTTAGTCTCGGGGTGGGATCTTCAGTCAAGCGTTTGTATGATTTCGGATTGTCCAGTTGTCTCAGACATTCTTTACGGTAATCCACAGTATTGAGAATGACAATAGCCCCACCCTTGTCGGCCGGTTTGATAATGATGCTCTCATCATTTGCCAACGTAGTAAGGGCTTGCTTTTCACTCTTGGACAGATTCTGATAGATTTTTTCTTGCCTAGACCCTAGGCCAGTGATATCACGAATGACTGCTTGTTCAAACACCTTGACCCGATCCGGTACAAGGTGAGTAGGAGGGTTGAATGTAGATGGTAATTTAAGACCAGTATTCTTATCAGAAATATCATCCTGGGATATAGTAAGTTCCCTATCTTTGAAAAAGAATTGTAAACGGATTTTCCGAAAGAATTTGGCCATTTCAACTCTGAGTTGGAACAAATCTCCCTTGTTAGTTGGAACATAACCTAAACCTTTGTTCAGGACCTGTAATTCAGTGGATGTTAAAGGCCTAGTACTCAAATTCACAACTAAATCGTTGTATCCGTGCTGGTCCCGGGTTGGGGTTGCGGTTGTAGAGGACCTTTCCTGCTGCGGGTGTTGGGCAGTTGTTGGTCCACTTGCCAGTGTACCTGTGGCTGCCCTCTCCTTTTGCCTCTGCTTCGTCCCCGGCCTACCCCTAAAAAAGACATTTGTCCGGGGAATGAAGGGGGTGGTGTTGTAAAAGGGGGGATATGTTGCGTAAACGGTGGAATTTGGTATCCCCAAGGGACTGGTGGCCACCAAGGCGCAGCTGATTGATAGGCATTGGGCATACCACGTCTATGATACGGGCGAGGCTGTTGTCCCCCTCCTCTCCTTGGTGGTTGCACGTTATTTTCGGACTCGGAATCAGTCGAGTACACATCCGATCCTGACGAGGAGTAGTTGGAACCGTATCTTCTCCCTTTCTTATTGAACTGTGGTGGAACATACTGCTCACTAGTGTAGGGATAGATTTTCTCCATAGAGAAGCGTGCCAGATCTTTCCTAAACTTCTCTATTTTCGTCAAGAGGATTGTGTCTTTGTGTTCCTTGTTGAATTTATTTGTCTCTTCTAGGTTACGTTTGAAGACTGTACTAGATATAGTGGTCTTGATCTGGCCTTCGAGTATCTGTATCTCAATAAGGATGGCATCCGCCACCCTTTTAGCTGTATTAATAATGAGGATCAGCCAATCGCGTGTACATCGCCACGCGATTAGCGACCAGTCCTTTAAGAAAGTTTTGTCCGAAAGAAACAGTCTAGGGGCATTAGTTACTATAAGGCCCGTTGGAGCACTATTACTTCTCAGGTATTCGGTCATTATCGCACCGTGGATGAAGGTACGAGAATGTGAGTTCTTAAGATTAAGTAATGACTGCCAATCATCTTGTGTAGTGTTTGTGACTGAAGGTAGAGAGTCTAAAATGCAGGGATTGGTGCTAAGTATGGACTGAAGCATTTCTTCATCAAAGGAAAGACCAGTGAACTCTGCCATGATATGACACTGTCAAATAGCAAAAAAATCTCCTGAAATGTGGAGAAAGTATTAAAAAGAAAGAGAAAGGACCCGCAGCCGTGGCTGCTCAAATATTGAATACAAAAGGTTCTCACAAAGTGTGAAAGTGGAGGAGGGTCCAAGGGAAAATTTAAAGACCATCTGCAGTATAAATCCCCAAATCTATATATACTTAACAACAAGTACTGAGGGTCTAATCTACTGTATGTACATAACTCTAACGAACTAGACAAAAGGAACCTCCAAAACAATTACAATGGATAATATACCAAAGATATAATTCCCATCACCCACCAAAGGTGGCTTGTCATCATCTGGGAATACAGGGCTAAACTACAGAGACCAACCACTCAGATGGTAAAGGTGGTCAAGTAGTTATCCCAGTCGTGAGAGAAAATGGTAGGGTGATGGTTGCAGTGCAGAAGGTGAAACAAAAAGTGCTATTAAAAATGACTATCTAGATGCTATTAATTTTATTCTGGCGCTTATCTAAATGCCATTAATAAAACCTGTGCGTAAACAGCTTCAAAAATAACTGCTGGATTGATGGTCGACATGTTTCGGCAATCGGACAATGAGTCCAAGCTCTCATCAGGACCCAAATACGCTACTGCAAAAATGTGGAAAACGGAACATTCAAAGAAAATTATAGGTTAAAGACATGATTTCCACCAGGAGGGTATAACATACAACCTGATCTGCTCTGTATGTCCAATTAGAACTGTTACAGGTAGGAAACCTAGATGTAAATCAGAAATTGAAGGAGGTTCAGCTAGACGTTAGTGACAATACAACAGAATGTATACAAAGACAATGTGGCTTATCATTTGTCATGATCATAGTATATATATGTGACTACAAGTCAAAAAGTACTTGGATTATGCACTTACCCACAAATTTATGGGCATGTACCTCACCTCGCCTGGCATCTGCTCAGGATATTGAGGCCCCGCTCTACAGAAGGAAAAATCAGGTAAACTCATTCGAGATAAATCCCAAAATGCATGAATGTTCAAGACATTGGAATAACCAGAAAAAACCAACAAAGCGGATAGGCTAGACAAGTGTAAATAAAAGGCAGAGTACTGATCTTTAAAAACAGTGCGAGTAATGCTCACTTAGATAGTAGTGACCGTGTCCTAGTAACAGCCACAGCCATATGCACCCTTGTATGAAAACGGAGATACTGATGTGCATCTATCATCAATCAGTAAAATGTATCAAGTGATTACCGCTCATGTGTATTCTGAGAATAAGAGCGAAGTGCAGAGGTATATACACACACATAATAGTATTGGCGTACCCAAGGAATAAGAATATATATTCACGATGTGAATGAGCCGATATATAGGCTCACTCAGAACACCGGGATGGCGAAGCCTCACACAGATGGAACATAACATTACTATTATGGTAGATATTACAACCGCCAATATCGCTTAGGCAAGTAACGTACAAATTTGCAGGCATGAGACGCTCACCTGTCCGTCGGTACCTCGCTCCGTCGTCTGAGCTTGAGGGGGAGGCACTCGGCGGGCGTGACAGGCTCTGTAATAACGTATTGGGTTGTATGCAAACGTCACAGTGTAGGAGGTACTTCCGGGTCAGTGTGGTGCCACGTGATAGTCAAACCAGTCTGATACCGGAAATTGCTGGGAATTGTAGTTTTACGGGGACAAACGAACCGTCCCAACATACCACTCGCATTTAAGTGTACACAGGGCAAAAACAAAAGCCGATATACAGGATACTTGTAAGATACTTAATTAAAGATATATGACTTGTGATGTTAATACTCTATATGGAAAATATGTAGAGTAGAGAATAGCTATTACGCTATCTATACTTATTGAGTATGTTACGTAATGTTTCTATACAATGTGATTATTGTGGTGGTGAAACATCACTACTGTTGAACAAGAAAATGTCTCATATATCTATAGTGATGACCACGGAATCTCATCGTTCAGGCCAATACTGTCACTTTTGAGTTTAAAAACCCACTTTTGTTCTTTGTGGAACAGAAATCTGGTGACGTCTGTGACATGAGCTGGAATGAATGGTTGTTCCAGAACCAACCATCTCAGGTCTTCTGGTTTGTGTTTGAAGGACAGAAAATGGTTGGTTAGTTTAGTGGCCTGTCTATTGCGTCTGATCGTGCTCTTGTGTTCATTTATTCGTATCTTCACCTTGCGTGTGGTCATGCCAACATAACGCAAGGAACAAGGACAAGTAATTAAATATATCACCCTGTCTGTGTTGCAGTTGGTATGTTTTTTAAGGACCCAGGGAATCCCAGTCCCTATATCTACCGTTTTTGTCACATATGTCTGCGGGCATGCTGCACATTGGCCACAGGGAAAATGACCCTGGACAGGGGGCAGTTCCCAAAGGGTATTGGAATTAGTAGAGACTTTAGTTTTCGGTCTGGTATGAACCAGACTGTCTCTGAGGTTGGTACCTCTTTTAAAAGAAAAAAGAGGATAAGGCAAACTGTCGCTGCCTGTATTGAGGACCCGCCAATGTCTCCGTACCGTTTTTTGTACTTGGTTGGACCAAGTACTAAAGGTGTTGACAAATGTCAATCTGGACAGGGGCGGCTTTGGTACAGGGGGTTCAATAAGAGCTCCTCGATTGTTGTTCGAGGCTCTTTTCCACGCCCTTTTCACCAGACGCTTCGGATAATGTCTTATCCTCTTTTTTCTTTTAAAAGAGGTACCAACCTCAGAGACAGTCTGGTTCATACCAGACCGAAAACTAAAGTCTCTACTAATTCCAATACCCTTTGGGAACTGCCCCCTGTCCAGGGTCATTTTCCTTGTGGCCAATGTGCAGCATGCCCGCAGACATATGTGACAAAAACGGTAGATATAGGGACTGGGATTCCCTGGGTCCTTAAAAAACATACCAACTGCAACACAGACAGGGTGATATATTTAATTACTTGTCCTTGTTCCTTGCGTTATGTTGGCATGACCACACGCAAGGTGAAGATACGAATAAATGAACACAAGAGCACGATCAGACGCAATAGACAGGCCACTAAACTAACCAACCATTTTCTGTCCTTCAAACACAAACCAGAAGACCTGAGATGGTTGGTTCTGGAACAACCATTCATTCCAGCTCATGTCACAGACGTCACCAGATTTCTGTTCCACAAAGAACAAAAGTGGGTTTTTAAACTCAAAAGTGACAGTATTGGCCTGAACGATGAGATTCCGTGGTCATCACTATAGATATATGAGACATTTTCTTGTTCAACAGTAGTGATGTTTCACCACCACAATAATCACATTGTATAGAAACATTACGTAACATACTCAATAAGTATAGATAGCGTAATAGCTATTCTCTACTCTACATATTTTCCATATAGAGTATTAACATCACAAGTCATATATCTTTAATTAAGTATCTTACAAGTATCCTGTATATCGGCTTTTGTTTTTGCCCTGTGTACACTTAAATGCGAGTGGTATGTTGGGACGGTTCGTTTGTCCCCGTAAAACTACAATTCCCAGCAATTTCCGGTATCAGACTGGTTTGACTATCACGTGGCACCACACTGACCCGGAAGTACCTCCTACACTGTGACGTTTGCATACAACCCAATACGTTATTACAGAGCCTGTCACGCCCGCCGAGTGCCTCCCCCTCAAGCTCAGACGACGGAGCGAGGTACCGACGGACAGGTGAGCGTCTCATGCCTGCAAATTTGTACGTTACTTGCCTAAGCGATATTGGCGGTTGTAATATCTACCATAATAGTAATGTTATGTTCCATCTGTGTGAGGCTTCGCCATCCCGGTGTTCTGAGTGAGCCTATATATCGGCTCATTCACATCGTGAATATATATTCTTATTCCTTGGGTACGCCAATACTATTATGTGTGTGTATATACCTCTGCACTTCGCTCTTATTCTCAGAATACACATGAGCGGTAATCACTTGATACATTTTACTGATTGATGATAGATGCACATCAGTATCTCCGTTTTCATACAAGGGTGCATATGGCTGTGGCTGTTACTAGGACACGGTCACTACTATCTAAGTGAGCATTACTCGCACTGTTTTTAAAGATCAGTACTCTGCCTTTTATTTACACTTGTCTAGCCTATCCGCTTTGTTGGTTTTTTCTGGTTATTCCAATGTCTTGAACATTCATGCATTTTGGGATTTATCTCGAATGAGTTTACCTGATTTTTCCTTCTGTAGAGCGGGGCCTCAATATCCTGAGCAGATGCCAGGCGAGGTGAGGTACATGCCCATAAATTTGTGGGTAAGTGCATAATCCAAGTACTTTTTGACTTGTAGTCACATATATATACTATGATCATGACAAATGATAAGCCACATTGTCTTTGTATACATTCTGTTGTATTGTCACTAACGTCTAGCTGAACCTCCTTCAATTTCTGATTTACATCTAGGTTTCCTACCTGTAACAGTTCTAATTGGACATACAGAGCAGATCAGGTTGTATGTTATACCCTCCTGGTGGAAATCATGTCCTTAACCTATAATTTTCTTTGAATGTTCCGTTTTCCACATTTTTGCAGTAGCGTATTTGGGTCCTGATGAGAGCTTGGACTCATTGTCCGATTGCCGAAACATGTCGACCATCAATCCAGCAGTTATTTTTGAAGCTGTTTACGCACAGGTTTTATTAATGGCATTTAGATAAGCGCCAGAATAAAATTATTAGCATCTAGATAGTCATTTTTAATAGCACTTTTTGTTTCACCTTCTGCACTGCAACCATCACCCTACCATTTTCTCTCACGACTGGGATAACTACTTGACCACCTTTACCATCTGAGTGGTTGGTCTCTGTAGTTTAGCCCTGTATTCCCAGATGATGACAAGCCACCTTTGGTGGGTGATGGGAATTATATCTTTGGTATATTATCCATTGTAATTGTTTTGGAGGTTCCTTTTGTCTAGTTCGTTAGAGTTATGTACATACAGTAGATTAGACCCTCAGTACTTGTTGTTAAGTACATTCAGATTACGTCATCTACTTGGGATGGTATGTCTAAATACAACACTGAGGGATATCACAATACAAGGTAAGTAAGACTTTTAAAGCTTAGCACTTTAGTTACTCTTTCTCTATACAAACATCAGTTCAACACAGAACATTTTTAGGGTAAAAAACACATAACAAGGGTTATTGGTTTCACAGGTAAGTAATCCAGTTACGATTTTGAGTTTTGGGGGGTTAGGACCAAGGTTCCCGAAGGTCTAGGTAGGCACTCAAGTTGCACCACCAGCGACACTGGGGTGGCCGGGTGCAGAGTGGAGGAGCCCATGTTAGTCAATGTGGCTAAGAGGGCCTTCGGTTAGGGGCTGCTTGCAATCAGGCCTCTTGGGTGTGGGAGCAAAGCTCCTGAGGTTGAGGTCACTACTGCAGGGGTCAACAGTCAGCACAGGCACTGCACCACCAGCGGCGTAGGGGCGGCTGGGTGCTGGGTGCCAAGAAGATATCAGGGGCTCTGTGGTTTCCAATGTAGACCTTTGGTTAACAAAAGTTGCTGCAGACTCGGGCAGGGAGACTTCCTGAAGGGGTCCACTGGCTGGAGAGGTAAGTTGGATTCTTGGGGGATGCCTGGACACAATTGGGTGGGCCACCCAAGGCCATGGAGCATCGGCTGCAGGGGTGTCTTTTGGCCTAGGGTTTCTTTACCAGCCCGGTCGCGGTCGGGGGGACCCTTCAGGTTGAGGCTGCAGACATCGTCTTGAAGCTTGAGGGAGGTCATGGATCATCACATCCTGGGTAAGGATTGCTGGGGAGACCTCGTTGTGGTGTTGGACCAGTCAAACTCGGGCTGTGGGTGTCAGATGTAGAGTGGTGTAGAATCGCAGTGCCGCCTGGATCCAGATTCTGTGGGTGAGTCTTGGCTTGAGCGAATCTGGTGCTCACGAGAGTCAGTGTCAGTTAGTTGAGGGCAGGCAGGTCCTCTGGGCTCTGGGGGTTGCTCGCAGGGTTCTCGCTGTAGGCAGGTCGAAGACTGGACAGTCCGGTGGGGCCGGGTCCAAAGCAGTTGGTGTCTTCTTGCTTCTGGGTAAACACGGCTCTTCTGTCCTTCTTCTTTCTATCTCGAATCTGAGGGGGGCAAAGTTCAGGGTGGCCCCTAAAAACTAGATTTAGAGGCATTTAAAAGGATGAGCAGATTGGGACCAAAAGGTCCCCTCCCTTGTGGTAGGTACACCTCCTATTATGCCACCCTCCAGTGGGAGGGGGCATGAGCCTCTCGATAATTGGCTGAGTCCTCTCATCTTCAAGATGGAGGGGACTGAGATGTATGCTTCACCTCGCTTCCTGAGGGGTGGGGTTGGCAAAGGTTGGCACACCCCTTTTCCTAACTCGATTTTTCCTCCGATTTTCCCGCCCAAAGCGGTGGGCAGAACCAGTGGGAGCCAATTGCCGAGGCCAGCAAAAGGCAGGGACAGCTTCCAAAGGAGGCAGGCATTTGAAGCTTCCCCTTCGGGGAACCAGCCCATTCTGGAGGAGGAGGCATGACACCTCTGCCCAGGATGGCCTTTTGTTTCTGGACCTGGAGAGCGGAAGCCGTCTAACCAAGGGGTCCAGAAACCTGTCTGGTGGTGGCAAATGGTGGGCAGCCATTCAGGAACCAAATCAGGGCTGACTATTTTTCAGGGGGCATCTCCAAGATGCCCTCTGAGAGCTTTTTACATTAAATCCCACACTAGCATCAGCATGGGTTTAATGTGCTGAGAACTTTGCTACCAAACTTCCCAGGTTATAGTAAAGTTATTATTCGTAATGACCAACTCCCAGACCATAAACCCTTCACAGCTTTACTACACTTACAAAGTCTAAGAATGGACTTAGTCACAGTAGGGGTATAGGGCTCATGCCACTGTACCCTCACCTGGGGGCTAGTGCACCCTGCTAGAGGGGTGACGTACCTAGGCCCCAGGCAGTGGATTGTAGGCATGGCACACAGGGATGTGTGTCATGTTGACTCTTCACTTTTATGTGCTCCAGAACACGCAGCCTGCAATGGCAGTTGGTGGGTGTTAAGGTACAGGGCCGCTAAGGGTGGCACAATAGATGCTGCAACCCATAGAGGGGCCTTACCTGGCCACAGTGCCCGTGGTATCCATGGTACCTTTTACAAGGAGCTTACCTGTGGCCAGAGATATGTCAATTGTGGGTACAAAGGTACAGTTTTGAGAAATAACACAGGCCCTGGGAACCTGATTGGCAGGGACCCAGGTCACAACAAGTCAGGTTGCATCAGATGTCAGGCTTGAAGTTGGGGGTAACCATGCAAGATAGGGCACTTTCCTACAGGTGTGACTCTTAGCAATTTCTTCGCACTCTTCCGCAATTCTATCGCAGAGGCGCTGTTCCATAGGCCCCATGAGTTTGTTTACCACCTTCTAGATTGAGGAGTCAACTGACTCATTGAAATCTTTGACCCACTATAGGAAGGAGAGGAAGCCCTCCTCCTCACAAGTGGCCTTAGATGCCTGCATATCCATAACTAATTACCCCTTCCTTGGGCATTTTGCACTGTGCTTTTAGGGTACAGGGCCCTCTGAGGATGGGTTTAATCAAGGCAGGCAAGATAGAGGTATGCCTCTTTCCTATGGCACACATGCGTACAAACTGTGGTGCTGGGAGGGAGCCTAGGTGACAATGTGGGTGGGCCAGAGGCTCACAATAGGGAGGCAAAGGTCACAGGGACATGTACACGTCCTTAATATCACAGGGCTTTGCTGCCCGGGACATGTCCCACACAGGCCTTCAGGGCCTACAGTGCCATTAAAACCCCATAGGGCATCAACGAGAGTAGCACATAATACAGCAGGGGCAACAACCATAAAGAAATGCTGGGACTTACTGATCGAGCCGCAACTACACACTTAACTATACATTGCGGAAACGTTACCTTCGTGGTTGAGGCACTTGAAGCATACAGATGTGAGGTTTTTTATTCCTGGGTTGATTTCGCTGCAGTCAATGTTAATTCACAAACATTTCAAACACACGAAGTGGAAGTTCCAGCTGCATATAGATCTTATGAATATTTAGAAATTCCTTTTACATACCAGGAACATCATAATTGGTTCCAAGTCACCCTTCTCACACAGTACACAATGCAAGACTGGGCCCTCTCAGTAATGATGGGGAGATCTAGCCAGCCTTAACTGGCAATACACCTTTCCCTAATGCACAATAATTGCAACAGTGTGACATGCTTGCTCTTTTAAACCATTAAGTTAAACTATATCAACGTCTAATGCAGTATGTTCTGTATACCATCACTACTGCCCCAACAAGGGCTCCTCAAGCTGGACAGGCTCAACTGTTGATGCCTGGTATTAGTCCTATTACTGTTAAGGCCATTATGGGTAAAATACCTACTAAATGGTAGGAAACTAAGTTTTGGATTGCACAAAAAATAAATCAGCTTTTTTTGTTTTTTTTGTTCTCATATCACCAGTGTTGCAAAGCCCTGCCTTTAGATACGACCTGTACCGCCCTCAGGCCACTTGCAATTTAACAACTGTTGTACCAGTCCAACCAGTTTCCTGGCTACTGGATTCATGCGGGGATAATCATTGGGCATCAGCTTAAGCACTTGTTGTTTCTTGCCAACACAGATAGTCTTCCCAAATCGCACCATGAGAGCCCCCTTCAAGTCCTATATCCACTTTGCATATAGTGCTGAGCGCCTGAAGCCAATTACATCCCTGGGGAGGAAGGGAATCTCTTACAAATCTCTTTCCTGGCTAGTAGCATCATATAGAAGAGAAGATCTCTCCTATTTGCTGAGAGCGGCTGGCTGGGAACTTCCTCCAATCCCATCAGTACTAGTGTTGGACTCATTGTTATATTTGACTGAAAGATATCATTGACAACGTTCTCAACGGCATTCCAACAAAGCTGTAATGTAGGACGCTCATAAAACATGTGGTTATCGTCAGCGCTTAAACTTCATCTTCGACATCTTGGAGTTGGTGCTGTTACAAACTTGACAAGTTTCCTAGGAGACCAATACAGCCTGTTTATTGTGAAGAAATGATTTCTTTTCAAAACTGCTGCTTTAACCACCTTATAAAGGGTCTTTAAGGAACGTTGCCAGACTGATTGCGGCTCCATCATCTGAATATCATCTGCCCAGATCTCATAAGGCGCTCTTAACTTCTTATCCTCAGTTTCCAACAAAGTCCAGTACCAGTCGGCTTCTTCCTTTTTTCTGGGAGCCTCATTCTGTATTTTTAATTCAAATTCCCATACACCACCTACCTCTTGCCTGTTGGTCACCACCCAAGAGGAAAGCTGGAGATACTTGAACCTTGAAAGGGAATCAGCCGTCTTGCCACCAGAGCTTAACAGGGGGCATAATCAAAAGATGCCCCCACACTTCAATTCCCACCCTCCTCAATGGAAGACTTAACCGATCTTGAAGACACTCAGGTGTACCCGGTGAATCCCAGATTGGTGAAAAATTTGAGAAGTAACACATTTCAAATATCTTCCATACCTTCAGCCAAAGAATAAGTGCTGCTTAAGCTCTCTAGCCTTACTTTTTTGAAAAAATGTCTTGCCCCAAATTTGTAAAGAAAGCCTTTAGAGCCCCATTCCTTCACCATTTCTTCCAACAATTCACCCCATGCTATAAACCCTGGTTTACCAAGAAGGATTCTAAAGTTCTTGAACTGAAATGCCATACAGTATAGCCACAAGTCTGGGAGGGCCAGTCCGCCCTTCTCCAACTTGCGCCTCAGTTTCTTCCCGGCAAGCCTAACTCCCTTGAACGCCCAAACAAAACTCACTATTTTCCCCTGTATCTTAATAATCATTAATTTGGGGAACTCGAGAGGGATACATTTGAAAAGATATGTCAATTTAGGTAGTATAACCATTTTAATTAGGTTCACTCTCCCATATATAGTCATGGGTAAATTCCTCCACCTACCAAGTATTATATTCACCTCCTTTACTATCCTCTCCAAATTAAACTGGGGAATATTCTCCAATGGTTTAATGATGCTAATTCCAAGCTATCTAAGCTCATTCTGTATACTTCTCTTCCAATCTAAAACATTCCATCACATTATTCAGTATTTTTGCGTTATTAACCTGATACCCAGATAATGCCCCGAAATCTTTCACTAATATTTCTACCCGGGATATGGTTCGAACCAGGTCCGCAATAAAAATTACCAGATCGTCCGCATACAGAGCTACTTTATTTTTGTATGTGCCTGTGCTGAAAGGGATGACCTGATCGTCCTGTCTCAATTTCTGGGCCAATGGTTCAATACAGATGTCAAATAATAATGGTGAGATAGGGCAGTCCTGCCGTGTACCTCTAGTTATCAGGAAACAGCATGTCAGAGACCCATTAAGGAGGTTTCTAGCTATTGATTGTTGATATAAGGCCTTCAACATAGTTATAAAAAAGGGGCTAAACCCCATAGCCGCCAAGACTTCCCATAGGTAGACCCAACAAATGCAATCAAAAGCCTTGGCTGCATCCAAAGGGATCAAACGCGTTGTGGCCAGATGAATTCAACCAATTAATTGCTGGGTCAAATCACGAATTTGCCTCCCTGGAATAAACCCTTTCTGGTTGAGATGGATGAGTTGAGGAGCCAATTTAGCTAATCTCCCTGCTAAAATGCTGACAAAGATCTTATAGTCTGCATTAAGCAGGGATATCGGGCGCTATGACTCTGCCTTCCCTGGGTCCTTAGATGGTTTAAGAATGAGGAACATAGTGGCCTCTTTCCATGATTCCAGAACCTGCACCTTCCCTGAATATACCAAATTAAATGGGTTCTCCCAAACTGAGAGAACTTCTTCAATTAGAAGTTTATAGACTTCCGAGGGGATGGCATCAAAGCCGGCAGCTTTCCCATTCTTGGCTCTAGCCAAGGCCTCCCTGATCTCTTCCTGAGTGATCTGTGCTTCCATACTCCCCTTCCCTTCACTAGTCAACATTGGGAGGTCAATTGCCCCCAGCCAATATTTAAGCCAACGGGGTTCAGGGAAGGTGTCTTCCTTATATAACCGGGAGAAGCGGGAGACCACATGATTTTGCATCCCTTCCCAATCATCATTTACCTCCTCCAATGGGCCTTCAGTTCTTTGATCACATTCCTGGTTCTTTTTACCCTGGCCTTCCAGGCCTGCAGGCCCACGGCTTTTTCCCCATACTCAAATTGCCTCAAATTCCCTATCTGCCACCTAGCCTTACACTCAGAGTCCAATTTAATTTTGTAATTAAGTCTTCTTACCAACCTCTCCCTGTCCTCCCCCTCTCCTACGGGTTGTATAGCAGCCTCTAATTTACCCACTTCTCTTTCCAATCCTGCAAGTTCTGCTCTCTCTTTTCTCCCTTTGCGCAGACAAAACGTTTTAAAGCCCCCCGTATACACGCATTAAAAGCATCCCACTCTACGGTTGTGGTGCCTTTGTTAATCATAACATTTTCTGATGTGACTTTTTTTTAAAGCAAGCACTACCTCCCCATCTAAAAGAAGGGTGCGTTTAAGTGTCAACCTAATATTAAGCTTCCTTCCTGGGACCTGTAGTGTCATTGATACTGCTGAGTGATCAGAAATGTGGGCTGGATGGTGAAAGATCTTTTTAATATGGACCACAAAACTTCTTTCAACCAAAATATAATCCAACCTGGAGTGATGATATTTTTTACTGTGGAAAGTATAACCTCTCAGCTGACTTTTCAGGTGTCTCCATCCAACCACTAGCTCTAGGTCCTCCGTCATGTTTTTCATGGTCCAACTTACTCTAGGCACTGGGGAACCATCCCTTCGTGTGGAGCGATCCAGAACTGGGTCCAAGAAAATATTAAAAACACTCCCCAAAATTAGTGGCGCCATGGCCCCAATCTTAACTCAAGAACTATTATATGCTGCGGGTCATCCTCATTGGGGCCGTAGAAGCTGACACAAATAAATGTATAATCCACCCATTTCATTACAGCGGAAACCCATCTACCTTAGCTATCCGTACTTGAGGATTTAAGCTCCATCCTAGCACCCTTCCTTATTAAGATTGCTACTCCCTTGCAACATTGTACTTGATCAGAAACTATAAGGTTCTGGACCCAACCCACCCTGCGAAATAGTTCCCTACACTCGCCTGCCACCAGATGTGTCTCCTGCAGAACTATTATATGTGCCTGGCTTTCTTCCAGGTACCTCAGGACCATCCTCTGCCTAGATCTTGACCTAAGACCATTCACATTCCAAGTGAGAATAACGATATTAGCCATCCTGTCCACCCCATCCCCCCTGCTCTATTGCGAACTTGCTGGGATATTTCAATCCTAGTGATAGTGAGGACTTTTTATTTTTTTTGTTTATCCCACTGCTCCCCCCGTGCACTTCACCACCCCTACAGTACCCCATTGCCCCCCACCCTACCTTGGGGAACCCTCCCTATCTTTACAGGCCTCAATATACATATTTGGGCTAGCCATTGGGGAGGCATTCAAGGGAAAAAAACACTGATTTGCTGCACTTTTAATACCCCAGAAACCATTAATCGGAACTCCTTCCCTTGCTGTTCTATAGTTAACTGGTTTCTTTCATCAGATTATTACTTTTTTTTTATAGAATCTATTAGCGCTTCAACATCTTCCACAGAACGATAGTTATACATTTGATTGTCCCACATTATGCGGAGCATTGCGGGAAATTTTAATTGAACCTTGGCCCCAAGCTTCCTTAATTCCTCCATTTTATTTCCAAGTTCCCATTGCCTTTGTTCGGTAGATTTGCAGATATCCGATCTATTTACCAGAGAGAAACCTTTGACTTGATATGGACCATTCTTTAGGGCCCCACCAAGAATAGCCTCTTTGACAGAGTAGGAGAGAAAGTTCATAAAGATCTTCCTGGGTTTGGTCCGAAGGGGATTGCGGCGAAAGGGCTCTCTGTGTGCTCTTTGGATTTCCTGCTCGAGATTTATATCGGTATTATCCTTTAAAACTGTATCACAAAGGACGTTGATGATAAAGGCCTTCATATCTGGACCCTCCTCAGCTTCCGGAATATTAAAGAATCCTAAATTATTCTGTCGGGAATGGTTCTCCAACCTATCAAGATCATCCCTTAAACTTTGGTTTTGCTTACCCAATTTAGAGATTTCCTAAGAGTTCCTTGTCACTTCTTGTTTAATTTCCCCCATCTCATCTTCCAAGATCTTGGTACGGAATCTAGTTTTTGTGTTAACTCAGAAAATGAGGCTTGTATTCCAACCTGATTGGCTTCTCAAACTTCAAAACGGGTCTTAATTTTGTTTGACAAACCCAATAAGATACCAGCCAATGACCCATCTGTATTTCCTTTAGCCCCCTCCCCTGTCTCACCAGCCACTTCTCTCCGGGGATGAGGTTCTTCTGACTCCTCTGGAGACCTCATCGTTGCCAGATTATCAAACTTACTTACTTATAGGCCCGGTCTCTATGCTCGCTCGTGATGTTCCTGTCTCAAATCTGGGTTCGCTTATCCCATTCTGGGCGGGAGCCCTGCTGGTGTCTCTCAAATCGCTCTCAAGATTTTTGTTCTCCATATCAGGTACCACTACACCAAAGTTTTTGGGAAATCGCTTCTCCCAAGCTTCCCCTCTGCAAACTGGGTAGAACACAAAAGAAGGATTTAAGGGAGGGTGTTATTTTAATAGGTACTATAAGGGCCTTTTTACTCCTTTCCCCTGCGTTTTTTACTGGGGATTTGCCAGCTTTCCTACCTTGAATGATCCATCTGCCTTGCCGCCCTTGTCTTCCTTTAGCATAATTCTTTATCTCGTGTGTTAACCCCTGTGGGAGGTCTACTGTTAAATTGTATCCAGCTTTACCTCCCACTAAATTCCTGGTGCGTAGAGTATACCTAGAAGGTTTATCTCCTACATCTCCTTCTAAGGGAGCTCCTTTCTCCATATGCAGGAAATTGAACTTTCTTACCCAGGCTTCTTTAGTGAAACTTCTTGTCTCGCCTGGCTCTCCCCTCCTCATTAATTCCAAGGAAGAAGACCGGCCACTGCTCTCTATCTCGAGGGGCTCACAAGGCTGTGGGGAGCTGCAGCTTGTGCTGGCTCTACCACTGGACCTTATGCCGGCTTCCCTACAGCGCCGAAGCTCTGGCGCTGCCTCTCTCCACCACAACTCTGCAGGCACAGTTGCCCTTGCACCGGCCTCACCAGTACCCGGAAATCTCAGCTCGACCAGCCCCTTCCGAGCCGCCCAGTAAGTCCCGCAAGTCCAGGGCATTTTAGGAGGCTTAGGAGTCCTTAGAGTAAGCGGCTCATTGTGCGCTGTATCGCCTCTCCCCAATGGCGCCCACGACCACCTAGCCTTCGGTGCCTGTAATAGTGACGATTTGGTCTGTGAAAGATAAGGTGGAATCAAACCATACTCCAAGATTTTTTCCTTTGTGGTTGGGGGAAGGCAGAGGGCCTAACTCACTAGTCCACCAAATCGTGGACCAGATAGATGGCTGTTTCCCGACCACCAGGATGTCAATTTTATTATCGTTCAAGCTAAGGCATCTGTTTTTCACATCTGTTTTTCATCCAGTTAGCCAGGTCTATCAGACATAGTTTAAATTCTTCTGCTGCTTGACAGTTGTCCTGAGCAAGAGTAAGAATCAATTGTGTGTCATCAGCATACAACACCGCATGCACACCATGCCCTTCTATTATTTTCGCAAATAGACGCATACATGGATCAAATCGGGTCTGGCTCAGGACTGAGTCTTGAGGCACTCCCTGTTTCATCAATCGGTGGTGGAAGTAAACAACTGTAAACAACTGTAGTGTGACTTGGAAGGTACAACCCTCCAAGAAGTCTGCCAGCCAGTTCAACGCTGTGCCTCCCACCCCTAAATGGTGTAAGCTGTTAAATAGCAGTCCATAGAAGACAGTATCAAAAGCGGCGCTCAAGTCCAGCATGACTAGTGCAGAAGTCTTTCCAGCGCCTGCTATTTGGCGGAGAGATTCTGACGCATATAGAAGGGCTGATTCTGTGCTAAAAGAAGGTCTGAACCCAGATTGTGTTTCATGGAGAAGAGCCTTTTTGCCACAAAATTCATCAATTGTTGATTGACAAATGTTTCTTAAATTTTTGTGAAAAAAGGCAATAGAGATATGGGTCTTAAATTTTCACGTACAGAGGGATCTAAAGTAGGTTTCTTCAAGAGCGAGATCACCATAGCATGCTTCCACTCCTTGGGAATGTGCCCAGAGACAAAGGATAGATTGAGCAGCTTAGTAAGTGCCTGAAAAATTGCTTCTCTGCCCCATTCTAGGTGACACAGGATTTAGAGGAGAACCAGACTTTACTTTTAGCATCAAACTGTTAGTTGCGTCCTCCAGGATAGGTTTTAAGTAGAAGATACTTCCCGGAGCATCTAAGTGGGTCTGAGCAGAGGTTGCAGGATGAAAATTCCTGGCCTACTCAAGAAAGGAGGTATAGATATTGTTTATCTTGTCAAGAAAAGACTGTGCGACTTGATCACAGAGGGCCGTAGTGGGTAGAATTGATGCAGCTGTTTGTTCCAAAGATGTTAAGGAATTAATTATCTGCAAAAGTTCCTTCAAATAATTTTTTGCCTGCTCAATTTT